>NC_138203.1:69781935-70401000 GCF_964194415.1 Vipera berus
TGCATTAGAGAAGCCCCTGCCTAACAAATGGGACTATTGTTTTGGCCCTATTCATCCTGGAACATCCCTGAGAGCTGATAGACGTTTCAGCAAAATGACTGGCCCTTAATGAGCTGCAGCTTGTCAGAAGTGTTTAGGACTTCAAGCTAGGCAGAGACCACGGTCATGACAGCTTCTGTTATTAAGGCCCTGAGTGGGATGTCTATAAAGGAGTCTATACAATGCGGTGACCCTGGTTGGGGTATCACATAGTTTGTAATTAACAGCCAGAAGTCCTATATGATATATTCATAATAGATTTCCAAACCTCATCAAAACTTTTAAGAGGAAAAAGAGAGAGAACAAGAGAGAGAGAGAGAGAAGGGGAGAGAGAGAGAGAGAGGGAGGGAGAGGGAGAGGGAGAGACAGAGTGCACGAAAGCTTTTGGAGAGCCAATTCACGCTCAGAAAGACAGCAGGAAAAGAAAGGCTCCGTGCATTGGTGCAAGCGGTGCTCAAGCAGGATTCATGAGAATGAAGTTTGAGTTTGTTGATCAAGGAGGGAGTTGTGCAAATGGGAGGACAACAAAGTTTTGCAGATCGTTAGTTCAGACTGCTTATCATTAGATTTCCAATGGGGATTGGATCAAGGGACTGTGAGGTTGTACTGGTGGTGGCTAAAATAAAATAAATTGGAAACAGGCTTCTTGGGATGGCCAGCCAAATGCTATGTATTATTGTTCCTCTGAATTCTCATTTCTTGAAGATAACTCTCAGCTGAATATATTTGCCTCAGTTTGACAGCCACCGCTGACATTTTCTTAATTTCAGGAGACAAATCTGCCCATCTCATGTTTACATTAGCAACTATCCCGCTCTGAAATGTAAACAGCTTTGACTGAGAAGGGTCAACATCAGACACTTATATCCTTATGCCTGGCAACAGGTGATCCATTCATTGCATAATGACACAACAGTATTTTAAGGCTTTTTCCTCTCCAAGCCCTGCCTGCTTCCTTTATGCTCTCTGCATTACCTACCCATGGAGATAAAAAAAAAATAAAACATTGCTCTAACCCTAGCTAATGATAAAGCCCCAAAGAAGTGTTTCCCCCACCCACCCTGCCCCATCCTTAAAATGCTTTGCATCTCTGGCTCTTCCACTGAATGCACAGAGGCAACCTAAGCTGACATGTGCTTTAAATATCTCCCCATTCAGACGCAGCGATTAAGTGGTGCTCCTAATAAACACAGATGGAAAGCAGCACCCTGTAGCTACCAACAGCCACATTTAATCAGTTAATAACTGTGGATTAAATTTAATTCAGATTAATTTGTATTAGTATAGTATTTGTAACTCAGTTGCCTTCATATTAATTTACATGTTGTCTAGACATGACATCATATTGATTCTTTGTTTGGCCTGAATCCTAATTGCAATCCTGCAAGCTAATGGATGGAAACTTTCTGCTCAAAAAACAACAACAACAACAACAACAACAATGGGATTCCCAATCGTATCCTACCAAATAAAATTCGATATTGCAATTGCTGAGTTGTAGCCTCAGCCTTGTCTGGAAAGAAAAACCTCTTCATTTCTACCGCAACTTCCATGAACAAAATGTGTTGTTCCTAAGATGAAGAATGTGCTGCTGGGAAATAAGGCTACTATCATCCATCAAGGATTGTTAGCCTCCAATTCTTCTGGGAAAAACATTGGAACAGAGAAGGGTTAAAAGAAAAAAGCAGCCACAGCAAACAATAAATTGTTGTCAAGCAAACTGGGCTACACCATTGTCAAGGTTAGCTGTCATTTCCAATTGTGCTTGGTGAACAGCCAAGGCACAGGTTGGACATCTTGCTTATGAGCCTTAGAGCCACAGAGGAAAGTCTTACTTATTCACCTCCTAAATCTGAATGAAGTGTTTGATCAAGGTACAGTACCCTGAGATTATACACAGTATACTCCTGTTACGGAGTAACACCATTGTTTCTCTGTTGTTTTTAAAAGAAAAACTGAGCTATTTTCTGAGGCGTCTTTGCTAGCCCTCGTAGGACTTATGAAACTCTTATTACATAATGATCATAATATTTTACTCTAATTCTGCTTAGCTGTATCCACATTCTCATTACCTTTCATTTTTGTTAGTATCTAGACTTTCTATACGGTAAATTATTTTTTAAATGGCCATCTTAGTTGCTATGTTCATAACACATGCTTAAACAGGGCAGCGGCTGCATGGCTAAACATGCTAAACTTTGTTTATTGGGAGGGGTGCTTGATTTTTTACCCCCAAGATCTATCCAGTGTGGTCAGTGTCGCTCAGTGCAATGTACAAGCCCAGAAACTGGGTTAAATCCATAATTGGGAGAGTTGTTCTGTAAAAAACATGTTTTTGTATGAAATATTTTATGATCGTGATTACATTTTGCTTACCAAAAAAAATTGATGTTTGAATTGCACAGAGAACAAATCCTATCACCGATGCAGAAATATCCCAGCCACCAAGAAAAAAAGCTCAGGACATACAGCATACAGGAAATCCTGCATTTTATCAAACTTGGCAACTTTAAGATATATGGACATCAACTCTCAGAATTTCCCCAGGCTGAGATATTCTGAGAGTTGATGTCCACACACCTTAATGTTGCCAAATTTGAAAAATGCTGATCTATTGAAACAGTGAGATCACAACATATTCACACATCCTGTTTGTACAACTTGCTCACCTGAGTAAAGGGCAAAGAGCATAAATATTGGCTGAAAACTCAAAAACTGAGTTAATTAATCAGGGTAATTGATTACTGACCCACTGTTGTTGGAAGCTGAAGCACCCTACTCTTCAAATAACTGACTTCCTCTGGCAAGTGCAATACTTGGTAGAGGATTAAATTTCTCTATGTCTGTATTCAAGATGACTTTTCACAAAGGGCCTGAAATGTTAACACTTCTCTAGGCATTCCAACTCTGTGGTCACTTTGGTTTTCTCCTGCCTATGGTCACACTGGGAAAGTAGAGGAAGAGTACAAGTGGTTGGAAATTGGTTTAATCCAATGATAGCTATGATCTCCCGCAACATGATCATGGTAACGTTGGCTGCAATCATGCCATCAGGTGTTGTTTTTTTTTCTTTTATTCTCTCCAGAGGGAGGGGAAACATCAAAAAACAGTATATGGGAGAAGCTTTTTCAAGTGATAGGAGGACTCAAAGAACTGAGTGCAATATATTGATCAAGCTATCCCTGGGGCTGTGCTGCTTCCAGCACTCAAAAGTATGCCAGTTAACTGGTAAAGGAGACCACTGAGTCATTTGTGCAGGAAAACTGGGAAACAAATCAGATGATAGTCTTGCTTAGATTGAAAGTTAGTAGAGTACAATACCTGTTGCTAATGACTCTTGCCTATTATCATTGCCATCTCCAATTTCTTCACACTCAACAAATTGCAAATGTGGTTGTAACATAAGAATCAGCTTTACTGTGAATACAATGTACTTTCCCTTTAGGAGCTGAAGTCTGTCAAAGATCACTTGGAGAGGACAGGTGTGATGCAATTGTTGTTGTTGTGTAGTATATGTGCAGATCCCAGAAATGTGGCTTCTGTAATTGACAAGTGGAAATATTGTCAATGTGCATTATTCTCTAAGTGCCCTCCAATATTTTTTGGTATGGCACCAGTACAACTTGTTGATGCCATAATTTTCTGATTTTGATTGACTTGAAGTAAACCGCTGCATCAATTTTGTGGGGCAAGCATAATCTATCAATTGCCATTTTTTTATATATATGAAACATGTATGATGTCACATGCATGTTTGGCCTTTATGATGCTATCATAATTAGAATTTGAACAAATCCATTGATACCTGAGTAACTGAGTCTATTATTCCATCTTTAAAAGCACCTAGGAAAATTCTGTAAAAACAAAGCATAATAATAGACTGTCATCTGAGAGTGAATTAGAAAAAGGCAGATTAACTGTGACAAATTTTGAGAAGGTAAGGAAAAGAGAAAGGAAGGGCTACCATGTTTTATATTCAGAGTTTATTTTACCATGCAGTGTACTACCAGGAGATAAGATAGCTCTTTGTTCTCATGTCCACAGATGAAAGTGCAATTACACTGATTTATCAATAATTGTGCCCGATGACAGGAATATTCTCAACTTACAATTAGCATATGCTTAGCATTAGATAAGGGTCAATGGAATTCAAGGAAGGTTGACTTAGCCCACTTATGGCTATGTAGAGATTCTAGGCTGATCCCTCTTTTAACTCTGTGCCCAGATTCTACACTTCTTCTACAATTGTAGGGTAAGATAAACAAAGAAATGAAGAGCTTGACATCTTTTTTTTTCTTTTTTTCTGAAAGGTGTCTACATACATTATTTATTTCCATACTTGTGAAGACCACCTTTACTAAATAATATAGTACTTTGCACAAATATAAACCAATTATCCCCTAAAATCATATTTATGAAGTCATATTTATTCATATTGTGGTCAACTGTATTTAGTAATCAATTATTTAAAGCAATGAAACAATCTATCTGTTTATGCTTAAAATAGGATCACCATTTTCTCTTTTTAATTTCATTTTCAAAATACCAGTGAAATAGGCTAACATATATTTTGGTTTAGCTTACTTTATTGGATAATTTATTAAAGATTCTTAAAGAGCTGGAAATGCTGGGTGACTAAAATATGTCCACATCTTTCCTTCATTGAGAACTGTATGTATTCCAGAGTAGTACAGTAACTGCCAACATAGATGAATTTTTCAATTATGTGGATATGTGCATGGTTCCTGCATACATTTTAGAAGTGGGGCACTGCTTGTCTTGTTTTTCTCTGTCATTCAGCAGTCTCAGGTGACTATTAAGTAGGAGAAATCTGCCTGTATTTCATGATATAACTCCTCCTGTTTATTAAACTATAGTTAAAGCAACTCAACGTTTACTGTATATGCAAACCTGTTCTAAATATGAACAACTAATGCCTTGAGTTAGCCTCACGATTGGGCATTTCACTTATATGAATGGCTTATAGAATGCTGTCTTCAAGATATAGAAAACGTGGATATTCTTCCATTGATTGCCCGTTTGGGTAATACAGTATACAAAGATCAGAAGATCCAAAGTTATCTACAAGGATGCTTCAACAGGCTATGTTACATTCTTATACAGTACTGCTATGTCTAGCACAACCTTTATCAAGAATTCAGTAATAAATAGTTACATAATCTGCAAATTTTGGCTATATAGGTATTCATGGCTGTCTCACACATCCCCTGGAAAAAAGTGGTTGATGACTAGGAGAAACCCCTAGGCTTTCTATAAAAACAGCCTGTGAAATCCCTATTTAAGGTTCTTTTCCCAGCTCCGACTGGTCCACAGGTTACAATCTTATCTGGAGCAAGACGCCCATCTGCTGATCATCATTCAGCTGGACTACTGTAATAAAGTGTACATGGGGTTGTTTTTGATGGGGACATGGAAGCTGCTGGAGGTGCAGAGTGCAGCAGCAAGGTTGCAGGATAACAGCTAGTTGAAGATTGTTGAGGTCAGTGCTTTTTTTGTAAAAGAAAAAGGTGCCGGAACTCACACATGTCATACAACCCACCTTGCCTATCCTACAAGGTTCCATCCAAAAAAAGGTGCCGGAACTCCGTTCTGAGCGTTCTATGACAAAAAAAGCCCTGGTTGAGGTATAAAAATAGACATCTGGACAAAATTCAAAGAGCTGGTTATTACCAAAAACACTTCAGATAGCACAGCAGAAAATTGCTCCTTCCTTCCTTCCTTCCTTCCTTCCTTCCTTCCTTCCTTCCTTCCTTCCTTCCTTCCTTCCTTCCCTCTCTCCCTCCCTCTCTCCTTCCTTCCTTCTTTCCTTCCTTTTTTTTTTTTAAAAAAAAGACATTTTAAGACATACAAATGCTGGTAGGAAGTGGTAAGCAGCATGTGATCTGTTGTGAGGAACAAATGCTTCTTAATATAAATGAAAATATCTGTTTATAAGAGTGTCCTTCTACCTACTTAGTTATAGTTGAGTATATACCAGTAAACTGAATGCAGTGGGAATGGAGGAGTGGATCACAACATCTGAACCTGCTTGTTCAGTGTATTCAGAGAGACACTGCTGACAGATGATGGCATATATCATATTGGAAGATGAACATGCAAACTACAGTGCTGCCCTAGGGTGCCATGAGTTTTTATAGAGCTTTATAGTCTTCATTGATTTTTATTCTGATTGTAGGGGAGGGACTGCTTTAATTGTTTTGTGCCCTGCCCAGGATTGTTACAATGTAAGCAGCCATATAAATCTTTTAAAATAAATAAAGAAAAGGTGCCTGTAATCTTTTGTGTGAAGTTGTTGGGACCTCAGATTGTGGTGTTAATATAAAAGTGAGGGGAAAGTAAAAGCAGGGGAATGGAATATTTTCATAGTTGCATAATACAATAAGAAGAGACCAGGTTACATATAGGAACAAGTATATCCCAAATATAAATACATTGAAGTGTTTTGTAATAAAAAGAGAATGAACGAGGATTGAATCAGAACAGAAATATACAAAGGAATGATGAATTGGTTGAGATAATAGGAAAGATCAAGGAAGAAACGGTTAGATGGAATGATGGGCTCCTCAAAAAGGGAAAATAAGAAACTTCGAGAAAAGACAATGTCTAGAGTGGTGTATAACACAATGAAAGTGTTCTTGGCTTTGAAACCGAAGGTGAGTCACCCAACAATGCAACATTGCTGTGAAGGATAACACAGTTTTAGGCGATGGTAATACAGTTTATAAATCATGGAAAGTAATATTCTATTACATTCTATATTAAAAATGAAGTCTTCTCAGAATAAAAAGCAGGACATAACTATCTTAAATTACAAATGATGAGTTATTCCAAGAGCCAGATTGGTCTAGTGGTTAAGGCACTAGGCTAGAAAACAGGGATTTCTAGTCACTTCTTAGCCATAATAGCCATGTAATAGTAATAATTAAATTTATATGCTGTATCGTGACTTTTTCCCCATTGCCGGCAATGGGGTGGGCACAGTTTTGGCATGACACATCCGGCCCGTGGGCCAGGAGTTTGGCATGCCTGTCATAGAGCCTCAAGGACCCCACGGGATTGACATTTTCTGCTTCCTCTTTGTGAGCCTCATTTCACCCTCACTTCAGCTGCACAGGAAAAGTAATTTAGGTTTAACTGTACAATCCTAGCCAGCTGGATGACTTTGGGCGAATCACTCTCTCTCAACCCAAACCTGAAAGAAAGTAGATGAGGAAAAATATTATATATATATTTGCAATCTTGAATTATTAAAGGCTGACTCTTGACCTATCTCTCAGGATTTTTATTGTGAAGATAAAAAGGGAGAGTCCTCTGCCTCAAGGAAACTGCTTTGGGAACTATGGAAAACTTTATGAATCTATCTAATACATAAAATAGAAAATAAGCAAAGGTGATTGATAATAGAGGCCCAATGGCTCAGGGTGACTATTATACTGAAGATGATACACACGGGGAATTCCTCCCTCCATTTTTCTCTATATGACAGTCTCATGAAACGGGTTATGCTAAAAGTCAATTGTTGGCCTGAGACATTCAATGCAGTCCAGAAGTGAAGATTTGACAACTTATTCACCTCCTCTTTCAAGATCTGGTTGCATCGTTCATAGATGATGCTAGTTTAGGCTTCTTCATAACTGTGCCTATCTTGAGGTAAGTATAGCACTGAAGATGTTACCCAGTTGGGTAATGAAACACCTACAAGAACATATCCAAGCTCAGAAAATACCAAGGACCCTATAACCTAGCTATTTTGATTTTTATCTATAATGCACTCTAGGTTGGGCTGCCTCATGCAAAATGCAGCAGTGAAGTTGTTGGCTGCTGTATGGATCCCACACCCAAGACATCCAACATTTGCAAACGTCCACTTTTCAGTAGCATGGAGGTAGGTGTTTTCTGCCACCTATCCTGAAGACTGGCTGTCCTTCTGTTGATGCCAACACTTTTTTAAAAAGTGTCATTTTATGTTGCCATTCTCCAGCATTCCTTTAATATTTTTCTAAATATTTCAGAAATTGGGAGATGCATTTATCAGCATGGTTGTTCTGCCTGGCAAATCAGCTGAGGGTAGCTTTTATTCTATTTTCAAAAGTATTCCAAACACAGGATCTTTACAGAAGTGCCAACTCATAACCTGAGCTCCCGTGTCACAATGCAAGCTCACAACTATAATAATTAAGCAATTAGGCATGACGGAATTGTGGCTTTCCCAAGATAATCACTCCCTTGGAATATCTCCAAACGTGATCCAGAGATAAGTGTTTTTAATCCCCAAAGGGTGTCATTAAGTTATGATAACTATCCACCCCCCCAAAAAAAGACTTATAAAACATTTTTCCTGAAATAAATTGTTTTTAGAAAAGGGCTGTAATGACTTTGAGCTGTAGTGGCAAATGTGTATCGGTAGATGAGTTTGCCACAAATGAATGAAGAGATTGAAAATACACAATAATATCATAAATGAGTAATCAATTCATTCAGATTTAGTTGGGAAGGAAGAATAATTATTACGCTTCTGACTTCCCATCTTAGTGCTAAAACAGAAAACAAAACCTTGGTCAGAATTGTCACGCATAACCTTAGGAAGCATTTTGAAAAGGGAAAGATTGTCTTTATTTCAGTAATGAGGAAAGTAATTAATTTGGGATGAGCCAATCCTTTGTTAATATACCGGGCACTTTGGGTGTGTCTTTGAGTCATTGTTATTAACTCCTGATGATTGCCTGAATGAATCTCTACAGTTTTCTTGGCAAGGTTTTTCAGAAGTGGTTTGCCACTGCTTGTTTCCTAGGGCTGGGAGAGAGGGAGTGACCCAAGGTCATCCAGCTGGCTTCAAGCCTAAGGTAGGACTAGAACTCACGGTCTCCTGATTCTAGCCTGATGCCTTAATCACTACACCAAGTTGGTTCCCTATAAGTTTTCTCGGTAAGGTTTTTCAAAAGTAGTTTGCCATTGACAACTTCCTAGGACTGAGACAGAGGAAGAGGCCCAAGAGGCCCAAGCTGGCTCTGTGTCTAAGGTGGGACAATAACTCACAGTCTCCCAGTTTCTAGCCTAGTGCCTTAACCACTACATCAAATTGGCTTTCTCCCGGACACTTACTCTGATTAAATTCAGGGAGAACAGACACCTTTATATATTTAGTCAGGCCTGGGACTGGGCAAAATACTTGTTGCAAGGATATTTTATTTTAATCCAATGACCTTTTAAACAACTGAACATCTTGCAAAGTAATTGGAGGAGAGAGGAAAGGTAATATTCTTTTGGTTATTTCCTGAGCTGTCTCCACGTTTTCATTTTCTACAACCATTTTTGCAGCATTTTATCTAAGCGGTTTCTCACAACTAGCCCCATCAGTCTTCCTTCTGCTGTTCTTGTGCCCCAAACCTAACATTAACCCAAACCTTAACCCTAACAGCACCTTGTAAATCTGAGTGTTCCTTCCTCACTCTATCTTCATGAGAACTAGGGAAGGTCTTTTCTGAGATGTTTTACCAGGTTATAATTCCAGTTCCAGTTATGTGACTGTTGCCTTGGTATTGGTTCTTTCCCTTGTCCCTCAATGTTGAGATCCTGGCCCTGTACCCACTACACATTTCCTCTATTTTGGTTACCCTTTGTCTCCTCCTCCTGCTTCTCCTCCTCCTCCTGTTCTCAAGATTTGAAAATGAAAGTAGAGAAAGCAAGATGTGAAACAGCTGTTTATCCTACACCACAATATGATCTTCAAAGTAAAATGATGGATTGTTTAAAGTGGGATAATCTCTGTTGTCTTTCTCATGCCAATACAGGAGGAATGTGTAAATTACTTTACATCAAGTCCATGCTAGTTTCATAGGTGTTTAATTACATCTGGCATGATTTTATATCAGTCAAAGGTTTATATATTTCTTTGTTTGCTTGCTTTAATGATGAATAAACATTCAGCCCAAGGAAAGAGTCCAAAAATCTTGCAAAGAAAGCTTAAGGGACTAGTAAAAATTGGGACACTCTTCCCACCCACCCAAAATAATTTACATGCTCTATGGATCTTCCCCAAAATTTGCATTGTAAATATACAATAATATTACTATTTGATGATTTTATTTCTCTGGCATAAGTGGTGCCACCTCTTTCTTTTCAGCCCATCCCTCATTCAACATAGTCTTCCAACCAGTGTGTTGAAAAAGGAAATTTAACTTACCTAAAAAGTAATGAATCATAAATCCACTGTTTATAATGAATGAGCCGCTAATGTAAACACTAACAACACAGTAGAACATCTCCAGAGGCAGAGTCATTGACCTGGACATCAAGAAGAGCAGAGTTCATGAATTCAAAGGTGCTCCTTGTCTCGACCTCAGACTTCTGCCATTAATGTGCAGACAATAAACTGTTTATTATCCTTTTGGGATTGCTAAAAAGATAAATAAAATAATGTGTGTGAAAGATACGTATACAGAGAGCAAACTACTGGGTATAAATTGGCTTGAATTGATTATTTATATGAATGCATGTATCTGTAATGTAAATTGTGGTGAGGAGTAATATTGTTCAGAATGGTAGGCAGCCAACCAGTCCTTGCCCCTCACAGATTCATCCATTTCATTTCTTCTGCCCATTTCGGACTTGCCCATCCTGCAGAGTGACTCAGTGAATCTTCCTTGTCCTTGGAGCGTGCTCAGCCCTCACTGAGCCATTTTCTTTCCCCTCCCACTATGTAGGCTGACCTTTTTCTCTAAGAATTGGGATTCTGCAAGCTTGGGGTGCTTCTGGATGCGCTGCTCCACATGGATAAGGAATGGTGTTTGGGATAATGAAGGAATGCAATTTGGAAAATGAAATGCTGTCAACATATTTTATGTACTTGTCTTTAAGAGGTATGATGCCACCAAGTCAAAAAATGTTTATTTTGTATGTGGCAAACAACATAAACACACAATAAGAGAGCCAGTTCAATCTAGTGGTTAACGTAGCAGGCTAGATACTAGGAGACTGAGAGTTCTTGCTCCCCCTTAGCCATGAAAGAGGCTAGGTGATTTTGGTCAGTCACTCTTTCTCTCTCAGCCCAACCCATCTCACAGGGTTGTTGCTGTGGGGAAAACAGGAGGAGGAAAGAGCATTATATATTGAGTTGAGTTACTGATAAAGTAATAAAGATGGGATGAAAATTTAATAATTTAATAAATAAAAAATAAACATGCTGACACACCAACCATGTTGTCTCCAGCTTTTGCCAAATAGTTCATGATGTGTTCATGGAGTCTGAACGAATATATAATGGAATGGATTGGTTTTGTTTTTTTTACTATAGTTAGCTCCAGCATGAAAAATATTTAAAGGAGAGGCTAGTAGTGAGGTTGTTTGACTTAGTCATTTCCTTGTAAAGTTCCATTTTAAATCATGTTTTGTGTTATAATATTTGCTAATATTTTTCTACTTTTTCATATCCCCCGTACCACAAGTAGCTATGAAGACTGTTGACCGTAGACCCATATGGTGGATGCACTGTTGGAAGACCTAAAGGACCAGACTGAGAACAGATCATGCAAGAGAAAATTTATCTAGTCACATAGTCATCACACTCTTGGTTTACTGAGAGGCAATAAATGTCAGATCTGCCCGCAACCTTGATCTTGCATTAATTTCTTTTGCAAGAAAATTATTAGTAGTGTATTGGCATTTGAAAATATTGCATTTATTGATATAATATGGGTTGCATTTAGGCACTTTAGGCAGACAGTTACACAGTAAGTTGGCTGCACAGCACTTACAAGCCCTAGTCTGGTGTGATGTGATGCCCCACTAGTTGCGTCAAGAAGCCCAGGCCTCTACAGCCCACAGTTGTTTGTATAATCCTTCTGTGTTTGCTGCAAGCACTGGTGGAAGAGGAAGAGGATGCTAAATCAGGGAGAAAGTGTCGACTTTCAGCTCTGTTTTGTCCTTGGCATATTCATTGGGTGGGTTTATAAGCTACACAATTATAAAGTAATGACCAGGCATTGCAGGGAAAAAGCATCAGTGTTTCTTCTTTGCTTTTGGGGATGGAATAGTAAGCCCACATATTTCATTCCTTCTGGTAAAGGACACTCACCAAAACAACAGAGCAAACTCTATTCTATCTGAAAGTCTGCCAAAACTGTCCTTTTACACTTTAGAAGAGAGAAAGAATAACAGTGAAACAGAGATGTATCTGTATTCAATGAGTCTTTCTCTTTGAGATACAGTAGAAACCTAATGTTAGAATTGTTATATATTGAATGTTAATCATTAAACATTGTTAAGCTGACAGCTCAGCTGAACATCAGCTGTGTAACACCCGGCAACAACAGGTGGTGTCATAACTCCCGTCCTATTGGTCAGGCCATTCTGGCGGGACCCTTTAAGGATGTGGATTGGACACCGGCTTGCCGGCAACAGTATTTAAAGGAGCTGAGCTGTGGAGACTCTGTCTGTTCCATCCACAATAAAGCTGAGCTCAAACCTCGATGTCCTGTCATCTGTCCTGACCGGTCTACCCACGATACTTAACAAGAATAATTCAAGGTCTATCTGGAATATCTTTTTGTTTTCCATTTCCTATAGAACACTGTGGTGCTGTCTCTGCTGATACACTTCTCATCCTGGAAGAAATGAAATTGCAATATTTATTTTAATTCTTAGAAGAAAAATCAAAACATTAGCAATGAGTTATTCAAACAATCATAAAAAGAAATACTTGAAACACAAGGGCACTGCTTTTTATATTCAGAAACAATATTCAGACAATGCTTAGATTCTAGATTCATCTCTCTTTTTCAAAATAATACATAGAATCTCACTCTACTGAGAAACAATAGCTTTCCAACTGAATTTAGTCATCCAAATATTTATAGACTACAATCCATGCAACAGTAACTTTGGCCATGATAGCAGGAAATTTTAAAAGTTGTAAATCTCATATATCTGAAGGACATTAAGCTGGGGAAGCCTGATTCAAAAGGTTAAATAACTCAAGGGAAAGGCTGCCATCAATTTCAAACAGATTATTTAAAATATCCATTCATAATTCATATTTGCTAACTGCTGCTTTTAGAAGTTGTTAACCCCTATAACTTTTTGTTAGCTAAATGTAGTCTTACAATATACAAGTCATATATGAAAGAGTAATAGAACTAGCGAAGGCCTTGGTGCTCTTTTCTTAATGAAATTGAAATAAAACTGTCAAAGATTTTTTTTAAAAAGTTTAAATTATTAGTGAGCCAAGAGTGATGAATAACGATTGTTATCTTATATTCAATTGTATGTAAAGCAGGCTAACAAAAACCTCCTGTAAGGTTAACATAAAATTATATTTTTTTCTTCTTCAGATGCTCATAATTAATTTGCTTGCTTTGATATAAAATGTATCTATTTTACACAGTCTCACTAAGAATGGCTTACAGTACATAGGTCAAATATTTTAGTTAGCCTAGTTTGAATATTTTTCTGCTAACACAGTTACCATCTGCATCTGTACTTTATTCTTTTAAAAACAGAATATTTTCAGTGGTGGGATTCAGCCAGTTCACACCACTTTGGCAGAACTGGTAGCTAATTTTTTGTTGCCCAGGCCCAAAATGGACTTCCGGAAGCAGCATCTACACAGAGAACCAGTTATTCACATATTTAAATCCCGCCACTGAATATTTTGCAATATCTTATATAGCTCCTAAAGAAGCAAACTGGACCCTGGACAAGCTAGTTGGGGAAAAAACATGCGTAAACATTTCTTTTGAAAAATATTCTGTCCCTGGAGTTTGTGTTTTATGACAAAGAGAACGAAAAATTACAAAATAGTTCATTATAAAAAAAGTTGCAGTTTGCCAGCATTGTTGGTTGTTTGTAGTTCAGACATGTCTTCCTGGTGAAAAATGGGCTCTGTTGCTAATATCAGAGCTGATACAAGAGTATTTGTAGCTCCGAATTGCACTGTGAGGTCCTTGGTGGTCTCTGAGCTTGGCGGTTTTCTTGCAGACATTTCATTACCACTTACCAACAAGGTAACATTATCAGTGCCCTAATGATGTTACCTTGTTGGGTAATGAAATATCTGCAAGAAAACTACCAAGCTCAGAGAGAACCAACAACCCCACAAATATCAGAGCATCCAAATAAGCAAGGATAAAATGTATTCAGGATTAAATATAGGAAAGATTATCTGGAGGTTATTTTACAGAGCTGCTTCTGGCAGAAGGCCAGGTACGGTCTAGGATTGGATGTTGGTTACAAAAGTTTTAGAGGAATGAAATCTCTAGACCAGGTGTTAAAATTCCGGCCCGCGGGCTGGTTGCATCATGCAGAGGCCACACCCACCCCAGTTCTGGCAATGCAAAAAAAGTCACGATACGTCACGACACATCACTTGACGTGGCAAGTTTGACACCTGTGCTCTAGACTATAGTTTCAAATACTGCTTGAGGTAAGCATTTTTCCTATATTGAACAGTTTTACCTTCCAAAGTGTATTGCGACATCACACTTAAGCAGAAATACTGACAAAAACATTGTGAAATCATATTATCTTTCTCACATTCTGGAGGGAGAAGGGTTTTATGAAGTCATCCCCCCCCAAGAAAACACATCTTCCTTTTGTAAAATTTGTACCTCTTATTTTTCACCGCCCCATAGTGGGCTTCATGCCATAAAGCAGGGGTCTACAACCTTGGCAACTTTAAAACTTGTGGACTTCAGCTCCCAGGAATTTTCGGAGCTGAAGTCCATAAGTCTTAAAGTTGTCAAGGTTGCAGACCCCTGCCATAAAGGAACAAATAAATACTATCAAGTACAGGACAAGTCACAAGAATCTAAAATATTACTAAATATCTCCAACCTGGCAACTTTAAGATGTGTGGATTTCAATCCCAGAATTCCCCAACCAACAATGAGAAATTCTGAGAGTTGAAGTTCACACATCTTAAAGTTGCCACGTTTAGAAAATACTGATCCAGACAATGTGCACCATTTTACTACATAGAGTTGGTGAAGGATGGGTGACTACAGAAATGTTTTAAATAAATAAAGTACATTTCTGCTAAACTCCCTTAATTCCACTGAAGATGTTATCTAGCTTGGTAATGAAATGTTCAGAAACCAATCCACAAGCTTGGAGAACAAACCTTCAACCTCACATTTCTGCTATTTTGTAGACTTCTGTCAGTAACAAACTACTAATGATATGAGTTATTATTAGAATTTACAAATGTTTGGGGTTTTTACTATAAATTATTGCTAGCTATGAATGATTCTTTGAGTAAACTAGTAAGAAAAAAGTTCTAGTCATTAAAGTAGCTAAGGAAGGACAATAGAGATGCATATAAGGTGGCTCAGGAATTCTGGGAGGTGAAGTTTACAGGTTGTAAAGGAGCCATAGTTGCCCAAACCTGACATAAATGTTCTCCAATGGCAATTATCGCAACATTTGGTTTAATAAAAAAAATACCAATAATTTGGCATTGTTAAAAAATAACCTACGCCTTCTTAAGAGAGCTGTAGCATTTCTGGCAGGAGGTCAATCTATTCTCTAAAACACCTGAAGGCAAAACAAAAAAACAATGGATGGAAACAAATCAAGAAGAGAACCAACCTAGAACTAAGGAGAAATTTCCTGACAGTTAGAATAATTAATCAGTGGAATGACTTGCCTCCAGAAGCTGATTTGTCTGAAATGATATTGGCCTTTCTGCCTGGGCAGAGGGTTGCACTACAGGGGTAGGCAAGCTTGGCTCTTTTATGACTCGTGGACTTCAACTCCCAGAATTCCTGAGCCAGCTATGTTGGCTCAGGAATTCTGGGAGATGAAGTCCACGAGTCATAAAAGAGCCAAGGTTGCCTACCCTTGCACTAGAAGATCTCCAGGATTCCTTGCAACTCTGTTACTCTGTTATAATCCCAAATTCTGGAAGGCCAAACAATCATTAAGTCTATATATCATGTTAATTTTATTGTCCAGACAAGTTGGTTTGATCTTGCAGTTTTCGGCTACAAGTAGTCCTCAACCTATAACCACAACTGAATGCAAAAAATTTGCTATAAGCAGGACAGTTGTTAAGTGAGTTTGCCCCATTTAATGACCATTCTTGCCACAGTTGTTAAATGAATCACTGCAGCTGTCAAGTTAGTAACGTGATTGTTAAGCAAATCTGGCTTCCCCATTGATTTCACTTGTCAGGTGATCACAAAAGGTGGTCACATGACCCCCGGAACACTGCAACCATCAGAAATATGAGTCCATTGGCAAGAGTCTGAATTTTGATCACATGACCAGGGGATGCTGCAATGATCATGTAAAAAGTGGTCTCTAAATCATTGTTTTTACTGCCATCGTAACTCTGAACATTCGCTAAATGAATTGCTGTAAGCTGAAAACTACCTATACTACTTAGACAGTTTAGATGCTCTTAAAATGAGTAAAAAGGCTAGCAATCGTTCAATTAGTCTGAGGAAGTCAAGCTCATACTGAGATTGTTCATCTTAAAGCTGCACAAAATCAGTATTTCGCAAGAGTTGTTTGGGAAAAAAAAATAGGTTGCTTGAGGATATGCTATCCCTGGCTAGCACTGAAAAGTAAAATTCAGCCTAACACACCAGGGTGAGGAGGAAATATAATCTTTCATTTTCCATTTCTGGCTTTCTTCCCTGGAATTATATTTTAATATACTTTTTAGTATATAATAAAGAACAAAGCTGAAGCAAACGATAACCTAAGTCCCTGGACACGTTCACTGTTGTGAGGGAAGTAAGCACGCCAGATGTACAGAGATTATTGATCTGAATGGAAAGGTAAAAAAAAATTGTGTAGTGCAAAAAAGGGGGAAAGTTAGCTGATTGTATATATAAGCTTTGGCAATGTCTATTATGGCCTGTGCTTACTTCCCTTGCAATTAAAAAATTCATAATAGCTTGGATGAATAATGTATTCTAAACTTATTTTCACCCAGGTACAAAAAACAGATAGAAATCCAGAAAATCCATTGTACAAAGAATTTTGTGTAGGCAAAACCATGATCTTTGTGAGAAATTGTAATTATCTCTCAATTATCTTTAATAATCTTGCAATTATGCTTACCGCATTGTATAACTTGTGTTCAGTGAACAAAGTTCCATCTTATCTTCTTTTTCTACTGCTTTTTTTTAGCTTTGACAGAATGCCATTTGCATGTTGAATAAATATTTCCACCTTGCCATTCTTCTCATAATGTGGTATCTCCTTTGTGATATGGAACTCTTCCCTGAGCATGTTATTGGCAAAAAAAAGAGCCTTGGTGGAGCAATGGGCTAATGCCTCCTTAAGTAACACCAGCTGCCTGCAATTAGTGCAGGTTTGCATCCCACCAGGCTCAAGGTTGACTCAGCCTTCCATCCTTCCGAGGTAGGTAAAATGAGGACCCAGATTGTTGGGGGCAATTAAGCTGACTTTGTAATAATGCTGCTTGGGGTGTGTTGTGAAAGCCCTAATAATCAGGCATATACATAGAATGAAGGCTACTGCTAAGCTTGTAAGCCGCCTTGAGTCTTCGGAGAAGGGCGGGATATAAATGGAATTAAAATAAATAAAATAAATAAATAAAACTCTGGGATATGATTTTTTTTTGAGCCGTAATCCTTCATCTTCCCAATGATGACCCAAAAGATATGGACAAAAAAATGAATATGCTGATCACAATGTTATGATTGAAGCTCCACTGTGACCCCCATCTTCACTTTGTTACCATTCTTATTGCTATCCCTACATTTTCCAATAGCCATTCGTTTCCCAAACATTCACTCTTCTATTTAATTAACTGAAGATGTGTGTTTGATCAAAAGTCAGCCTGTGATGAATATTCTCAGGCAAAAAATATATGCTATAATGAAATGCTGCTTCCCAATCGTGTTCTATCAAAGCTGAAATAAAGGATCATGGGAATTCTTCTTTCAATAAAAAGGTTTAATATACAGTAATTTAGATGTCATCACATTGGATGGACCCAGCATGTTTTTTTCTCTCTCTCTCTTTATTCAAAAGCAAATCTTCATGTCATACCAAGACTGACATGACCCCCACATAATCTGCCCTGCAATTTCAAAAATTAGAGTAAAAATACAAACTAAATGCTTCCAGGTGGAAACATTTCACATTGCTAAGCAGTGTTCATGTTTTATAATTCTGTTGTATTGCACCATTATTATTATTATTATTATTATTATTATTATTATTATTATTATTATTATTATTATTATTATTATTATTATTATTATTATTATTATTATTATTATTATTATTATTCCCACATTTGTATTTTTATAAATTAACTCATGATGCCAAACAAACATAATTCTTCTTCCTCCTTCTATTTCCTCAACCCCAACAGCAACTCTGTGAAATGGCTAAGAGAGAATAACTGGCCCAAAGTCACCCAGCCAGCTCTCATGCCTAGAATTCACAGTCTCCTGGTTTCTAGCCTGGTACCTTAACCACTAGACCAGGGGTAGGCAACCTCGACTCTTTTATGACTCATGGAGTTCAACTCCCAGAATTCCTGAGTCAGCATAGCATAGCTGACTCAGGAATTCTGGGAGTTGAAGTCCATGAGTCATAAAAGAGCTGAGGTTGCCTACCCCTGCACTAGACCAAATTGGCCTTACTATAATTTTTATGGTGTGCACTTCAGTTCATTATCCAAAGTACAAATTATATTACAGTGCTACAAGACTCATTTTTCCCCACAAATTTTAACTTGAGTGCTACTTGGTAAGGGGTCACAGGCTTTAGTCATTTTTGGAGAAACATTATTTTAGCTCAGGGGTGTCAAACTCGAACATCATGTGACGTGTTGTGACTTTTTTCCATTGTTGGCAATGGGATGGGCATGGCTTCAGCATGACGCATCCAGCCTGCAGGCCAGCAGTTTGACAGCCCTGTTTTAGCTGGTGCTACAATTCGAAAATTGTCCCTTATTCACAGTATCATCAATGGCGTCTGTCTCAGTAATAATGAATTAGTCACAGTTTCCATTTACCAGGACTACACAATAGACAAGGAACTAAGATTCAAGTATCCTGAGATACAGTTGTCTTCATGTAAAATAAAAAAAAAGTTTAGGACTTCCGGTGGCGACGCGGCGCCGAAGACAGCCGCCTCCGGGCTGTCCGCTCCGCAGCTGTGTTTTTCCATCGTAAACAGCGCCGATCAGCTGTTTAGATGGATTTGAAGCCCCCTCCTCGGGAGAAGAGGAGGGGGTGAGGCCCCAGGTAGGGGTTGAGCTCTCCGGGGCCGCCTGAACTGAGAGTTTGGGCGGCTGAAGGATTGAGCCCCCCCGAAGCCTGGGTTGCTCCGAGCTGCGCAGTGTCTCTGCTCCGTGATTTTTGGAGCAGAGCCAGGCGTTAGCAACCACCCCTGCCAGAAGGAATACTTTTGAGTATAAAGATGCAGGCAGAGCGGTACAGGAGGTCAAGGTGATGTGGACTTTTATTTTTACTCTCTAGCTCAACGGATTTTATAGCTTTAAAGTGAAAGTGCGCAATAAGTGAAAGTGACGAAAGATGGCGGCCAAAACTTCTAAAGCTCTTTGGAATGCGGGGTTTTCCCCGGTGCAACAGACCTCGTTGCAAGCTTTGCTTCCTCCTGTACCTCCTCCGGCGTTGACGCCTAAGGATTTACAAGATGCCCTTGAAAAGCATTCACAATTAATATCTGATGATGGATGAAAAGTTGAAAAAGCTGGAGGAGAAGTTGGAGAAGAAGATGGAAGAGAAGTTTAGAGCAATGAGGGTAGACATGTTGTCTATGATTGAAAGTGTAGCTGAATGTGTGCAACAGCTGGATGCAAAAGTGGAGGATCTCAGTCAAAAGAACTCTATATTAGAAGCAAAGGTATTAGAGAATGAAAATATAAGGGATAAAGTGGACAGAGAATTGAGCCTCGCTCAGTATCATCAGATGCAGTATGCTATTAGAATTAGGGGCTTAAAGGAGAATTCTAAAGAAGATTTAAAGCAGCTGATCTCTGAAGCTTTGGAAACGGTATTGGGCCAGCCAGCATCTGAAATTGAGGGAAGTATGGATAAAATTTTTCGTGTTAATTCATGGATTGCAAGACAGAGGAAGTTACCCAGAGATGTGGTGGTCTATTTTACAAAGAGAGTAATTAGAGATGAAGTCATTCAAGCTGCTTATGATACTAAATTGGTAGTTGCTGAGCAAGAAGTCTTGGTTTTAAAAGAGATTCCTCCAAAGATTTTAAAGAGAAGGAAAGATTTTGCATTTCTTGTACAGGAACTTAAGAAATCTGATATTAAGTTCAGATGGGAGATTCCAGTTGGACTGGTGGTGATGCATGAAGGTAAAAGACATCATTTGGTTACTGCGGCCCAGGCACGTGATTTTTATAGCAATGTGTTAAAAGCAATCCCCCTACCACTTCTGGAAGCTGCAAAGGGATATGGTGAGGGAAAGCTTCAAGAAGTTGCAGATAGACAGACAGAGGAGAATGGTGCTGGAGGGGATCAAGTTACAGTTTCATCGGTTGCTGCAGGAGAGCAGAGGATGACGCGTGCCGCCCTAAGACGAGCGAGACGAGAGCAAGAGCAAGACCAGCAGAAAGTTATGGAACCTCCAAAGCGTACTTACAGTGAAGCTGTGGGAGGGGCGTGGTCTAAAGAAGTTGAAGGGGTCATTTCAGATATGCTCCAAAAGCTTTGGAGTGTCAAGATTGGTGACTAAATTTCTAATTAGAATGTCAATGGATTGAATTCATCATAGAGGAGAAAGAAAGCTCTTTAACATTTAAAACAATTTAAGACTGATGTTATCTGTTTGCAAGAAACGTATATTAGGGTTGTGGACTAAAAGTATTTGTACGCAAGCTTCTAATCAACAACAAGTTGATTTTTCTTAACTTACTATAAACAAAGGTTACCTAATTGGATTACAATTTTTTTTAAATTTTTTATTTTATTCTTATTGGAGATTGGAATGGTGTCCTAGACGTATAGATGGATGATCTGGAACTGCGAGATATTTGGCGTGATATATGCAAGAACTATTTTTGATTATAGTTCAGTTTGGTTGGAGATTAATAAGGTTAATAGAGATAGGCGCTTTTGGTGCGTAATTGAGAATTTGTCTAGAGATTAGAGAAATGTGGGAGAATGTAAATAGTAGATGAAAGTTTTTTCTTTGAAATTAATATGAATAAGGATTGGGATTAAGAAATTTTATTTAGCATTTGAGTAAAATTCCTTTTCTGTTTTCTTCCTTTTTTTTTCTTATCTGTAATATTATTACTGTTTGTAATCATTTTACATGAGCCAGAGGGTGATAGAATTAATAGTTTATTGTTGATAGCATATGGATGCTTATGTTTGTTTTTCATTTTTATACCCTGTATTTAGCTCTGGGAAGTCGGGGGGGAGGTGGGAATAGGGGAGAGGGATAGGGAGGGTTAGATGGGGGTGGGGAGGGGGGGATTAAAGTTAAAATGTATTGTAAAACTTTTTAAATAAAAAAAAAGTTTAGAAAAAATACAGGAACACTCAATTCTCGTTCATGTTTAATGTGACCACAGTGGGTTTTTTTTTTTTTTCAATTTCAGCAATTTCCGTGTCGTAAGCCTATTTGGCTCCACATTGAGGAGTGCATTTTTTGGAGTTGTATATGAGTCTCCCCACATACACACACTCTTTCTTTCTTCCTTTAGAAAACCTATGAAAGCACACCTCTTTTACTAAGAAGTAAAATCTTTTTACTAAGTTTTTTATTATTTATTAAAGAACATTTGTTTTAGTTTGGGTCTTTGAATTTTGCTTGTTAGTATTTTAGTTGTTATATAGATTCTTCGTTAGCTATTAAAAATCAATTGAAAAACAGACTTTCTTTCTTTAACTTATGTGCTGCCCATCTTGCCTACAAGCAATTCTAGGTGGCTTATAGCCAGTTTAAAAACAATATAAAACATTAAAATATAAAGGTAATAAATATTAATAGTGAAATCAACAAAGATGGCTAAGAAAGGGAGCAAGATACAAATGAGATGGAGGTGTAATCTTCTCTCTCGGTCCATTAACCACCTCCAGAATAACACAGCCCCATTTGGACCCCACACCAATTGGCAGAATCAGATTTTAAAGCCCCTACCGAAGGCCAGGAGGGTGAGTGGGCATCTCACCTCAAAGGGCACAAAAGAAATATCCTACTTTATCTACCCTCGTCTCAAGAAAGGTATAAGAATTGATGAAGAGAGAGAGAAAGATGATAGATCATACTTCTGGGACTTGAAATCTAGACAACGTAAAGTTGCCAAGTTTGAAAAACTCCTGATGGATGGATGAATGGATGGATGAGAGATGACAGAGAGATAGAGAGATGTTATTGGTGCAATATTCCAGTGACAGTTTGAAATGAATGTATAGACATTTTCCTTTCTGCCTTGCTTAGTTGTAGCCGTAGACTCTAACAAAATCTTGCTAAATCTTCAACCTCTTCTATTCTTGTATTAAAACCACTGTAGGGTCCCTGCAAAAGTGATCTCTATCGACTGATAGAAAACTCAAAATGTAGCACATAGATTAAGGAAGGAACCTACTTCGGCAAGTAAATGCAGCTGGTTGACTTTAAATGTTCTTTAAAGCTAAGCAGGGCTTGCCTTTGGCTGTTCTTCAGCAGGATACCTTGAGACCATCCAGATTAAACTGGTAAATAAAAAAAGCTTTTTGGAAGAAGGCAACAGCAAATTAAAACTCGTCATGACCTATAACTGGGCAAAGTGGTGTACTGAAGGGCAACAATTTATGAACCAAGACTCCTAAAATGGGCTAACTTATAGAATGTGTCAGAAATCTGAGACCCTAATCCATATAAAGGTCACCGCTGGAACTTTGAACAGAAACAAATTGATTGGCAGAAGCCAGCGCAGATTTTTTTGCATGCTACCCCAAAGCAATTTCAGTTAGTAGCTTATCCATCACTTCTAATATCAACTTGAAGCACTTTAAGGGTGGAGGATTTTGTTAATTGAGACATGAGGTAGGGAATAGGTTTACATGGTGAAAAGGAAAGAAAGATGACTTTGTAGGAATAGTAGATCTGAGAACCAAATGATAACTTTTTGGTGTGGCAAAACAGATCCACTTGGCCTTTTTATGAGCTGTCACTGAAGGTCATTGCTTAATCTTCTTACATTAGTGGCTGTGCTGATTGTTCAAGTCTCATGCTAGTAAATGGATTGGAACACAGTTTTAAAAACAGCAAAATAAAGAAAATCTATATTAAAGCAAGATCTAATTTACCCATTATACCGTGGCAGGTAAGCAGAGCAGAGTATGTAAAAGACTACATAGAGAGAAGTTTATTTCAGAAAATAACATTTCAGATTTGCAAACTACTGTAAAGGGCTTTTAGACACAAACAGGTGAGCCATTTAAACAGATTAGTTGAGCCATTTAACCATTGTTTAGAGACACTGCAATACATTGCACTGGATCTTTTTCCTGCCAATAGTCCCTATTAAGTCAGCTTGATATTTATCAGGGGACCAATTAAGTAGACACCACTGTATTATTATGGGAAAATGCTGTAAGCCTTTTCCAGTCTAAGTACTCCACAAAGAAATCTGTAGTATACATTTTATACAGAAGGAAAAGTTGGGCATCGAACTCCATTAAATGAAATTCTTTAAGAATGTTAGCTAAAAGTTGGCAAAATAGAATTTAAAATCTGGATTATAATAAATATAATCTCACTGCATGTACTAAATAATTCAAATCATGGACTTTAATAATTTTTATTAATAATAATTCATAAGGGGAAATTAGACAATCAGAAAGAGATGATAGATATATGATACATGATATATAGAATTTAAAAAACAAGTGATAATTAGCCTACTTTCATTTCAGCAGCCTGCCTTTCAAGAATATGTAACGCATTAATTTTGGCCAGAAAGATTTATGTTTTAAAGTTGTGAATAATAAGGTAGGTCCCAAAAGCAAATATTTTATCATTCATACTGCCTTTCAAAACCTATCACACAGAGTATGAATAAGTTCCTTGATGGTCATTCTGTATATTTTCATGCCTTTTCAAGTAATTGATGTCTCCTGAATAAATGGACTGCATATTGTTCTCTTTGACTACTATATTCTGGTCTTTGGCTGACCTCTTCTGGCATGTCCTACTGAGTTATGACCTGTTAGGTATCAATAAAGAAACCCTGGTGACAACCAGGAATATCTTTCATATAACATCCAGATTTGTCCTGCTGTTTTTTGCTTAGTCCAACAACCAACCTCAACAGCCATTTGCTTAATTGCCTTAATTGCCATCTATCTTCACTGCCATAGATACCATCATTTCAAACTTAGGGAAAAATTAAAATCCTAACTTTGTAATCAGGTTCTGGAAAAGGTAAAAAGTGACAAATTTCTGAACACCCGTCAAGGGATGTGGATTTAATTTTGGTGTGGTTTTTCTTTTTTCTTTTTCATCTTTTGATAGTTTGAGCAGCATCTGGAAGCTTCAACTGGCCCAGAATGCAGAGATAGAACATAAAATAACAGAGTTGGAAGAGAATTTGGAGCTCATCTAGTCCAACCCCCTACTCAAGCAGGGGGCCCTATACCATTTCAGATAAATCATTGTCCAGTCTCTTTTTAAAAGCCTCCACTGATGGAGCATCCACAACTTCTGAAGGCAAGCCAACCACTGGTTGACTGTTCTCCTTAGTTGTAGGTTGCTTCTCTCCTTGATTCGTTTCCATCCATTGTTTCTTGTCCTGCTTCTGGTGCTTTGGAAAATAGGCTGAGCCCTCTTCTTCTTTGTGGCAGCCCCTCAAATATTGGAACACTGCAATGTTAGGGCAGTGATGGGCATTCCTCCGTCTGCCCATGTAATACTCCTTTCTTTCTGAGCTGCCCTAGTAGTCAGCTTGCTTGCGGGTGCATTGTGGTTCAGTATTTTGCAAAAGACACCTTTTCTCTCTGCCCTTCCCTACCCATGCCTATGATCAGATGATCAGCTGATGATCCCTGAGTAGGAATTCCTCTCTCTCATCTCCTCTTTGCAACCATGTTGGATTGAAACTTTAGACTGATTCATGTAGTACTGATTTGATTGAATATTAAAAGTGAAAGAGAATAGAAAAAAACTGAGGTTAATGTGGCTGGTATCAGTCATATTGTTTAAGTTATAAGGAGCTGTCTCATGCCAGGTCAGACAAATCTAACCCTAACCCTAACCCTAACAACCGTTTGCTTAGTGACATTCCAAATTATCACTGCACTAAAAAGTGACTGATGATCGTTTTTCATACTTCATGCGATCACCTTTTGTGACCTTCCGGCAAGCAAAGTCAATGGGGATGCCAGATTCACTTAACAATTGTGTTATTAACTTAACAACTGCAGCGATTCACTTAACCAGCGTGGCAAGAATGGTTATAAACTGGGGCAGAGTTCATTTAACAACTGTTTTGCTTAGCAATGGAAATTTTGAGTTCAGTTGTGATCATAAAATGAGGACTACCTATATTGATCCTTTAGATTAGTCTTCTGTTTCTCACCACCATAGTTATTGATGAGGATGCTGAGATTTGAAGTTTTAGAGCAATTTAGTGCTCTGTTATTTTAACTTCCCACCATCCTCTTTTTATGTAAAGAGGCAAGTAATGTTTTAGTGTATCCCTCCACACAAAGTCCATGTACTATCATGTATACTTTGTGGTACTATGCAAAATATTCTGATATTATATTAGTAGGCTACTACTGGAACACTTGCAGGGAAAGTTTAACTTAAAAATTGTTTAAAAATACACTCTCAAAAGCTTTTTGTTCATATAGTGTCTGATCTGCAGTGCAAAGGGAACTTTGTGTTTGGGACATTCTGGTTACCTCTGTAAAGGTTACACTTCAGCAAACCCTCTGAGAATTGTACATTTGCTAAACAGCATCCAGGATCAGTTCCTAAATACTAATGATCATGACACTGTGTTATTAAATCGAATGCCAGAAATCAAGAAATAGAGAAAACAGCCTCCCCGATAAAAGGATAAATCCCTACTATCACAGGGTGAAGATGTTTGGATGTGACTTCCATCAGTCTCCAAAATTAAAGAGGCCCCAGTAGTTTTGCTTACATCAGTGATGGCAACACTGTGGGATCACTTGAGCTTCTGGCATCTTCACAAGAGCCTGCTGATCTAAGTACCAGGCAAGTTCTCAGCAGGACAGACAGTCTCACAGATAATTGGCCCCTAAGACATTTTTTAAAGGACAACATCATTACAGCAAATTGTGCCCAGCAGGCATCTTGGTAGCCAGTGCAAATCTTTCTGTGTTGTCATCCCAGGCTCATCGTGTTGTACAGTCCGCTGGTCAGCAGCCACCCACTTGGCACCAGCTGCAATTTCTGGATACTTTTCAAGAGTTGCCCCATGTAAAGCACATTGAAGTAGCCAACATAGGTTGTAACCAAGGTGTGAATGACAGTTATTAAGTGTGACTGGTTTAGCAAAGCTTGACTTTGGCATCATGGGCATACTTGTGCAAATATATTTTTTGTCACAGTCTGCAAATCCAATGACAGTTGAGTGGTTAAGGCATATTCCTAGCATTCAAGCCTGTTCTCTGTGGCATTGTAAAGTTCCATCCAAAAGGTTGACCTCAATCTCAGACTCCAGGATTTTTTTTTTACTACTTTGTTGTCTGGGATTAAATTTCATCTTTTTTCTATCACACCCAGCCTATTTACTGAGATTTTGCTACTTTCAAGAATACCTAATATTTCCTTGTACTAGAAGACAGACAGCAATATAGTTGCATGATGTTAGCACCCAACCGAAGCTCTGAATGACCTTCCTCCAGTGTAGATGTGAAACAGTTTTAGGAACAACACAAGTGTCCCTCTTATCTAGTACATCATGGGCCCATGACTTATGTGTCAAAAAAATCTTCTGCCAGAGAACTATCTAGCTGTGGTATCTAAACTATCTATCGAGTGTTACAAATTTTATTAGTTTATCAAAATATAAAATAGAAATGAAAATGAAAATAATGGGAAAGTATGGGAAGAAAAAGGAAAGAGGGAAAAATGTAGGGTAAATGGGAAAATAAAAAGAAAAGAATTGACTTCTATTTTTAGCACAGTAGAATAAGGTAACAACATATATAACCTCAACTTTTTACTTTTACATACCGTAGTAGTATATACCAGCCATTTCTATAACAATAAACCTATCTAATCAACAAAAAACCAAAATCAAAGTTTCGTGTTTTCCCACCACAAAGTCCAGAAGTGGTTTCCAAGTAAAAACAAAGTTTGATGTATTTTGTCCTTTAATTAAAGCAGTTGATTTAGCCATCTCTGCTAACTCAATCAGCTTTTGCAATCAGTCATCCATTGTGGATATTAATACTATCTATTCAATGGTATCAAAACTGCTGAGAAGTTCAAGAGAACTAGCAGGGTCACACTCTCCACATCTAACTGCTACTGGGAGAGACAATACATAGGAACAATACAGGTAGTTCTCGACTTATTATTTTTTTTTATTTTAATTCCATTTATATCCTGCCCTTCTCCGAAGACTCAGGGCGGCTTACAAGCTTAGCAGTAGCCTTCATTCTATGTATATGCCTGCTTATTAGGGCTTTCATACACCCCCCCAAGCGGCATTATTACAAAGTCAGCTTAATTGCCCCCAACAATCTGGGTCCTCATTTTACCTACCTCGGAAGGATGGAAGGCTGAGTCAACCTTGAGCCTGGTGGGATGCGAACCTGCACTAATTGCAGGCAGCTGGTGTTACTTAAGGAGGCATTAGCCCACTGCTCCACCAAGACATATGATCACAATTGATTTCAAAATTTCTGTTACTAAGTGAGACAGTTGTTAAGTGAGCTTTGCCCATTTTATGACGTGTCTTGCCACAGTTAAGTGAATCACTGCAGTTGATAAGTTAGTAACCTGGTTGTTAAACCAATCGGGCTTCCCCAAGAGACTTTGCTTGTCAGAAGATTGCAAAAGGTAATCACATGACCTTGGGACACAGCAACGGTCATAAATATGAACCAGTTGCCAAGCATCTGAATTTTGATCACATGACCATGGGGAATGCTGCAAAGGTTGTAACTGTGAAAAACAGTCATAAGTCACGTTTTTCGGTGCTGTTGTCACTTTCAATGGCCACTAAATGAACTGTCGTAAATTGAGCACTACCTGTATGGCAGCCATCAAAGCTATCTCTATATTCTCCAAATCTACCAGAACTCAGATGAAGGTTCTGGTCAGTGAGAAGACGTTCCTAGAGTGAAGCCATCTCTCCATCTTCATGCTGTGCACCACTGAATATTCCAGGGAACAGATCAGTAAAATATTGATTCTCCCTCCTCATTCAGCCAGGTTTCTGTAATATGTGCCAGCTCAATGTTTTCATCCAGGATTCAGTTCTTGTAATAGATATTTTAAACAGTGACAGGTATATGAAAACAGAATGTTAAAGTGTCCATTGTTTTGGTCACTTAGAAATCTTTTTAATTGCAACCTGAAAGGTAAGGAGGCCAGTGCATGCTTTTTGATCAGTAGATAGTTGGAGTGCTCTAAATAAAATATATCTTGCTTCAGCAAAGCACTTAATGAAGGAGCCCACTTCTGATTAACAAGTAAATTGAATGTGGTCTGGATAATATGGCAATTATTTGGGCTCACAGGAAGCTACAGGACTGGAACTAAAGAGAGCAGAAGCGGATTAATGGGCTTAAGTTATAGGAAGGCAGATCCCAAATAAATACATAAATGTTACGGGAGAAATGCCTAACAATATGTGTGTAGAGCAGTAGAACCAATTACCAGCAAGTAGCCAATAAGAAGTAATACCGGTAGTCCCTGACTTACGACCACAATTGAGCCCAAAATTTCTGTTGCTAAGCGAGATAGATGTTAAGTGAATTTTGCCCCATGTTACGACCTTTCTTGCCACAGTTGTTAAATGAATCACTGCAGTTGGTAAGTGAGTCACACAGTTTTTAAGTGAGTCTGGCTTCCCCATCGACTTTGCTTGTTAGAAAGTCACAAAAGGTGATCACACGTGATCCCAGGACATTGCAACCGTCATAAATATGAACCAGTTGCCAAGCATCTGAATGTTGATCACGTGACTATGGGGATGCTGCAGTGATTGCAAGTGTGAAAAACCGGTCACAGGTGCCTTTTTTTAGTGCCATTGTAACTTTGAATGGTCAGTAAATTAACTGTTGTAAGTGAAGGACTACCTGTACTGTTCCAGGTTCCTATTTTAAGATATAGCTCCATGGGATCCATTGAAAACTGCCTTAAAATGGCAGACAAAAAAGATGAAGAACAGAACTCTGCCAGTTCATTTATATTTACTAGTAAAAGCTTTGAATTAGCAATAGGTTTTGATATGCCGGTGTATCTACTCAATAATCATGCCACAAACAACCTAAACTCTAGAGTTTCCAAATCATTTTGAGACACATTGAAGCTGTAAAACTACTTTACAATTAAGGGTATTGTTATTTTCAATTTCACAAGCAAACTGATAGGCCTCAGATGAAAAATCAAGTCATTTGGCAAATATATATATTTGGCGCTGTTTGAATTTGTTCTACCAGCAGCAAGATCTGACTGCTGGCCTAGTGATGAATTGTATTGCAAATCAGGGCTGTTTCCAGAGGAGGCAGAGGAGGAGAGGACCTGGAGGTTATGGAGCGAAGGAACTGGATGAGGCTGTCGGCAGGCCCAGAGGAAGAGAGAGAGGCTTTTGGAGGAGTTGGTGGCGGCGGCAGCGTGCTCCAGGGGTGAAAAGAAGCAAGGCCTCTTTAAGGAAAAGGTGGAAGAATCAGGATCAGAAAAAGGAAAGAATACAAGCTAACTTGAGGGCTAATCCACATGGAGCCCCATTTCCATCTGTCCTGTTTGCCATCGTTCACTCCCTAGAGCACAGGTCTGCAACCCGCGGCTCTGGAGCCGCATGCGGCTCTTTCAGCTGTCTCCTGCGGCTCCCAGTCTTCTGCTATGTGTAGTCCCAAAAAAAAGTGGGATTAAAAAAGTTCAACCAATCAATTCAAATATGCAGGGTAGGTGCATATCTCGCCTTGGGTCCACTCTTCAGTCAAACCCTGTTGTGCGCATGTACGCGCATGCGCACACATTTTTTGCGGCTCCCAGTTTTTCCTTGTGTGAGGGAACCGGTTCCGAGTGGCTCTTTCACTGTTTCAGGTTGCTGACCCCTGCCCTAGAGACTAAAATGGACAATGTGAAATTTGAGCGGGTCCCGAACAAGGAGTATATATCGGAGGTGGTGACCCTTTGAGAGCTGTACGCAACAAAATTTCATTTTGATGTATGCCGATTGGTGTACATTCAAAGTGACAATAAAGTTATCATTATCATATATATATATATATATATTCGAAAGCACGTAAAAATGCAAGTAGAAAAATAGGGACCACTACGGTGGGAAGGTAACAGCGTTCCGTGCGCCTTTGGCGTCTAGTCATGCCGGCCACATGACCACGGAGACATCCTCGGACAAGCGCTGGCTCTTCGGCTTTGAAACGGAGATGAGCACCGGTCCATAGAGTCGGAAACGACTAGCACGCATGTGCGGGGGAACCTTTACCTTTACCTTTATATATATATATATATATATATATATATATGTGTGTGTGTGTGTGTGTGTGTGTGTGTGTGTGTGTGTGTGTGTGTGGTGTGTGTGTGTGTGTGTGTGTAAATTGCTAACAAAGAATTAAGGGAGACTGATATACATTTCAAACTTATTAGTTTTCATCAGTCAGCCATACCCTTCTGAGATTGGAACCTGGGCTGATTGCACATTAGGCAGTTCTTTTCACCTCTAGGCCACAGGCTCTCTCTCGCTTTGTTAGCTTAAGAAGCAAGGGGAGATATGTGTCAAATGCTTGTTAACTATTTAGATTACCTTGCTATGGCTGACTGATGAAAACTAATAAGTTTGAAATGCATATCAGTCTCCCTTAATTCTTTGTTAGCAATTTACACAAATATATGAGCTGTCACCGGTGTGACTACTGCCTGTTCGATGGCCTTCAAGATAGGCTGAAACAGGAAATAAAGATTTGTCCCATGTTTGGGGCCTAGCAAGGTAATCTAAATAGTTAACAAGCATTTGACATATATATATATATATATATATATATATATATATATATATATATATATATATATATATATATATATATATATATATATATATACAACAAAAGTTTGCAAGCATGAGACATTTTTCTTTTCATACACTTTTCTCTCTTTCTTTTTACTGTGAATAGTTGCTTTTACAACCGCTAAAGGCAAGAATAAAAGATAAAGCATCTCACATCAAACCATCAAATCATCTGAAAGCCTTCATTAGGCATGGAGTACTTATCATACAATCCCAAGCTGCTCAGGTAAAACCAGTCTGCTCAGAAACTGCATCTTGTCACCTTTTCTCCATACTGTGAAATTGAAATTGGTGAAATGAGTATCTACCATTCCCCGGTGAAGTATAATTCAGTGATTCATTGTTAAGGAGTAAAGTTCTTTGACTGGGATCCAAAATGCCAATTAGAATCCACTGACCCCAATTCCCGTCGCACTGTTTCTGACCTTTTAGTTTATGGCCTTACCTCCCTTTATGCTTCTACGATTCTGCAAATGCTACAGTTCCTGAAGACAGAAGGCCTTCATTATTGTCATATTGTCTACCAGCTCAGTGTCCTAACTCAGTCTTCCCAACCTGATGAATCTTCCCAACCTGAGAAATGAAGGTGGTCGTGCTGGCTAAATAGTTGCAAAATAGTGCCTGATGCCATATTTGCAGCATCAAGGGTAGGACAGGTTGAGGATTGGGTGAAAGGCTAAATATACAACTTGCAACAGTTTGTTTAGTGACCATTTGATGTTACAACAGCACTGAAAAAAAGTGACATATGTTTTTCACACTTGTGACCATTGCAGCATCCCCATGGTCATGCTTCGCAACTGACTCATTTTTATAATCATTGTAGTGTCCCAGGGTCGTATGACTGTCTCTTGCAGCCTTCTGAGAAGCAAAGTCAATGGGGAAGGCAGATTCACTTAACAACCATGTTACTAACTTAACAACTGCAGTGATTCACTTAACAATGTTGCAAGAAAGCTTGTAAAACAGGGCCAAACGCGCAGATCAACTGTTTTCACTTATCAACACGTTAGGCAAAACTGTGGTCATTAAGTCGAGGACTACCTGCACATGTACACATATTACCTTTTGTGTGTGCTTTTACATGCATGTGTCCACACATACTTTTTTCAATATAAATGTTTCTAAACATGTTTCTCCCAAAGAATACATTTATAAAGGCATTTTATCCTGAAATACTCACAGTAATATATTAATATAATCATTTTGAAGAGAGACCGGGTTTGGAATTTGGAAAATAGCAAAATACTCAAGAAAAATAATCCATATTAAAATCTACATTAAATGCTGATATTATTCTGGAAATTTCAAAACTGAGTTCACTTTGAAATGTGAGCTTTTTCTTAGCCCACAATTCTGATTTGCTGATTTCCTGACTCCTAACAGATCCTGTAAGATTGCAGCAGTTTATAAATATGAATGAATTAATGGACAACAGACAACTAGAGGATGACTAGTGGGGCTCTGGAAACACCTTAAATATTAAAAGAAAAACAACAAGAAATGTGCACTTAACGGGTAGCTGGTAATTATCTGATCTCTGATAATCCTGTCATAGAGCATCACAGTCTGGTTTGGAAGCATCACTGCTTCACACAGGAAGGCGGTGCAAAGAGTGGTGAGGATGGCCGAAAAGATCATTCCCTCCCTCCCATCCAGGACATAGCATAGAAGCATTGCATGAGCAAGGTCCGTAAGATTATCTGGGACACTTCACATCCTCTTCATGACCTGTTTTCCTTGTTACCTTCTGGGAGGAGGCTTCATGGTATCCGCAGCAGAACATCCAGATTCAGCCATAGTTTCATTCCATACAGCATTAACCTTGTGAACTCTCAAGCTTCCTCCTTCCATTATATATTCATGATGGACAGTATTTAATATTTTTGTTATGTATATGTAGGGGTGTGGGTACATAAGTTGTATATAGTATGGTTAGGTGTGTGTCATGTATGTGTTTCACTTTGAGAGCGGGGAACTAAATTTCATTTTTGATGTGTGCCGTTATGCCCACAGTAAAAAATGACAATAAAGGTTATCTTATCTTGTCTTGTCTTGTCTTGTCTTGTCTTGCCTTGCCTTGCCTATATTATATTATATTATATTATATTATATTATATTATATTATATTATATTATATTATATTATATTATATTATATTATATTATATTATATTATATTATATTATATTATATTATATTATATTATATTATATTATATTATATTATATTATATTATATTATTATATTATTATATTATTTATTTCAATTTATATACCGCCCTTTTCCCGAGGAACTCAGGGCGGTTTACAGGGCAAATTAAAACAGTGCAATGTACAAATTAAAATTAAATTAAATTAATAGCCCCAAAAGAGTTTAAAATTTAAAATTTAAAACCTTAAAATCCCTCAGTCCAGGCCGGCTAACTCAAATAGCCAGGTTTTTAGGTCCCGGCGAAACGAGCGAAGGTCGGGGGCAATCCGGAGTTCCACAGGCAGTTGATTCCATAGGGCAGGCGTGCCCACCAAGAATGCTCTCCCCCTGGGGATCGCCAGCCAGCACTCCCTGACCGGTGGGACCCTGAGGAGGCCCTCCCTGTGGGAGCGCACAGGACAATGGGAAGTTGATGCTGGCAGCAGGTGGTCCCTAAGATAATCCAGACCCATGCCATTTAGGGCTTTATAGGTCATCACCAGCACCTTGAATCTCACCCAGAGGGCAACTGGAAGCCAATGCAGCTCGCGGAGAAGAAGCATTACATGGGAGTATTGGGAGACCCCCATCACAACTCGTGCGGCTGCATTCTGCACCAGCTAAAGCCTCCGAGTGGTCCTCAAGGGCAGCCCCATGTAGAGAGCATTGCAGTAGTCTAAGCGGGAGGTCACAAGCGCATGAGTGACTGTGCGTAGGGCATCTCGGTCCAGATAGGGCCGCAACTGGCACACTAGGCGAACCTGGGCAAAAGCCCCCCTGGTCACAGCTCCTATATGATCTTCCAAACTGAGCCGTGAGTCCAGGAGGACGCCCAAGTTGCGGGCCCTATCTATGGGGGGGTAACACCTCACCCCCCCATAGTTAGCGATGGAATAGACTGGTTGATCCGAGATGCCGGTATGCACAGCCACTCAGTCTTGGCAGGATTGAGTCGAAGCCTGTTTCTCCCCATCCAAACCTGGACCGCCTCCAGGCAATGGGACATCACGTCGAGGGCATCACTGGGTTGGTTCAGGGTGGAAATAGAAAGCTGGGTATCATCAGCGTACTGATGATACCCCACCCCGAAACCACGAATGAGCTCACCCAGCGGCTTCATATAGATGTTGAACAAGAGGGGAGAGAGGACCGACCCCTGAGGAACTCCACAAACGAGAGGCCTCGGGACGGACCTCTGCCCTCCTGTCAACACCAACTGTGAGCAGCCCAGGAGGTAGGAGGAGAACCACTGTAGAACAGTGCCACCCACTCCCAACCCCCTGAGATGCTGCAGTAGGATACCATGGTCGATGGTATCAAAAGCCACTGAGAGGTCTAATAGGACTAGGACAGAGGAACAACCCCTGTCCCGAGCCCGCCAGCGTGACCAATGCCGTCTCCGTGCTGTACCCGGGCCTAAAGCCCAATTGGTACGGGTCCAGATAATCAGCTTCCTCCAGGAACAGAGGGAGATGATGTGCCACCACGCTCTCAACAACCTTCACAAGAAAGCGAAGGTTGGAGACCGGACGATAGTTGTTCAAAATAGCCAGGTCCAGGGCAGGCTTTTTGAGGAGGGGCCTCACCACCACCTCCTTCAAGGAGGCAGGGAAGATACCCTCCCTCAAAGAAGCAGTTATTACTGCCTGGAACCAGCCTCGTGTCCCCTCCCGAGCTGCATACACAAGCCAGGAGGGGCACAGGTCCAATAAACACGTGGTGGAACTCAGTCTCCTCATGATCCTGTCAACCTCTTCCAGGGTCACAGGAACGAATTCGTTCCAGATAACATTCCCAAGACTGCTCGACTCCCCCCCATCAGTCTCTGCCCAGTCAGAATCCAAACCGGCCCGAATCTGAGTGATATTATCCGTCATATGCTGGCTAAACTCCTCGGCCCACCCCTGCAAGGGCTCCTCCCTCACCTCCTGATTAAGGAGGGAGGGAGTCACCCTGAACAGGGTGGCTGGGCGATTATCTGCGGATGCGATGAGGGCAGCGAAGTAGTTAGACTTCGCCGCCACCATCGCCGCAAGATAAGACCTTGTAGAAGTTCTTAACCGTAATCGGTCAGATTCAGACCAGCTGGATCTCCAACAGCTCTCTAGGCCCCGTCTCCGATGCTTCATCTCCCGGAGCTCCATGGAAAACCATGGAGCCCACCAGGATCTGCGCCGGGTCAGGGGTCGCAAGGGTACAACACGGTCGAGCGCCTCGGTGGCCACCCTTTCCCAGGCATCCACCAAGGCATCGGCCGGGCTGTGAGTGAGGGAGATAGGTATAGACCCTAGCGCCATCTGGAACTGTTCCGGATCCATTAGGCGCCTGGGGTGGAACCACCTGGTTGGCTCCGCAGCCCAGCGGCAAGGGGTGGCATAGCAGAAGACCAACCACAGGAGATAATGATCGGACCATAACAGGGAGACAATAGTTGGCGAGCCCCCTCCCAGATCATCAAACCACTGTCCAGTTAAAAAGAAAAGGTCGAGAGTGTGACCCCCTCCATGAGTCGGACCCTGAATTACTTGGGTCAGGTCCATGGCCATCATGGAGGCCATGAACTCACGAGCCAACTCTGATGACTCTCCCAGGGAAGGCAGGTTAAAGTCGCCCAGAACTATAAGTCTGGGAAACTCAACCACCAACCCTGAGAGGGCATCGAGAAGCTTGGGCAGGGCTGTTGCCACACAGCTGGGCACCAGGTATGTTAGTAACAAGCCCAACTGAACCCCAGGGCCACAACTCAGGAGGAGTGACTCACTCCCGGCTATCTGTACGACAGTGGCCTCCCACGGACATAAGGTCTAACCATGGAATAGTAGAACTTTTTCTCTAAATCAGGTTTGGGTTTCATTGCTTTCTTTATTAGTCTAGATGTCATGAAAAAGAAAAAATGGGGTAATGTAAAAATGGGAATGACATCACTGACAAAGGTGTACTAGGTATTATCAATATTTGCAGATTTGTATTGTTAAAGGAAATGATTGGATATATTTTCATTAAGAACACCAACGGTATATAAATAAATATAAATAAAATTATTATTATTATTATTTCTTTGGTTTAAAATGGACCAATTATTTCTTATCCCATTGTTATTCTTCTTATATTCCTAGACTGAAGAAAAGAATAATGGCAATTTAGAAGAGAAAACAAAACATTAACAGAACTTTGAGGACCAACAATATGTTAATAATATCAATAAGTTTTGGTATTACAGGTAGTCCTTGATTTATGACCACAATTGAGCCCAAACTTTCTGTTGTTAAGTGAGACATTTGTTTAGTGAATTTTGCCCTATTTTACAACCTTTCTTGCCACAGTGAATCATCGCAGTTGTTACATTAGTAACACAGTTGTTAAGTGAATCTGACTTGCCCATTGACCTTGCTTGTCAGAAGGTGATTGCTTGACCTCAGGACACTGCAACGGTCATAAATATGAGTTAGATGCCAAGCATCTGAATTTTGATCACGTCATCGCAGGGATGCCACAATGATCATAGGTATGAATAACAGTCATAAGTCATATTTTTCAGTGCCATTGTAACTTCGGTCACTAAATGAACTGCTATAAGTTGAGGACCGTCTGTATTACAAAGCATCAAAGCATTGGTTTCCCTTGAGGTTGCCTGTTTGATATATGATTTGAATGGGTTTTGTATCGCTCTAAAACATATTTTCTACCTGTTCTGAATAGGTAACGTAATTTCTTTCCGCATCTGTGATATCTTGATAGCTTAACTATGGTCATATAGACAATTTGTGTATCACATTCTCTGGCTTGCCTAAATAAATTACAAGAAACTTGAACAGTATTTATGGTACAGTCCTGTGGTCCATGCAAAGAAATTCCAAGAACAGAGGTATATTTATCTTTTTTCCCCTTTTCAGCTCATGTTTAAGAACTTAGGAAAAAGTCTTAGGAAGCGTTACCTCTCGTTTTTGTTCAGAGCAAGCTGAGCAGGATGGTAGATAATTGATTCAAATGCTTTTTCTCCATAAAATTGATCTCGCTCCCCTAATGAAATCCCTCTTTGTAATTCAGGTTATATATTTTTCAAACAAGCAAAGAAACAAAACCTCCTTGATTGTGAGCCTGTGAAACAGTTTATCTCCATGGCCAAAATTACTCATTAACTGTATTTTGATGAGGAGTGTTTGATTTATAAGCTAGGTAGATTAATCAGAGCTTGAGCAGATTTATATTTGTTTATAAGAAAGTTGAATGTTTCTTTAAGCCTGGCAGTAAGTCAGCAATCCTGTGGACTTGAGTTGCCTGAACATCAATATTTGTTTACCTGGAAGATCTTGAACACCTTGACTGTTTTTCCAATAGCACCTTATAAATATTCATAGCATCACTCAACTTATGCTCATTACTGATATTTGGGCACAGTGATGGTTGGATGATTGTAGAAGTTGTAATACATTGCTAGTGAGAAAAGGACCCATAAATCACATACACATCATTTTTTAAAAAAAATTGAGTGGCTATTTGGCATTAGATTTATACATTATATATACATTTGGACCACAAAATGGCCAAAATTTGATCCATCATCTATCTATCCATCTATCTTTCTATCTATCCACCTATCCATCTAATCAACTATCCATCCAGCTGTCCAGCTATCCATCCATCCATCCATCCATCCATCCATCCATCCATCCATCCATCCACTTACTCAACTATTATCTCTTTATTTTCCACCTCTTTGAACAGAGAAGCCAAAATATTCCAAAAAAATAGCAGTAAACTCAATGGAGGCTCCAATTAACTTGAAATAGATCAGCTGAATGGATGTTATGCTCATTTTGTAGAAGTATAAATTTGGGCTATTCAGACCTTTTGCTCGTATAGAAATCCAGTGTGAAGTATCCTCAGCAGATATTTGTCCAGCATCTGCTGGAATACATTGAACTGAAGGAAAATTCATCATCTGAGACCATGTATTCATTTTACTATGCATAATAATATGCCTATTGATGTAACTTATCCTTTTTGCTTTATCTTTTTCTATAATCTTTCTTTACTGAGAAGACACTGAGATGCCTTCTTGAATTATTTCCATTCCATAGCACTTTCTGGAAGCATTCACCCATAATTCAGTCCTATCTCCTTTCTATATTAATTTGCACTTTAAACACACACACACATGCACAAAGACTGGTTTGAATTTAAATATGATTTTAAAGTATTTTTATTCAAAGATGGCATTTCTAAACACATTTGTGCTAAAAATAGACATTTTAAGAGAACTGTGATATGCATTTTCAAATAGGATACTTTGGAAAGGGAGAAAGCAACAGATATTGCAAAAAATGTAAGAAAAGCCCTATTGATATGGGAAAACATGGTTCATTTTTAAGCCAAGCATTTTAAATGATCATGAGAATATGGCTCTTGCAAAAATACAAATAATTACCCATCTGAAATAATGATAGAACCTTGCCAGAAGGTTTGCCAGAAAGAATTTGGGAATTTGTAAGGAATAGAAGACTTGGGATAATCACAATTTAAGCTGAAATGTTAATTAGAGAAAAAAATAGTTGCTGCCTCTGTGTTTGGATTTATCATCAGTGGAGAAATTAAATGTGGATTTATCCTGCAGCAACATCAGCCATCAAATACATGTTTCCATTCACCAACCAGCACAAAGCCTGCCTTCCATTCAGGTCCCAGCTGTTGAGCATTATTACGTTCCAAATCAGATAAATTCTGAAAGACTGACCAGCCACCACTTCCTGAGAGTAAAGATAAATTACCTGTTTCTGACAGGTAACCTAATCAATTATGCACAATATTTTGTCCCAAAGATGCTTTTTCCAGAGGCAACTGGACTTTCTTGTTTTTCTTTGGAAACATTTCGCTTCTCATCCAAGAAGCTTCTTCAGCTCTGATTGGATGGGGGGGAATGAAAAGAATTATATTCCTTGCAGACAGCTGGTCATTTGCATTCTTTTACAGAGTCATTGATGGCACCTGGAGGTTTGTCTGTGTCCTCAGGGTCACTTGAATAGTGCAAATGGGTGTGGAACCTTCTTGGAACTGCTGAAAGGACTGTGTTGTGGAGCTGTGCTTTCTGCAGGATGTTTTCTGCCCTGTGTCCCTTTACTGTTGAAAACAGTGGCTGTTCAATTATTTGTATTAATTACTAAACAAAGGGTGCTCCAGCCAAGTTTGTCAGCAAGAGGATTTTTTTAATGCAAAGATGGTAATCATAAAATATTGCAGGTTGAAAGAGCTTCTCAGAGAATGAATCTAATTATCCACATGATCAGGTTGATCTGGGCTGGTGAGGAACACAGATTTTCACCCATTAAAAGTTACTTTAATGTATGGCCTCTGTCTCTTCAAAGATACATATGCATATACATGTACATCATGTACCTGTCTATCTCTCTATCTACCTACCCATCCATCCATCCACCTAGCTATCTCTCTACCTATCTATCATCTCTTTATCTCTCTATCATCTATTTTTTGTATCTCTAGACCAAGGGTCACCAACCCCCAGTCTGTGGACCAGTATCGGCCCGCGGCATGCCAGCAAATGGGCTGCACAAACAAGCAAAGCCTCATCTGCAGGATGCAGGCAGCACACAAAACCACGCCCCCTCCAGGCCACAGAAAATCCTCTCTCCACGTAACCGGTCCCTGGTGCCCAAAAGGTTGGGGACCTCTCAGTGGTGGGATTCAAATATGTGAACAACCGGTTCTCTGTGTGGATGCTGCTTCCGGAAGTCCATTCTGGGCCTTGGCAACAAAAAATTAGCTACCGGTTCTGCCGAAGTGGTGCGAACTGGCTGAATCCCACCACTGGGAACTCTGCTCTAGACCATCCATCTCCCTCAAAGAGGAACTTTTAAAAATGGAAAGTAAAAAAAAAGGTCATTTCTGAGACTGTTACACATTTTCAGGCAGTCTGATAGAAAATAACAGTTTGACAAAATAATGGGAAAATTATGTGTGGCAGAAACTTGTATAATAGCATAAATATATTTCTATCTCCGTTCTTGTTTTTTTAAAAAAATCCACAGAAGGAGAGCTCTGCTTTCAGACAATATGGTTTACAACCTGGTAACATTTAAAAAACGGGGAGGGGGGAGGGGACGGAAGGGGAGGAGGGAATTATTTGCAGACCTGAACTGTATAAGAGACAGATTTATATAAATAGATAAACAGTAAATTTAAACAGTTTCCCCTCCCAAACACATGAACAAAACACATTATAAACACTCACAAAAGCCCTTCATAATACTCTCCTCTTGTCAATCCAGAAAGTTTCAGTCTCTCTTAAGCCAATGTCCACTTTTGGTAAGTTCATAGACAGGTCCCTGATGGCTAGAACACAAATATTCCTTCCCCAATGTTTTTTTTCCCCACTTCCTGGTCTAGCCTGGCATTTCCTAGTGGTCTGCCACCACATATTAACCTGGCCAGATTGGGCATAGCTTTTTCAGAAAGAACATTTAACTTTTACGTAGACACCAAAAATAGATTAGCAGGGGTGAACCTCCTTACACAAAAGCATTTCTCTGGAGTCCTAGGGTTTGTGACAATGCCCTTTTCTTTTCAAGAGTCAGGATTTTGGAGAGGGGAGAACCCTCTCAGGATCATTGTCCCCACTGGGCATAATCACCACAAAAGGTAACACTGCACAGTACGATTGCATAGGCTTATTAAATCCAAGCATGACCCTTTAGTACATTTCTCCATCCCAGCACAACTAATTAGAGGTACACATAGCGGATCGACATAGGTTTTCCAATTAATGCAAACAGAGAGATTATCTAGATTAGTACTCAGTTACCAAAAGTTGCCTTGCCACTCTTTGATTCCAAAAATATTCACAGTGTGGAAAAACGTAGCAGGAGAGGAAGCTAACAAAAAAAAAAATTAGAATAGCGTGTTATAGCCGAAGCAGAACAACTAGATTCTGTAATAGCTTTATACCATACAGTATTAACCTTGTTAATTCTCAAGGCTTTCTTGCTATGTATTCTAAATGTCTGATTCACCTCTTTGTTACCTATTTTGTATTGTAAAAGCATTGGACTCAATCTAGCTGTTTCTCATCATGTCTATATACACGTCGAACCATGGAATACTATTACAATTTTAGAAAATTAAGTTGGGTGAGGATCCTAGCTATTTTTGAGCAGTTTTTGATGCTGGAAGTTTGTGTCCTGACACTTTTGTCCATCAGTCATACTTTGATCTTTTTCTTGGTGCTTTGGCAGATCATTGTTAGTGTCTGCCCTAGCATGCTGAGGCATTTCCATGGTCTTGTGCGCTCAATATATGTATTTCATCAGACTATCCATTCATTGTGTAGTTCATTAAGCCCATTATCTATTTGCTGACCAGAAATGGTCATTTGTTGGACAAGCACATGGAACAGTTCTATTCCATTCCAACCTGGATTCTCTCTGGTTCAGATAGTCCTTGCTTCTATCAAAGGATCCTTCCAACAAAGTTGGGGAAAATTACTTTTTAAAAGCCCATTTTCAGAATCCAATTACACACTTTCTTCACAAGAGGAAGTTTTGCAACAACACCCAAGGATTTGGAGAGATTTGTTTGGCCCTTGAGGTTCAGCTGTGTCCTGTTCTTGGATTGGTCATTACCAGTGAAACCCAGTTTTAGATTCTAGATCTTGCTACCACAAGTTTTCCTCTGAGCAGATAGTTTTCTTTTAAAGGTCCCTAAGTGGCATGGTTGTTATTATTGTCATATTCACAAAACATACACATTTATAACTATGATTATTGCAGCCTGATTCAATACAAAGGAAACATAGAACAGAGTTCTACCTAGTAGTGAATTGGCTATAATTACACAGACTTCTACTTACAAAGGTCAGAGCATCCAATATTCCCCAACCTTTTCTTACTCATTACAGTTTTATTGTAACCCCTTAAAGCCTCTTCTGGGAATTGGGAAAGTATTGGATGGAGATGAGACGTCTTACAGAAGGCTTCAGTGGACAGATGGGATTAGAGGGCAAAACTGGATGATCAGCTCTACCTAACTATAGATACTTACCTGGTAATGCAAAGCTACAATTTGATGCAGCCTATTGTTCATTAGGTCAGAACAAAAAAAATCCACATCCCTGGTTTAGATTAAAAACACTCATCTTGTTTAGTGGAGCACTCGTGGCATATCTATCTGGTTTTAGCATAAGTGTCCTTCTTTGTTCTCGTTAATTGAAAACAATTCTCAATCACCCTCCTGTGCTTAAAACTCCAGGATTAAGATACTTTTTCCGCCACTCTATCAGGGGTTTAAAGACATATAAACAACATCATTGTTTGAAGAGTTGACAAATAAATTCAGGCTCCCCGGGATACTCTTGTTTAGGATTTTCCCAATTAGGCATTTTATTTGATCTCAGGGTCTGGGTGAGCCACAATTCTTTAGAATTGAAGACGAGATTAATGGACCAGATTCAAATGGCTAATTCATCTCCTGGGTTTTGTTCACTGCTTCTCTTTGTTAATTTAATAGTGCTACAGCCCAAGTCAAATAAATCAAAATGTGAATTAGGCTTAGAGCACTCCATCTTCAGGGGGAAAAAGTTACTTATCCTTTTCAAACAACATAAGCATAAAGCAAAGTCCAGTCTAAGCACTAGACTTTACCGAAAAGATGTTTAATCAGGATATCCACCTCAATTTGCTAGATTATTCTTTTTTGGGGGGAGGGGGCACAAGAGAACGTTATGAAATGGACGGGATTTCAAACAGCAAAAACAGATATTTCAATAGGATTTGGGAGTATAAGTCCCAGGGACATATCCCAGAGAAGCTGATGCAAAGTAGGGCACACAAAAAAGAGCAAGCAGGTTTTTCTTAATGGCTTCACTAGAATCTGAAATTAAGCACAGCAGGTAAGAAGACACTGCAGGGAGTTTAAAAGGTATCACACATCTGTATGCTAACAAAGTTTGTAAGAGGCCTCACACTGTTTGTATTGACAAGGGGGAATTGTGTATATTGTGCTGTTTTTTATGTTGACCCACTCTCCAGAAAATGCAAAGGGTACTCCTATCAACTTTACATGGCTCCCTAGCAGCAACTTTCTCCTATTAGTTTTGCTGACAGAAGCGTGAACTATTTCTCTTTTAGCTTTTCTCAGATATTCTGGATAAATGTGAATTTAGGCACTTTGTGGGCCTTTAGCTCTGACTAGCTTTGGGGAACAAATTTGGGGAACAACTACTGATAGTTTGACATGAACATTTCACGTCAATATTTCATGTTGACATTGTATAGTAACATAAAATGCAAATTCAAGATTTTTTTTTTTACTTCCCCCTCCATATGTAGTAGGAAGTGAGGTGATAGTAGTAGTAGAAACTATGTAAAGTAGAAACTATGGAGTTTCCTGATAGGGTAATTTCCTTTCATTCAATACTACCGCCTCTGATCTGCCAAGGTCATCTGTTTTTTAGAATATTGCTATTCTGTTTCTACTTGTTGTTTAGGAAGAATTCATTATCATGTTACCGTAATCCAGCATCCTCTTCCTTCTGTTATTTCCAGAGTTTCATTGTTTTTGTTTGTTCATATCCCAACACAATTGTACTACACCACTGACTAATCTGGTCATTCCAAAGCTGTATTATGCTGGTCCTAACCTCAGTATCTCTATGTGTCGATGTTATCTTTAATACTCCTGGTCTTAATTGATCAGGAAAGTATAAAATGGGTTTCTACCTGATCCATGATAAAGCTGAATGGACACAAAAGGCCCCTTTAGATCTTCTCCCTATTACAAAAGGTTGATGGTCAAAGTAGCAAAGATGAAAATAAACAGCAGGACTCTGTCATGCCCTAAGTAAGTTGGAATTTTCTGTTCAGGCAGTAAATAAATTCTGTTGGATATTTTGAGCTCCTGTGCCTTTGACTGAACATTTCCTGGGTATTATTTAGCACACTGCATTTTTCTCTGGAATTAATGAATAGCCTATTATTTGCCTTCTTCGGTTGTCTCTCTTAATTGCTCCAATGTCACTTACTGTTTCCCTGGGGGGAGGGGTTATTACTTCTTTCTTTCCACCCTTTTTTAAAAAAAATAAGAAACATGGAAGCCTGTTCCCAGAAAAATGGTGAAAAAGATGAGAAAGATAAATTATTAATAAATAGAAAAGTATTACTGTAAACTTTGTTAAAAGTTGCAGGCTATATGTTTATTTTCCTTTGCTAAATGTAGATTTAATTTGTGAGTGTAGGAGAATGGTCACAAGGAAGGATGTTGATTAAATTTTCTTAGGCAAAGCCAATGCTTCATGAATTAAATTTAATTGCTCCTTTTCCTGCCCACTTTTTCATACTTTAAATCTTTAAACCATATTCACCTGTGTGACCCAAGGATGCTGTTCCAAAACTGATATTACCCTTAGACAATTAGCTGCACAAAGCTGTTTCTATAAATAGTAATAAAGAGAAAACTAGGTGATAAGTTTCAAAATATCAAGAAAGAAACAGAAGGCATGTCCCAACTTCACCTAACTACAACATTGTAAGAACAGGCTTTTATTTTGGCAGTTTCCCTCTTATCCACTGTAGATCCTTGAGCTGGCAGATAAGAGGGCAGAAGGAGCTCTGGGTCCAATTCTATGGATGAAAGTTCATCCCTGGATACAAAACCAATCACAAGAACAGCAAGGGTAACCTTGATAAGTGGCAACAGATATGACCTCCTGTAATAAGACTCACCATTGTTGCTAAGAAATGCTGGGTTCCACCAAAACAATTTGATGAATTCAACAGGAGCCTTTCTCAGATACTTGGACAAACACAAGCAGAACCCATCTCTTTGTTTTAATTCAGGGAGCATAGCTTCTGAGAAAATGAGAAAATTCGTTCAGAATTTATATCATGCCAGATTTCACATCTGTCAGGCTTTCTTGCAAGGCTGCCCTCTGTAAAGACCCATCTTGGAGGTCCTCTCATTTTGAGTCCCAGAAGTCTCTATTGATGACAGGTGCTGGCTCTGACGAGTAGAGTAGAGTAGAGTAGAGTAGAGTAGAGTAGAGTAGAGTAGAGTAGAGTAGAATAGAATAGAATAGAATAGAATAGAATAGAATAGAATAGAATAGAATAGAATAGAATAGAATAGAATAGAATAGAATAGAATAGAATAGAATAGAATAGAATCTAGAAGGGGTGTTGGAGGTCTTCTAGTCAAGCTCCCTGCTCAAGCAGGAAAACCTAAACCATCTCAGACAAGTGACTGTCTAGTCTCTTCTTAAAAACCTCGAGTGATGGAGCACCCATGATTTCTGGAGACAAGCTGTTCCACTGGTTAATTGTCCTCACTGTCAGGAAGTTTCTCCTTAATTCCAGGTTGCTTCTCTCTTTGATCAGTTTCCAGCTGAGATTTTCCAGCCATTAACTGAACCTTGATTCTACTGCTCCAAATCTTTCTTAAACCTGAATTTAAAACTGCTTTAATTGTTTCAATCTCCTTGCAGCTGGGAAACTTTTCCTGGCATCTAAGTTATTCTTGCCTTTTATCTGCTTTTTCATAAAGGCTAATTTATTTAATTCTCTTGAATGTCCCAGATACAAAGCTTCTTTAGGGTTATGGGCCATGTTGCATGTTACCTATTCTGCTTCTTATTACTTTAAATATAAATTAGTGACATTGACATTAAGCAATAGTATTTCATTATGAACTTGCTGTTATTTTGCTAATAATAGAAAAAAAGCCTAAAGTCTTAGTTATAACAATTTCTAGAAAAGTGACTTTGTATAGCCACAGAAAGATTTAAAAAGGATGTCACATCTTCATAACTAACGTACTGTATTATGACATTTAAAAACTGTTTTGGTTGGCAACTAAGATGTTGTTTATATAGCTTCTGTATATCCAGATGCTTTTCATACTGTCATCCCTGGTTCCTTCAGAAAGACTCTTATTAAAAATCAAGAGGCCCTCTGAATTAACTGCCAATAGCAGTCAAAACAGGAAATCTACCAGTACTTCTAGTGTCTAAGCAGTGTGAGTGTATGTTTGTGTGTCTGTGTGTTCCAATTATATCTGTAGCAGTTAAGAAAATCAGTGGACTTAATACAGATCAGTGGCTCCAAGCAAGTTAAGTGCTACCCTGTTGCCCAGATGAAAATCAAGGAAATTCAAACTATTTCAACTGGTGGTAGGAAAAATGAGCATCACAAAGAGAAACAGAAACAAGCCAGTTTGGTATCCCAGCCCTGGCTCTTTGCAGAATAAAATAAATTCTGGCTATTGGGCACTTGCTCTCAAATCTGTGAGGTTTTGAAACTAAATGTCTGATGGGTCTCAGATAAAAACATGATTGCATCAGAGGTGATTGCTATGCCTTAACATATCATAGGAAATAAGCAAGAAACTGGAGCTGCCACCAGAACAAATAAATCACCACCTGGGCAGATGATCTACATACCAATAGTACCTTCACCTTCTCTGAATCCATCTTTATTTATCTAACATCTGGCTTGGGCACCCATTTGGTGTAGCCACAGTTTCACATGGGTTATATGTGAAGAAGTAAAGCTTATTGATGAAATCTCACACAATACCACAAGAAGAAATTGCTGAAGGAAGAGCTTTCCTATAGTTTGTTACTTGCTCCAGTCAAAACATCAAATGCTATAATTCAGAATTCAAAAGTTTATTAGCTTATGAGATGAGAGCACTGAATGCAACCAGCCCCAGGCAAGTTGTACAACACTTTTTTATGCGCAGGTCTAAACAAGTAGCAAGAAAGCGAAGGTTGGAGACCGCATGATAGTTATTTAAAACAGCTGGGTCCAGGGCAGGCTTCTTGAGGAGGGGTCTCACCACCGCCTCCTTGAGGGCAGCGGGGAAGATACCCTCCTTCAAGGAAGCAGTTATTACTGCCTGGAACCAGCCTCGTGTCTCCTCCCGGGCCGCATAAACCAGCCAGGAGGGGCACGGGTCCAACAAACAGGTGGTGGAGCTCAGCTTCCTCATCATCCTGTCCACATCATCAGGGGAAACAGGATCGAACTCAGTCCAGATAGCACACTCAAGACCGTCCGATTCCTCCACGTCAGACTCTGCCCAGTCAGAGTCCAAACTGGCCTGGATCTGAGCGATTTTGTCCGTCAGATGATGACTTAAATTCCTTGGCCCACCCCTGCAAGGGCTCCTCTCTCACCTCCTGATTAAGGAGGGAGCGAGTCACCCTAAACAGGGCGACTGGGCGATTATCTGCAGACGCGATAAGGGCAGCAAAGTAATTAGCCCTCGCCGTCCTCATCGCAGCAAGATAAGACCTTATAAAGGTTCTTAGCTGCAATCGGTCAGATTCGGAATGGCTGGACCTCCAACCGCTCTCTAGACCCCGTCTCCGACGCTCCATCTCCTGGAGCTCCTCAGAAAACCATGGAGCCCAACGGGATCTGCGCCGGGTCAGAGGTCGCAAGGGTACAACACAGTTGAGTGCCTCAGTAATAGTTAATTATGTACTGTAAGTGAATTCATCCAAATAATTGTATTTGCAACCTTGGATTTCAACAACTGAAATTTATCTAATAGAATGGAATGAATGTATTTCCTTAAATGTAACTATTTACAAATGCATGTGAATTTATTGTAGAATGCAAGTCATACCAAATATGAGCACCTTTGTCTTCAAAAGTCATGCAGATTTATCTGGAAGACAGTTTTCTTCCAGCATCATCAAATTCAATTAAAATGTTAATATCTTAAATAACAATTCTAGGTGACATGATGAAAATGCAGTTGCTTAACAAGGATTAGATTCGTATCATCTTCCACCACTTGCTCTCCAACTTTCTTCCTATTTGCAGCGGTGCCTTCAAAGAGAAGGTATACCTCAAGGTGGGATGTTGAAAATGATTGTGTCAGTGGTCAAAGTCACTGAGATAAGTGCTCAACTGAAACACCAACCAAACCAATAAAAACATTTCTCTCAGGAAATCATTAAGATCCATTAGTTCTGGGGTCACTGAAGAAAGAAGAAAACTCCCTTGAGAATCCAATCTTCAACATGTAAGGAGTCTGACTATTGTAGTGGGTAGTTATTAGATCTGCTATTTTCAATTCATCACTTGCCAATTAAATCAAGACAACTAAGTCCATAATGTTGCCTGGTATCAAACTACATGTTGAAACTACATGGTTGTCATAAGACCCACAGAATCCTAAGCACTTGATTAAATCATTCATCCCACACAACAGGGCTTCCTAAGATCAGCAATGCCAAGCCATTTTCTTCAGCACAGTAGACATTATCTGAGTGAAAGCCCTAACCCAGGGGTCTTCAAACTTGGCTCTTTTATGACTTGTGGACTTCAACTCCAACAATTCCTCAGCCAGGCATGCTGGCTGAGGAATTCTGGGAGTTGAAGTCCCCAAGTCATAAAAGGGCCAAGTTTGAAGACTCCTGCCCTAACCTGTCTCAAGATCCAGCAACAGGAACGAACTAGCATTCTGGTGCAAAGTCTGGAGTAGGAACTGAAAATCTTACAGACTTGCAGCAACCTCTCTCTTTGACTCTGGATCTGATGCTGGTGCAATATCAAATACCTCAATGGATACAGATAGATAAGAGTGAGTTCCCTCTGAAATCACCTAGCCAGATCTCAGCTCTACCAGTCAGATTGTCTCCCTTACCCACCAGTTAATCACAGATAATTAACATCTTAACTAGATCAACCTAGCATTTAGTACCATTATTGGGGCAAGGGCAGTCAGAGGGGAGAGAGAACAAGTAGATATCTGATTCCTCTGTCTACAAGAGACATATTGACTACCCCAAACCATAGTTCCCTTTGTTTATAAGCGTTCTCATGACCATCCCCAAATATCCAAAGCAACTACAGGCAAATACCCAAATCGTAATAGTTCCTAGAATTGTTCCCTCTTTTAAGTTATGAGGTTCAATTGTGCAAGGTAGGCTCCCCAGGTATCAAGGTTCCCTGTAGTACCGTCCAGTTAATTATTAGATTAATTAAAATAGTTGGCCTGTTATATAACTTTGGCATGAAAATTAGAAATGATAAGGTAATATTTCAAAAGCTTATATGCATCTTAGCGGGTCAAGAAGCAACAGTGAGAACTGGACACGGAACCACTGATTGGTTCAAAATTGGGAAAGGAGTCCGGCAAGGCTGTATACTGTCGCCCTGCCTATTTAACTTATATGCAGAGCACATCATGAGAAAGGCAGGGCTAGATGAATCAAAAGTTGGAATTAAGATTGCCGGAAGAAATATCAACAACCTAAGATACGCAGATGATACCACTCTAATGGCAGAAAGTGAAGAAGAACTAAAGAGCCTCTTGTTGCGGGTGAAGAAGGAGAGTGCAAAACTTGGGTTGAAACTTAACATTAAGAAAACCAAGATCATGGCATCTGGCCCTCTCAATTCCTGGCAAATAGATGGGGAAGAAATGGAGGTAGTGACAGATTCTATTTTCCTGGGCTCCAAGATCACTGCAGATGGGGACTGTAGCCAAGAAATTAAAAGACGCTTGCTCCTGGGGAGGAAAGCCATGGCAAATCTAGACAGCACACTAAAAAGCAGAGACATCACCCTGTCAACAAAAGTGCGTATAGTCAAGGCTATGGTCTTCCCAGTTGCAATGTATGGCAGTGAAAGTTGGACCATAAGAAAGGCTGAGCGCCAAAGAATTGAGGCCTTTGAACTCTGGTGCTGGAGAAGACTCCTGCGAGTCCCTTGGACTGCAAGGCGATCAAACAGGTCAATCCTAGAGGAGATCAATCCTGACTGCTCTTTAGAAGGCCAGATCCTGAAGCTAAAACTCAAATACTTTGGCCACCTAATGAGAAGGAAGGACTCACTGGAGAAGAGCCTAATGCTGGGAAAGATCGAGGGCAATAGAAGAAGGGGACGAGAGAGAATGAGGTGGCTGGATGGAGTCACTGAAGCAGTAGGCGTGAGCTTAAATGGACTCCAGATGATGGTAGAGGACAGGAAGGCCTGGAGGAATGTTGTCCATAGGGTCGCGATGGGTCGGACACGACTTCGCAGCTAACAACAACAACAACAATGCATCTTAGCATAAGATAACCTGCCCATACAGGCTTAATTCTTACATAATTCTCACTTTCTTCTGCTTCCATACAGAATTCTGGAAGAGGCCATCAAGTCTAACTCAGTATACTGCATAGGAATCCAAATAAAACTGAATTAAAGATTAAGATAGTCAGAATTTAAAGGAAGGAAATAAAGTTAGTTTACTTGACCAAGGTTAAAATAAGACTTTTTTGTAATGCTCTAGAAACTCTTTATGAACTTTTTACTAACACAAGGATTTAAAAGTTGATATTTTATAGATTTACTTATAGATAAGGAGACATATGGGATTAAGAGATACTTGTTTATAAGAGCTGAACAGTTATTAAGTTTATTTATATTAGTGATGCAGGTTGGAAGTCACTTCTTTATATATTTCTTTTCTTTTTTCTTTATTATATTCTCTTTCCTTTTTCTTCTTTTCTCTTTTCTTTCCCTTTAAATTCTTTCTTTCCATTGTCTTATCTTTCTCCTTTCTCTTAGTATGCATTAGTTTTTACTATTATAATTAACATTCTTAATTTTTTAAAAAAAATACAAATAAAACCATTTCCCTTCCCAAACGTTTTAGTCAATCTCTGCTTGGATGTGTTCTACATGTGATACCCTGGTTGTTTCTCCATTATGTCACTAAAAAGAGAATCCGAAAAGAAGACATACAGATGGTCAGTTCTGAAATCTTAGGATCTACCTTTTCAGGAATTCCTAATGTTGAAGGATGAAGAATCAAAACATAAATTGATTATAGCTGATTCTGTCGGGTTTTGGAACCTATATGAGGTAAACAGTGCTACTTATCATAAGTGTTGCTTTTAAATAATCCACTTTTTATCTTGTTTGTCAACACAGTGCTTGTGCCCAGGAAGATTTATGCAAAGTGCAAACATTATCGGATACCTACTGTTCTTCTGTAGTACCACAGGGGAACTCAAAATCAGCTAGCTTAGATCTCTGCACTTCAAAGGATTCTCCCTGAAACCTTGTTTACAGCATGAGCAGAAAAAAAACAAGGATTCAGTCCCCCTTTGTACAGCTAATAAAACCACATTAAAGCACAACACTGCTCAAAATTCCTCTCTTCCAGACACAGCAATACCTCTGACAGCTAAAACTGGTTAACTGCTTCAATTTTCATATGCTAATTGAGCATTACCAAACAGAAAACCAGAGACAGAAAGAGAGAGAGAAAGATAGGGATGCCTAAAAAAATCATTTTTACCTCTGTAAGTCATCTTTGGGGGGGGGGGTTGTTTTTTGTTTTTGTTATTTTGTTCTTGTTGTTGTTGTTGTTTTTCAACTTGCTGGCACTTCCATAGCAAAATTATTTTATATAAAGAGATTTTATTTTAATCCTGTAATGGATTAATGTCTACATCTCCACAGACATATCTAGATTGCTGACACCATTCAATACATCTGATTCTCCCAAAACATAATCTGTGGATTGATAATTTTTAAAACAAAGACCAGAGAGACAAGGTAATACACAGTGGTTTTGTTCTAGCAGCTGGCATGTCTACTTGTGCTGCAACACTGTGTATCTAATTTTCACCAATTCTTCTCCTACTTATTGCAGTTCATGGTGACAAAGCTCGTAGGCTGCCCTAAGCAATCTGGAAGGGACGTGGTGGCTCAGTGGGTTAGGACGCTGAGCTTGTCAATCAGATGGACAGCAGTTTGGCAGATCGAATCCCGAGTGCCGCATAACAGAGTGAGCACCTGTTACTCGTCCCAGCTTCTGCCAACCTAGCAGTTCGAAAGCACGTAAAAATGCAAGTAGAAAAATAGGGACCACTACGGTGGGAAGGTAACAGCGTTCCGTGCGCCTTTGGCATCTAGTCATGCCGGCCACATGACCATGGAAACGTCCTCGGACAAACGCTGGCTCTTCAGCTTTGAAACGGAGATGAGCACCGGCCCCTAGAGTTGGAAACGACTAGCACACATGTGCAGGGGAACCTTTACTTTTACCTTTAAGCAATCTGGAGGCCAATGGATATGATACTCAAAGTATCAGGCAAGGGTATCCAATGATCACATTCTGAGAATTTCAACTGCCAATGGGTATAACTATGAGCTGGATTCTCCTGTCATGCGAAACCATGGTTTGTTGAACATTGTTCATAAAAAACAATGATTGGTTTCACAAACCAGATTAAGAAACCATTGTGGGGCTTACTGCAATGTATGAATTCAGCCATGGAATTACTAGCCTGCCAGTTTCCTCATCTATTCTTAGATGAAATAAGGTGAAATGAAATAAATAACCCTAATCACAAAGAATACTAATTAACATGTCTCTAAAAAATTTTTAAAAAGTCACTGAAACTTTGGGGATTACACCAAGAGCAGGCTGAATTCTTAACAATCACAACATCTTCCATGTTAACTATAGAATCTGAACAAAAAACCCTACAATTTATGCTGAATGTGTTTTCTTAAATGTTGTGTTATTTTGTCTAGAAAATGAACCTTGCATACTTATATTTGCTAAGGTAAAGGTTCCCCGCACATGTGTGCTAGTCGTTTCCAACTCTAGGGGCCGGTGCTCATCTCCGTTTCAAAGCCGAAGAGCCAGCGCTTGTCTGAGGACATCTCCGTGGTCATGTGGCCAGCATGACTAGACGCCAAAGGCGCACGGAACGCTGTTACCTTCCCACCGTTGTGGTCCCTATTTTTCTACTTGCATTTTTACATGCTTTCAAACTGCTAGGTTGGCAGAAGCTGGGACGAGTAACAGGCGCTTACTCTGTTATGCAGCACTCGGGATTCGACCCGCCAAACTGCCAACCTTCTGATCGACAAGCTCAGCATCCTAACCCACTGAGCCACTGCGTCCCTCTTATATTTGCTAAAAGTGACATAAATAATTCTGACCATGCTGTGTTTTGCCACTTTTATTAAATAAAAATGCATTTATTTAAGAGTGACATGCCTTTGAAGTCAATGATGTTTACCTTTGAGGAATTATGTGTTGCATTCTAAATATAGCTTTTTGCATGATCTTCTGCTGCATAAAACTGCATGCTTATCACACTTAGCATTTTATCTAAACTATACATTATAGAAATAAGAGATTTTTTTCTTTTTTTTCCCTTCTTTTTCACCTGCTTTCTCTCCTTTCATCAGATGTACTTTAATTATTCCAGTCCAATAACTCCCCAAGTATTTAAGGCCAAGTTGGATAAATTTGCAGATATTCTATGTGCCACTATAATGTTGTTCTATCAGGATACACACCTTGTACATAGGAGATGAGAAATCAGAAAAGGAAATTCTCACTCCTTTCAGAATATACTTTCCTTGTTCCCTTTTATCTGTACTCCTATTTAAAGATTCAGAAATTATTTTGGGGAGAGCAGAAAATCTATTTACAATTCTACATTGATTTCCTTCCATTTTTTTCACCCTGCTTGATTCATCACTATTAACACAACAACTCGCCTACTTCTTAAAACAACAGTGCAAAGTATAATTTCACCTTCACATCTGGAGACCATGGAAGATTCACAAAGACAGATACAACAATTAGATGCTGCGCAAAGTATGCACCTGCGGAAAGAGAGCGAGAGAGACTTAGCTGTTTCTATGCTGACTCCTGACAAAACCTGTAGGATTATATAATCTATAACAGGTTATGGCATGCTATGAGAAATGAAGAGGGCACCACAAGACCCCACACTGAAATAATTCTTCCACATCACTACAGTAGATCTCAACACAAGAATTAACCTTCCTATATTAATCGTTTCTGTTTTCAATGAGAAATGTTCATTTTGCTAATTCTGCTGTCCTTAGATGCTGCTGATCTTTGACAAAATGAAGTGACATTTCACCAGTCTCAATAACACCTAGTAAGTGCCTCCTGTTGACACAGTAGCACTGTGTTTTAATGAACAAATAAATGGCTTATCTACCATTCTTGGCAAGCACCCCCAGCTAGTGAGGCAAAACACCAGCTCTCCCAGTGTTCCTTGGGCTAATTGACTTCTTGGATAAAGTTAAATCACACTATCCACAGTGGGATGCATGATTGTCAGTAATCAATAGCTCAACAAGATCCACATGGCAGGTAATTAAGTGGAAAGTAATTAATACCCATCAAATGTTTTATTAACTGTTTGCCATTCCTTCACTCAGAAGTCCCTCTGAACTGTAAATAAAGTTGTGATGAAAGCAGGAAGAGAAGTCTATGCTTCATGAATTCTTTAGAGATTTGTCCTGCCTTTAAGCAAGACAAAGATGGCTCAAACACTAAACAGGACAACATAGCATGAATAAAGACATGACTTTTGCAAGAAATCTCATGAATGTACAATAACAACTGTACATATAACCAGGGAAATTGTTGTGCTGTTGTTTCTGTCTCCAAGCAGTCCTAACATTCATTGAGCATATGCACCCATTAATATGATGGTCAAATCATATCCTTATGATACAGGTATCTCAGCCACTCCCATCACAGATGCTGATTGGAATCACTTCTGGAATTTCAGAAGTCAAAGCTGATTTTCAAGTTGTTCCTTAGGAGATTTTGGAATTTCTGTGGAAGCTAATAAAATTCTGATAAATCCAAATAGACATATTTTACAAACATTTGCATATCCCTATTTGGCCTAAAATACAATTGAAAACAAATGTAATTTTTGTTTTATTAATTCTTATCTCATCTTTCCTCAAGGACTGAAGGTAACAAACACTGCACTTCCTACATTTCTTTCCATAACAGCCTTGTGGGGTAGGTTAGAGAGAAAAATACTGATCCCAATTCCTACGGTGAGCTTTTATGACTGAGGATTAAGCCAAAATATTCAGCTATCAAAAATAATACTCACAGATGTTGAATGCTTTATGAGTAATTTTGGAGACTTTAAATCATCATATTTGGTGGATATAAAGGCATCCAAATGCAACGTGTGACATTAGAAAAAAGAAAATATATAAAAGATTAATTGTTCTTCCCAGGAGTTGGAATCAAAATGTCCAAGTTTAACCATACTGATGTTCATTTGACAGTAATCAGTCTGTAATCAAAGAGAAACAAATTGCTTGAGCCGACAAAAAATTACCAAAGTTTGCTCACCCTTGGCTCATTCTGCAGAAGCCTAATTTCTTGAGTTGCAGTTCCACCTCTCACTTTGATTTGTACACATGTGCAAAAGTGTCAAGGGCTAGTGGTGATTTCTTTAACCTTTTTCTGAAACAGATGAGAGAAGTTCAGCTATTCTAGAGGACAAAAACTCCAGAGGAGAAACATGAGCCAAGTGTAATAAACTCTGCATAGAGTGATATCTTTTTTTTCCCACGGGCATCCACAGTGAGACAAAAAGGTCAATCTTGCAACCATAACCACACAATCATAGCCTTGCCCTTTTATGCCCTTAGAAAGAGGGCAGAGCTTCAATTGTGCACTACAGTACCTGATTTTTCTGACCTCCCTCTATAGCTGCCTCTGAATATTACTGTCTTCAAGATGCATGAAAGTAAAGGCGGAAAAGACAGAGCTTTTTATAAAAATGATGAATTTTAACATATATCAGTATATCAGTATGCTAGGAAATGTGGTGCAAAGCGTGCTCTTTTTAGTTGAATTCTGAGCAACGTTTGCCTCACATTCATTGGCCCTGGTTGTGTTTACCCATAATTTTATTCCTTCCGCTACTGCTTTAATCTGGCAATTTTTTTAAAAAAGAAGCAAATGTCTTACGATACATATTTAAACATATCTTTTCTTTTGAAATACACATTTATTTTAAGAGTGCATTTTGATATGCATTTCAGCCCCCAAGAACTTACTTGCAATGTTCTGAAAAGGGTGACATTCAGTAGATAAATTCCAAGCTGCATTTTAATCTAAGCAATGTGGGATCCAAGGTGCTCTCTGCTTGGGTGGTTTTCTTGCAGATGTTTCATTACCACTGCCATACCACTGAGGATGTTACCTAATTTGGTATCTATAGGATTTTCCCTTTCATCCCCAGTCCTATGTTCCTATGTCTTGGCTGTCACCCACGTATTTGCTTGAGGCATTAAGCATGAACAATGATGGAAGACAAAAAAACCATGTTGCTAGTATTATAGAGTTCATGTAACTTGACCCTCAGATCACTACAGCGGAAAAGAACAGGAATATAAGCAGAATAGCAGCTGTGAGGAAGAGGAAGGCCTGTTCCAATGACAGCATCTCTTTACTGGCCATTCAAAACATGGAGACGTCCCTGAAAAGGTGAGGTCCAAGAAGCATGAGCATTTTGTCACCACGAGTGGAAGCCTTGTTCAACTCATAATGACAAGGCAGAACAACCTTATTTTGTGTGAGAAACCTTCTTCTTCTAAAATGTTGCAATGGAAAAAATGAATCAAGTTGTAGGCATGTTTATTTAGACACCCTGATGTTTCTTTGACTCAAAATTAAGCAATTATCATCTAAAGGCAAGGCATCTTAACTACCCACAGCTTCTGCTAAAACGTAAGACTTATTTCTATTACAATCCATTTGTTTCAAAGGCTCAAAAACAATTTTACTTGAGTTTCCTTGATTAATCCAAGCAATTTCTTCTAAATTTAAAAGGTTATTGAGAATGGCTTAGCCTTAGAGCAGAGATTTAAATCCACATCTTCTGACCATAGAGAAGAGAGAGAAAGAGTTTAGAACAAAAATAAACAATATTGCAATCAATATTTTATTTATTTAGATTTGTGTGTAGCCCATCTCATCTAGAAGTGATTCTAGGCGGCTTACAAACATTGAAACACCAGTCAACATTAAATTGATAAAACAATAAATAACAACAATAATTCTTCTCAAATCAAATCCTCCAAGCTCCAGTTAAGGGGATAACATGTAGGAAGGAATAACAAATCAGAGAAGGCACAAATATTTTAGCCCAACCCAGAACATAAAAGTGTCTTGTAAAACTGATTATCCCATCAGCCAGAGGGGATGCTTTATGGTATGGGTGTTTAAAACAACCTTTCTCCACCTTAGCAACCTTCAGACATATGGATTTTAGCTCCGAGCATGTGGCTGGGGAATTCTGGGAGTTGAAGTCCTTGTGCCTTAAAGTGGCCTAGGCTGAGGAATACTGGGAAGCAAATTTACCCAACTTCTGTATGCAGCAAGATTTGCCCAGCAAGCATTCATGGACACGTTTACTCCTTTTATTCTAGAGACATCTCAAAAGAGTTTTCCATAACCAACTTGAACTTTCAAAGGGAAAAAAATGTTTTGAGGTTGGCAGCCCCTGGGTTTCTTAATGGCAATATTGTAGCTATTGTGAGGAGGCAGTGTGCTTGCCAGCAAGCGATTCAGCATTTACATTATGCTTTTGTCAGAGAAGCTCAATCAGATGAGGAATGAACAGAAAAGAAAGAAGAATTCAGTTTTTGACTGGTCTAGGGGATCTCAGGTTCACTTTTATCAGCTGGAAACTGTAGCCATAACAATCAAATAGGAAACTTGATCTTCAGTTCAGAGTGGCTAAGCTGAATGAAAGGCGTTTCAAGTACCAGGTATCTGTTGTCTGTAAGACTCGCCACCGAGAAGCTATCTGGGGTTTTGGAAGATTAGGTAGCCATTAGCATCTAGCATTTCCTGATTCTTTTTGGAAAGGCAAACAAGAAGCGGATGGATTTTGCATTGCCTGGAAGAAGGAATGAAGGATTGGCAGAGGAGTTAGAAAAACAAGGAGAGGTAGTGTTTGGGTTGCTCGGGTGCCAAAATACAAAGTATTTATATGAATAATGCCCTTCTGTGACTGAATTCAAGGCATAATCTTTGATTATCCCCATAATGCCCCACCTTTTCATATTTTTATTTTTTATTTAATTATCTATACCCTGACTTTATTATTTTTATAAATAACTCAAGGCAGTGAACATATCGCATCCCACCAGGCTCAAGGTTGACTCAGCCTTCCATCCTTCCGAGGTAGGTAAAATGAGGACCCAGATTGTTGGGGGCAATTAAGCTGACTTTGTAATAATGCCGCTTGGGGTGTGTGTGAAAGCCCTAATAAGCAGGCATATACATAGAATGAAGGCTACTGCTAAGCTTGTAAGCCGCCCTGAGTCTTCGGAGAAGGGCAGGATATAAATGGAATTAAAATAAAAAATAAAATAAATATCCAGTATACCTTCTTCCTCCCATTTCCCCACAACAACAACAACAACAACTCTGTGAGGTGGGTTGGGCTGAAAGAAAGCAACTGGCCAGCTGGTTTTCATGGCTAAGGCAGGACTTGAACTCATGGTCTCTTGCTTTCTAGCCTGGTACCTTAAACACTAAACCAAATTGGCTCTCCTCTCTGTCCACGTCAATAAATCCTGTTTAGACCAGCGAAGTCTGTGATGGCCTCACTCCCTCCCTAGCCCCACAGCCAACCTGGGTGGATAAAGCTTTGTGGTGGGCTGCCAATTTAGCAGTCCTGGCAGTCCTCAATATGTAGTTGATGGGCTGTATTTATTTTGGGTAGGAGGCATGCAGGCCTTGGTCAAGGCAGAGATTGGATGATCCAGTCACTTTCTAGTTCTTTACTGTTTCATGCTTGTTCACAGGTTTGCTCTGTCTCACTTTCACATCAGATTACCCTTTATCATTTAGTTACTTTCCTCTCTAGTTGTTTTAATGTGGAATTTTTGAACATATACATTTTGATGTTCATCTCTCAATATTTGTTATATATGTGGTATGTCATCTGATTTTATTTTTATCCTACCTTTATTAGGTTGACTCAGCCTTCCATCCTTCCGAGGTAGGTAAAATGAGGACCCAGATTGTTGGGGGCAATTAAGCTGACTTTGTAATAATGCCGCTTGGGTGTGTGTGAAAGCCCTAATAAGCAGGCATATACATAGAATGAAGGCTACTGCTAAGCTTGTAAGCCGCCCTGAGTCTTCGGAGAAGGGCGGGATATAAATGGAATTAAAATTAAAAAAAAATATTTGCACAAATAACAAATCTATCCAGTGGTGGGATTCAGCCAGTTCGCACCAGTTTGGCAGAACCGGTAGCTAATTTTTTGTTGCCCAGGCTGAGATTGGACTTCCGGAAGCAGCATCCACACAGAGAACCAGTTGTTCTCAGATTTGAATCCCATCACTTAATCTATCTAATACGCTTCCCGTATCAACACGTCTGTGAGGTGGATGTTGGGCAGAGAGAGAGAGAGAGGGATTGGCCTAAAAGACACCCAGCTGGCTTTTATGGCTAATCAGGATTAGAACTCACAGTCTCCTGGTTTCTAGGCTGGAGCCTTAACCAGTAGGCCAAACGTACATTTGGGAGCTGAGGATTATGTTGCAATTAGCTAACCATCCAATCAGCAGGTATACTAGGGCTGTGCAGAAAAAGCTCTCTCCGTGGATCTGGTCCCTGGTGCCCAGAGGTTTGGGGTCCACTGTGCTAGTCACTTTAAATTGGGCAGAAGAGGTGTGTTTTGGTCAATGGTGGCCAACTATGGCATCCTTATGGGAAATGGACCCACCAGAATTGATGGCTACTTTATATGAAGCTGACCTGGAAAAAAATAAATAAAACTTCTTAAAAATCTAAGCCTATGGAGCAGAACTTCCACTGGTTTCAAGAAGAGGTGCAAAACCATCCATTCAAAGGGGAAAGGGCATCAAAAATAGCAAGATGATGGTCGTGACTGTATAAATCAAAGCCTACTTTTTATATTTCTCCCTCAAGGCCAGAAATCAGTAAAAAAAAATCGGGGCCTTTTTCACAGACATTGGATGACATTTTGGCCTTAGCTCTCCTTTTTTTTTTTTTTGACTAATGGTGGGTTGTGAAGTCTCTTTAGATGTGATAAAAGTGTGCAGGCTGCAAGTCCAAATTTCCAATCAACCTTGTCACAATGGAAGAGTGCCATTTTTCACATTCACAGAAGGATTCCCTCCCTCAGTACTACTGGTGGAGGTGGGGGTGGGGGAAGAGAGGATTGGATTGCTCCTTTGTAATGCAAAGGCGGAAGTAGCTGGACCAAGGCTGGAATGTACAACTAGCTTTTGACAAATGTTTGGAAATGGGATGGGAATTCCAAGCTATTTAAAGCCAAGAAAAATAAAAGTTTCATAACAATGTTACTCTTCCAGAAACAGATAATTTCAGAATGCAGCAGCATGGACAGTTTTGGAAGCCCCTGAGGCACCAGTATTACATGAATTGCACTGGCTGCCAGTCTGATTTCAGATACAATTCAAGCTGTTGGTTATCACTTCTATGCCAGAGGTTACCAACTTCAACTCCCAGAATTCCTCAGCCAGTATGGAATTTGAAGTCCACAAGTCTTAAAAGTTGCCAAGGTTGGAGACACCTGCTCTACAGCATGGGTGCAGGATTTCTGCAGAAGCATCTTTCCCCAATGGGATTGGCCCACCACACTCATGCTGGCAAAGGCGCTTAGTGTAGTTCCCATCAGCCAAGGAATTTCAGATGGTGGGATCCAGGAGTAGAGCCTTTTTTGCCACACCCTTTGCAATATCTTGCCACTCCCTCTTTTTTAGCCTTTAGGAAATGCCTTAAAATTTGTCTATGCTGGTTCATAATCATAATCATAATAGTAAAGTTGGAAGGGACCTTGGAGGTCATCTAGTCCAACCCCCTGCTCAGGCAGGAAACCCTATGCCATTTCAGACAAATGGCTGTCCAGTCTCTTCTTTAAAACTTCCAGTGTTGGAGTATTCACAGCTTCTGGACGCAAGTTGTTCCACTGGCTAATTGTTCTAACTGTCAGGAAGTTTCTCCTTAGTTCTAGGTTGCTTCTTTCCTTGATTAGTTTCCATCCATTGCTTCTTGTCCTGCCTTCGGGCGCTTTGAAGAATAGCTTGACTCCCTCTTTTTTTTGGCAGCCCCTGAGATATTGGAACACTGCTATTATGTCACCCCTAGTCCTTCTCTTCATTAAACTAGACATTCCCAATTCCAGCAGCCGTTCCTTATATATTTTAGCCTCCAGACCTCTAATCATCTTTGTTGCTCTTCTCTGTACTCTTTCCATAGTCTTAACATCTTTTTTACGTCATGGTGATCAAAACTGGATGCAATATTCCAAGTGTGGCCTTACCAAGGCATTGTAAAGTGGTATTAATATTTCATGTGATCTTGATTCTATCCCTCTGTTAATGCAGCCTAGCACTGTGTTGGCTTTTTTGGCAGCTGCAGCACACTGCTGGCTCATATTTAAGTGATTGTCCACTAGGACTTTGAGATCCCTCTCACAGTTACTACTATTGAGCAAGGTACCCCCTATACTATATCTGTCTATTTGGTTTTTCTTTCCTAAATGTAGAACCTTACTTTTTTCACCATTGAATTTCATATTGTTAGATAGCGCCCAGTGTTCAAGTCTGTCCAGATCCTCCTGTATCTTAAGCCTGTTTTCTGGAGTGTTGGCTATTCCTGCCAGCTTGGTGTCGTCTGCAAATTTGATGAGTTCCCCATCTATCCCTTTGTCCAAATTGTTGATGAAGATGTTGAAGAGCACTGGGCCCAGAACAGAACCCTGGGGCACCACACTACACACTTCTCTCCATGTAGATGTGGTTCCATGGAGGACCACACGCTGAGTATAGCTGGTCAGCCAGCTACGAATCCATCTCGTGGTGGTGCTGTCTAACCCACATTTTTCTATCTTATCAAGTAGTAGGTTGTGATCTACTTTATCAAATGCCTTACTGAAGTCCAAGTAAATTATATCCACAGCATTCTTCTGGTCCACTAATTTTGTCACTTGGTCAAAGAATGCAATAAAATTTGTCTGGCATGATCTGTTTTTGACAAACCCATGTTGGCTTTTAGCAATGATTTTGTTTGCCTCTAGATGCTCACTGATTCATTGTTTGATTATCTTTTCCAGAATCTTCCCAGGTATTGAGATCAGGCTGATAGGTCTGTAATTTCCTGGATCCATTTTTTCCCCTTTTTTGAAGATGGGAACTACATCAGCTCTTTTTCCAGTCCTCTGGTAGTTCCCCAGTGCTCCAGGATCTTTGAAAAATATAGTTCAGTGGTTCTGAGATCACATCCGCCAGTACCTTGAGAACCTTGGGGTGTAATTGCTTGGAGTACTTGAAGGAGAAGCTGTTGGCTGGAGATGGTGCATTAACAGAGAAGGAATCCCCACCTCACCCCTCCAGACCCAAGTTCTTAGTTTGTTTGAATTTTTTTTTGTAATTTTAACCTGTTTTATATTTATAATTGTTTTGATATTTGCATATATTTTATCACCTTGTAAGCTGCTCAGAGTCACCTCGAACCTTGAGAGGGGCAGCAAATAATTTTAATAATAAACGAATAAGTAAAAAAAGTAACACTCTAGCCAAGAATCTGCGGTTAGGGTTAACTTCTATTTTATTGTGCTTGTGCTTCAGTCTCTTGTATTTTATTTCTCTGTACCACCTTGGAATTTCTGTGAATTCTCAGCCTCTTTAGGTTGGGCAGAAAGGTACCACTTTTCATCTGGAATCTTTTCTGATCTGTAAGAATAAATTGGAAACCTTCTCCAGTGTCTTTGTATAGTTTGAGGTAATAGCAACTGATTTGTGGTCCATGGCATCTTATATCTACTGGGAGCATTACATTCTCTTTTGGACATTTTATTCTTTAATCAGGCAGCTCCATGGAGAAGCAAGCAGCTTTTAAGAGCTGCTTACCCTTCTCAGCAACAGACACTCTAGTGAAGAAATCTTTATCAAACCTCATGCTGCGTTCACAGTTTCCTTACTGGAGAAAGCGCACAAATTTTCTGGGCTAAAGAGTTGCTTCATGCCTTTGATGGCCCCCTGAGCAAGGCACTCCCAAAATTAACGAATGGGTGCCAGAGTTTTTAATTTATTTACATTTAACTAAAAGTCAATATTGTTAATATGACTTTTCAACCAAGACTATTATGATTTCTCTCCTCATTTTCCCACCACACCCCCTGCCCCTAATTTGGTGACAGCTTTTGAAAGTATTTGAAGGTTGAAGCCAAGATTTTAAGGAGGCACAAAACTGACATAGTGTTGCTCTAAGAAAAGCCATGGTCTTTGGAAAAAGCTGTTAATATGGGTTTGAGAATACAAATTGGTGGAGGGTGAAGGAAAATCATTAAAAGCTTTATCTCAGTTCAGTGTGCAAAAAAATGGAGACCTTTGGATTATTTTTCTACACTTACCCTGAGGTTACATACTATTAAATATAGTGAGTTTTGCATGTAAACAAATGAATAAAGTTAGTGATGGGGAAACGATTCCAAATTATGTTGAATCTGTATTCTCTAAAGTGTAATTTGGTAAGAGCATTCAATTTCTTTTTTCTTTTTTTAAAAGGCTTTGATGTGGATTTTTCTGAACTTTGACTGTAGACCAATTAGATCACCAATTCTCTACCTGTGGTCCCCAATATCATCACAGGGGGTCCGCAAATGCTTGAAGAAATGTTATGATTTGAATCTTGAGTTAAGTATTGGATTTCTGTGGCCATGGTCTGGGGCCACAAAATGTATTTAAAGGAGGTCCATGGTGACAAAAAGGTTGAGAACCACTGAGATTATCATGTTTCATATCAGGAAAAAGCGTCATTGAAGTGAAATGTCTTGTTTTCCAATAAGCATCTCTAGCATGCACTCAACAATCCATGTTCTATAGATTTGGTCGCTCCCATCACAGTTTCAATCTAGGATTTCTCTAGGTATCATGTAACCCTTTTCCATCAGCACAGTGTTTTTAGAAACTACAGAAGAGATGGATTTACACTAAACACTAATACAAGTTGAAAAAACATAGTTGGCTGGTTCATATCAATGCTAATCTACAAAGGGCAGGTTCCTATGCAAACAGGCTGCAGTATGACATCTGCCTGAGGTGTAAATTTGCTCAAAAAGAGGAAGAGGAAAAATTGGAACTCCATTCCTTTAACTAAGACCTCTTTCTTCCGATTTTCCAGCACACAGTGTAGAATCAAGGTGCTGATGGGATCGTTGAAAATAACACAAAAGTGGACAATCCATGGTTTATGTGCTACGTATGTCCACTTAAATGTTAGCCACAGGGGAAAAAAATTGGTTTAAGGAGCCAAATGAGTGCTTCAAATGGTTTGAATCCCAAAATATCAGATTAGTTTTCCTTCTTGATCTAATAGCAGAATTCTAAAAAAAGGGCTGACAGTTGTAGATAAGCAACACATAAGTAGGTACAATACCATAGTATTTGCAACAATACAACCTGCCCCAAACAGTAAAAAAGAAATACAAAGATTGGGGGTTTTTCCCCCCTAAATGTTTCAGGACCTAAAAACAAAAAAAGATAAGCAGTGAAGTTCTGGGAATTGAGTAACAATGTGAATATGATTGCAAGGCAGCCAGCAGCATCAGAGATACTAGCTTCCTCTTTCTACCAGAGGATACAGCACATCAATAAAGTCTTTAGCCACAACATAACATGAGCAGGAAGCATCAATATTATATTTATGCTAAATAATCCTTTACATTTGTTTTTCCCCCTATCTGTTCTATAAAAACAAAATAGTGTTGTAGCAGGTGTTAGTGGTATCTGGTTTTTTCAATTACCTCTTGAAATGGTCATAGAGGATAGGTTTGCTGTCCCTGCTTTCTTTGGGGGATACAATCAGTTAAACATTATGCTATATACCACAAAAACTGGTGATTAATGACTCAAGAGAGTAGAACTCAGAGAAGAACAAGTTTAGGAGACTAAAAAAAATCATTGCTAGGAATCCCTAGCATTTCCAGAGATAAAATGGTAAACAGAAGATGGCTCTGTTAAAATGGAAAATAGCAGAATGCTGTTGAATAAACAGAACTTTTGGACAAGGAGAGGACTTGAGATTGCCCACAAATGATCCAGACAGTTGTTTCTCACAAGGAGATTGTTAAATCGCGGAGGAATGAGATGCGTAGGCGATGGCTGCAACAGCAACTTTATTGGATGGCAGGTGGTAGTAACAAAGACTGGGAAACTGGGGTTACCTGGGTCCTCTTATACCTGTCCAGGTGGGCACTGACCAATAGGTTCAAACCTTGGTTTCCCACCTGGCGGTCAGCCAATAGTCTTTCGTGGTTTTCCCGCCAGTGCTGCTCCATACCGGAGCTGTCCAGCAACAGCGTCTCCTGTAGTTCATGTACTGTAACTAGACCCATACATTACAGAGATCACAAGATAATGGTCTGCAGATCATTTAAAGCTATGATTGATAAGAGAATAGCCATCTTGCTGAAACCACAGTTGGTGCTTAAAAGGACTGGGTTCACTGAGTTTTTATAATCACTTTAGGATATTGCTTCTTAATTGTTTTTCAGATCTAAAAAAAAGTTTGGATTGACAAGTTTTACATTACTGAGTGAGCTTCCCAAAAGAAACTTAGGAGTACAATAGGAGTTTAAGAACTTTAAAAGAACTGTTTTGGAATAAATAGCAAAAGGATGGTTAGAACTTTGATTTTGGAGCTAAGGGTCTAGATGAATTTCAGATAAGATTTTAGAATTAATTATAAAGAATCCTTCCCATGGAAAAATGCTTTTGTTTGAATTCTCTTAAATGATATGATGAGACTTTGAAGGTTGGAAGCTAGACATAACCAGAAGGAACTAAAGAATACATTAAAAGCGAATAATATTTAAATTTGATTTACAAATGCAGAATGGAACAAAATATTTTAACATTGGACATATTCAAGAATATTTTTGAAAAATGGACCCAGAAGAATGTCTGCCTCTATAGATACACTGTATTAAAAATATTATTGAAGAGGAACAAGTTTTACTAGACAAGGCTCAGTCTGATGTGAAAGTGAATTAAAAATGACAGACTACAAAAGTGATATGGCAAAGATTGCTACACTGGAGACACAAAATGAAACTGGCTGATGTCTTATAATACACAGGGATACACAAATAAATCAAGAGAGTGACCTGGGTAACTCTCTATGTTTGATTTATAAAAGAGTCTTGTTAAAGGTTTGAAGAATTTTGTGAGATGAGACAAAAAAAATTAAAAGAAATCAAGTTCTTTGACATTATTTGAATGGACAAAAGATCAAGATTGTTAGAAGTAAAAGAAAAGATTATAAAGTTGATTTATTTGATCAAGGTTAAAATGCATATATTATTATTACCTGTGGTAATCCTTAGTGGATTTTTGCTGATCAGAGCTGAATGATGAGATTTTAAAGATTTGCATATAGATAAGAAATAGAATTTGGATAGAAGAGATCATGTGTTATATTTTAACAGAAGGTAATCAGATACTAAAATTATTTATACTTATTGTGACTAAAGGGGATGTCATTTGTTTATGTATTTCTTTTCTTTTTCTTCACTTCATTCTTATTTTTTCTTCTGTATTTTTTCTGTATATTTTGTGCACTTTCTGCTTTTTCTTTTTATCCTTTAATTATTTAATTTACATTGGTTATTAGCTTTTTAACTGTAATTTTTAACAACCTTACTATTAAAAAAAGAAATCACTGCTGGAAGAAGAACCCAAGATTGGTAGCTGAAAAAAGGAGGGAAATCATGCCGTAAAATCATGCTGAGGCAAGAGACTCCAACATCTGAGGTTACTTCAGAAAAAGTCTATGAAAAGTCCGAAGCACCAGAAGAGCTGAAGGCAGAGAAATATATTATTACGTGGCATATGTTCTTCATTGGAAAGAGTCAGGGTAAAATTAAGATAAATGATGGCTGAGAGAAAGCAAAAATATCTTGCAAGATTATTATTTTATAAGTGTTTATCTTAATAAATCCTTTAATTAAGTTCAACTGGGAAGGTTTCTCAAGTCGTAATGTCCCTTCCATGGGTCTGCCATAAAGGTCACAGTTTCAAAACTATACAGGTAGAATTCTATTTAATTCAGGGTCACCAACCTTGGCAACTTTAAGACTTGTGGACTTCAACTCCCAGAATTCTGGGGAAATCTGGGAGTTTAAGTCCACAGGTCTTAAAACTGACACAGTTGAACACCCTTGGTTTTAATTAATACCCAGGTTTTCAATGCTTCCAGGTCATATGCCCAATTATGTAGGGAATGGTGGGAAAACTCACTGCTGGGAGGAAACAAGTTCCTACTCCTGCTGAAAAATATATTTTGCTGGCAGTTATTGAACACCATACCGTACAACTGAGGCAGCATTTCCTGTGGAATGTTTAGTACAAATTGTAATTGGGAGTTTGTAGTTCCGTATCTCAGAATTTCAAAACTAGGGTAACCTATTCAGCAAACTTGTTTGTTATATCACACAGAACACAATATAGCACAATAACCAGCATGGTTCTGCTTCATAATAGACTCTAGTTTTAAAATGGGTAGGCAGCATTCTTCCAATAGTAGTATTATCAGCAGGAATACCAACAGAGAATTGGAAGTGGGATCATTTTTGTTTGCTTAGTTTTGCACAAGAGACTTTTAAAAAATGTAATGTTTATGCCAGTTATAGATCTGGGTATGGGTGCGTGTACACTGACACAAAGAGAGAGATTAATACATCTTCCCTTTTTATGTTAATAAAAAAAACATGACTTCTTAAACATGTACTAAAAACAACTTTCCAATTTCTCGAGCATTTTCATCCACAGTGAAAAAAGAATTCTGATTCCACTCCCTTTTCTGGGTGATGCTTTTTGAGTTGCTTTTTTGAAAGTATTTTGAATTTCTTTATTGTTGTGAGATGACAGTGGCTACAACTCTTGTTGGCTTTTTCTGTTTCGCATCTCTCCCTCATTCGGGGCCTGCCCGTGGCTCCTGATCTGAAAAGCCCAATGGGAAGTGTTTCGCCATGATGGCTGCCTGTGGGATTTGACTGAAGCCTGTGAAGGAATGAAGGCTGCAGTCCTGTGTACAATCAAAGGCAGAATGATGCTCCTACATATCCTTTAGCTGTCTTTAGAACTGCTGCATGCACAAGAAACTCACACTGGGGATTTCTCTGAGACTGTGTGTATGTGTTTGGCAGGGAGGGGAATAAAATACACTACTTTGATCAGGATCGGTAATATTCTTGATTAGGGCAAATCATCTTTTATCCTCGGGGATTATATCGGTGAGCAGTTTAGAAGTCAGGATCTGTAAACTAGAGTTGTGCAAAACATTTGAATTTAAAACAGCTCAAGCTCAACATGCATGCTCCTAAACCTTCTTGAAGCATTCCTCATCTGAATTAGCCTGGTTTTGAATGTGAAGCATTTCTGGATTTGTTGAAACAACCCTTTTTGAATTTAAACTGTTTTGCTTAGTGCTAACACATCCTCTTTCATATGGGGAACTGAGATGACAAGTCTTGTTCACGGTTCCATCATGGAACTGGATGCTGGTCCAGTTTGATTTGATGTACATTACATTGTCATATCAAACTATCCTGACTGAGTCTGTTTTAGTGGGGACATTTCTACCACTAAGATCATTCTGAAATGGATCAACTTCTATGTCGCGCACTGTTTGCTTCTAGCCATTTTACTAGCAACAAACCAGTGACCTCTTTCCTAACACTCAGCTGTTCCATTCACAAAGCTCTTTAGCAACGTCTAGTGAAGTTGCAAGACTCATTTCTCCAAAGGTAGCAAAACTACTTGCTTGCATTTTGCCTACATTCTCAAATGTAGATAGATAATAGGCAAAAAGTGCATGAGAACCTATCACAAGAAAGAAACAGTCATGAAATTTGAAAAGCATTGACAGCCTGAAGCTGAACCTATCAGAAAACCAATCAGGTTATCTTAATTCATGAATAAGCTTGTTAAGAAGTCACAACTGTCTACTTTAAAACTCATGACAACACTTAAAGGGCTTGTTGAAAAAAGAGTGAAGAAAACTCCCTTAAAGGTGATAAACTCTAGACCTCAAAATATTGTCCCGGGTAATCAAGTAATTATATTATCCAGCTATTCCACAGAGTATTATAAACAATTCTTGCCTAATTGCATGATATTAATTTTGGATGCAGTTGCAAAATTATTATGCTATGTGCAGAAAGGAAGAATGTGATTTCAGTATCATGTCAGATATCAGAAATTATATTGATATAATATTTAACTGATGTGTCTGATCTTGAAAGGCTAACAGGTCAGACAGATCTGGATGTTACTTCAGTGGGAAGTCTGAGCAACTGTAAACTAACTTAAAAACATAAAAATAAGAAAAAAATAGTAGAAGAAGGCTATGTCAAATCACATTTGTTTTGTTTTCAAGGAAAACACACATGATTCAAGGTCAACTTAGGAAAATTTATCTTTTAAAAACTATACATAAAGGACAAGAAAAGGGGCAGTGGAACCAATGCATTAGCTTTATCCTTTCTGACGTGTCCTCCACATAGAGAAGATGCTGTGTCTATTAGGAACCTACTCTATCTGTGAATATTTTTTGTGTAAATACACATGTAAGTAAATTTATTGCTGTTGTAACCACAGGTCACATAATATATAGCTATCTTTGCATGCAAGCAATTTTGAAAATTGGTGGAATTCCTTTTTAATTAAAGATATAATTTTGGATTAAAATTTAGCCTAGAAATAAATTCCAAGTTCATAATGCACATATAAGTATATATCCATCATACTATTTTATTTCAGGATAAACAATATTATTAGAGTACAGGAAAGGAGCAAGAAATATTGTTGTTGTTAGCCGCGAAGTCGTGTCCGACTCATCGCGACCCCATGGGCAACGTTCCTCCAGGCCTTCCTGTCCTCTACCATCTTCTGGAGTCCATTTAAGCTCACGCCTACTGCTTCAGTGACTCCATCCAGCCATCTCATTCTCTGTCGTCCCCTTCTTCTCTTGCCCTCAACCTTTCCCAGTATTAGGCTCTTCTCCAGTGAGTCCTTCCTTCTCATTAGGTGGCCAAAGTATTTAAGTTTTAGCTTCAGGATCTGGCCTTCTAAAGAGCAGTCAGGTGTCGGGCCTTGGGAGCCCGACACTCGAGGGGGGGGCCCTCCACCCCCCCGGCACCCCCTGCCTTCCAGCCGCCGAACTCACCTGGCTCCTCGGCGACCCGTAAAGCACCGGGGACCGCGCCGCCGCTTCAGCCACCTCCAGACGCGCCGGGGCTGCCGTCTTCGCCCGGCGGTGCGTCTGCGCAGGGCTCCCTGGCTTGAAAGGCTCCGGGGGCTGCGCCGCCGCTTCAGCTGCCCCCAGACGCGCCGCGGCTGCCGTCTTCGCCCGGCGGCGCGTCTGCGCAGGGCTCCCCGGCCTACGGCGTGTCCGGTAGAGGCCCAGACCAACCCAGCATCTCGGCGGCCTGGGAGGCTTCGGGAGCTTCGGCCGCGCAGCAGAAAGCTTCGGAGACCCCACCACTGCGGCTGTCTCCTCCGGCCGACGCCATGCCTGCGCGGGACTGTGTTGTTCGGGAGCTGGCGAGGCCGTTAGGGGACGGGTCCCTCCCCGCCGCGGTGCCCGGGTGGCTGGAGGCCTCGAGCGTGGACGACGACAGGGGGGTTCGGAGTTGGGCACGGCAGGGAGGGGGTGAGGGGGAGGAGCACGGTGGTGGCAAAGCATGGGAGGGGGCTTACCTGACTGGGCGTCGGGCGAAGGGCCTTGTAGGGGAGCGGTGGGGAAGTTATAGGGAATGGGAGGGCGTGGGCGTGTTTGGGTGGAGTATGGGTGGGGTTTTCGGGTGTGTATATAGTAGCGTTGGCTGCAGGTAGCGGCCAACGCTGGCTTTGTTTCTTGTTGCGGCTGTTGCCCTGGAACATAAAGTGCTTCTAGACCGCAGCGGAAGTCTCTCGTTCCTGTGTTCGGCACTCTGCCCTGCTTGCTGCAGGACGAGTTTTGACAGAAAGCCAGCGTTGCATAGCACTGCGGCCTTTCTCCCTTCCTGCTGTGTTCCGTTTGGAGTGCCATGGCAGAGGGCTTACAAGGAGCCGCCTTGGAGACTGGATTGGAGGAGGCTGGCGTGGCCGGGGCGGAGGCGACACCAGCTGTGGAGAGGGAAGTGGAGGACGCCCAGCCAGCTGTGCGGCCTAAGGTGCGGGAAGCACCACCAGCAGACCCTGCGGTGGAGTCCCAGGGTGCCAGTAGCCAGACCCTGGGGGGGGAATGGTAGCTGAGCTCGGTCCTGGGGCGCACGGGACTCGAGCAAGGACGAACGGGCCGACCCAGTGGGGCTCCACTGGGTTGGAGGGAGCGTCGGCTGACCGATGACGACGGCGAGGAATGGAGCTATTCAACCGCCCCGGGGAGCCAGACTATGGACGTGCTGCGTGATAGGTTTGGAGAGGTCGGGGCACGTGACGGCGGTTCCTGGGCGGCCATGGGCCCTGAAGGAGACACGGGCCAGTGGTCTCTTGGGGGGCCACCCAGTCAGCCAGTAACGTCCCATTTCCGACTGGCCAGCCCGAAGTTCAAGATGCCCGGGGAGGGTGGCGTTCGGCCCTCATCCACGCGAGCACAAGGAGGGCGTGATGCGTGGCCAACGCCTGATCGGGGCCCTGGACGTCCGGCACCCAGGCCGGCAGGGGCGTCCCAGGCTCAAACCCCTTCACCTGTCGGGCATTGGGGTCCGGGTGTGGTATGGGGGCCTCCACCGCTCACCATAACCTATGACGGCCATCCCGACCGCCTGGCTATGTTCCTGGGTCAGGTGATTAACCATCTGGATGGGTATGCCCAGGCCTACACATCACAGTGGGCGATGGTGGTGGCGGTCACCGCGTGCCTTCAGGGAGAGGCTGCGACCTGGGCAGCGGATCTCTACAGTGACCACGCCCGTGAACTCGGGGACGTTGGGCTATTCCTGGATGCCCTGCGCGTCCGCTTCGAGGATGTTTCCCGTATACATCGTGCGGAAGTTGACGTCTTAGCCATCAGGCAGCGGGGACGGCCAGCGGAGGAGTACGTGCACAAGTTCCGCAGGGTTGCGGGCAGGTTGCGCTCGTGGCCCGAGCACTTGCTGGTGCACCACTTTCGGGCCGGCCTTGATGGAGCTCTCCGGAGGGCATGTGTGGTGCGGGGGGTTCCTGCACGGCTTCAGGACTGGTTCCGGGTGGCGGTGGAGCTAGATATTGGGTTGCAGGACACCCGGGGCAGGCCTGAAGTGGGCCCTGGAGCCTGGAGGGCCCCGGAGGGGCCAAAAACTGAGAGCCGGAAGCCCGGGCCGAGGGTGTCACAACCCGCCCCCCTACCGGCGCCCCATCCAACGTTCCGCTGCTTCCGATGTGACCAACCAGGCCACCGGGCAGTGGACTGCCCGTTACCACCGCCGCGGCCAGGGCCCAACCCTCCGGTGGCACGAGTCCCAACCCCCAGGAGAGCTGCGGAACGCTCCAGAGCAGCGTACCAGGTGGCTGACAAGACACCCTGAACGTCAACTCCGGTGCATCCAGAGGGGCCGGCGGATGGACGGACCGACACATCCGACGGGTCTGAGGATCACGAGTACGAGGAGGACCCGATGGTAAGTGCTCCAGTGTGCCCTTTTGTGTTGCCTGTGGCGTTGATAAGTCCACGAACAGGCGAGAGGAGGGAGTGTAAGGCTTTGATCGATACAGGTAGCACGCGCTGCCTTATCAGCCTGGCAATGGCAAGGGAGGCCGGCATCCCCCTTCAGCGGCTCCCCAAGCCTCTCCGGTTCCAGCAGGTAGACGGGTCCCTTCTGGGTGGGGCACCCATTATGCATGTAACGGCACCGGTGAGGATGGAATTGGGTACACACTGGGAGACTCTACGGTTTGTCGTGGTGCCGTCCATGACGGAGGCGGTCATCCTGGGGCTCACGTGGTTGGACAGATGGGGCCCCACAGTCTGGTGGGAGGGGGGGTGCTGACACCTTTGTCTTGGGACAGGGCCCCAGCCTCCCGCAAAGCATTCTTTCATGGGTCCGGAGGGGATCGGTGGGCCTGAGAGGGCCGTGCGGGTGGGAGCTGGGCTTGAGATACAGGTGCCACGGGAGTACAGCGATCTAGCAGACGTCTTCGATGAGAAAGAGTGTGATGCCTTGCCGCCCCACCGCCCCACGGACTGCGCCATCGAACTGGAGCCGGGGGCAAAACTGCCGAAACCCCGCATGTACGCAATGGCACCCCGGGAGATGCAGGAGCTCCGTCAATACATAGATAAGAACCTGCGGAGGGGGTTCATCCAGCCCGCCCGGTCCAAGATGGCGGCCCCTGTCCTGTTCAGGGAGAAGAAGGATGGGACCCTAAGACTGTGCGTGGATTACCGGGGGGTTAACGCGGTATGTGTAGAGCACCTGTACCCCCTCCCTCTGGTGAAGGACCTTTTGGCCCATTTGGCTACGGGCCGGGTGTTCACCAAATTAGACCTCAGGGAGGCGTACTACCGTGTCCGGATTAAAGCCGGCGATGAATGGAAGACGGCTTTCAATTGCCCGTTGGGGAGCTTTCAGTTCAGGGTAATGCCGTTTGGTCTGCAAGGAGCCCCCGCGGTCTTCATGCAGTTAATCAACCAAGTCCTGCATGATCATTTGTACCGGGGGGTCCTAGTCTATCTTGATGACATCCTCATATATACGTCAACGCTGGAGGAGCATGTCGCCTTAGTTCGATGTGTACTGACCAAACTGAGGGACGCCCAATTATATGTGAAGCTCTCTAAATGTGAGTTTCACAAGCCCCGGCTGGACTATTTGGGATATCGGGTGTCCTCAAACGGGGTGGAGATGGACCCAGGGAAGGTGGAGGCCATCCAACAGTGGCAGGCCCCACGAACCCGGAAACAGTTGCAGAGCTTCCTGGGTTTCGCTAATTTTTACCGTCAGTTTATTCCGAACTTCGCTTCCATTGCCTTGCCGCTCACAGATCTATTGCGGACAAAGCAAATGGCAACACCGCCGTGGCCAGGGCAAAAGTTAGCGTGGACCACTACATGCCAGCAGGCTTTTGAGATGCACAAGGCACAATTTGCTAAGGAGCCCGTCCTGTGACACCCAAACCCTGACCTGCCCTACGTAGTGCAGGCTGATGCGAGTGATGTGGCTGTTGGAGCTGTCCTTCTGCAACGGCATGCGATGGGGGAGCTGCAGCCCTGCGCTTACGCCTCCAAGAAACTGACCACCGTGGAGAGGGCTTGGGCTATCTGGGAGAAAGAGGCTTTCGCGGTCCGCTGGGCCTTGGGGACTTGGAGACACCTTCTGGAGGGGGCTAGCCAAGAGTTCGAGGTATGGACGGACCATAAAAACCTGGAAGCCCTGCAGACACCCCGCCCTCTGTCCCCGAAGCACGTGCGATGGGCCCAGTACTTTCAGCGCTTCCAGTTCTGTCTCAAGTATGTGCCCGGGGGTAGAAACTTCCTGGCGGACGCCTTGTCACGGCTACCACAATACGATTGTCGGAAAGAGGAGGTAGTACAGGCACTGGTACCACCACCCCGGCCGGTGGAGGGGGCGGAGCACAAGGCCAATGCCTTGACGGACGACTTCCTGTGGACCTGTAAGGGAGCGTTGGCGACTGATGAATGGATGCAGGCGCACCCCGATACCCTCTCGTTGCGGGACGGCTTAGCTTGGCACGGGATCAGGCTGTATGTGCCTGCGGCGGCACGGGATCAAGCGCTCTATCAATGCCATGACGCCAGGCAGGCAGGCCATTACGGGTTCGTAAAAACCCTACATTTGGCCCGCCGCCAGTTCTGGTGGCCAACCATGAGGCGAGACATTGAGAGCCACGTGCAGAAATGCCGCATTTGCGCAACCACCAAGCCCTCCACCAACAAACCGGCAGGCCTTCTGCAACAGGTGGCAGACCCCGTGCGACCTTGGCAGGACATTGCCATGGACTTTGTGGTTGAGCTACCGGAAAGCAGGGGGTACAACGTTTTGTGGACAGTAGTGGACTTATTCTTGAAACAGGCCCACTTTATCCCCTGCAAGGGGTTGCCTTCGGCCCGTCGGCTGGCCTGGCTGTTTGTCCAGCACATTTACCGTCTCCATGGGGTGCCACGACGTATCATCTCGGACCGTGGGGTACAATTCACGGCCCGGTTCTGGAAGGATTTCGTACGTTACATCGGAGCAACACAGGGCCTGAGCTCGGCATACCACCCAAGCACAAACGGAGCTGCGGAACGTGCAAACGCGGCGGTGGAGCAATACCTGCGTTGTTACATTTCATACCAGCAGTCTGAATGGGTGGACCTGCTATCCTTCGCGGAAGTAGCCTACAACAACGCAGTGCATAGCAGCACCGGGTTCTCCCCCTTTAAAGTAGTCTCTGGTTACGAGTTCGTTCCCATCGCAGGTTGTGACCAGGGGGCCCCTGCATCCTGCACACCTGGGGAATGGATGCACCGGTTGGAGGAAGTGTGGGGGATAGCAAAGAAGGCGTTAGAGCGGGCTGCAGGGTCATACAAAGAGCAGGCAGACAGGAAGAGACGGCCGTTTGCACATCCTAAAGTAGGTGATCTTGTATACCTCTCCACGAAGTACCTGCGGCTACAGGTGCCCTGTAAGAAGCTAGGGCCCAAATATCTCGGGCCGTTCCGGGTTATACAGGTAGTAAACCCTGTCACCGTCAGGCTTCGGCTACCCCCCCTCCTTGGGAAGATACACCCCGTCTTCCACAGTAGCCTGCTGAAGCCCGCTACAACCGCTTCTGCGGCGGTGGGGGAGGGCGGTCCAGGGCCTGTACACGGCGACCACTATGAGGTACAGGAGATCCTGGACTCCCAGAAACGGAGGGGGCGGGTGCAATACTTGGTGCTCTGGAAAGGATACCCCATGGAGGAGGCCACCTGGGTGCGGGACGGGGATGTGTTCGCACCACGCCTTCTTCGCGCGTTCCACCGGAAACATCCGGGGAAGCCGGGGGGACCCAGGGGGGGACTGCCGGTCACGTAACGGAGTACTCACCTCTCTCTCCTTGCATTCCAGGTGGGCCCCTGGTAGAGGGGGCAGCATGTCGGGCCTCGGGAGCCTGACACTCGAGGGGGGGACCCTCCACCCCCCCGGCACCCCCTGCCTTCCAGCCGCCGAACTCACCTGGCTCCTCGGCGACCCGTAAAGCACCGGGGACCGCGCTGCCGCTTCAGCCGCCTCCAGACGCGCCGGGGCTGCCGTCTTTGCCCGGTGGCGCCTCTGCGCAGGGCTCCCTGGCTCAAAAGGCTCCGGGGGCTGCGCCGCCGCTTCAGCTGCTTCCGGACGCGCCGCGGCTGCCGTCTTCGCCCGGCGGCGCGTCTGCGCAGGACTCCCCGGCCTACGGCGTGTCCAGTAGAGGCCCGGACCAACCCAGCGTCTCGGCGGCCTGGGAGGCTTCGGGAGCTTCGACCGCGCAGCAGAAAGCTTCGGAGACCCCGCCGCTGCGGCTGTCTCCTCCAGCCGACGCCATGCTTGCGCGGGACTGTGTTGTTCAGGAGCTGGCAAGGCCGTTAGGGGACGGGTCCCTCCCCGCCGCGGTGCCCGGGTGGCTGGAGGCCTCGAGCGTGGACGACGACAGGGGGGTTCGGAGTTGGGCGCGGCAGGGAGGGGGTGAGGGGGAGGAGCACGGTGGTGGCAAAGCACGGGAGGGGGCTTACCTGACTGGGCATCGGGCGAAGGGCCTTGTAGGGGAGCGGTGGGGAAGTTATAGGGAATGGGAGGGCGTGGGCGTGTTTGGGTGGAGTATGGGTGGGGTTTTCGGGTGTGTATATAGTAGCGTTGGCTGCAGGTAGCGGCTAACACTGGCTTTATTTCTTGTTGCGGCTGTTGCCCTGGAACATAAAGTGCTTCTAGACCGCAGCGGAAGTCTCTCGTTCCTGTGTTCGGCACTCTGCCCTGCTTGCTGCAGGACGAGTTTTGACATCAGGGTTGATCTCCTCTAGGACTGGCCAGTTTGATCACCTTGCAGTCCAAGGGACTCGCAGGAGTATTCTCCAGCACCAGAGTTCAAAGGCCTCAATTCTTTGACGCTCAGCCTTTTTTATGGTCCAACTTTCACTGCCATACATTGCAACTGGGAAGACCATAGCCTTGACTATACGCACTTTTGTTGACAGGGTGATGTCTCTGCTTTTTAGTGTGCTGTCTAGATTTGCCATTGCTTTCCTCCCAAGGAGCAAGTGTCTTTTAATTTCTTGGCTACAGTCCCCATCTGCATTGATCTTGGAGCCCAGGAAAATAAAATCTGTCACTACCTCCATTTCTTCCCCATCTATTTGCCAGGAATTGAGAGGGCCGGATGCCATGATCTGGGTTTTCTTAATGTTAAGTTTCAACCCAAGTTTTGCACTCTCCTTCTTCACCCGCAACAAGAGGCTCTTTAGTTCTTCTTCACTTTCTGCCATTAGAGTGGTATCATCTGCATATTTTAGGTTGTTGATATTTCTTCCTGCAATCTTAATTCCAACTTTTGATTCATCTAACCCTGCCTTTCTCATGATGTGCTCTGCATATAGGTTAAATAGGCAGGGTGACAGTATACAGCCTTGACGGACTCCTTTCCCAATTTTGAACCAATCAGTGGTTCCGTGTCCAGTTCTCACTGTTGATTCTTGGTCCACATATAGGTTTCTCAAGAGACAAATAAGATGGTCTGGTATGCCCATCTCTTTAAGAACTTGCCACAGTTTGTTATGATCCACACTATCAAAGGCTTTAGCATAGTCAATGAAGCAAAAGTAAATGTTTTTCTGGAACTCTCTAGCTTTCTCCATGATCCAGCGTATGTTGGCAATTTGATCTCTAGTTCCTCTGCCTCTTCGAAATCCTGCCTGTACTTCTGGTACTTCTTGATCCACGTACTGCTGGAGTCTAGCTTGTAGGATTTTAAGCATAACTTTACTAGCATGTGAAATGAGTGCAATGGTGCGATAGTTTGAACATTCTTTGGCACTGCCTTTCTTTGGAATTGGAATGTAAACTGATCTTTTCCAATCCTGTGGCCACTGTTGAGTTTTCCAAATTTGCTGGCAAATTGAGTGTAGCAATTTTACTGCATCGTCTTTTAAGATTTTGAATAGCTCAGCTGGAATACTGTCACCTCCACTAGCTTTGTTGTTGCTCAGCTTTTCTAAGGCCCACTTCACTTCACATTCTAGGATGTCTGGCTCGAGGTCAGTGACCACCTCATTGTGATTATCAGGGACGTTAAGCTCATTCCTGTATAGTTCTTCTGTGTAATTTTGCCACCTCTTCTTAATCTCTTCTGCCTCTGTTAGGTCCCTGCCATTTTGGTCCTTTATCATGCCCATTTTTGCATTAAACGTTCCCTTCATCTCTCCAATTTTCTTGTAAAGATCTCTGGTCCTCCCTATTCTATTGTTTTCTTCTATTTCTTTGCACTGTTCATTTAAGAAGGCATTCTTATCTCTTCTAGCTATTCTCTGGAATTCTGCATTCAATTGGGCGTATCTTTCTTTTTCTCCCTTGCCTTTCGCTTCCCTCCTTTCCTCAGCTATTTGCAAAGCTTCCTCAGACAGGCATTTTGCTTTCTTGCATTTCTTTTTTTTTTTGGGATGGTTTTGGTTGCTACCTGTGGTACAATGTTGCGAACCTCTGTCCATAGTTCTTCAGGCACTCTGTCTATCAGATCTAATTCCTTAAATCTATTTGTCACCTCTACTGTATATTCAACAGGGATATGATTTAATTCATACCTGAGTGGCCTAGTGCTTTTTCCTACTTTCTTCAGTTTAAGCCTAAACTTTGCAATGAGAAGCTCATGGTCTGAGCCACAGTCAGCTCCTGGTCTTGTTTTTACTGACTGTATAGAGCTTCTCCATCTTTGGCTGCAAAGCATATAGTCAATCTGATTTCTGTGTTGACCGTCTGGTGATGTCCACGTGTAGAGCCGTCTCTTGGGTTGTTGGAAAAGAGTGTTTGCTATGACCATCGTATTCTCTTGACAAAATTCTATCAGCCTGTGCCCTGCTTCATTTTGTACTCCAAGGCCAAACTTGCCTGTTATTCCAGTTATCTTTTGGCTTCCTACTTTAGCATTCCAATCCCCCATGATGATAAGGACATCATTTTTTGGTGTTAGTTCTATAAGGTGCTGTAGGGCTTCATAGAACCAGTCAGTTTCATCCTCTTCAGCACTGGTGGTTGGGGCATAGACTTGGACTACTGTGATATTGAATGGTTTGCCTTGGATTCAAACTGAGATCATTCTGTCATTTTGAGGATTGTATCCCAGTATTGCTTTTCCTACTCTTTTATTGACTATGAAGGCTACTCCATTTCTTCTGAGGGATTCTTACCTGCAGTAGTATACCTGATGGTCATCTGAATTAAATTCACCCATTCCTGTCCATTTTAGTTCACTGATTCCTAAGATGTCAATGTTCAGTCTTGTCATCTCTTGTTTGACCACCTCCAGCTTTCCTTGATTCATGGATCTTACATTCCAGGTTCCTATGGACAAAAATTCTTTACAGCATCGGACTTTCCTTTCACCACCAGACACATCCACAGCTGAGCGTCCTATCGGCTTTGGCCCAGTCGCTTCATTCTTTCTGGCGCTAATAGTACTAGCCCTCTGCTCTTCCCCAGTCGCATATTGGACGCCTTCCGACCTGAGGGGCTCATCTTCCAGCGTCATATTGTTTTGCCTTTTGGTACTGTCCATAGGGTTTTCATGGCAAAGATACTGGAGTGGTTTGCCATTTCCTTCTCCAGTGGATCACGTTTTGTCAGAACTCTCTACTATGACCTTTCCGTCTTGGGTGGCCCTGCATGGCATAGCTCATAGCTTCATTGAATTACACAAGCCCCTTCTCCACGACAAGGCAGTAATCCATGAAGGGGTAAGAAATATAAATTAGGCAAATTAAAGGCATAAGAGAAGAAAAGAGAGCAGAGATAAATGAGTTTAAACCAAGAGCATTCATTATACTACAGTATTCCATACCTTTCCTTGCTTTTAACATATCCATTTACCACTTTTGCTCTTATCTCTTTCCCATAGAGAACCTGGTCAAATCTATCCAGGCACAACTTGCTTGTTTTTTGTCCCCTGCCTTTTATTTCATTTGTGCTTTCTTTGTAATTTTGTTTTGCAATTCAGTCCTCATAATTTTTTCTTCTGATGCCAGTCCCCCAAAACCAAGAAATATGCAGTTTCTTCTAAGCACTTTGCTTTGTTGTTCCCCATCTATAGACAAAAATCTTTGCCAAAGCGGATACTTGCATAATTAAAGATATACTCTGAGAAGTTCTAGGGAGGAGGTGTTTTGACTCTTTTCCTCCCATCCAAACTATCTAAATGTCTCTATCTTTTGGCCCTCTGGAATACAGCCTCCTCCTTCCAGGAATCCAGACTACATTCCACCACATCATGTGACCAGATCTCTTCTGCATAGCTTTTTTGTACTGGTTTCATTTGTGCATTCAGTCTATATTCATTCAGCATCCATTTCTTAATATGGTCTCTTCTTGTTTTAGTGCCCACTCTTCTCCTGGTTTCCACTGCATTCTACTTAACTTTGGGCGGTCCTGACATTCTCTCACTTCTTTATAAAAATCCGAACATGAATTACACACATCTCCAACAAGCCTTTATTAGCCTGCTGTCCTTTGGGGAGCATTGAAACTGTAAATACCAAGCAGGGTTGGCAAGGAAAATTCTGGAAGTTATAATCTTAACAATTCGGCAGAGGACCCGGTTTGGAACAGCTGTTTTAAGTAAAATGAACACAGACCATTTTCATGATATAATATTGAAAAGGTTATACAAGTTTTCAGTCTTGAATATGATGAGAACATCTCGGATATCTTTGTGGTCAACCAAACCTCCTCCAAAGTAATTCGCATAACTTTCCTCCAAGTGCTGATTTGACATTTCTTATTTGCACCAGTTAAGAATAACTTAATCAAAGCAGGAGAACAGAATCCTGCTGGAGAACAACTTTTAGGATACTGTATAAGAGGTTGGAGGGTTGTAGCTCTCAAAAATCCTTTTTAGTGCTTCCTTTGGCTTGTCCTTTAGATCTGCAGCTAATGGCTTCCAGGCTGGGGTGGGATGGAATTGAGGTAACTTTTACAAAAAGTACTCAATACAGAAGCAAGATATAGAAAGCTTTCAAGAAGTTTCCACCTTAGTAGTAACTTCTTTTTCACTGGATGAGCTGCTTACATTTCTTTCATTTATAAAATATATTTGCTGTTCTGCAGTTTTACCTCCAGAGTTTTAATGTATTACTCCAAGCCTTGAAAGTTAAATATTTTTTTCTATTAATCTACGCGGTGGCTCAGTGGGTTAGGATGCTGAGCTTGTCGATCAGAAGGTCGGCAGTTTGGCGGGTCGAATCCCGAGTGCCGCGTAACAGAGTGAGCGCCTGTTACTTGTCCCAGCTTCTGCCAACCTAGCAGTTCGAAAGCACGTAAAAATGCAAGTAGAAAAATAGGGACCACTACAGTGGGAAGGTAACAGCGTTCCGTGCGCCTTTGGCATCTAGTCATGCCGGCCACATGACCACGGAGATGTCCTCAGACAAGCGCTGGCTCTTCGGCTTTGAAACGGAGATGAGCACCGGCCCCTAGAGTCGGAAACAACTAGCACGTATGTACCTTTACCTTTACCTTTTTACACACACACACCAATTAAATATGGGCATTGGTTCTTTGAGGTGGGTTTGCCTGGAGAATTATGATTTAAAATATTATTTTCATTTCTTTTCTGAAATGAAACTGAATAAGAGTAAATAAACTGAATAAGAGTAAATAAACTCACCTTATCAGTGTGCTATCTTCCAAGGAAAATGTTTATCTGGAGCAGTGTTTCTCAGCTTGATGGTGGGGGGGATTCTGGGAGCTGAAATCCACCCATCTTAAAGTTGCTGAGGTTGGGAAACACTGTCCTAAAGCAACCAGGGAGTAACTAACTGCAAGATAGTTTACTAACAATTGGCCACTGCTAACTAGAAGGATATCTCTAGCCCTAAATACACTTGTCTTATTTCTTACTGAAAAGCTCAGGTTTGCAATGATCTGTCCCAAACTCACTAAAAAGGCAAAAGTAAATCAGAAGGAAAGACTGTCATTGTTCTTCTAGAAACCCTTTTACCAATGCCCAGAGGAACACAGTGTTGATTCCAGGATCTTCCTAATGCTAGTTATTATTCCTCTTTCTCACCACTAATGTTTCCAAAATATTGGGATGGAGACCTCTGTTATGAGGCCTATTTGAAGAGGCTTGAGTTAAATCCATAGTTAAATAGTAAATAGTAAGCTTTTTAAAACAGGAGAAATCTCTTTGTTCCTAATTGGCTCATCATTTTTCTCAGATGCTATAAACTCATCCAAAGTCCTGTTCAGACTGATGGAGAATTATTATTTTTTCTTCATTTCAGCTGCACAAACCAGAAGAAGAGCACTAAAATCCCAGGAGTCCCTATCATTCCAGACTCTATAGGCCATAACCATATCAAGAAAAGCAATGCGAGAAATCACTCCAAAATTAAAATAGAAAGACTGGAATTTTAAATATCTCCTGGGAGGGGAAGCTAAGAAACTATTATAGCAAAGATCCAAGGGGTAGTGGGGAGAGGATTAAATCCTTGAAATCAGAATGCACATATCGCCCTAAAAATAAAGATTGAATTTTGTATCTGTATTCAAATCCATTCCTCTGAGTATTTTCCTGATTTGTCACCAACTATTCATCAAATTCATAATCCAGACAGATTACACTTGGATGCTATTCTTAGAGCTCCAACTAGTATTGTAGCAATTGCTGTTGATCAGATTACCGCTAGATCCTCGCCATGCAAAATGCATTGATGCTGCAATAGAAACCTTCATTCCTGAAACTGTCCTGTAGTTATAGTAGCAGTTTGATAGCTGAAACCTATAACCTAATTTATTTTGAAACACCCCGGTACTGGGGCTGGTTATTAATTCATGAAAGCTTCGCTTATCTATTCAGACTTGGCACTTTAGTCTTCGGCACAGGAGACCGAGCACAAGAATTTTCGGTAGTTTATTTTGGATGTAGCTAATATACTAAGTTTATGTGTCTTACACAAGCTACGTTAGACCCTTCGCACGGGAGCTTTTCAGGAAGAATAAGTACGATCAGGTTTCAAAAGGAGTTTGCTCAAAAATCTGGAGCGCCATCTAGTGATATGTCACAGTACAACGTCTTCTTAAAATTCGTGTATTCTTAGTACAGGTGTGAGCAAGAACTGGCCTTTTTTAGGTAGTTAATGACCATAAAGGTGAAAAAACAACCAGGAAGAAGGCAGGGGGAGATTACTTATATGTTAATGGCAAGAAATCCATGTTAAATCACTAGGAATTGAACTGAATTTGCAGGAAGTTTGTCTTAATTTTAATTTATGCTTTTTCTTGGAAAGAAAAGACCTTAAGACAAAAACTTGGAGAATATAGTTTTAAAATACAAAAGAGCAAACATAAACAATATATATATATATATATATATATATATATATATATATATATATATATATATATATATATATATATATATATATATATATATATATATATATATATATGTATATATATATATGTATATATATATATATATGTATATGTATATATATATGTATATATATATGTATATGTATATATATATATATATATATATATATATATATATATATATATATATATATATATATATATATATATATATATATATATATATATATATATATTCTCATAGAAGTAATTTATGGCGTAAGTCAGGTTCTCCCAAATTCTGTAGTGTGAAAAAGTACATACCCCACCCATCCATTTCATCTTTTGCTTCCAGAGTTCGATTGAAAACGACTCCCAGCTTGAGGTCCATTTCAGCTGGAAAAATATGGTCAAGGATTTGCAGCAGGGATGTGCAAATCAGTTTCAATTCAATTCAAATAATTCTTTTGTTTGTTTCTATGTATTTTTTTCTCATTCAATTATGTCTGATTCTTGGAGACTGCTTGAACATATCCCTCCAGTTTTCTTTGGCAAGGTTTTTCAGAAGTGACTTGCTATTGCCTCCTTCCTAGGGCTGAGAGAAAATGACTGGCTCAAGGTCACCCACTGGTTTTGTGGCTAAAATGGGACTAGAACTCATGGTCACCAGCTTTCCAGCCTGATGCCTTAACCACTATACCAAACTGACTCTCATGTAAATGTATAAAGGTAAAGGTTCCTCCGCACATGCGTGCTAGTCGTTTCCGACTCTAGGGGCTGGTGCTCATCTCCATTTCAAAGCCAAAGAGCCAGCGTTTGTCCGAGGACGTCTCCGTGGTCATGTGGCCGGCGTGACTAGACGCCAAAGGCGCACAGAACGCTGTTACCTTCCCACCGTAGTGGTCCCTATTTTTCTACTTGCATTTTTACGTGCTTTCGAACTGCTAGATTGGCAGAAGCTGGGATGAGTAACAGGCGCTCACTCTGTTACGCGGCACTCGGGATTCGACCCGCCAAACTGCCGACCTTCTGATCGACAAGCTCAGCATCCTAACCCACTGAGCCACCACGTCCCTTTGTAAATGTATAAGGCCTCCCTATTCACCACAACTCAGGGCAGTATGCAGATTAAAAACAAAGGATGATACATTAAACATACTATTGTCCAAATGACTCATCTGGAGTACAGCGAAAGAGGCAGATCTTCAATCTCTTTAAAAAGATCATAGGATGGAGCTGTAACACTTCCAGGAAGGTAGTATTCCAGGCACCAGAGTAGAGAAGGTATACTTCCTAGGTCCTATCAGATAGAATGACTTAATAAATAGGAACAAAATCATGGATCTTACAGAATACGGCAGAAACAATGAGGGGAAGGGGGAACCACAGATGGCCAGTGCTTAAACCATAAAGGGCATTGCAGGTGATGCCACCTTGAACTGTACCTGGAAGGCCACCAGTATAGCTTGCATAGCAGAGGTGTTATATAAATGTACCAAGGCATGCCCATAACTGCTCATGCCATTGCACTGTGGATCAGCTGTAGTTTCCAAGTGGTCTTCAGTAGTAGCCCCAGACACAGCACATTGCAATTAATATGAGTGGCTGTGACAAGAGACTCCTGGTTAAAGAGGTATACAATTGATTCACCAGATGAATAAAAACAAAGGGCCCTCCAGGTTCACAACTTCCACCTGTTTTTTAACAGAAGCTTTTAGTTCAGGGTACTCCCCAAACTGTATAGAGTTGGGAGGTGCACTCCCATTCAGAAGTAAATATAGAAAATCCATAATGCAGAAGATCCAGGGTGATGTCTCTGCTTTTTAGTGTGCTGTCTAGATTTGCCATTGCTTTCCTCCCGAGGAGCAAGTGTCTTTTAACTTCTTGGCTACAGTCCCCATCTGCAGTGATCTTGGAGCCCAGGAAAATAAAATCTGTCACTACCTCCATTTCTTCCCCATCTATTTGCCAGGAATTGAGAGGGCCGGATGCCATGATCTTGGTTTTCTTAATGTTTAGTTTCAACCCAACTTTTGCACTCTCCCTCTTCACTCGCAACAAGAGACTCTTCAGTTCCTCTTCACTTTCTGCCATTAGAGTGGTATCATCTGCATATCTTAGGTTGTTGATCTTTCTTCCAGAAATCTTAATTCCAACTTTTGATTCATCTAGCCCTGCCTTTCTCATGATGTGCTCTGCATATAAGTTAAATAGGCAAGGCGACAGTATACAGCCTTGCCGGACTCCTTTCCCAATTTTGAACCAATCACTGGTTCCGTGTCCAGTTCTCACTGTTGCTTCTTGGCCCGCATATAGGTTTCTCAAGAGACAAATAAGATGTTCTGGTACTCCCATCTCCTTAAGAACTTGCCACAGTTTGTTATGATCCACACAATCAAAGGCTTTAGCATAGTCAATGAAGCAGAAGTAGATGTTTTTCTGGAACTCTCTAGCTTTCTCCATGATCCAGCGTATGTTGGCACCTTACGTGAGAGCACCTTAAAGGCTCCAGGAACTGGTACTCTTAGAGATTTCCCTGCCAAGTAGCAATGATGAGCAACTCAGACTGTCAGTACATTTGAATGTTATTGCCTGCCCTCTCCACCATCATCAGTCCTACCATTATCACCCTACACATATGCACACATACACACTATCGTTTCTCTCTCAGCTCCCAAGTACCATCTAGGCCAGTGGTTGTCAACCTTTGCAGCTTGGCAGTCCAGCTGGGGAGGAGGAAGAGAGGAACTGGGTCACACTAGCAGCAGGCCAGTGTGCACACACATGCAACTCAACTGCCAACCCACCACTCGTAAGTGGAGCTGGGAATGTGTGCACCGGCCCACCATTTGCCGAGTCCAGTTCCAAATAAACCATGGCCCAGTAGCGGGCTGCAGCCCAGGGGTTGATTCAACAGCACTCTCCTCAGGATGCTTATGCTTACAACACCTAGCAGCTGTAGGGCATCTCTGGCTATTATTGTTGGCTTTGCAATTCACCTTACCACCTCCTACACTAGAAGGACAGAGAAGGACAATATTCCTCCTCCAAAGTTCCTCATTGTGATTCTGGAATGAAAAAATAATAATTTCTTGTTTTCCAATTGCAATTGCTGTTTACCTGATTGTAATAAAAGTGTACTGTGTATATTAATAAAGTTGTATTGTGTGTATGTCTTTTAGGGGGAAAAGGCTGATTTCATTCATGGATGCAAACCACTAGGTGGCAATGAAACCAAGAACATTGGGGAAAAATGAAAACTAAAGGCATTCCTACATCTAGAGATTATTTCCTCCAAGAAACGGATTTCTAGAATAACAGTGTTTCTCAGCCTTGGCAACTTTAAGATGCCTGGATTTCAACCCCTAGAATTTTAGCAGTTGAAATCCATATATTTTAAAATTGCCAAAACTGAGAACCAACTTAAAGCATAGTCATTCAGGACAAGTGGCATGAGTATTATTTAAAAACTCCTTCAGTGAAGAAAATGAGACTGCAATAGTTAAGTATGGTGTGCATGATTTTACTTTATCTTATGAAACCATGTAATATTAATAAATGTCTTTTAGCATCTTCCATTTTAAAAAGAATGATTTAAGATGGATTACTTGGCTATAAAAATGCATAATTCTTGCAGGTTGCTCTTGATTGCAATTTGGTCTCCTAACTGGCTTGGTGCCAGTGGCGTTCACTTTTGCCCGCTAATGGGGCCTTCTTGCCTTGTAAAATAAGTGACCCTTAATATTACAGGGTGCCCCAAATTATTAGTCGTGAATAAACAGATGCAATAGCACTTTGCCCTTTTGCATTGAACAAGCAGAAAAGGGCAGTTTCAGGCTAAGAAGGATTCCAGAGCATTTGGCTGGCAGCTCGACCAAATTTGTGGAGAAAAAGAGGCTGGTGTTTTCTTCCAAGAAGAAACTGCCTAGTGATCAGCTGGGGCAGGGGTAGGCAACCTCAGCTCTTTTATGACTCATGGACTTCAACTCCCAGAATTCCTGAACCAGCTCTGGCTCAGGAATTCTGGGAGTTGAAGTCCATGAGTCATAAAAGAGCCGAGATTGCCTACCCCTGAGTTGGGGGAAGTTAAAGGCCAGAAGGAGAGGAGGAAAAACAGATGGGAAACTCAACTGAGAAGGAGGGATCAAGAAGCCATTGTAGGAGCCATGGAGATGACCTCAAGGAAGGAATCCAGAAGCTGTCAACAACAGCTGATGAAAACCAGAAGAATGAAAGAGTTTGAGATTGAGACTCAGTTTGATTCCCTCCTGATTAATTGAGGTATGAGAGCCAGTTTGGTCTAAAGATTAAGATACCAGGCCAGAAACCAGGAGAATGTGGGGTTGCTAGCTTTGAGCAAGCCTCTCAGAGGAGGGATCTGAGTTGAACACCTTGTTGTTGTTGTTAGCTGCAAAGTGGTGTCCGACCCATCGCAATCCTATGGACAACGTTTCTCCAGGCCTTCCTGTCCTCTACCATCTTCTGGAGTCCATGTAAGCTCACGCCTACTGCTTCAGTGACTCCATCCAGCCAACTCATTCTCTGTCGTCCCCTTCTTCTATTGCCCTCAATCTTTGTTTTTACTGACTGTATAGAGTTTCTCCATCTTTGGCTGCAGAGCATATAGTCAATCTGATTTCTGTGTTGACTGTCTGGTGATGTCCATGTGTAGAGCCATCTCTTGGGTTGTTGGAAAAGAGTGTTTGCTATGACCATTGTATTCTCTTGACAAAATTCTATCAGCCTGTGCCCTGCTTCATTTTGTACTCCAAGGCCAAACTTGCCTGTTATTCCTACTTTAGCATTCTAATCCCCTATGATGATAAGGACATCATTTTTGGGTGTTAGTTCTATAAGGTGCTGTAGGGCTTCATAGAACCGGTCAATTTCATCCTCTTCAGCACTGGTGGTTGGGGCATAGACTTGGACTACTGTGATATCGAATGGTTTGCCTTGGATTCGAACTGAGATCATTCTGTCATTTTGAGGATTGTATCCCAGTATTGCTTTTCCTACTCTTTTATTGACTATGAAGGCTACTCCATTTCTTCTGAGGGAGCTAGCCTGAGGTAAAATTGCCCCCAATCCAAATGACCTTCCAGAAGCACCTCAAACTAGAATGTGTCATCACTTTATTATTTTTAATAACCCAAGGCAGCAGAAATACTTAATAATTATTCATCTTATTTTCCCCACAACAACCCTGTGAGGTGAGTTGGGCTGACAGGAGAATGACTGGCCCACAGTTACCCAGCCAGTTTTCATACCTAAAGTGGGACTAGAACTCACATTCTCCCAGTTTCTAACCTGGTGCCTTAACAACAAATGGTTGCACTTCCTTTGCTAAGAGGGATGCCTCAGTAAAGGCTGTTGTAGAATGTTGAAAAAGTAGGTCAGTGTTTCTCAAACTTGGCAACTTTAAGAAGTGTGGACTTCAAATCCCAGAGTTCTGGCTGAGGTATTCTGGGAGTTGAAGTCCATACATCTGGGAGTTGAAGTCCACAAGTTTGAAAAGCATTGCTGTAGATAGGACTGCACTATTGCAAGCTGCAGGGCCCTCTCTCTCTCTCTCTCTCTCTCTCTCTCTCTCTCTCTCTCTCTCTCTCTCTCTCTCTCTCTCTGTGTGTGTGTGTGCCTTGAATGCTATACTCTGTTAAAAACAAAAAAATGTTCATATATATAACATTGATATGCCACCAAACTCCCAGCAACTATTTTCTTCTGTGTTGGTTCAAATTTCTACACACAAAAAAGTTATGTTTAGCTAAATATAACTGAATTGTGTTGCCTTCCTAATAATGGTAATACTGAACAATCAGACAGAATTAACTTTCAACATGCCTGCCACATTCGGAGCCCCAAACAAGTTTTCCCCCTCAAAAAAAATTTATAAGAAGTGTGGAGTTCGTATGTAATTTTTTAATGACACAATATGGAATCTTCTGGCTTCTACATCACTCTTGACAGCTACCACTTTACGTTCACACATCATCCTAATCCAAACAGATTTGCTTAGCATTGTATGAATCTAGCTACTGAGTTTCCTATTACCCAATAGTTTCCTCGCCCTTTTTCTATGCAATAGAAAAATGTTTAGGTAGATATGTATGCATGCAAACATTCTGTTTTTCCCAAATTTGTTGATAGGATTTTGCAAAGTGTTGAAGAGTTGCTTTGATTCAACAGAGCTATCGCTATTGAATTGCCATTTGCAGCAAATTCACTAGCTGAGGCCAAGATCTCTTGGAGAAAATCAAAGTAGATGGCTGTGAAGTATTTTCAATATTACACAATTTGCTTTTTTTCCTGCTGCTTCCGTAGTTGCTGCAGACCATGTACATGGTGCAACTTCACTTCCACATAGAGTAAATATAGGGTCCGAACAGGGTCATAAATTTTGGGCAGCTATTCATGAATGGTTAACAGAGTTTACCATTTCTCCAGCCACTGGAACATTTTTGAGGAGGCAAAGCTAATGTTGTTTTGAGCTTCATTCATGTTTGCCTCTCTCATTCTAATGGAATGTGCTATGATGATCCTAACAAGCCAATTTGAATTTCAACTTGGTTCTCAACTCCCAGAATGTAGATTCAACAAAGGGCAGCCAATCTTGTTCCTTTGATCAAACCCTTCTCTTAAATTTTATGTGACAAGGGCAGTTCAAAATCTCCTGATCATCAGGAAACAGATGCCAGGCTAAATACAAAAATGTATTTTTTAAAAAAGCAGAAATGGAGATTGCAAGATTATGGAAGCCGCTTGTGGCACTGCATCTGACTATGCCTACTTGTTCCTGCAGAGTCTGATGAATTAACCAACAATATTACTAACAAACCACAACCTTGACACAACGGAATGATGTTCAGAAATTTATTGTGTCTTCCTTTCTCTGGTGGCACCCTATCAAAGCCAATGGTGTGGGGGGTTTGCCCATCATACAAACCAGTAAGACACCCAATAAAACTGATTGATCAGAAGGAACAAAATTACATTACTTCACAAAAGCACTTTGATGGTCATTTTTCAGTGTAAATACCAAGCCTGCCCTCACAAAACAGCAAGAACAAAAGTGAGGGCTTACTTTTTATCTATTGTTTTGGATAAATTCTGTTGACACTGGAGCACGTCCGTTTCTGCATTTTCAAAACAATTTCTTTGTAGTTTGCTAGGCAATTTGGAAGCTGTGATGCTTTTTTGCTTTGTTCCTGCTATCTTTGTGTTCAAAGAGAATTAGAAAGAATATTTTTAAAAATCAGTAAAGTGAAACCTTTGAAGTTTTCATCTTGAATTCTGCCTCTGTCCCTGCTATTTTCATGTTCTGCCCCCCCCAAATGTGACATATTCCCAGTTATACCTATGAACTAATCTATTTTTGTATATGTATGTATATGCTTATATACATGTACATATATTTTGTAAGCCACCCAGAGTCACTTGTGGTGAGATGGGCAACAAATAAATTTAATAAATAAATATGCATATACATACAGTATGCATTACATTTTTCAGGGTAAACTAAGTTTTGCAAAGTGCACAAAAAGACGTGATAAATTAATAACTCAAGGAAATTAAATGCAGCAGCTAAGGAAACATATCTAAAACTAATTTCGATCAATCCCATTTGATATACTTCTGAATCCCTTTCGACCACTGCAAACTTCCCCGCTTCCAACACATCCATTTAACACTTCATACATTTCTTTCTATTTTTGAAACTTCTAAAACTTTTTCTTCCCAAAACCATTGGACTTTCATTCTTGCTTCTTTCACTTCTTTCCTTTTCTTTTACTCCCACTTTTACCCAGGATCCAGCCTTCTCATTAACCTGTCCCTCATTAACCTGTCCCTCATTTTCAGTCTCTCAGCACTGGTATCCATCGCTAATTCTCTCTTTCATCTTTTAACATAAACACTCAAATCAGTCATGCTTGTTATGGGTTCATTCCTTTACTATGAATAAACCATATATTCAAAACAAACACAACCTTTTCTGAGCAGATATTCATTGCTCATTTTCTCATACATTCTTGGGTTATCAAATAGCCCAATTATTTGTTTATTTGTTTATTATTTATCTTGCCTTGCTCAAGCTAATCATTCACAGAATTTTATTTTCTCTGTCAGAATTTTACTTTTTTTTCATGCCCTGGACTTCCAGAGGAAGCAGGGTGAACTAAACACATCTCCCAAGAAATGGAGATTATGATGGCATTAAAGACCAATAAACCAATGAGTAGACTAGTTCTTTGGAACTTCTTCTGAGTTTGCATCTGCAGTCTTACATCTGCAGAATAATAGTCTCCTGCAGGTCTGAGAGGAAAGAATCAACCATCATGCTCACAATCACAGTGGAGCCTTTTAAAGGACACTGAATCTGCTAATCTCACTTTCTAATCACTTTGGGAAATTGCTTATTTTACTATTCTGAGGCTATTAGAGAACTTCAGAACAAAAAGTTTAAAAAGCTACCTGACAATTATATCTTCTTTCCTGGACAAAAGAAAAATTAACCACTAGTTTAAGAACTTAAAGAATTCTAACTAAATGTCAAAAGGCTAAATAAGACTTCATCTATGAAATTTATAAGAAAGTTAAGGCTACAGACAAATTTGGGATACTGAGACTTTTAGGATTTTGGAAATAATTAAATACAATAAACAGCTTCTTGTAGAAACTGAATTGTTTTATTTATCTTAAGTCATAGCAGAGATCTGAGACTTTATGTTTTCAGAAAGTAAACACTGGAGGAATTTATAAGATGACACAACTGTTGTAATATTTGCAATTTTTCAAGAGACTTTTGAAGAATGGGGCCAGAAATGTCATCAATGTCAATAGTGATGATTGTTTTCATGAATACACTATGTCCAAAAGATGCTAATGAAATGACAGGTGTAAAACAGATTTTATCTGATACAAAAATAGTATAATCAGAAATATTTTTAAAAGGTGAATTACAGCTAAAATGGAAATACAAGGGACAAGGCAAGAAAATGACCCTGGTAAGGATTTTGTAATGAATATACAAAAGAAGCTGATTGAAGCTTTGAATAGCAAAGTGGAATTACAAATGGTAAACCAAGAAAATGACTGTGATTATGACTTTTTATTGGATTTACAAAGGAGGTTTGCTAAAACTTTGGGGTGAGAAAAAAGTTAAAGAGAGACAAAATTTTGCAACATCTGCATGAATAAAAGATCAAGATTGCCCTGTACACCGCCCTGAGTCCTTTGGGAGAAGGGCGGTATAGAAATTAAATTATTATTATTATTATTATTATTATTATTATTATTATTATTATTATTATTATTATTATTATTATTATTATTATTATTATTATTATTGTTGTTGTTGTTGTTGTTGTTGTTGTTGTTGTTGTTGTTGTTGTTGTTGTTGTTGTTGTTGTTGTTGTTGTTAGAAGTAAAAGAAAGGTTAAAGTTATATAAAATTATTTTGATGAAGTTTATAATAACATAAGATTCTATAAAGCTCTGGTAATCCTTTATGGACTTTTTGCTGACATCAGACTGAAATGTTGATGATTTATGGACTTGCATATAGATGAGAGGTAAGTTATGGGGAAAGGAGGTATTTGAAACATTACAGGAGCTGAAGAATGATCACATTTGTTATATTCATTATGAGAAGATCAAAAGATCAGAAGTCATTTCTTTATATATGTCTTTTACTTTATCTTACTTTTTTCTTAGCACTTTTTTTCTTTATCTCTTAGGTAGTTTTACACTTACAGCCCTATTGGACCCTGCCCATTGTGGTCATGTTGTGATGGTCATAAAGCAAGTATTAACTTCACTTGTATAGATCTATGCATCAAATCCACTCTAGATCAGTGATTTTTATAAAAAAAGTCTCCTCAAACGGCTTTTACAGTTAGTCCTCAGTTAACGACTATCATTTAGCATCTGTTCAAACTTACACTGGCACTGAAAATAACTTACAACCAGTCACAGTGTGCCCATGGGTCAAGTGATCATGATTTGGGCACTCCGAATCTGGCACACATTTACAATAGTTACACTTCCTATGGTCACGATTGTCATTTATGAGTTTCACAGCTAGGTTCTGACAACCAGTGGGGAGTAATCACTAATCATAGCCAGGTGACATCATGCTTAAAGACTGTGGGTGATTTGCTTCACCATTTTGGCACATAGGTCAGGTGTGGTGACACAATCTTTCATTTAATGACCATGTCATTTAGCAGATGGAGTTTCTGATTCTAATCAGGGTCATTAAATGAGGATTACCTATATTCAGATCCAACCTCAAATCATGAACTCTGAGGAAATCATGCTATTTGAAAGTCTTGAGCTGCCAAGTAAAAGTGAGTCAGGGCTGATGTTGGGCTGACCTATTGGCAAAAAGTGCCTTATGTATGAGTCGTGCCAATGTGGCTGTGGAAGGAACAAAGATGTGTAAAATGAGTTTGCCATTAGCATATGTGAACACTAAACGTTTTTCTACATGCACTGTTATAATAATGAAGGCAAACTGGGAGATTAAGAGTTCTAATCTTGCCTTGGGCAAAAAGCCAGCTGGATGACCAGAGCCAGCCAGTCTCTCTAGCCCCAAGACAGGGCAATGGCAAATCACTTCCAAAAAACAAGTCTGCAGAGACTTGTGCAGGCAGTCTCCAGGAGTCAACACTGACTCAAGGCACATACACATACACACACAAAATCACGATCATATTACAACAACCAGTTCTATATTACATGACCAGTAAAGTAAGCCAGTGTTATTAATTTGTGTTGCAAACAGAAGTCTGAGGCTTACATATAATAGCTTTCCTAAAATCACATAATGAAATGTGATTAACATTTGAACCAGATACTCCCACAATCCTGCTAATTTCCTATCCAAAATTCCAAAAACAAAAGCTTTTAAATGCCACACATAATAATTTCTGGATATGACGTCTCTATAATGTAAGGAATTGTCACCTGAGACATTTATATTTATAGTAGATTATTCATTAGTTTTATAAATCATAAGCAGAAGCATCTATTGTATTTCATGAATATTTGCCATCAGTTTCAATAGTAAGAAAGTTTATATTCCCCTTCCTGAATAAACAAAGGACAACTTGACAAGCAATGTTAATAAATCAAAACTCTTCCAGTTCTTTGTTCATGGGCAAGCATAGGCATGAAACAAAAATAAATGTTTTGAGTTTGCTCAGTGGAGAAGAAATAACTTTAAATTAGGTGTGTGCGGAGAAAAAGGAAGACATTCCAGAAAGGCAAATACCAATGAATGAGATATACTAGAATTAGAGGTTACTTGCTAGAAGTGACCTCTTGTGAACCCCAAAGTCTTGAAATAGGGCTGCATGCATGTTACAATCAAGCTCGTAAAAAAACATGCAGAAAATTGCATTAAAATTGAATTCAGCTTTCTGATAATTATTTTTTGTTCTTAAAGCAGATTCCTAAGTTATGTGGCTAGGGCTAGCAGGTCTACGCTGCAAAAATCTGCAAAAATTACTACTACACTATTAGTTAACCATAAGATTTTTTCCTAACTGAAGTCTCCCCCCAATGAAAAGGAAAGAATGCTGCTTTCAAGGTTTAATATATTTAGCTTCAGAGGACATGCTGTAATTAATTCAGAAATGCCATAATTTAGAGCTGTTACCATGACCCAACAGCTAAAAAAAAAGAGGAAAGGAAAGGAAAAAAAAGGAAGCAAAAAAGAGAAAAATTACTTTGAGGCCTCTGGGAGAAGCTTTTATGGATGGTATAATTGTTTCATTTTATTCACAGATGTGGGGGAGGGCTCCACTGCAAAACCACACAGGCCTTTCCTGCAGGCCTTGATAAAAGAGGGCAGCTGTAAGGACATGCCTCCATTTCTCTACCAAGAAAGCAGAACTCTTGAAACTGGCATCATTTCAAAAGGAACTTTTATTGGCAGGTACAGAAAGCAGGAAAGTGAGGCAGGATCTGAGGACCTCCCACCCAAGTCAATAGGTTAAACCAGCGAAACAATAACCCCACCCAGTGGTGGGATTCAAATATGTGAACAACTGGTTCTCTGTGTGGATGCCACTTCCAGAAGTCCACTCTGGGCTTGGGCAACAAAAAATTAGCTACCGGTTCTGCCGAAGTGGTGCCAACTGGCTGAATCCGACCACTGACCCCACCCCAACTGTCCATCTGGTTGGCTCAAATAGGCCAATCCACAGGTAACATCGAGTTGTGGGACAGCAACCGATAAGGTGCCTCTTTCGAGGTTGTTAGGTCTCTGGTTCCTCCCTGTGCTCCGAGATAAGGCAGATGGCCTCGAGGCATTCCTGTCACACCCCATAAAGGATACATCAAAGCAGATAGAGGAAACGGTCTACATCTACGTGCACTACAAGCCCCCGGTTACCCCACTCCCCTCATAGAAGAATGACAGCCTAAACCCAGAGAATATGCACGATTAATAAATGAGGGTTCTGACAGCAGCCTACCTACCTACATCCATAAGTACATGTACATACATGCAGTGCATACCTCTTCCTTTCAGTCATGTCTAATTCTCAGAGACTGCCCGGAGAAGTCGCTGCAGTTTTCTTGGCAAGGTTTTTCAGAAGTGGTTGGCCATTACCTCCTTCCTAGGGCTGAGAGAAAGTAACTGGCCCAAGCTGGTTTCAGGCCCACAGTGGGACGAGAACTCACAATCTTCCCATTTCTAGCCTGATGCCTTAACCATTGCAGCAAACCGGCGTTCATATTTATTTATTCATTCAATTTGTATGAATGAATAAATTGTGCCCATCACAAATAAGTGATTCTGGGAAGTGTACATAATAAAACAGTCCAGATGCATAAAAACTATTAAATACAACACAATTAAATTAAAGAGATAAAAAGCAAAATGGCCAAAAAATCATATACTGTAAGAGAGTATATTCCAAAGAATTATTATATAACCATCTACTAGGGTCCACTCTGTCATGGGATTCCTAACCATGTTTTGAGGCCCTTCCAGAAGGCTAACAGGGTTTATTGGCAGGAATGATGTTCCACTGGGGGTGGGGGAGACAACAAAAAGGTTGTCCCTCTGAGGTCCTAGTTGATAAAATACCCTGGCTGACAGGACCTGCAACATGCCTCTCCTGTCGGATCTTGTAGGATGAATAGATATAACTGGGGAGAGGCAGTCCCTCAAATAATCTGGTCTCATGTCATCTAGGGCAAGGGTCTTCAAACTTGGCCCTTTTATGACTTGTGGACTTCAATTTCCAGAATTCCTCGCCAGCATGCCTCACTGAAGAATTCTGGGAGTTGAAGTCCATAAGTCATAAAGGGGCCAAGTTTGAAGACCTGTGATCTAGGGCTTTAAAGGTTGAGATTACACTGCATTCAATTACATACATACATGCAATTGGATAGCATTTATTCCAGGTTCTTTAATCTTCCTTAATCCAAAGCAAAATATTCATGAGTCCACTGGAGTTGGGCAGCCAAAAAATTTAAATAAAAGAAATAAGCAATAAAGCTTTAATTTCAGTCCAGAATATTTCAGAGGAAGAAACTGGGTGTGATGTTGAGAAGAGCAAGATAAACCACAGCCAAATATACCTTAGTTACTTGCAGGGCTTTTTTTCTCATAGAACGCTCAGAACGGCGTTCCAGCACCTTTTTTGCCAAAAAAAGCTCCCTCTGTTGGCTTTAGGAGTAGGCAATCTTGGCTCTTTTTTATGACTCATGGACTTCAACTCCCAGAAATCCTGAGCCAGCCACACTGAGGGGAAAGAGAGAGGTTTCCAAGCTGAGCCATGCTGGCTCAGGAATTCCTTGAGTCATAAAAGAGCCAAGGTTGCCTACCCTGCACTAGAGGAGGACATTAAAATTATTTACAAGTTTACTTCTTTAGGAACTAAACTTTGAGAATCTAAAACAGCTAATTCAAAAAAGCCAACAGGAAAGAACCTCACCTTTTTTCATCTGCTTCTGTCTTTTGGAAGGTAAAATTAGATAACAAAATAATCTATTTCCTATGTTAACATCTCTGCAATGAAATCAATAAAGGTAACAGGAAAGAAATGAGAGACATTTTTCTCAATGTAATATGTCTAATTTAGCTGATGCTAGAAAAAAATAGTATCTTTTGTACACTCTTGAAAACTATTTTGAATCTATAACCATCTATTACAACTAAACCACTTTAAATTGAACAATTCTTAAGAATGAAATATTCTTAATTTGGACTTTACTTTTACTGTTTGGACTGTTGTGTGTTTTGAAAAATAGATTATTTAGAATCTAGTTATGTTGCACTTCAGTCTTTAAATAATTAACCTAGTATATACATAACAATATATGATGTGTTCCATGGTGAGCTTAACATCAATAACAACATTTATTAAAAAGGCTAAAATAATTTCTGGTGGTATTATCTGTACATTAAAATTTTGTTTAGTCACAATTTTTCACATTCTGGACAAGCAGTGGTTATGTATCCTAGCAAAAGATGTTACATATGTGCATAAGTGTAGTCAGTAGCATATGCCTTTTTAAAAATATCAAACATGGAAAGAAACAAAAATAAGTCCAAAATATCTGTATTACATCCAGAAAAGCCAACTTTGCAACCAATATTTCTCATCCATAACTATGACACCCTAAGGATACCTGCATACATGCAAATGTTTCTCTGGGATCAGTAACGCAGCAGGGATTGCTTTTTCCTTCCAGTAACAGATTGCTGGGAAATACCAAACATGGCCTTGAGAATTCCAATGTTTGTTACAATTTTTTCTGGATGTGGTTGGAAAGAGGCTGTTTGGCGCCGGAGACCACTGCCATGAGGAACACAGCTCTGGGTCGGGGTTCGGAGCAGCTCCGGGTGGGGGCTCAGCACAGGCTGCGGTGTGGAAACTGTGGGGAGGGGAATCCCCATGGCGGCTGTGGGGAGGGGAATCCATGCGGCATGTGGCTCCGAGCCGCAGGGGCAGGGGTGCAAAGGACGGGCGGTGACGCCGTAGCAAGACACCGGCATCACTCCCAGTGACAGCACCTCTGAGTTCCGGCACCATTTATTTAGAAAAAAAGCACTGGTTACTTGTGTGAACTGTCAATGTAGTTTATAAACTGTAGTTTACAGCTTAATGCAATGTGTGAGCCAACCCTTGTAATGTATTTAACCATGGCTAAAAGAATACATGATCCCTAAGCTGGCTGAACCAGGCTGTGGTTCCACCCTCTTGTTCCAATTCTGTTTTGGAAGATTTGTAGCTAATGATTAGTACTCCTGATTTACAGCAGTATTTTAATATGGAGGCAAGGTAGCAAACAAGGCAAGAGGGAAAAAAAGTTACAAAGACTTAAGAGCAACACAACAGCACAATTTATTGGCAAGAACATGGATGTTTAGTTACCCACAATACTAAGAACACATCTTATTTAGCAAAAGCTGAACAAGATGTGGCTCTTCATTCCAGATCTCATGAAACTTCAAGTGACTTAATCTTTTACTTTAGTTATTTTTAAATGTATACCCTGCTTTTCCGCTCATGAGTTGGGTTGGGCAGGGTGGGGAAAACCTGCCTTTTGTATTCCTTATTCGAGATAGTATAAAAATTGATTTTCTGTCTGAAACCTCTTAGGTCCATATCCACAATCATGTGTCTTTAAAATGATCCTTTTACGCAAGAGAGAGGTATGCTTTCCCCAATTTTCTGCTGGAGCACTGGATTTCTTGCTGCTTACCAAAAAGCCAGTGACCCCCTTCTCAATTTGGAAAATGAACCCTACTTCTGGAAATACTCCTTTGCATTGTGAATTTTTTTTATAAAATCTGTTTTTGATGAGCAGACATCCTAATCATTAATTTGCCTGAAACCCTAAAGCCTAACATCTTATCTGGGATAAAAGTTAGTGCAATGTAGCACTTCACTAGAAAGACATAAGAATTACTTATTCCATCAAGGTGTAAGGTCTAAACATCCTGTTTCATAATTACAGAGCATAGTGTTCAAGAGACTTACACCTGTACAAAACTATAATTGTACCAAATCAGGTGGCCTCTGTTTCTACCGGTAGTTTTTACCTGAGCCAGTCACTAATTTAAGCAAACCTAACATGTTTCTTCTTTGTGCAATGTTAACAGTAGACATTAGAGGGTTTTTTTTTAATTACATTTATATCCCGCCCTTCTCCGAAGACTCAGGGCGGCTTTCTTAAGCATAGGAGAAAGGTTTGTTTTCTATGGCCAGAAATACATTCATTGCAACTGAATGAAAAAGGGAATATCAGCTTTACTTATACTACAGTAAGAGATGTCTAGCAATGCAGCAGAGAGCATCAGGAAATGGTGGAGTCTTCTTTGGTGGAAGAGTTTAAATACAGGCTGGATGATAAGAATATTGTAGTAGTAGATTCCTGCAATGGGCAAGGAAGGCTAGATGATCTTTAAGATTCCTGCATACTGACAAGCAGTTGCTCCTAAAGTAGGTGACCATTAAGGTTTATAAATATGTGTTTCAACTATAGTGAAAACCATCGGGGTCTCTTTCAAAGTGAGTCATCCCATCTCCAGCATGCCACTAGTACTCTTCCCTAGAACTTTTGAAACTTCCCATTGTATGGCAGCCAGAATGCATGTCTTAAGTGTGTGTGGGCCCACTGGTAAGGGTCATTATGTTGAGACAGTGGTCACTCTACAGAGCTTATTTATGGAATATTTGAAGGATGTGCATCTCTTTCTTTCTTAAAGGCACAGAAATAACATCGACAGGAAAAAATAAATTATCACACTGGATAAGAGATTTGATTTTATTTGGAATGTTAACTAAGCCTGTGTAGACAAACATTATGTTTTATATATCTTAATCCTGCAAAAGGAAACACAATGGTTCTTACTATGCTCTTGGCTTTGGATATATAAAAAAGGACTTCCTTCTTATTCAAAGAAAGCTTGGTTCAAAGATTCCTTTAGTTAAGGAAGATCATATTCTCAACTATTCTCAAGGAAGTAACTAGAATGTACAAGATGCAGAACTTAGTCATCACCGCCACACAAAGCCACCAAAATCTTTTCGTAATCTCCCTTTGTTTCATCCTGCATGTGGAAAAAAATAAAAATAATTCATGTCCAACAAAACCAGAGTAGAGCAATCATGTACCTCCCATTCACCTCACCCCTACTTGTATTCTAAAGCCAGGTTTATGCACTATACATGATCCTGTCTCCACTTGTTTTGCTGCAACCACAAAACAAAAACTCAGTATTTTATGTGTGCAGAAGAATTAAGAGTCTCTCTCTCTCTCTCTCTCTCTCTCTCACACACACACACACACACACACACACATGTATGTCAGTCTAGTTGACTCCATCAGACAATTTTTCAAGTCCTGGGGAAATCCAGAATTATACAATTATTAAATCTCTTGTATATTAACACAAACTTCTCTTAAGTTGGCACCCACCCATCCTACAATTCCCTATCATTTCCAGAGGGCACAAAATCTGAAATGGCTACCTTGTTCTTAAAACATGACTAAGATATGCATTAAAAACTGGGTCTAAAGATTAATAAGGAAAAAATGGTCTAAAGATTAATGAGGATAATAAAGAATCTTAATTATAATAGCCTCAATCATATCACTGTTACCCCATTCAAATACAGTCACAACATTTTGTCAATGGAAATAAAAATAATGGACTCTTATTGCAAACCACACAGCTACTTAGTTCTGGTTCTAATTCCTTAACCACAAAGTCTAATTCCTTAAACCCCTGTTAATTATCAATAAAAGCAAAAATAACCTACCAAAATTGCCTGGCAGAGAGGCACCCCATATTTTGCCTTGTAAAAACCTTTGATCTCATTCATATCAATTTCAGACCGTGACACCATAATTCTGTTCAGAGTTCTGTGGCGAGTTCCAGAACCCTGTAGGGGAAAAAAAAGAATGGAAATAAATTCATAACTGTCGAGTTTAAATGGCTTCTCTCTGCTTGGTTTAATGGTTTATCTAGAAATATTCTAAACTGTCCTTGCCTTTATGATAGATCTCCAGAGTTTCAAGTGACAACCCAGAAATAGACAAAAGAGCCAAGCTTGAAGATATTTCTAGATCAGAAAACACCAAGGACCAACACCCAAGAGACACCTCAGAGAAACAAAAGTCCTTGCATATTCATTCAGAAATAGACATCATAATCTTTCTGTCTACATCCACATTAATGAAATTCCAGCCACACCTGTCTGTACTAGAAATCTGAGTTCACACTCCACTGTTTATTCCACCTGAGTTTCTGTTAGAGGGGAATCTGTCTCCATAGAGTCATAGAGTCCTTGCTGTGAGCTTTTCCGATTTCAGAAAGGCCTCAGCTATCTTAAGCAACATAATGAACCACTCCCAGATACTGTTTCCCAGGCAGGTTATGAGATCTTGCATATTCCCAATAGCAAACATTTGTGTGCAATTCCGAAGGTGCTTTTCCAAAAGGCAACTGGACTTTTTTCCCCTTGAAGACATTTGGCATCTTCCATTGTGACTGAATGGTGGAGAATGGAAGGATTTATATTCCTTGAAAACTTTATTTCTAATTTGTGCCCAATACTGTCTGCCTTAACTGGAAATATGGTACAAACTGATTACTCTCTTTTTCAAGAGAAACGATCAGAAGACTGAAAATGTAATGTTTGTGTTGGCATACTCCTTTAAAACAAAGCCTTCTTCTAACTTTGTTAGTAACATTTATTTTACCTTCATTGCTAGATAGAGCTTCTCAGCAAAGAAAGCTGGCTTGCTTACAGCACATTTCACTGGAAATGAGAAAGAATGGAGATAATTTATGACCATAAATGAACAAAAGCAAGGTGCAAAGAAAGAAACACAATGTGTCTCCCAAAGATTGCAATCTCATGAATAATTACACATTACAGCCATATATAGGTAACAAAAGCATTGTGGCAGAACTGGGCAGAGGAACAGGAAGAAAGGGACTTTTTCTAAGTTTAAGAAATAACCTTGATCTACTTAATAAAAGTTTTATCCAAAAGGTTAAAACACAGCTGGCAAAGATAAAACAGATTTGTGCTCCTCTGTTTTGTTGACACAACTGAATCTTTCCCAAAGTTGTTTGTTAGTTTGTTTATTAAAAACACCCATAAGACATTCATTGCTTTCTCAGATTTACCACTTTTCTTCTGGAAGAGATTGTACAACTGGTATAATAACAAGTCAGGACTCTTTCTGTTCCTTTCCTTTCATATTTTTGCATGCCCCTAAACTCACTTATGGAATGACAAAAATTCAATAAAATGTAATATAAAATACTATGTCATTACTAAAGTCACTGATTGACAATGCAGGGCAAGATCGAAGGCTGCTGTACCCTGCCTGGCTTCAGGGGTAGTGTTTAGGATTGGAGTCTTATTAACCTAAGAGCTCATTTGTTTCTATTTTTATAGTTGCTCCTCTCAAACAAGTGACTCTGGGTGAAAAAAACCCAGCAAAATAAATACACAGCCAGTAGCTGAGATAAAAACAACAATAACTGGCAATAAAACCACATCATGGCCCAAGTGACACTCTAACCTCCATCCCCAAGGACACGAGGGCATTGACAAGCCTTCAGGGGCCTTGTTAAAAGTCAAAAGGGTCAGAGCCAATCTGATCTCTGGGAGAATAACATTCCAGAAGGCATAATCTTGGAACCAAATTTAGGAACAAACACCTTTCGTATAGAGGAGGGATACATACCAACTGCCGTCAAGCAATTCTCAATGTCTCCTTTCAGTTCAAGATCCAGAACTTTCTCCATGTCATGTTTGCTGTAACTCCGGTATCTGTGAAAAACTGAAACCAAAAAGAACAATATGGAATAGAGGGTTTCCCTAAGAAGTTTACACTACATCAGGGGTGTCAAACTCAATTTCTTTGAGGGCCGCATCAGCATTGCGGTTGCCCTCAGGGGGCCAGGGTGGGTATGGCCAGGGTGGACGTGGCTAGAGTGTGTATGGCCTACTGGGTGGGCGTGGCCAGCTCTACATCGTTCACATCAAGGGTGCCTATGGGGGCCTGGGCAGGAGTGGGTCAGATCTGAGGGTCTCTGGCAGGAGGAGGGTCTCTGGGCCAGGGCCAAGGCAGTGGGGGCCGTTCCTTCACTGTTTCCAGGATGGCTTCGCGGGCCACATGAAACCACTTCACGGGCCGGATCTGGCCCCCGGGCCTTGTGTTTGACATGTCTGCACTACATGCTACTTGTATTTAATGCTATAATCTGCTGGCAGTTTTTAGGAGGGACAGAGACCACATGAGAGGTTCTTGGGAGCTATATACACTCCTGGAATCTCAAATTATCCCAATCAAACTTAATTAGGAAGGGCTACCTACTCCATTTCTGAAGTTAAATACAGGTGATCCTCAACTTACCACCACAACTGAGCCCAAAATTTCTGTTGCTAAGCAAGACTGTTGTTAAGTGAATTGTGCCCCATTTTACAACCTTTCTTGCCACTATTAAAGTGAATCCCTCCAGCTGTTAAGTTAGCAACATGGTTTGGTGGAGCCTTGGTGGAGCAGTGAGCTAATGCCTCCTTAAGTAACACCAGCTGCCTGCAATTAGTGCAGGTTCGCATCCCACCAGGCTCAAGGTTGACTCAGCCTTCCATCCTTCCCAGGTAGGTAAAATGAGGACCCAGATTGTTGGGGGCAATTAAGCTGACTTTGTAATAATGCCGCTTGGGGGTGTGTGTGTGAAAGCCCTAATAAGCAGGCTTATACATAGAATGAAGGCTACTGCTAAGCTTGTAAGCCGCCCTGAGTCTTCGGAGAAGGGCGGGATAGAAATGGAATTAAAATAAATAAATAAAATAAAAATAAAATCTGACTTCCCCATTGATTTTGCTTATCAGAAGCTCACAAAAGATGATCACATGACCCCAGGACACTGCAACTGTCATAAATACATGCCAATTGCCAAGCATCCAAATTTTGAACATGCTGCAATGGTTGTAAATGTAAAGAACAGTCATAAGTCACTTTTTTCATTGCCGTTGTAATTTTGAAACAGTCCTTAAATTAATGGTTGTAAGTTGAGGACTACCTGTATATTAATTTTAAGGGATTGTCCATTATGCAGCAGAATAGCTTTCATTAACCCTTCTTCAAATCTCACTAATAAATTATTACACAGTATTATTTTGCATTTTTTTTAAAAAAATCCCATTAAGACATATCTCTTTAAAATAAAAGAATTTCACTAATATGCAATTTCTTGCTTTCTGCTTACCTCTTCGAAGGTGCATGGGACTTCTGGTAGTGAGAATTTCAATGAAAGTGTTCACATCTGTTCCTTTTTTTCTCTCTCCAGCCTCATATAATTTCTGTTACAATGAAAGAAAGCATTCAGAGGGAGAGATTCCAAAATATTACAGATATTACATATGACATATATCATAATCGGATTCAAGCAAAAGACTTTGTAAAGTGTTCTTTTCAGAAGGTGGCAACTAGACCTCCAACTGCAGATGAAAGGATTGAGAACCAAACAATTTATTGTGATTATTATTGTGTAGTGGGTCCGACGCAAGGAAGAGACGCCAGCCGGTGTGTGAGTTCAGCTCTTTATTGAAGGGGGGTAGTGAACTGGGGAGTGAGGGCTACCTGGCCTCCTTAAATACCTAGCCAGGTAAGCGGACAGCCAATGGGGTTGGCCCTAGGTTTCCCGCCGAAACTGGGTTTCCCGCCAAAACCGTCCAGGCCAACACCCCCTGGTGGCTGTTGCTATGCAGGTGCCTGCATACATAACAATTATAACCACAGTAAAATCTGAAGTCCAGAATTTTCCACCCCATATCTCACACTCTTCACCACTATATTAGCTCTCATAGGGGGTGACTCTAAAAACTCAATGATGTGTGCTAAGTCTACTCCAAATAAACTCTTTCTTAGTTCAGGTATAACAGCTATCATTTTCCCAGTATGAAAAAGAATTACTTTTGATCAGTTGATGGCTAATTAACACCTATACGTGAAGATAAAGTCATCATTTTCCCCACTCTTGTTTTCCCATGCCACGGATAGTCAACTAAATTTGTGTTTTATGCTCTAGTGAGATTTCTATGTAGAGCTTCAGTTGGGCCACAATAGATTTCCATTTCCTGCAAATGCCAAACATTAGGTGGAGATCCCCAGATATGGTCTCCTTGTGCCTAATTACAGACATGTTTGACTTATTTTGTCCATGAAATAATACATAAATTTATCACCATTGCACTGTAACTTTGTACCTCCTAAGAATTCAATACTTACTGACACTAATTTAATGTCCTGATGTTTAGAGCAAGTGAAAAAAACTTTGCATCTCCATTACGGGATAGCATAAGAGCAAAATCCTTCCTGAACCCTTCTGAGGGTTCCCATCAACTAATGGACACATCAGGAAGTTAATCACATTTGGGGACTAGATTCAGCTTCTCACATGCCAACCCCAGCAAGGCACAGCTGGGTAGGAGTAACATCAGGGTTAAAGGCTTCAGCATAAGTTCTACCCTCTTACATTTTGGCACGCATTATTCCATTTCTTTTGTCCACAAAGCCATGTGTTTCCAGCAGGATCTATCATTTTCTCTCTTGGCCTGCAACTCTAATACTCTTCTTTAACAGACAAGTGTGTATGAGTCACCCCATCTGAGAAACATAAGATGGTTCCTAGAATGGATCAGCCACTGATCAACTGGGAAAAGCAGTGACAGGAAGTAAATCCCACAACACAGATTAATTATAGAAAGCCTATAGGTCCACATTCTTTTTCTCATGCCTTTTGGTAGCTGTAAAAAAATCTAAAGTGGGTCTTGCATCCAATAGTCCCCTCCTGTTGGGAAATGTCTGTGGAGATTCTCAAATTATACAGGTCACGGTTGTCCTAAAGATGCTTTTTCCAAAAGGCAACTGGACTTTATTGGGATTTTTTTCCCTTGAAAACATTTCGCCTCTCATCCAAGAAGCTTATTCAGTTCTGAACTAAGAAGCTTCTTGGATGAAAAGCAAAATATTTCCAATGGAAATTATCAAGAAAGTCCAGTTGCCTTTTGGAAAAAGCACTTTTGGGATTTTCTGCTGAGAAATACAGCTCCAAGTTCTCAAAGTCCCATATTCTTTTTCTCCTGGGAATGTGGGAGGAATGCATGGAATGGATTCATTTGCCTGAAAGAAGTCTTGTTTTTGACAGACAATACAAAAGAGGCATCAAAGGCAGCAACAAGTACTCCTTACCCTTGCATCATTGTCTACCAGCTCTTCATTCACATGTGGATTTTCGTTCCGGTCACCCTGAAACAAATCAGCCTCACTTAATTCAATATTGTATACTACAATCACAGATCATTCCTGAACCAACATGACTTCTGAACATCATGGAGTACTACAAACCTTGGCTAAGGCAAGCAAAGCCTTTTGAAAATCTCCAGAAGTGTCTGAGACAATATCTTTGGCGAGATCTCTCTTAAAAGCTGCAAGAAAAGCAAACATATTGAGAACAGAGTTTCAAATGCAAGCATTAACCATACATTTTCTTCCTTGCATACAGCTTCTACATTTTTACTCAACTATTTTGCAATCTCCTTGGGCTTGCATTTTTAAATGATTGCTTGGATTTCACAATGCAAGATGTAAATGGTACCTGAAAGCTATCCATGAAGAAATTCCAATGTTATCTTCATTGGAAAACTTGGTTACCATAAATAAAAAAAACAATAATTACACCAAGTTATTTTAAATTAGATGTTCAAAAACAGAATGTGACCTTACAGAAGCTCTCTTCCTTCTTGTACATTAGATTGACAGCCTGTTAATTTTTATCTTCAATTTGTGAAAAACTCTAGTAGAATTTAGTGTTCTAAAATTCCTTGCAAATTATCAGCTGTGCCTTTGTTCAGGTGTGCCATAAACCAGATACATAACTTCATCTGTATCAACAAATGACTACCAAAATGCTTCACATTGTTGGCTGAAGAGGCATTAACAAAATAGACCTGTTGTGTGTTGTTGTTTTTTTTAAAAAAGGAGTAATTTACCTTCTTGATATTGTCTGTTGATGTTTTTAATTTCCAAATTGTTCCTTGATGCCAGAATCTCAATTAATATATCTTCATCTGTTCCAAGTCCCTGTTTGGCAGTAAATCAATATGCATAAGCAAAGTTTTGCTTTGTATTTCTAAAAGAACTTATTCCATCAAGTGCAATGTTCAGGCAGAAGCAGGAAACCTTTGGTTATAAAATGTTACTGAGCTACAATTCCAGCTTTTACGCCCTTGCTGGAAATTTTAGTTCACCTATATCTACCTGGATGATAGATCACAATTATAGAATCTTGAACTACAAAGATTATATTTTATTTTGTCATGTGCTTTTACCATCCATTTAGACTACTGCAATGTGCTCTACATGACACTGCCTTTAAAGACCATTTGGAAGCTTCAAACTGGTAGAAAATGCAGGGGCTTGGCAGTTTGGTTGGGAACTACAAAGAAGGAACATTGTTGAAATGGAGTGATTCCATGTACCAGAAAGCAATTATATTAACTGCATTTATTGTAGATTCTTTCTGTCCTTGATCACTTCACTGTGTACTTTTAGAATTTAACACCTAGCACTTAACAGAACTTGGAGGACCAAGTGGGAATCCAGCCCAAAACAGTTTGTATCATAATGAACCATGTGATTTCCCCCTATACTGGCTACTTATTTACAGTGCAATCATCCTGGAACTCCTTGAGCTTCTTGATCCATCAGATGACAACTTCCAGCAAACATATTATTCATTCCAATGTCTTTTTAAGTCAAGAGTGTTCAGTCTTGGCAACTTTAAGGTTAGACAGGCCTGCTTTAAGCTAAGGAAAAGATTTTTCTCTCTCTCTCCTCTCTTTAGTATTAGGGTTTAATTTGTTTTCAATATCTATATTTGTACATTCTATTATTTATGTCACTGTTCACCGCCCTGAGTCCTTAGGGAGAAGGGCGGTATACAAATCAAACAAACAAACAAATAAATAAATAAATAAATAAATAAATAAATAAATAAATAAATAAATAAATAAATAATGTCCACCCAAGCCTTGAAAAACAAACATACCTTCATAGAGTATCTAAGTTCATCAGCATCAAATTCGGCAGGAGTTTTCAGCATAGCCAGGATGACATCTTCTAGATTGCTTTTGAGAGCTTTTTTCAAAGCTTCTTCCAGAGACTATGAGAAAAGCAAACATGTAACGATTCTTTATAGAACTTATTCAGAGGATAAAATATTACTTTCCAAACACATGAAAATCCTCGTTACAAACCATTTATAAGAACTTCATTCTTCCACCCTCAAGGAAAAAGCAGTTAGCTTACATTTTTTAATATGTACATATTTGTCCTCAGGATTTGTGATAATCTAAATAAAGCTCTTGCACTTACAAAACAAATAGTTCTGGTAGATTTGTTGAAGTCCTTGTTAATTTATCCTTGAAAAGTGGCTATTCTTTGCTCATTCTCTTCATACCCATTCACCGGTGGGGCTTGCCTGCATGTATGTGAAAGATCCAGGTTTATTTTTTAAAAAATAGGAGACAAACCTTTGTCTCTACCACTGGAGGTTTTCAAGGAGGCTTGACAGCCATTGGTCTGAAACGGTATAGCATGTCCTGCTTTCAGGGGGGTTGGACTAGATGACCTCCAAGGTCCTTTCCTATTATTCTATGTTCTGTGTTCTATGTTCTGCAATGAAACCATTAAGGTCAACTGGAAGCTATACCTGTCCTCCCATCAATATTAAAGTTAGTGTGCTTTATGTAGTCTATTTTTAGAGGTCATGTTCCAACCATCAACATGGTAATGAATTTAATATTTTATTTATTCATCTAAGCCATTGTTTCTCAAACCTGGCAATTTTAAGATGTGTGGACTTCAGCTCCTAGAATTCCCCGGCCAGCATGCTTCCAAATTCTGGGAGTTGAATTCTACACCTCTTAAAAGTGCCAAGTTGGAGAAAGACTGATCTAATCATACATAATATGCTAAAAGTAAAAGGTATCTTGCAAAGTATGTACAAAGGAAGCTACCTTGCCATGCATCTGCTGATAGGCTCTCTTGATCTGCTGTCGTTGCGCATTGGTTCTTTTGGTCAAAATATTGATGATGCTTGCTTCATCAACTCCTAAATCATGAATGAGAACGTGTTTTTTTCATTAACACAAACATAATCAATTGAATCCATACTACAACCAATAAATCAAAATTGAACACTAATGTTCAATTGAGTTATCAACAAGGTTGTTTTCACTAACATATTCAGCCTGGCTGAATTTTTTTTTTATTCCTTCTAACAGAATATTGAAAAGAGAGAGATGCCAAGGGATATTGGACTCTGTCCAGCAGAAGAACAACTTTGTAAAACCAGAATGGAACCAGATTTGGCTTGGGTGAAGAAGCCTCCAAAGATAAGATTAAGTTTAAACATGAGCCAGGTTCTAGCAGAGGCTCTGAAGAAAAAAAAAGTTCCAATTCATTTTCAGGAGGCTTCCTTGCCAATCACATGACAAACAGCATTTTTAAGAGATTGGAAAGAATTCCAGAAGGCATGTTCTGCACACTTTCCCCAACCTTTTAAGAGGAACTACTTGCTTCTATGCCTCTATTTTCTCTTAATGCTTAAAACTACTCTTGCCTGTCTTTATCTCATCATTTAGGTCACAGGTATCCAATCCTGGCAACTTTAAGACCTATGGACTTTAACTCCCAGAATTCCCCAGCCAACATGATTGGCTGGGAAATTCTGGGACTTAAAGTCCACAAGTGTTAAAATTGCCAAGTTTGGACATTCCTGATTTAGGTAAATGATTTCTTGTAAGGCATTGTAAAATATGGCCTCTTGCTGAATGGGATGGCCTGCAGGACAAATCAAGGAAAAATGAAACAGAAGAAGCCAAGAAAAAAAATTACAGCATGGTTTGAGCCTATCCTGCTGCATTTTTGACTTTGCTGAAACTATCTGGATCTACATCCACAAGATGCTTAGGAAAAAGCACACAAAAATGTGTGTGCATTTTTGCATGGACCTTTCATTTAAAAGTGGGCTAAAATGGCATTAACACTGGAAAAATAACAACCTGAGCAAAAATCAACATCTACATTCACAGATTTTATCTTTCTCTCCTACCTTTAGCAGTTATGGCTTTGTTTAGTGCAACCGCATCAGTTGAAGGATCAAAGCTGGGATAAGTTTGGACTGCTGAACCAGTTTTAGATTTTTTCTATTAAAAATAAATTGAAAAATTAAAACATTGGACTTGTTTTAAAAATCTTTTCTTTCCCAAATCTTCAAGGTACATTCAAAAATAATTACTAGATGCAAATTAAAGCAACGTCATCAATTAGAATAACCGGGATGATTCAGTGGTAGAAAACCATTTTCACCATTTGTAAGGAATATGCTAAGAGGCATTTGTTATAATAAGTAATTATAAACCAATAATAGGTGTTACTATTATATCTTACTCAATATGAAGAGCAGCAGGATCTTGGCACTGGTACCTGCTTTTGCATGAGCTTACAAATTCTATGAACCCAAAATCTTGCCTTTTTTAATATTTGTCTTTTTCAGCAAGATCCTAGCGGTATAGCTATTCCATTGTATCGGTATTTATTTCAGACTGTTTTTAAATATGAATAATCACAAACTACATGCAGGTAATCCTTGACTTACAACCATTTTTTTAGTGACCGTTCAAAGTTACAGTGGCACTCAAAAAAGTGACTTATGATCATTTTTCACACCTATGACCGTTGCAGCATCCCCATGGTCACATGATCAGAATTTGGATGCTTGGCAAAGAGCCATGGTGATGCAGTGGTTAGAATGCAGTATTTCAGGTTAATTCTGCCGACTGCCATCAGTTCTATCCTGACTGGCTCAACGTCAGTCCATCCTTCCAAGGTAGGTTAAATGAGAACTCAAATTGTTGCGGGAATATGCTGACTCTGTAAACCACTTAGAGAGGACTATAAAGCACTGTGAAGTGGTGTATAAGTCTAAGTGCTATTGGTATTGCCATGTATTTATGATGGTTGCAGTGTCCTTGGGTCATGTGATCACCTTTTGTGACCTTCTGACAAGCAAAATCAACAGGGAAGCCAGATCCACTTTGTAATGTATTGGCCTCAACTGTTGAAATCAGTTGCACAATGTGTGACCTTAATTCCTGTATTTAAGTGAAGGATTGCTTAATGGTTTCTGTTACTGCAACCCAGGCTGTCTGTCTCCAAGCTGTTAATTATGTTTTGGACAGGAAACTGTTACTTTAAACCAATTGGTTGCCGCCTAGAGGCAAACTGTATATATAGCTTTTAAGCAACCGCTAGGGCTGCTTCTGTTGTTAGTTAATAAACATGCTTGCTGTTTCACCGCTCTGTCTCGTCAATGCCCAGCCGAACTAAGAACTTAACATACTTGACAACTGTGTCACTAATTTAACCACTGCTGTGATTCATTTAACAACCGTGGCAAGAAAGGTATATAAAATGAGACAAAACTCACTGAACAACCATCTCGCTCAGCAAAGGAAATGTTGGTCTCAATTGTGATCATAAGCTGAGGACTATTTGTAAAAGTTTTTATTTTAGGAAGTCAACTAAATACGGCCTCAGTGTTTTGAAACTCTTTTCTGTATTTTGGAAAGGAAAATGTCACTCCCAAATCTCTTTGGGCAGCTCATGTTTGTCTCATCATGCTAAAAAAAAAAAGAGAGCCACTTCCTGCTGTTCTGAAGTGAGAAGCATATCAGACCTGTAAGGCAAGTCCTAAAAATAAGCTTAACTTCATTTAAAAAGAATATCACCACCTATTCATATACCACAGGAGAGAAAAATAAGACAGTCTGCCTTTCCCCTGGTGTGGCCCCATTTACCATCTCCAGAAATATGTGTTTGTTTACAAATGTTATCTAAATTTAAATTAAAGTGGGTTTAATTTAAATGCATATATAAAAAGATCGGGAAAAGGCTGCCAATTCCAGGACTTATTAGTAAAATATCAGTTGTAGAATAGGGGGGAGAGCAAAAAAAACCCTATTATGTTTTATAACTTTATAGGTAAAGGTAAAGGTTCCCCCGCACATGCGTGCTAGTCGTTTCCGACTCTAGGGGCCAGTGCTCATCTCCGTTTCATAGCCGAAGAGCCAGCGCTCGTCCGAGGACGTCTCCGTGGTCATGTGGCTGGCATGACTAGACGCCAAAGGCGCACGGAACGCTGTTACCTTCCCACCGTAGTGGTCCCTATTTTTCTACTTGCATTTTTACGTGCTTTCGAACTGCTAGGTGGGCAGAAGCTGGGACGAGTAACAGGCGCTCACTCTGCTACGCGGCACTCGGGATTCGACCCGCCAAACTGCCGACCTTCCGATCGACAAGTTCAGCGTCCTAACCCACTGAGCCATAAAATCTTAGTAAGATCACACCTGGAGTACTGCATCCAGTTTTGGTCACCACATTACAAGAACGATGTTGAAACTTTGGAAGAAGTGGGGAGAAGTGCAACTAAGATGATTAAAGGCCTAGAGATTAAACCATATATGGGTAGTCAAGACTCAAGAGAAAAGAACTGGGGTGACATGATAGCAGTATTCCAGTATTTGATGGGCTGCCACAAAGAAGAGGGGATCAACTTATTTTCCAAAGCACCAGAAGGCAAGACAAGAAACAATGGATGGAAACTAATCAAGGAGCGAAGTAACATGGAATTAAGGAGAAACTTCCCAATAGTGAGAACAATTAACCAGTGGAACAGCTTTGCCTTCAAAGGTTATGGGTGCTTCATCACTGGAGGTTTTTAAGAACAGACTGGACAGCCACTTGTCTGAAATGATACAGGGACTCCTGCTTGAGCAGGGGGCTGGACTAGAAGACCTCCAAGGTCTCTTCCAGCTCTATTCTGAATGAATGAATGAATGTAGGGAGTTAAATACATTGATTATTCAAGAAAGGAGTAAAGGGAATTCTTCGAAAGAGAAAGGAAAAGCTGTTTTTGGTCCTTTCCCTGCCCTATGCCATCTTTTAACTGTACTTCCAACATTATTTGTAAAGTCAAATTGATTAGTTGTTAGAGAAACTTACAATGTATTGTGGTTCATCATCCTCCATAAACCTGGCTTGCTTCAGGAATTCTGATACAAAGGCCATCTTGATTCAACTTTCTACAAAGGAAAAGATGGAACAGAATAAAGTGACAAAATGGTTTCCCCTTTTTTCTTTCTTTTGCTTTTTTATTCTGTAGGGAAAAGGCCTTTCACCTGTTTTAAGCATTCTAAGAATCAGAAAAGTCAGAGGATTCCTCTCCCCCTTTCCAAAAGAGAAACCCAAATTCCAATACATCTGGAGGCCACCAGGTTAGGAAATAGAATTATTTACTGATTTATTCTGCCTTGTTACGGGAATTAGGAGAGGAATGATCAGGGGTTTAAAAAAACACTAAGCTAATTGAAGCTATGCTTGTAGTGGATCTTAAGATCTTTTTGGTTTCAGCCATGAATAATTCCATTAAGACATTATTAAGAACATACCATTTCATAAGTTTTTCAGAAAAAAAATGTTTTGCTTTAGCAAATTTTGCTGTTGTTTATATTTAAATTTCCCCCAACACTCCACCTATCTAGGGCAACAATCAATGTCTCTTTTAGGATGTGCAGAATTGTGCTGCATTTCTGATGGCATTTGGCCATCTATTTATTTACAAGACTTAAATGTCCACCTATCTCATACAGTGACTCTATGTGGCTCACAACAATCCATAAGCCATAGTTAAAAACATACCCTTCCCGCAGGCACCAAACCAAACATAATCACAGGTCAACCCCCAATTCTAGCCCAATGCTTGGGGGAAAAGCCAGGTCTTCACAGTCCTCTGGAAAGCTAAAAGGGTTGGGTAACTATGATTTCTGGTGGGAGACTGTTCCAAGGATTTTGAGTGGCCAGCAAGAAGGCATGCCTCCAAGGTCCCAGCAAGGAGACCTGGAGAGAGGAGACCTGGAGCGCACTTACTCTATCTGACCTAGTAATGGCAGATACCCGCTGGGAGAGGCAGTCCTGCAAGTAATCTGGGCCTGTGCCATGTAGGGCATTGAAAGTAATAACTGGGACCTTAAATTGCCCTCAGAAAGCAACAGAAGCCAGTATAGCTCATGCAATGGTGGTATGACTTGGGTGAACCACAGGCCATCTAAAACTGTATGTGTCGCTACATTCTGGACCAGTTGCAGATTTCTGATGTCTTCAGGGCAGCCTGATTAGAGCACATTGCAGTAGTCCAAATAGGAGGTGATTAAGACAGGGGTGACTCAGAATGGTAGCTACATCCAGGAATGGGTGTAATTAGTGCAGAAGACAGATTTGGGCAAATGCCTCTCTAGCACTGATGATGTTACTTAGTTTGGGTAATAAAATGTCACAACAAAGAGTTTAATTTCATTAATTTATTCATTAATTTCATTAATTTCATTCATTCATTCATTCAATTAATTTCATTCATTCATTAATTTTATTCATTTATTCTCTGGCCATGACTGCCATCTCTTCTTCCAGGAGGAGCTGTGAGTCCAAGAGGAGTGCCAGATTACTCACCAGAGTGTTATCATGTCTAGAGTCAGAGATGTCAATCTCCTGACACCAGGGACCAAAACCAGTCCATCTTGCCAGTGTTGACTTCCAGCCAGCTTCTCCCCATTCAGGCCCTTACAGCTCCAGACCCTAAACCAGTGCCTGAATAAAATCACTTGCTGGGCATGGGGTGGAGACATATAATTGGTTAAGATCCACATACTGATGATACCAAACCCCATGCCAGTGGATTACCTCTCCCAGCAGCTTCATATGCATGTTAAATAGGAGGGGGGAGAGACTTGAGTCTTGAGGCACACCAAGACACACACGCCTACAGCTGGAACTCTCCTCCTCCAATAGCACTGACAGGTACTGTCCACAGAAAAAGGAGATGAACCAGTACAAAATAGTGCCCCCCCCTGCCCAGTCCCTGGAGCCAGTTCAGCAAAATACCAACTCCCTGCAACTCAACTCCACAAAGAGAGCTTGCATCTGGCTATGTCCAGGGCAGCTCCCCTAAAGGCCACTAGAGAATCCAGAATAACAGCAGCCACCTCAGCAGCCCCGCCCCAGAGTCACAGCTGGTGCTACACTTGAAACCTGTGAGATATGTTTCTCAGAGAAGAAAACCCACATCTACTACCAACTAGATCTTGGTAATGCAGGCCAGATCACTTCTCTCATCCATAATTAGCTGGGATAAGCTTTATTGCAGGCCAACCTGGCATTAATCAGGGGCAGCTGGTGTCCAGGGCCTCCAAGGCTGTGAAGACCTGGCTTTGGAGGCTGAGCACAGGGGGCTGAAAGGCAATACAAGTGCTAGCTACCAGGTTGGCCTTCCCTAAGAATCTCCCTATCCCGTTACTACCTGCCCACTGCCCTCCCAACTGCCCACCGCCTCTACTTCTGAAACAATCTCAGCTGGTAGAATTCCCCGATCTTTTCCTGCACACAAAGTCCAAAATCCAAGGTGATGTGTTCCCAGGACTGCCGCAGCATCCCATCTATCAGGGAGTATATTCTGGTCCTAATTCCAGGAGGAAAATAATGGAGATTTCCCATTATGGCCGCTGATCCACATGATTGGTCAAGTGACAGCCACAAGATTTAGTCCTATTCCCTCTGATGCTATGAGTACATTTGTGTATTATAACTACACAAACTAAGATCCAGCCAACTTGTACATTTCATGCATTGCTTTCTGGACCATTACAAACCTTTGACATTGGCTGGAGAAACACTTTTGGGATTCCAATTGAAACGATTGCATAAAATAGGAGGCCCAATCTTAAACTGACTAAAATGAGCATAATTCAACAGACTGAAGCTTACTTTAAGAAAATATTTCTAAGATTTCTACCTATTTACTCAGCAGTAACCTCTACCGAGTTCCATCTCATTAATAGGGGCATTTCAGATCCAGCTTGATATGCAAGTTCCTTCCAAAGGAAGGGACAATTATTTTTTTCCAGCGATTGTGCAGGACTCCTTAATGCTCAGGTCACTTTTCTTTAATGGTCAAAAGCTGCAGAAACTGGAAAAACTTGTTCCCCTATCCCCACCCCCACTCCTGAAAAAATTCTTAACAAGGAAGAAGCAGCATCCGCTTCTGAATATACTTATGAAAAATGAAAAAAAATGCAAACAACATTCTGCAGTTCTTACATTCCTATATTAAAAATAACTACCCAACAAATTAAAACATAATTAAACTTAGTTGCCTTTTTGAAAAAAAGAAGTCCATATTTTGTTCTCTCGGTGAGGCTGATGTTTGCAAAGGAATAAACATTTAACAATTGGGAAACAGTTAAGCAAGCTTTCCTTAACCACAGGGTGTATGTTTTTTCTAAAAAAGTTTCCACATAAGACATTTTTCCCCTCTTAACTCATACTTTGGTAGATAAAAATAATTCTGCTTTCCATGGTAACGGAAAAGAACAGGAAGGGGGGGGAGTACAGTTATTTAGCATTAAGCTACCAACTGTTACAAATTTTAATTCCGTGCATAGTTTATGCAGTTTTAAACACTTTTTACTCCCTTGCTGGAAAATACAGGCAAGAGAATCAGATATAAATTTATATGCACGTGAAATATATTTCATATATTTCTACACTGACTTACAAATAAGTCCAAGTCTGTAAATAATTTACTTCAGAGTATATAAGAAGCTATATGCTTCTAAAACCATTAATAAAGGACAAATATCAAAAGAGCCGTACCTTTTTCCCTTTCCAAAATCCAGAAACACTATTTTCCAAGCTGGGAAGTGAGTCTGTGGAAAATGTAAGTTGTGGTTCCTACTTTTATAAACCCATCAGGAAACCACACCTAGCAACCAGTGCTTACTACTAAGAGCCCTGTGATTGGTTGCTCAGAAGGCTAAACACAGGACTTAGTCAAAAGACAAGCCTTTCAAACAAACTATTCACTAGCTTGTAGAAATTGATTTCTGAGCTAATGCAGAAACTGCCGAAAGTCAGGGAATAAATGTTGTGTAATGTTCTTGGTGGTGCCTTGAAGGCAATGGCACTTAACTGTCGAAATACCTTGATAACCTGCTGCAATAGTCATGATTTATAGTTCAATATATAGACAAATGTCCGCATAAGCTTCCTGTGAATTAGCCTATTCCAGGAGTCTTCAAACTTGGCCCTTTTATGACTTGTGGACTTCAACTCCCAGAATTCCTTGGCCAGGCATGCTAGCTGAGGAATTCTGGGAGTTGAAGTCCACAAGTCATGAAAGGGCCAAGTTTGAAGACCCCTGGCCTATTCTGTTACAAGTGATATTCAAGAGTATTTCAGGATGATCTCCCAGGCTCTATGCTACATAATATAAACTTTCATTTTTTACTATCTGTATACAAATTGCAGTTGATTCAGTATAGAATTTATATTTCCATTCTCCAAGGAAGCTTTGGGCCATTCAAATCATACCAACATATGATAAGAGTATGTGCCAGCATCATTTCTACAGGCAGTCCCTGACTTACAACCAAAACTGGGACCAGAACGTCCGATGCTAAGCAACACGGTTATTAAGTGAGTTGTGCCCAATTTTATGATCTTTTTGCCATGGTTGTGGAGTGAATCACACAGACATTATGTCAAACTGGCCTCCTCCACTAATTTTCTTGATTAGAAGCCAGCTGGGAAGGTCACAAATGGAGATTACATGACTTCAGGGTGCTGCAACTGTCATAAATACATAACGGTTGCCAAGTGCTGGAATTTTGATAAGGTGACCATTCAGATGCTGCTTGCTTGTAAGTTTGAGGACCCGTCATAAATCACTTTTTCCAATTTGTGATAACTTTGAACAGTTGCTAACGAATGGTTGTAAATTGAGGACCTCATGTATTGAAAATGCTGGTTTTGCATAACAATTATATCAACACTGAGAAACTCTGAGGCTAAAACATAGGTGTAAAAATGCTGCAGATTTTATCCAGATCAGCTTTTCCCAATGGATATCCAACAATTACATAGGATTTCAACTTCCACAATCTCCACATGCCATAAACTTTAACCTGTAAAATATGAGGTTGGTGGTCAATACATCTGAGATATAACAAGTTGGGGATGTTTGTCCAAGATCACACACCCATACCAACAAGAAGTCTTGGTATCTCACAAAACATCCAAGTATAGAACTCGGCCCCTTTTTCTTTTACCACTTTTTAGAAAAAAGATGGGGTTTGTTGCTTTGTTTTACTACTTTCTGTAAAATATGAAGTTAAAAATGTTTGAGCTACAAAACTGTAAACTGGAGAATGGTTGCTTAGGAGCTCCTAAATGAGTCAGTGAAATCTTACCCTATCCAATACAAGTGGAATAGAAAAGACAAATCTGTAGCAAAAGTTGAGCGGATAGCACTGTCACCAAAGGTCTAGGTCAGGGGTCTTCAAACTTGGTCCTTTTATGACTTGTGGACTTCAACTCCCAGACTTCCTCAGCCAGAATGCCTGGCTGAGGAATTCTGGGAGTTGAAGTCCACAAGTCATAAAAGGTCCCAAGTTTGAAGACCCCAGGACTAGGTCAACTCACCAGGGCCAATTTGCCATGGGACAACAGTTACACTGATATAAAAGAAATGGTGGAATAAATCATTAAAGAAAGGATGCAGAATGAGGAGAAAAAAGAAATATGAACGAGAAAAATTAAAATTATTTTAAAATTATTTTAAATAATTAAATTGAATTGTTGAATTCGCCCATGGCTAGTTGGCTCCATGGCAAGTTGGCTGTGGCGAGTTGCCCCATTCTTCTGTTACCACTCCTGCACCATTACAGAGAATATGGAGCACTGTAAGGTTTTTCAGGGATAGGTAAGGAAAAGGCACCCAAATATTTCTCTTCTCTTCTCTTCTCTTCTCTTCTCTTCTCTTCTCTTCTCTTCTCTTCTCTTCTCTTCTCTTCTCTTCTCTTCTCTTCTCTCTTCTCCCCTCCCCTCCCCTCCCCTCTCCCCCCCTCTCTCTCTCTGGAAAATGGACAACTATCACTTGTCAAGAGGATAAATATTACCTGTCAAAACACAGTTTGTAAAAAGATAAGCTGAGGGAGATAATATGAGTTCATCTTTCACCCCAGATAATTTCTGAAGCAGCAGCATCTTTAGAACATATAAGATCTTGGACGAAAAAAGCAGGCAAGAAAGAAAAAGATCAGCAAAAACCCAGAAGCTTCTCTTTTTTAATTCTAATTTGCTGGCAACAGAGCTGAGGTAGGTGTATAGCTTTAAGGAAAACATGAACGTTTCACCCTAGGCCTCTTCAAGTATTATCATTCATGTGATTATAACAGTGCAATCTCTGATAGAAAGTCAATAGTCTTCGGACTGCAAGACCTCTGTCCTTGCTCCTCTTTTTAATGTTCCCAACAACCTCTTAGCACTTCCATGTGAGCAAGTCAGAATGTTTAAAGGATTAAGAATAGCTCAATACTTATTGATGTTTAATGAAAAGGCACAATTGTAGCGCTAAATTGTAGCTGAAAAAATACCCTTCTCAATTGTCACTAGTTTTTAATGTGAAAGAAGCGGAAACTACATTCATAGAGAGTATAATTGTTGTATTAATGTAGCGGAAACTACATTCATAGAGAGTATAATTGTTGTATTAATGTAGATTGTTTCAAAATTGGTTTTGTTCATTGCACCAGAAGAGTGAAGTTTAATCCTTTTCCATCACCATGATTCTGCTCCAGGTTATTTGCTGGATGAGACACAGGTGGACTGATGCACATTTTCCACGTAAGAGCAGGAACTGAGACAGCAGCAAAGATTAAAAGCAATCTCTTCTCTTCCCACATGAGTTGTCATTCATATCTCCTCCCCTTTAACCAATTTTTTCTAAGAATGTGATTAATGCTAAGTAAAATCTAGTGAAAGAAAAATAAAAGGCCAGATACAATCTGCAGAATCCTAGTGGACAGAATTGATTTAAAGCACAGTCCTAGAGGTATATAAACATGCAGGTTTTAAGCTAAGCCATAGAGATGGAAGTTGTATACAGAATTGCAGATGGGTAAAATATTTTCTCAAACTCATTTCTAAGTTACCTATTTAAACTGAATACAGGAGTTTTGGATACTCATTATGTTTGTTAAGAATCTAACAAACAAAGCTTATTTAAGCATCCTGAATCTGAAAGAACAAGAAGGCAGCCGCAGGAATCAAGCTCATCTAGAGGACATCAGCTTTTATCATTATCTAAATATACCCTAGACTAGTGCAGGGGTGGAGAACTATTGCATTTTTATGACCTGTGAACTTCAACTCCCAGAATTCCTGAGCCAGCATGGTTGGCTCAGGAATTCTGGGAATTGAAGTCCACAAGTCATAAAAAGGGCCATAGTCCTCCACCTCTGCCCTGAAGGAACCTCTTTATGATGTTATCAAGACTTAATTCTTTTAATTACCCTGATTTAATTCTTCTAATTAGCTCAAAGTAAAAGTGACTGATTTACCAGTACAATCAAACTAAGTAAGCTTGGTCTTTAGTTTTTACAGTATATAAGGTGCAGAGTACCTACATTCCTTTTAGTAGTTTTAGCTGTTTCTATTCAACATCTTTCTTTGTGATACTAACAATCCTGATATGTCAGATTATTGAGCTGTGGAAGTTTCTTTCAACTACAAGGAAATGAATGAATTTCCAATTACTTCTTGAAACCCTAAATCTGGTGAAGAAGACTGGGCAAGGCTACCTCTTCATTTGACTCCCAAAATGAATCAGTCAGAGATCTTCAGGAACAATCTCTACCCAGCTCTCTAAGCCTAAGGAGAGAAAAAGCAAATTGGATTCCACTGAAGAAAAGGCAGGCTATCTTTAAGCCTTGCTTCAACGAGGAGCGGTTTCTGTGACTCAGAGGCACTCCTATCCTCCTTCTTACAAATACCAGCACTCCCTTTCTCAGCTCTGCCTTTTGTGAAATTCCTTTGCTGTGTTGACATTTACAAATGCATTTGGCCTGGCTTGCAGAACCAATGAGCATTAGGAAATTGCAAAAGGAAATGTCTGGCTTTCCCCATGCTCTGAGTATGTTGTACTTCAAGTCAACTCTGCTATAGAAATGGCTAGTATATACCATTGCATAAAAGTAAAGTAAAAGTTAACAGTGAGAACTGGACATAAGAAAGGCTGAGCGCCAAAGAATTGAGGCCTTTGAACTATGGTGCTGGAGAAGACTCCTGCGAGTCCCTTGGACTGCAAGGCGATCAAACCGGTCAGTCCTAGAGGAGATCAACCCTGACTGCTCTTTAGAAGGCCAGATCCTGAAGCTAAAACTCAAATACTTTGGCCACCTAATGAGAAGGAAGGACTCACTGGAGAAGAGCCTAATGCTGGGAAAGATTGAGGGCAATAGAAGAAGGGGACGACAGAGAATGAGGTGGCTGGATGGAGTCACTGAAGCAGTAGGTGTGAGCTTAAATGGACTCCAGAAGATGGTAGAGGACAGGAAAGCCTGGAGGAACGTTGTCCATAGGGTCACGATGGGTCGAACACGACTTCGCAACTAACAACAACAAAGTAAAAGTTGAGGTTGAGGTTATCTTTTACTGTGGTAAAGAGAATTGGAAGTTATCGTCTTTTTCTTTTTCTCTCTTTAATCCATATTTTCTCTCTCCCCCCAGTTTTCTATTTTTAAATTTCTTTTTGTATTTTATACATTGATAAACTAATAAAAATGTATTTTTTAAAAAAAATCAACTCAATAGGGCCACAGACTAGGGTCTCTTAGTGCATGCAATCATGTGTAAAAGTTTTAGACTCTACCAATGCATTGGGAGGACCACTTGGTGTGTGGTGTGGGTGTGTAAGAATTTATACCGATCTTTCCCAATCTGCTTTCTGGATACCTTACCTTTTAACTCTGTAGTGCATGACTATCAAAACTATAGGGAACGGTTGCTGGAATTGGGTATGTCTAGTTTAATGAAGAGAACGACTAGGGGTGACATGATAGCAGTGCAGTGTTCCAATATCTCAGGGGCTGCCACAAGGAAGAGGGAGTCAAGCTATTCTCCAAAGCACCTGAAAGCAGGATAAGAAGCAACGGATGGAAACTAGTCAAGGAGAGAAGCAACCTAGAACTAAGGAGAAACTTCCTGACAGTTAGAACAATTAACCAGTGGAACAACCTGCCTCCAGAAGTGGTCAATGCTCCAACACTGGAAGTTTTTAAGAAGAGACTGGCCAGCCATTTGTCTGAAATGGTATAGGGTTTCCTGCCTGAGCAGAGGGTTGGACTAGATGACCTCCAAGGTCCCTTCCAACTTATTATTATTATTATCTTATGATTTTAAAAAAGGCTATTAGCAAAAGCAAACTGGATGTACCAACTGCTGAGCAATATCATTTGTGGTCCTGCTGTATAAAGCAATCTGCAGCATTAGTATTTCATAGAAAGAAATAATTAAAAAAAACACTCAAGAAAATCAGTTTATGGAATATAAAATAGCAATGAAAACTTGATATTATTACTTGTGGTCCCCCCTGTTTTTTAAACATGGCAATATATTGCTTGTGCTAGCCTACCATTTCTAGTTGATATGACAATAAATTCTCAGAATTGTAGCTGCAATACATCCAGAAGATGTCAGGTTGGGGAAAGTATATGAAAATACATGAAAAGATACATTTTCAAAAACTTAAGTTTTCACAGGATTTCAAACCATTTCTGTGTTAATAGAACACAGTGAATAGCTGAGATCTGAAATTCCAGCCAATCACCACAAAAAAGAGAAACAAAAACACATTTCATTCTCCATTATACTATTCCCCAATTTATGCGAAGTTTAGTATACTCTCAAATTCTGCATGTAGCCAGCTAACAAATTGTATGCCAGGGGCTTGGCCTCAGCAAGGCTGAAATGAAACTAAACTAGAAGTATACCCAATAAGAAATGAAACATTCATAAACATAGGCTGACCTCATTTGAACATGAATTTCTTCCAGAACAAGAGCAGATGGAGGAAAAATTAGTGATAGTTGATATTTTCTGTCAGGTGATCATTGGGCATCTACAGAAGCAAAGTAATTCGTTTTGTACTAGTTCTCAACTTATCAATAAAGGTAAAAGTTCCCCCGCACATGCGTGCTAGTCGTTTCCAACTCTAGGTGCCGGTGCTCATCTCCGTTTCAAAGCCGAAGAGCCAGCGCTTGTCCGAGGACGTCTCCATGGTCATGCGCCAGCATGACTAGACGCCAAAGGCACACAGAGCACTGTTACCTTCCCACCGTAGTGGTCCCTATTTTTCTACTTGCATTTTTACGTGCTTTCGAACTGCTAGGTTGGCAGAAGCTGGGACGAGTAACAGGTGCTCACTCTACTATGCGGCACTCAGGATTCGACCCGCCAAACTGCCGACCTTCTGATTGACAAGCTCAGAATCCTAACCAACTGAGCCACCATGTCCCTTTTCAACTTATCAATAGTCATCTCTAAATAAACACGATGGTAGTGACGTTATTTCTCAAAAACCCAAAACCATAGTCAGTGAAGAAACCAATATACTAATGTGAACATTCAAAGCTTCAGCAGAGGTTTGTAGTACAGGTAGTCCTCAATTTATGATGGCAAGTGAACCTGCATGATGGTCATTAAAGGAGCAATCAGGTGAGTACATCCAATTTTACAAATGCAGCAGTCATAAGGTGAACCCATGGCTTGCTATTGGGTGGTGTTTTGTTTTGTTTTTTGCAGAAACCAGAAGTATGTTGTAAATTGTGATTACATAATCACAGGGCATTGCAAATAGCCATAAATGGGCTGGTTGCCAAGTATATAAAAGATGGTCACATACTGATGTGGAATGGGGGGAGGGAATCATAACTTCAAATCCAGCTGTAAGTATTTTCAGGATTTATTAGGACTTCAAATTATTTCTAAGCAACTGATTGTAAATTGAGAACTACCTGTACACATGGAGCTTCACTTTGTTGAAAGAAAAATCTTCATAAGGGTCCAGTCCAAGCCGGGACTAAACAAAAATGGAGGCTAAGACCCTGGAAATAAAGATGGAGGCTGCTTAGAAGGAAATCCCAGGTTATTGAGTTGCAGAATAAGACAGAAGTGTGATTCTGGGGCAGCTGACCACATGGATCTGGGAGTGGTGGGTTTTTATGCCTCCTTTGGGCTTTGTATGTGAGGTTCTTCCTGTTCCTGTGTCATGAACTTTGACCGGAGATTCAGTGTGCCCTTTTGGTATTCCAATGGTGGTGGGCAGGGCTTTTTTTCTCATTGAACACTCAGAACGGAGTTCCGGCACCTTTTTTGGATGGAACCTTGTAGGGTAGGCAAGGCGGGTTGTATGACATGTGTGAGTTCCGGCACCTTTTTCTTTTACAAAAAAAGCACTGGTGGTGGGTCAATCCTATTATGTCCTAAAGGTCATGTCCTGCTTCTCTGGGGCTGGGGCTGGGTTGCTGGTTCTAATCCTATCATTCTGCTGTTCTTAGCCATCAGATCTTGCTCCAAGGGATTTTGAAAGATCCTGTCTTGAATGGGTTTCTGCAGGTAGTATTTGCTGATGAATAGGACCTCAGTCTTTCTGAGTGGGATTATCAAATCTGCATTTCTACAGACCTGGCCTGCTGAGTTTCTGGCTGGGACTATTAAGAAAACCTGGGCCTAATCTTCTGCCTTTAAGATCCTTTGGGGAAATATAATATTCTGCCTTTTCAATATTTCCCCAAATATTTCTTTCTCTGGGGGAAAGGGTGCTTCCTACCACTCCTTCAGGCTTTACCATTTTCAGTTCAATCTTTTAAAATTCCTTTTTTAAAAAAGTTATTCTAATGTATAGATTCTTATCTTAAAAAACACTATTGCTTTAAAAGAAATATGTTCAGGCTGCAAATAAACCCTTTTAACTAATGGCATGATTGCTGGCCAGATAAGAAACCCAATTCCCCATAAGAACCATGGCTTCATTTCCATGGGAAACCAAATCCTATTCCTTTTCAGGACTCTTGAATTTTTAAACATGCTCTGTGGTCAGATTCTCCCCCATGATATGCTTTCCTTTTATTCTGTTTCTAACCTGAACAGATCCACTATTCTCAACTTGCAGTTTATTCACCATGGCAGAAGGTAAATTTGCTCTAGCTATTTTGATTGTTGCAGTATCTTAATAGTTGGACAACTATTTGCTCAACAGAGATATCATCTTAGTATATTGGGAGCGGCAAGGTTGATGTGTGTGTGTGTGTGTGTGTGTGTGTGTGCGTGATATCTTTAATTCCAGCTGCTAGTTTGTAAAAACTGGATGTCCCCGCTGCCTGAAATAGCATAAAAATAACAGTTCTTTTTCTCATAGCTTGAGATTATAATAGGAATCTATTTCGGTAACTCCTCTGTTTCCCATAATATCTGCCCAACCAATGTGATCTGGCAGGGCGGGTGCCTACCGGGTTCCTTTGATTAAACAATGCCATCTATCAAGATCAAACATGCCTCCTCTATTGTTAAGATCCACTTGGCTTCCGCCTTGCTGGTGTTTTGGAGGCCTTGAAGAGCTGGATTTTCACTCTGACCTTCAATTTGGGTGTTTACAAACCTATGGGATAATATGGGTGTGTTTCTTGATATTGCCAGGTTTTTGCCATCTTTTGTTTCTGTGTCGATGACGATGTTATCCATTCAGTCGGGTCCGACTCTTGGTGATTCTATGGGCCAGGTCTCTCCGCGTCTTCGGATCTTGCACTACCTATCCAGGTTTTCTGCGTTAACAGAGTTAACTGTGTCAAACTGAGTTGAGTTTCTGTGTTAACTGTTGTATTTTTCTTTCCCTGTGCTTTTACTTTGCAAGCCACCGTGAGTCAGTGGGAGTCCGGCTTTGTAGAAATTTAATAAATAAATAATGATGAATAAATTCCTGATTTTCATTGAGAATGTACAGCCTTGGCCCATGAGTTTTATATTTCAAATGGGGAGTTAATTCGTGAGTATATCATTCCTGACCATGTTCTCAGCCACACAAATATGTGAAACAAGAAAAACCAGTAACTTTGAAACAACTACTTAGACTCCCCTTTATTAAACTGAAACTCCTGCATACTTAAACTTTAAATAGTAAAAATGCTCTAGTTGTATTACAGTTCTTTAAATTATGTCTAGGATTCAGTATAGACAAAGAGAGACTTGGATGCTAATTTCAAGGGGACTAACTCAGGACCCAACCCATATTGTCCTACAGGAATGCTTTCTATGTCTGAAATAATTTTTAAAAAATATTTATAAAGGTCAGGGTTTGCAGTAAAATGCAATATACTCCCCCCACCGATGTTGCAATTCATACATCAGTTTGCTGTGCCTGTCAGAACTAGCAATTGCATTAAAACATGACTTGGCAATGATGAAATATTGCTTGTTTGGTAAGAAAATGAGCAAAATTTCCTAAAAATTTAGCAAGTTCCTCTTACTTACTTTAAAGTGAGGAAAAATGTTTTAATAAAAACTTACATGGTTTCAACTGATTTTGAAAACACATCAGTTTTACGATTGATATTTATTAAAATAACTAGGAATTATTAGTTATACCTAGATAGCATCAGACACTTAACATGAAAGTTATCCATAGTATTTACCATTCAAAACAAACAATGAAGGTTAAATTAGAATGAGGAGAACAGAAATTTCAGTGGTAATTTTGTTTTTTAAAACACCAATGTAAATTCAAGGAATCTTCCCCATAGGGCTACTTTAACCTTACTATCATGGATGGCAATAGCTCAAAGTCATTTATGCTCTGATTGAAATTGGGAAATATGTCTATAATTGCCTCTTACAAATACCTTGAGACATTCTGTCTGCTTATTGATGTTAAATAGGGGGAAGTAAGAGGAAAGAAGTAGTGGACTCTATAATAACAAGACACAAAAGTGGGAAGCCATTTCCTTGCTCAGTAATAATTATTTTCAGTCGGCAGTTTATTCTGCAAACATCTCTTTTACCTTCACAGCATTTGTAAAACTAAAGCTCTGGAACTGATCAGTTGCTTACAAATTTTTCTTTGATCTTTTTTCTTCTAATCCTGAATCCTAAATTCAACCAGTGAGGGCATGAAGAAAAACAGAACCTTTGTAAAAGAGAATAAGGATTATGAAACCCAGCCTTGAACAACTGCATTTTTGCAATCTAATGGAAAGGAAATAGTGCTTCCACCCAACACTTAATATCGTGCTGCATTATTAAGCAATTCCAACCCAGTTGGTGATGTTTCTAAAACATTTGCTCAAGCCAGCATCAGATTATTAATTTCAACTTTCTCCCTTGTGTCAGCTGTTTGTGTAATTGTTCCCTTATCAGAATGACAATATGCTTTCCTAGAGTCTTGATAATCCTTTGGATTGCAAGAAGATCAAATCAGTCAATCCTAAAGGAAATCAACCCCAACTATTCTTTGGAAGGACAGTTCCTGAAAATACTTTAGTCACCTAATGAGAAGAGAGAACTTGTTGGAAAAGACCCTGATGTTGGGAAAGATTGAAGGCAAAAGGAGAAGGGGATAGCAGAATATGGGATGGTTAGATAGCATCATGGACACAGGGAACACGAATTTGGACAAACTCCAGGAGACAATGGAGAGTGGAAGGCCTGGTCTATGGGGTTGCAAAGGGTCAGACATGACTTAGCGGCTGAACAACAACAACAGAATTATGATATAACAATTCGTACAGTTGTATTTCAGTTAACCATAATGTGTCAAAGTTCTTGATTATATAAATCAGATTTACAAGAAACTCAAATCCATCAATTATGCTCCTATAGTACAAGAAAGAGTCAGATTCCGCAAGAAGATATCTAATTAAAGTTTCAAAGGAGTTCACGTGCTACAGAAGCAACACTAGAATAAATTTATCACAGGTTACACTGAATTATATGTAAATAATATACCATCGACATCATTCCTGAGGCAAGTGTTATCATAATTTTTACCAGTTTCAAGTCAGGGCATGGGTGATGTTCACAGTGTAAAAGAGATATTTTTAATGCAAAGGTTTAGATGTGCATTTCCATGGGGAAAATTAATCATAATTCTGTTTGAAAGCTACATTTGTGATCTGGGTGAATAAATTAATACGTCATATCAATGCATCTATTATCACAATGAACCTTATTAAATAGTGCTCAATGAACAAAAATAATCATTAATCTGCATTTTATTGCAAAAGGGAAAAATTGCTTGATTTCTGGTGTACAATTCAAATAGCAGCTGCTTATAAAGAAGATGTTTGTATTAATTTGAATGTGTCACTGCAAGCATTAAATATGTTAACAATTAAAATAAGTCCAACCAGGTAACCATTTTGGTCCCAGGTTGTGTTAAACTATGATTTTATACCACAATTTTCCACAATTGCCAGGTTCACACATCACAATAAGGTACAAATATGATTCACAAGCCATAGTGACTGAGTTTATATATTATATTAAGCCAATCTAAAATACTTTATGGCTAACAGAAATGTAAAATCCAGGTTATGAATGTCTAAACTTTATTCTATACTTATTTATCAGATGCATGTACTGTGATTCTTGTGCAACTCAGCTCAGCTCTGCTGAAAGTTTAGGCCAAAGAGATTTAACAGTTTTAACCTCAGATAAACAGCTGGTGAATTGCAGTCTCAGCTGATGTTTTTTCATGTTATGAAGAGACAGCATTTTTCTATCACTATATTTGCTTTAAGAGATCATCCATGCAAACTATCTTGAATTATTCAGACCAAATGAAAATTACCTTTCAATACAACTTCCATTTTGTTATTTAAAAGTTTATTTACAGTCAAATTTAATAGAAGTAGAGACAGATATCCAATACCAGTTCTTTCATATGCATCCAAATCACACTTATATTAGAATGATTTTGACATATATAAATATTTTATAGATAAAAGGTGAAAATGTAACATAGTAAGAGACTGTCAGTAATTCTCATGAGTAAGCATCACACAAAAAGAAGAAAGTAGAAAACAGAATAGTAGACATTTTGCCAAGGAATTACTTTATAAATACACTACAATTTTATTAAGTGCACATCTATATACACTTATCTGAAAGTAAAACATTGAATTTTTACATTTAGTTTATTATTTTGCTTACCATGGTGATGTTATATGTGGCCTACAGTACTGACAGTATCTCTGAATCAGCTACTAGTAATACTAGAAGAATTCTGCCAAACCACATTATTGCGTCATCATTTTGACATGCTTAAGTGCCATATAGGCCAGGTTATATGGATATCATGCCAACACAAGACTGAAATACTCCATAAAAAATGGAGTCTTTGAGAAAAGCAGATAACCACAATAATGCCAACAGGCTTGTCCATAATATATCATCAAGAACCCTGACTAACGAGCAAACCAGACTGCTACAATGGGACACGGGCCTCAACCTTATGGATGCATGTCCAATTGACTTCGTGGTGACCATAGAACCAACACTACAATGTATTACAATTAATGAAGAGATTAAAAACTCAATTAGGCAACGAATCACAGGACTACTCATGGCTCATAGAACACACCATATTCTGTCAAAAATGGAGAGGGAGGCCCTAGAAGAACTACGTAGGGATGAATCCATTGTCATTTTACCAGCAGATAAGGGCAGGGCCACTGTAGTCATGGATAAATCTGAATAGAATTATAAGGCTCAATCCTTACTCAAAGACATTAATGCGTACAAAGTGGTCACAAAGGACCCAATGACATCAATCAGAAATCAGCTTAATAAAATACTAGAAAGACTTAGAAGACAAGACAAAATTAGTGAGGAAGATTTAAGGGCTTTGTGACCAAAGGATACAGCGATGGCGAGATTCTGTGGACTACCAAAGATACATAAGAAAGAGGTCCCATTAAGACCTATTGTAGCATTTAGAAATACTCCAACATTTGGCCTAGCAAAGTGGTTGAGCAGATGGTTAAAATACCTGGTGGAAGAAAACACAACCACAGTAAAGTCAGCACATGAATTCCTACAAAAACTGAAATCAACGAAGATAGAGGATGATGAAATAATGATATCATTCGATGTAACATCCTTATTCACATCCATACCACAAGACCTAGCCATTTTGACAATAAAAGAATGATTACAGCAGGAGGAGTCACTACATCACGACTCACTTAAGACTCACTCCTCTTATTGTGTTTGTGTCTTAAAACACACTTTAAATTCCAGGGAGTGATTATGAACAAATCAAGGGCACACCAATGGGTTCCCCCATTTCAGGAATCATCACAGAAGCAGTCTTACAACAACTTGAATCCAAAGTAATGGCCAGCTATCAACCCAAATTTTGGGCAAGATATGTTGATGATTCACCATCATCAAATGTAAGAATAAGATTGATTTCATGAGACAATTAAATTCAATATTTCCGGATATCCAGTTTACAGCAGAGGAGGAAGCCAATGGCACCTTAGCTTTCCTCGATGTGTCAATCAGTCGCCAAACAAATGGCACCCTCCACACATCCATTTATAGAAAAGGGACACACACAGATAGGATGCTTAATTATAAAAGTAATCACCCCACATCCCACAAGATCTCCTGCATCCGCACATTATTCAAACATTTAGACACACACTGTAACACGAAAAGAGCCAAGGACAAGGAACGTGATCATCTATATTGGGTATGCAGACGTAACGGCTACCCAACAAATTTTATTTGGCGTTATAGTAGCCACCAAGAACCACGTTTGACACAAAATGGCTTGGCAAATACAACTTGGATGACAATTTCATACATAAATGGGGTTTCAGAGGCAACAGCAAGAATATTGGCACCACTTAACATTAATGTGGCACACCGGCCAAACCAGACACTCCGTACCAAGTTGATGCGCCCAAAAGAACATCTATCTGAAAAAGAAAAATCTTCAGTAATCTATAGGGTGAGATGCAATGACTGCCAATGTAGCTATATCGGAGAAACATCCAAACAACTAAAGACAAGAATCCATGAACATAAGCTTGCAATAAAAAGACATGAACAATATTCATGAATATGGACACATATGGTCAATAACAACCACTCCTTCGACTTTGCAGGGGCACAGACCATTGCCCAAGACACCTCCAAAGGAGACAGATTACTTAAGGAAGCCTGGTTCTCAGATAAATTTACAATTAATCGCCACATAGAATTGCCACCCGCCTATCAGGCATTAAAGGCACATCAACAGCAACAGAAAGGTCTACCCACGATAAAAAGGAGAGAAACCAAAAGAAATCAAAATTGGACAACCAGGACACCGGAAGAGATATCTAAAACACAACAACCCACCAAGCCCGAAAAACAGGAACAGACAACAAACAATCATACAATAACTCCCGAAGATCAGAGGTGGATAGAGCAAGGGAAGAGAAGACAATGTCACGTGCACGCACAAACAGATGGAAAGCACCTGGAAGACATGGAATAGATGGATGGACAGGCACAATGAACAGATGAAAGTGACCATCCCAAGGCAAGGAAAATAACCAGCAAACATGTGATCCATCGAAAGAAATACAACAAACAGAGGATAACACGACTCATAAGAAAAAGAAGATACCGATCATGCAACAACTAGCCGAGAAGACAATAAATGATCTGAAAACAACCCCAATTGAACAGATATGGGCGAACCAAGGAAAGAGAGTGCCACAACACACATACACACCAACACACAAAGAACGTCCAAATACAGCAAGATCAACTAAATCAGATAGCAGAAAGCAAGGGCGGCATATAAATAAACAACTAACATTGGGGTGGCTAGTCCAGGGATCAGATAAAGATCAGTGGATAGGCACTGGGGGAAAAAAGTCATACATGCAGGTGAATTGGGGCGGGGAGCTGTTTGCAGAAATCACGGAAGGGAGTCAAGAGGGAAACCCAGGCATAGCACAGAATGGCCAATCACAGGCAAGGAGGGTAGAGAAGGAGGACACAGAGAACAAGGAAATACAAATACCAACAGCTATGACATTGGATGAGGAACAGCAAAAGATAACAAGACCAGTTAAGGTAGTCAAACCAAAACAGATAGGGAGGAATTTTTTTTAAAAAAGGGGGACAGTAAGACTGGATTGCAAGGGAAGCGATGTGAGGCAGTCAGAACAATCGCAATTGGCTAGAGCAAAGTCCATCACATGGCCAATGAGCAGAGCACGGAACCAAACAGGCTTACCAACGGTTTTTCAAACCTTCAATGTTTTTTCTCTGATGACGCTGGCAGAGGACCAGCGAAAGCTTAGATTAGGTAGATATACTTTAAACAGTTACTTGTTATTGCTTATTATGATCTTTTAGCAATAAACTACTGTTTTATCCATCCCGGTGTTCGAAGATTTTATACTTTAAGTAAATATGCCTGGGATTCATATTTTTAAAATTATTAAGAATAATATAGGGAATTATATATCAATCCATTCTTGCTTCCTATTATGACATACAGCTTTGATCAGCATCATCAATAATTCAAACTTTGTCAGATGACTGCAAATGCACAAATGGCATGGAACATCCTGAGAATTTTTAGAAGCATTGTCCATGATGGGTCTCTATTAGAACTGAAAAAAAAACCCAATTTTCCCATTTCCTCTGACAAGATACTGGACTAGATTAAAGGCTTGCTTTATGCCAACATTTGTTCTCACAGGGCCAGCCAAATATTAATGAGATGTGTGCAGCTGTTTCCCCAAAGCACCAGAAATACTTAAATCTATGTGTCTCGCTTCTCCTAAAACAGATTGAAGTAATGGCAGGATCAGGGCATATATTATTCCTAGAAAATGTTAAACTCTTTTTCACACTTGTATTAATGACCCAATGGTTTTCATACCTTGTGTCGTGCACGTTCTAGTATAAAAGTGGTATTGTGCTGCAAATGGAGCACCACAATAGGGAAATAATGGAGGAGAACAGTTTCATTTGGGTCCTCATTAATGAATAGTGCAAAATAATGTAATGTATTGGATCAGATGGGTTAATTAGTGATTTATGTCAGTGTTTTTCAACCTTGGCAACTTTAATGGCTGAGGAACTCTGGGAGTTGAAGTCCATAAAGTTACCAAGGTGGAGAAACATTGATTTGAATTATTAGATATTAACAGCTATATGTTAGCTGAAATGAGCTATTTCACAAGCTTGTTTTTGACAGGGTTCATTTGATATCACTTTGTTGGGTAATACTAGTGATGGCTGTTTTGTCATGGTGGTGACATATTCCAGATCACAATTTTGCAGTTTTACAGTCTTGTTTCCTGAACATTGCAGGAATGATTTCCACATGATGTCTCTTTTGCACATGTTCTACCTTACCCATTTCTGAATTAACCTGATAATTTTTAAAATCCACATTTAGATTATAATCCCATTTCATCTTATCTTGGAGTAAGATACTAAATGAGAACCAGGATAGTGTAGTGCAGGGGTGTCAAACTGCCAGCCCGTGGGCCGGATGCATCATGATGAAGCTGGCAATGGGGAAAAAGGTCACGATACGTTGCAATACGTCACATGACGTCACAAGTTTGACACCCCCTGTTGTAGTGGATAAGGTACTGTGCTAGAAACTGGGAAACTTTAAATTCTAATCCCTCCTCAGGCACAAAGACAGACTGGATGATCTTGGCCAGTCCCACTCTGTTAGCCCTAGGAAGGAGGTAATGGCAAACCACTGCTGAAATCCTACCCAAAGAACTGCAAGAATTTGTCCAGACAGTTATTACTATTATTATTATTAATTTTATTTGTATACCGCCCTTCTCCCGAAGGACTCAGGGCGGTGAACAGGGCAATGTTAAAAAGACAGAATACAAAAATTAAAAAAGATTAAACAAGTGCCCAGGACTCTTAAATAAATTAAAACACATTTAAAAGTAATAAAAACCCAACCCCCTCCCATCAGGCCAGGCCAGCTTGTTCAAAGAGATACGTCTTTAGATCGCGCCGGAAGGAGCGAAGGTTGGGCGCCATCCGGAGCTCAACCAGAAGACGGTTCCATAAATCCGGCGTGCCCACAGAGAACGCCCTCCCCCTGGGGGCCACCAGTCGGCATTCTTTGACCGGTGGCACCCTGAGGAGACCTTCTCTGTGGGAGCGTATTAGGCGGAGGGAAGTTGATGCCGGCCGCAGGTGCTCCCCAAGGTATTCCGGACCCATGCCATGTAGGGCTTTGTAGGTCAATACCAGCACCTTGAACCTCACCCGGAAGACAACTGGGAGCCAATGCAGCTCACGGAGCAGAGGTGTAACATGGGAGTATCGGGAGACTCCCAACACAACTCTCGTGGCTGCATTCTGTACCAGTTGGAGCCTCCGAGTGGTCTTCAAGGGCAGCCCCATGTAGAGAGCATTGCAGTAGTCTAAACGAGAGGTCACGAGCGCATGAGTGACCATACGCAGGGCATCCCGGTCTAGATAGGGTCGCAACTGGTGCACCAGGCGAACCTGGGCGAAGGCCCCCCTAGTCATGGCCACTATGTGATCTTCCAAAGTAAGCCGTGAATCTAGGAGGACTCCCAAGTTGCGAGCCCTAACTACGGGGGGTAATAGCTCACCCCCCATAGAAAGAGATGGGATATTCTGAATATCCCGGGATGCCGGGATGCACAGCCACTCAGTCTTGTTGGGGTTGAGTTGAAGTCTGTTCCTCCCCATCCAGACCCGAACCGCTTCCAGGCAACGGGACATCACGTCGAGGGCATCACTGGGGTGGTTTGGGGTCGAAATAAAAAGCTGGGTATCATCAGCGTACTGATGATACCCAACTCCAAAACCACGAATGATCTCACCCAGCGGTTTCATGTAGATGTTGAACAGGAGAGGCGAGAGGACCGACCCCTGAGGAACTCCACAAGCGAGAGGCCTCGAGGTCGACCTCTGCCCCCCTGCCAACACCGACTGCGAACGTCCCAGAAGATAGGAGGAGAACCACTGAAAGACTGTGCCTCCCACTCCCAAACCCCTGAGACGCCACAGCAGGATACCATGGTCGATGGTATCGAACGCCGCTGAGAGGTCTAATAGGACTAGGACAGAGGAATGTCCCCTGTCCCAGGCCCTCCAGAGATCATTCACCAGAGTGACCAATGCCGTCTGCGTGCTGTGCCCGGGCCTGAAACCTGATTGGTACGGGTCTAGATAATCCGCTTCATCCAGGACCAGAGGGAGCTGATGCGCCACCACACTCTCAACAACCTTCGCAAGAAAGCGAAGGTTGGAGACCGGACGAAAGTTATTTAACACAGCTGGGTCCAAGGCAGGCTTCTTGAGGAGAGGTCTCACCACCACCTCCTTCAAGACGGCGGGGAAACTGCCCTCACTCAAAGAGGCAGATATAACCGCCTGGAACCAGCCTCGTGTCCCCTCCCGAGCCGCATAAACCAGCCAGGAAGGGCACGGGTCCAATAAACATGTGGTGGAGCTCAACCTCCCCATAATCCTGTCCACTTCCTCTGGAGTTACAGAATCAAACTCCTCCCAGATAATATCGACAAGATATTATCAAAAACTGACTCCAAGGCACCAAAGAAGAAACACTGAATATTCACATTTCTTTGTTTTATTCTTTCTCTGCTGCTGTATTAGGCCTACAGTGTGGATGGTATCTGCATAGTACTTGATGTTATTTCATTATCTCTTCTTAGGCTGGAGCAAATCAAAGACTATTGGTTTTGTGGTAGCCAAAACCTGGATTAATGTTTTCTTACAAGAGCACTTTAAACAGTTCACATGTTGTTTGTGTGTGTGGTGGTGGTGGGGATCTCATAGGCTTGGTGTAGTATGAGTTGAGGGGAAAATTTTACCACCACAACTTCCTGAAGAAACACTTCACATGGGCAAATGGCTCGCATCCATTTCAATAACCTTTTGGGGTTATCTATGTTTGAGCCGCATGTATCTTTTTGCAATTCAGATATTTATTTATTTTTTTATTTTAATTCCATTTATATCCCGCCCTTCTCCAAAGACTCAGAGCGGCTTACAAGCTTAGCAGTAGCCTTCATTCTATGTATATGCCTGCTTATTAGGGCTTTCACACACACCCCAAGCGGCATTATTACAAAGTCAGCTTAATTGCCCCCAACAATCTGGGTCCTCATTTTACCTACCTCGGAAGGATGGAAGGCTGAGTCAACCTTGAGCCTGGTGGGATGCGAACCTGCACTAATGGCAGGCAGCTGGTGTTACTTAAGGAGGCATTAGCCCAGGGGGTTTCTTTAAAACAGTAAACCATACATGAGAAGAAGCCAAAAAAATGCATGAGCTATATAACAGAAATACTATTAGGGGGTCAAAGTGATATATTAAAATTGTATGCAAAAACACAATTCCTTGCCACCAAATAGGCTGGTCCTCTTAGAGTATCTTTAATGACATTTCTTTAGAGAATAACTCATTTATGGTAGGGTAGACATCATCAGATATATAATTGTCAGATTTCTAAAACTTAATAAGCATCAGAATACAGTACAGGAGAAATTCCTATTGAAAAATATTGTAAGCTAATTGTTTGTAGCAGAAACTGTCACTTGTCTGTCCTCTGTTGTAACTTGCTTCTTTTTCAAACAAAAGAAAATGAAGCAAGCCAGTTCTTCTTCTTTTTTTGTTTACAATATATTTCCTGGACTTAGTAATTATCCCTTTCTGTACTGGAAGACACAGTCACCTTCTGCTCATGACGTTTTGACTCATGTTTAACCTTCTGCAATACAGCAATATAAGGGCCTAGTCTGCATCCCAAGAGAACATTCATTATGTGAACAGGAGGAAACACATCCATTGTATTTCAGGACTAGTGTATATATCTTGGATTTACTATAGCTTATATTTTTATTTTTATGCAAGGCTTGCACATTTCACCAGGCTTTCCATTATACAGGTAGTCCTTGTTTAGCAACTGCCTTGTGCAATGACTGTTCACAATTATGAAGGTAATGAGAAAGTAACTTTACAATCAATCCTCACATGTACAACCTCTGCAAAGCAAAGGAAAGCTGAAGTGAGCCCAGTTATGATTTCAATTAGCAATAATTTGTTTTAATGATGAGTTTCTGGTCCCAATTGTGGTCATGAAATGAGGACTACCTGTAATATCTGTCAGGACACCAGCAGCCTTTCCTTCTCACTGCCATTTTATTTCTAAAGATAACTTGGACTACCAAGAAATTAGGACATCATCAGTATAAATGAAACTTTGTAACCGAGCTTTCTACTCCTTCTCCCCTCTATCTGTGACCATGCAGGAAGCTTCACCCCCTTATCTACTTACAAAAAGGTGGAAAAAATGCCTAGTAAGAAAGAATTAGTATCTGAGGAGCCATCTAGCTCCAATGAGATTGGCTAGCCCATTCCATTCCAGCAGAGGGGGGCCTACTTAGAGTCCTGAATTGTGACTGACAAAGTCCAGAAGAGTCTATTTTGCTGTGACCCCCATCTTTTGGACTATTCCCTCTGACTGTTGACTTTTCAGAAGACTCTTAAAACCTGACTCTGGTGGGAGCCAATGGGCTCTCTACACTGGGTGGCTGACAGGGTAGAGAGAAGATCCTCACCCCCGTGTTACTTACCTCTTTGTTTTTAGTCTCTAGTTAATCTTTCATAATTTTAGTCATTTACATTATCTTTTTATCACCCAGAGTCTCTTACAGTGACACGGAGCATATAAATTTATAGTAACAACAACAACAACGATAGTAGTAGTAGTAACAGTAATAGTAGTAGCAGGGTGGGTGTATGCTGTGGACATTCCAAACCCTAGGATGCAATCTGGATTCTCCTGAATCTGACTAGGAATGTGGATTGAGGTTCGTGATCCTGCTCTATATCCAGAAGCATTGACATAAGTGATTGCATAAGCATTGCATAAGTGATTCTTTTCTGCTGAAGAAACCAGGCCGTTCTTGATAAAATCCACCAAAAGACAGCTGGAAATATTGCAGATGAATGGGATCTCATCACTTGTAACACTGTTCTTACAAGCTTTCCACTACCTCCACTAAAGGTGTAATTGCAGATACCATAAATGAATTCCTTTTTTACACCACAACAGTGGGATGTGAGGCCTGTGGAATAAAGATGGCATAGTAAATTTTTATATTATAGTTGTTATGGATGGGCTTATTATTCATTAAGCTGTTTAAATTCTTTAAATCATGGTCAACATCTCCCAGGAAATTGCATTGTGAAAAATAATTCAGAAATGCAGCAGAATAAATATGTTGAATCCAAGTCAGGTGGTGGGGTCATTTTCAAACTCTATTTGAAGAATATGGAATTTGCATTGGGATGTGTGAAGCCCCTAAAAGATAAAGGTAAAGGTTCCCCTGCACATGCATGCTAGTCGTTTCTGACTTTGGGGGCCGGTGCTCATCTCCGTTTCAAAGCCGAAGAGTCAGCACTTGTCCGAGGACGTCTCCGTGGTCATGTGGCTGGCATGACTAGATGCCAGAGGTGCACGGAATGCTGTTACCATCCCACCGTAGCAGTCCCTATTTTTCTACTTGCATTTTTACGTGCTTTCGAACTGCTAGGTTGGCAGAAGCTGGGACGAGTAACAGGCGCTCACTCTGTTACGCGGCACTCGGGATTCGACCCGCCAAACTGCCGACCTTCTGATCGACAAGCTCAGCGTCCTAACCCACTGAGCCACTGCATCCCTGTGAAGCCCCTATTCCTGTGCAAATATTGATGACAAAATATAGTAGACAAAAACAGCCTTCCTTTGAGAGCTGAATAGAGCTTCTGTTCAAATGTTGACAAACCCTTCCTTGTTTAAAAGCTCTAAATGAGTCATCAGAAGAAAATGTTTTTCAGAAATCATAAGGTTTATTTGGATGCTAATTTGAATTTTACCCCAAAAGCACACTATCTACTTCTTGGCTGAAGGATTCCATAATTTCTAAATCATTGTTTTTTCCTTCAAGCCAGGAATTGTGAAATTACTTTTGTGCATGTATCGCTAAGAAAAATCAAGACCACTGATACTTCTCTTTTTCTAGGCCTGTTTCTGAATGGACTGTAGATTACTTCTTATGCAGGTTTTCTTGAATAATGCCAGAATGGATGAAGAAATGTTTGGCTGATTGGCCTGATTGTATCTACTAAGTGCTGCTTTGCTAATATTGTATTAGGCCTATAAAGTTTATTCATAAACTGTATCTGAGGGAGAGATTTCTTTGTTCTTCCCGTGATATTGCATTAGGTCTAATATTCATGGTATCTGAAAGAGAGTTGAGGATATTTGCTCTCTTCCTTCCTGTCCATGCTTGCGACTAGAAGTGATTTAGATTGATTAGCTGTGTTATCTCTGCTGAACATCAAATTATGATATGCAGCACTGGTTGACTGGCATCACTGCAATATTATAGTGAGAAACAGATGGTGAATACAGCTAATATGTTCTCTCTGTACTCCTATATCTTTCTCCTGAATATAATATGTTGGGAATAAGGAACAACAAGAATTAAGAGCTTCATGGTTAATGTCAGCATATGGGGCTAGTGTTACCCCTTCAAAGTAACCCAGACACAACCATGAATACTAACCATATCTTTATATGGTATAGGGTTAGGGTTAGGGTTAGGACGGTTCTTCTGCTTGAGCAGGGGGCTGGACTAGAAGACCTCCAAAGTCTCTTCCAGCTCTATTCTATTCTATTTTTATTTAAGGTCATGCGTACAACAGGGTCCCCAACCTTTCTGGTTCCACAGATCGGTGGGAGCTGCAGCAGTGGTGGAAGGGGGGATGATTTTGCATGTGCAACCTAGATCCCATGCATGCACAAATGATGTTTCATGTGCAGCCCAGTTCCCAACAGGCCGCAGACTGGTACCGGGCTGCAGACCGGACTTTGAGAACCCCTGCCTTACAGAATCTTATGAAACCAAAAGTATATTACCTTTGGTCTGTTTTTACTCTCTGGGAAACTAAGGAGAGTTCCATCCCTACTTTCCTTCTGTGGGCTGAAATGTCTTTTGCAGTGCTTTTTTTGTAAGAAAAAAGGTGCCGGAACTCACACCTTGTTAATCTTTTATTTAAAAAATTACATATTCAGTTCTTAGCAGGACCGGTGGTTGAAAAGTAATTAGTATTTTTTTTTCATTTTTAAATTTAGAGTCACACTTTTACGCTAAAAATTTTTAAAAGATTTTCAATTCACCAACATTTTTTTTAAATAAAGAAATTATTTACCTTTCACACATAGTCAATTACACACACCCACACATCAGTTGTGTAACAAAACATAATGGTCGCCACCCACGGTAAGCACTCAGCATGTGACCACACGACCAATCACAAGCCAAGCAGCACCATCACAACCAGCACAGACAAAGTACACATGCATTGGACACAACACACAAGCAGCCCACATGCACTGTTTTAATGATTTTGCTGCCGACCTGCTATGCTCGACAGGGCAATTCAAGTCCACATGGACCAAACAGCAAATTTTCAAAAGTTACTTTTAAAATTTGGAAAATCTGTCAAAAAAGGTGCCGGAACTCCATTCTGATGCGTTCTATGACAAAAAAAGGACTGGTCTTTTGTATGCTGGTTGTTTGGTTTTCAGCTCCTCCTCCTGTCATTCACACATACAGTTGCAACTAGTCAGTTGAGACAAGAGGGCATTGACACTTAAAGACCCCAAAGGTAGAATATTGCCTGGACTCATTCCCAATTTGATCTAGTTGTTAAGGCACCTGGTTAGAAAGCAAAAGATCATGAGTTCAAGTCCTGTCTTAATCATGTAACCCAGCTGGGTGACCTTGGGCCAGTCAGTCTCTCTCAGCCCAACTCATTTGAGAGTGTTGTTGGGGAAAACAGGAGGAAGAAGGTGTGCTGGATATGTTGCTGCCATATTTGTAAAAATACTAAAGGTGGGAAACAAACAAACAAACAAACATTGGATTAAAAGGTGGGAGTCCTATACAAAATAGTCAAGGCCAATGTGGGCCACAGCCAAAAAATATCAAAGAGCTTTGAAGGCATCAGAAACTTTTGAAAAATTAAAAGTTGCTCTGACAAATCTTAACCCCCTCAATTTGAAGCTCAAATTTTTCTGGGCTCTTTTCCTGGTTCCTCCCATTAAAGTTTATTTTTCACAGCCAGGATGGCGACACCAGATACAAAGAGCAAATTCCTTGGCATCTAAGTCTATTATTATACTTGTTGTTTTTCTTGCTATTATTTGTTTGCTTCTACGTTGTATCATGTCAGTCTTGCAAAATTATTTCAATAACTAAAAAAAGAATAGTTTGATGCCTTCTTTGCCTGTTTCTCCATCGAAAACTTGTACTGAGGTATTTGTAGGAGAGAGGTTTTACTTGCAGTTCTTCTAATGTACTGAGTGCTTGAGTGAGAGAATTTACAACACAAAGGTATGATGAGCTGGAGATGCTTAGTTATAAATTTAGAACCCTGGGAATATTTCTGTTAAGGGTTGTATTGGCAACTTTGTTTCTCTACCTTTTCAACAGTTGCATTCCATCTAAATGGTGTTCACAGAGAGCAGATTGTCTGAAATTGACTTAATGGAACTATCACAAATGGGGATTCTTATTGGCAGCACTCTATAAATATCTGTTTTGACAACAGATGCACTATTGGAACAGTGGAAAAAACATATATCTAAATTTATGTGGCAAGAAAAAAAATGACTTGTATATAAAGTATTATAAGATACAAAAGAAAGAGGAGGAGTCAGATTATCAGAATTAAGAATACATTTAAACAGTTGTTGTTTGGTCTGGATGAAAGAATGGATGTTGCTAAGAATAAGAGTTTTTTGTAGTTAGCTCACAATCCGAGATTTAAATGGCATGGATATTTATGGTATGATAAAGTTAAAATTAATATGGGCTTTAAAAACCATTTTATTAGGCAATACTGAGAATATGGAATAGATAGGAACCCAGGCTGTGCCTGAATACACTGTGATAACTCTTAATTTAAAAAGCATATCATAGCAGAAAACCAGAAGACCGATAATAGATTGACATAGCAGGAGTTACTGGAAAACTATCAAGGAGAATTTAAAATCAAATCAAAATAAACCAGCCAATTGCAGAAGGATATTGTCGTCAATGATTACCTCATTTATGCTTATATGAAAGATTTAAAATAGATAAAAAACTAAGAGTGTGGAGCAAAGCAAGACGGAATTTAAAATGGAATTATGTACTGATGATAACATGTAATTGCTAAAGTGTATAAGTTTTTGTTGAAATTTAAACAGAGGAAAAGCAGGTTAAAGAATAAAGTGGACTTAGAATTTTGGCTATAACATACAGTACAGGTGGATCAATGGGAAAATATGTGATTAAAGATGCTGAGATTTACATTGGGGTATGATCTCAATGAGAATATTTATGAAATGATGTATTGTTGGTACATAACACAGATAAATTATTAAGAATGTATAAAGGCACTTCAAATCTGTCTTGGAAATGTTAACATGATTTTACACATCAATATTTATTTGAAACTGGAACTTTTCCTTTTAGGACTAATGGATATACAGTTAGAAAAAAGAATATTTCAATATATGATTACTGCAGCAAGATTACTATATGCACAAAGATGAAAAGATTCAATAGTGCAGGATCCAATCTGGCTCAGTCACCAGGACCAGACATTTTGTCCTCTGGGTTTTTGGACTCGTACTGGAGCCCATCATCATCAGGGAACTTCTCTCTAGCAGATAGTGTGCTTGGGGCTGTTCTGTGTGGGATATTTATATGAGGCCTGTTGTATGTGGCTTTTTAGATGTTGATTGTGGTATGGATGCTATTAAGTCACTGGCTGTGTTGATGCTGTTAAGGTCATTGGCTTTAAATAGTTGGCTGTTGTTTGCTTGTGCTGCCAAACCCTCACCTCCTAAGTACTTGATACTGGTGGTAAATCAGCACTCTTGTTGATTGGCGAGGGGCCTGTTTCCCAGGCTTCAATCACTTCCCTGGCTGTTTTTGTGCCTGCTCGTCCAACAATCTTAGTAGCTGCAAAATTGAATGCATGTCCTTGTTCATTGCAGTATGAGGCTACCAACGAGTTCGGGTCTCCTCATCTGACTGCTCACTTGTGTTCTTCCAGTCTGGTTGTTAGTTTCCTCTCTGTCTGTCCTACATAGTCATAGAGTTAATCTTTGCAGGGATTCCTCTAGTTTACATTGGAAGTATCTCCCACCTCCAAGTGATCTATGCATAATTTTTCCTTATAGCCCCTAGGCGGTGTATGATGACCACCTGCAGATCTTGGAAGCTGTGCTCTATAGCTTCTGAAATGTTTTTGATGTACAGCAAGGTGTGCCATGTGGTTGGTCTTGTACCTTGTTTCTTCCTTTCTCTCCCCACCGTGTTGCAAAGATATTACTGTATAGATTCTAGTAGATTCAATACTACCCACTATGGAAAAAAGGGTTGGTGAAATTGACAAATTTTGGAGAAATGGCTAAAGTGACTTATTTGATTGGAGAAAAGATATTACCTACATTTATTGATGACTGGAAGCTTAAGGATGCTTTGCATAAAAATGAAAAAAATGGAATATGATTTATGGTTTTGATGATTAGACAGGATAGATTACATAAAGAAGTGTAATATAATGTAACTTTAAAGAGAGAGAGATTAAAATATATTTGTACTTATAACTGCTGTGAAGAATATTGGAAGTCACGTCTTTTTTTTCTCCTATATTTTTCTTCAACTTTTTTTCTTTTCTTGTTTTTGTATTTTTTCTCCTGCACTCTGTTAGTTTTTTAGCTTCTTGTTTAAAAGTTTCAATTAAAAAAATTATATATTAAAACAAAACAAAACACAACATTGATTGCCTTTATATGTGCTAAGGATTTTTAACATAATTTGAACGATAATTCCAATTAGTGAAATGAGTAGTTTTTACCTCCACTCAATATACCATACATAATTGTTAGGGTGTTTTGGACAGCTAGAATAGTTCTGCAATTTATTCCCTCAACATGTGTTATTTTAATTTAATCAGCTGGAACAAAGTACAGTGCTGCTAAAGGGCCCAGAAATAACATAAGCATAATAAATTATACAGAGTAATAATGGGAGGTATTAATTGCTATGCTCTTGTTCTCTTGTTTTATCCGCTAATTATATTCATATATCATTCCTTGTATATAAATTTGACTTCAATTATTTTTGCTGTCAAAGAAGTAAGAAGGCAGTGGACCCTAAAGGCAGATGGTGCTTTATGTGTGCATCTTTTTTTAATTTAAGTTTATTTTTAAACAGCTAATGAAGAGTTTGCAATTTTTCAAAAAGAAGGGGGAAAAAATATGGTGTTAAGCAACTTTATTACACAAGGTGAAAGAAACTGTTGGGTAAAGCAAGGCAGAGCCTCAGAAAAGTATGCAAAGGAATAAAAAACAAAACAAGCAAAATAATGGGGTAACCGCTTCGGGAGTGGTAAGAAAAAGAGAAACTTGAGGAATGCATTTATAGGATAATATACAGAAATATAGTTAAGTCAACAGGAAACAGATAAATGAAGTAATTCAGAGACAGAAAGAGGAAATGATGACATTTTTTAAAAAAAGAGAAGGATGCATTTTGTATGATGGAATATGATGGAAAGAATAACAGACTATATTTATTTTATTAAATATTAGTTTTATATTTTATTGCATACAAAGACAAAACCTTTGCCTTTGCATGATGGAGTATGATGGAAAAAAAATAACAGGTTTTATTGGGCTGGGATTTGGGGAGACCTTGGTCCAGCTAAATGCCTGTCCTTGTGGGGGATAATAATATTAAGGTTTGATTGTAGGTTACTGACTGACCATAATTGGGACTGGCAGCTCAGTCCTTAAGCGAAATGGTCACTAAGTGAAACCCATAAAATGTTGTATTCTTACTTCAGCTTTCCAATGCTTTACAGATCTGCAAAGGTCATAAATGCAAGGTTTACTCACAAAATTACTTTTTCATCATCATCACAGCTGTGAACAGTCACTAACATTATGACGACCCCAACTTATAACCATAATGGGCAGGCTCCATTACAGTCATAAATTGAGAATTATACTTTGTGTGTCTTATTGACGACAATGGTTATTCCAGTTTGCTAAAATGCTCCAAAAGGGGATATCTGCAGATGGGGGCAACTATTACAATCTTCTGAGTCAAGGGAATGTTTCTTAAGATCTATTTTAAAATGGTCAGACTTGCCCATCTGCATAGAAGCATTTTGTCAACTCCAGAACAAATCTGTCCTTTCCAGATAAATTTAATTAACCATGAGAGATTAAGGATTGAATATACCAGCAGTAACCAGATTTTCAGGGCACAACAATTGAGACTGATCTTACAACCCCAGGATGAACTATGCAGTATAGTCCTTCACTAGAATATTGTAAGCCTGGGTGTCCAACTGCTGGCTGGGGAATTCTGGGTGTTGAAGTCCACAGGTCTTAAAGTTGCCAAGACTGGACAGCCTTGCAATATAACCAAAGCATTAATATAGGAACAGATCTGGCTGCTTGTCTTCTCTAAACATTTTACAAATCAGGTGCGTTCAACTGATCAAACCCCTACATTCTAGTTATAACAATGCTTTTCCAAACATAGACCCAGGTTGTTCACTGTTCTCATGGCATATACCACAGAGCTTGGGGTTTTGGTTTTTTTCTGATTTCCCCTTCCACCAGCATAAACAACAATGGGCAACTGAAAAGTGTATTAAGTGCAATTAAATTCAAATTTAAGACTTTCTGAGGAATGTGAATAAGAAATATCAGGAATGTTTCCGATAACATAGTATTTGCTTAAAGTCAAATGTTCCGTTTTGAAATTAGTACAGATTGGACAAAACATTTAGATTAATATTTCAGACATTATATTAATTGTGTTATGCTGAACAACTTGTGGATATATGAAGTTTTTATATATCAGTTGATTTAACAAGTAAAGTCTGCAGCATTATTTCTTAGTAGCATTCCCCGTAATAAAAAGCGGATTCTTTATAAGTTTATACAGTACTTATAATTTTAAAATAATAAAGATATTTTTGTTTCTTTGTTCCTACCTGCCTAACAGATGATGAAAATATTCCTATGTGGTCACATTCTTGGCTGTGGAAGAAAAAAAGGAATTCCATCTTCCCTGCAGTTGAAAGCAAAAGTGAAAGCAAAACAGGTATAATTAATCCATTTTCAGTATCTCTAATAATTGTAAGAAAATTGAGCAATTTCAAGATAGCAGAATCTGTTTGCCGGTTTGCCCTACAATCCTTAACTTGTCTATTTCAAAAACAAATTTTACCTCTAGGTAGTAATGCTTAGGAATAGGGTTATGCACTTTCAAAAACCTTTGGAAGAACTAGTTTGGAACATAGAGGAGCATACGGTAATAGAGCGTGTCTTTTGTTAGGTTTCTGCATGAGTCTGATAATAAGAAGCTGCATTAATGATTTGTATTCAAGATATAGTTGCATTAATGATCTGACTCATTAAAGAATTAGAAAGATGGGGTAAACCTTCATTAAGGCTGACACACTCATGTGTGAAAAGACAACACAGAAGAAGGCATGGAGCACATAAAAGATGTACTTCCTTTTGGGGTACAAGACCCAGAGGAAAGACAAAGGCCACGTTCATGTTGCATAGCTGACAAAGTCATGCCCTCCTTGAGCCAAATGACCAGCTTCCATGCACCAGCACTACACAGGCTGGGATGTTTTAAAATGAATTTTCAAATCCTCCCAAATTTTCCCTGCTTTCCCCTCCCCTCTGTCTCCTCTTCTGTTCCTCCTCTCTTCTCATTCTTCCTGGCATTCCTCTTTGCCATCCCAATGATGAAATAAGAATAGGTGCCACCACAGTCAGGCTTATGATACAAAGCCATTGATTGATGATGTGTCATTAAGTCATTTTCAACTCCTTACAATAACATGGATAGATTTTTCTCCACGAGGATGACACCATATACACTCATTTTTGAAGGGGGGGAGGAAGAATGGCCCTATTTTGACTTCCCACCAACGTGTACAGTAGCTTCAGGAGTTCTGCAGAACTTCTCAAGGATTTTATCTCTGTCCCAAAAGACAAAGGGATCATTAAACATCTCAATAACGTAGTTAACTGAAAGGAACTACTCTACCTTCAAACAAACTCTGGCTATTTACGGTTAAAATAGACCAGAGCATTAATTGATCCAGTTTTCTTTTTTTCAAGGATACTACAGACAACCCCAACCCTTTTCAGAATGCACACATGGCTAGTGGGTAAAGAGAAAGAAGAATTTCTAATAAAGGTAGTCCTCAACTTACTTCCACAAATGAGCCCAACATTTATGTTGTTAAGTGAGTCATTTGTTAAATGAGTTTTACCTCATTTTATTACCTTTCTTGCCAAAGTAATTAAGTGAATCGTTGCAGTTGTTAAGTTAGTTGCATGGCTATTAAGTGAATCTGGCTTTCCCATTCATTTTGCTGGTCAGAAAGTTACAAAAGGTGATTACGTGACCCCAGGACACTGCAACCATCCTAAATATGAGCCAGCTGCCAAGCATCTAAATTTTGATCATCAAAACCAGGAAATTATGATCCGAATAACCTGATGACATTAGTGTAATCATAATTTATATTTAATTCATGATTCATAAATTGGAGTCTAGACATTATATGACAAATGTAGTTTGTTTTCAGATTTCAGACATACAGCCAAGAGATGCTATAAATCTCTTACATTCACATAGTTACAATGAAAATCATTACAGTATTGCATATTAGGTGAATGCAAAGTTATAATCCCCTTCATGGATTACTGCCTTGTCGTGGTGAAGGTTAATAGAGATAGGCGCTTTTGGTGCGTAATTGAGAATTTGTTTAGAGATTAGAGAAATGTGGGAGAATGTAAATAGTAGATGAAAGTTTTTTCTTTGAAATTAATATGAATAAGGATTGGGATTAAGAAATTTTATTTAGCATTTGAGTAAAATTCCTTTTCTGTTTTCTTCCTTTTTTTTTCTTATCTGTAATATTATTACTGTTTGTAATCATTTTACATGAGCCAGAGGGTGATAGAATTAATAGTTTATTGTTGATAGCATATGGATGCTTATGTTTGTTTTTCGTTTTTATACCCTGTATTTAGCTCTGGGAAGTCGGGGTGGGGGAGGTGGGAATGGGGGAGGGGGATAGGGAGGGTTAGATGGGGGTGGGGGAGGGGGGGATTAAAGTTAAAATGTATTGTAAAACTTTTTAAATAAAAAAAAGAGATGACAAGGCTGAACATCGACATCTTAGGTATCAGCGAAATAAAATGGACAGGAATGGGTCAATTTAATCAGATGACCATCAGGTATACTACTGCAGGCAAGAATCCCTCAGAAGAAATGGAGTAGCCTTCATAGTCAATAAAAGAGTAGGAAAAGCAATACTGGGATACAATCCTCAAAATGACAGAATGATCTCAGTTCAAATCCAAGGGAAACCATTCAATATCACAGTAGTTCAGGTCTATGCCCCAACCACCAGTGCTGAAGAGGATGAAGTTGACCGGTTCTATGAAGCCCTACAGCACCTTATAGAACTAACACCAAAAAATGATGCCCTTATCATCATGGGGGATTGGAATGCTAAAGTAGGAAGCCAAAAGATAACCGGAATAACAGGCAAGTTTGGCCTTGAAGCACAAAATGAAGCAGGGCACAGACTGACAGAATTTTGTCAAGAGAATATGATGGTCATAGCAAACACTCTTTTCCAACAACCCAAGAGATGGCTCTACACGTGGACATCACCAGTCAACACAGAAATCAGATTGACTATGTGCTCTGCAGCCAAAGATGGAGAAGCTCTATACAGTCAGTAAAAACAAGACCAGGAGCTGACTGTGGCTCAGACCATGAGCTTCTCATTGCAAAGTTTAGGCTTAAACTGAAGAAAGTAGGGAAAAGCACTAGGCCACTCAGGTATGAATTAAATCATATCCCTGTTGAATATACAGTAGAGGTGACAAATAGATTTAAGGAATTAGATCTGATAGAGTGCCTGAAGAACTATGGACAGAGGTTCGCAACATTGTACAAGAGGTAGCAACCAAAACCATCCCAAAGAAAAAGAAATGCAAGAAAGCAAAATGGCTGTCTGAGGAAGCTTTTCAAATAGCTGAGGAAAGGAGATAAGCGAAAGGCAAGGGAGAAAAAGAAAGATACGCCCAATTGAATGCAGAATTCCAGAGAATAGCTAGAAGAGATAAGAATGCCTTCTTAAATGAACAGTGCAAAGAAATAGAAGAAAACAATAGAATAGGGAGGACCAGAGATCTTTACAAGAAAATTGGAGAGATGAAGGGAACGTTTGAGATGAAGCGGCATTATTACAAAGTCAGCTTAATTGCCCCCAACAATCTGGGTCCTCATTTTACCTACCTCGGAAGGATGGAAGGCTGAGTCAACCTTGAGCCTGGTGGGACGCGAACCTGCAATAATTGCAGGCAGCTGGTGTTACTTAAGGAGGCATTAGCCCACTGCTCCACCAAGGCTCTTTGACTATGCTAAAGCCTTTGATTGTGTGGATCATAACAAACTGTGGCAAGTTCTTAAAGAGATGGGCATACCAGACCATCTTATTTGTCTCTTGAGAAACCTATATGTGGGCCAAGAAGCAACAGTGAAAACTGGACACGGAACCACCGATTGATTCAAAATTGGGAAAGGAGTCCGGCAAGGCTGTATAATGTCACCCTGCCTATTTAACTTATATGCAGAGCACATCATGAGAAAGGCAGGGCTAGATGAATCAAAAGTTGGAATTAAGATTGCCGGAAGAAATATCAACAACCTAAGATATGCAGATGATACCACTCTAATGGCAGAAAGTGAAGAAGAACTAAAGAGCCTCTTGTTGCGAATGAAGAAGGAGAGTGCAAAACTTGGGTTGAAACTTAACATTAAGAAAACCAAGATCATGGCATCCAGCCCTCTCAATTCTTGGCAAATAGATGGGGAAGAAATGGAGGTAGTAACAGATTTTATTTTCCTGGGCTCCAAGATCACTGCAGATGGGGACTGTAGCCAAGAAATTAAAAGACGCTTGCTCCTCGGGAGGAAAGCCATGGCAAATCTAGACAGCACACTAAAAAGCAGAGACATCAACCTGTCAACAAAAGTGCATATAGTCAAGGCTATGGTCTTCCCAGTTGCAATGTATGGCAGTGAAAGTTGGACCATAAAAAAGGCTGAGCGCCAAAGAATTGAGGCCTTTGAACTATGGTGCTGGAGAAGACTCCTGCGAGTTCCTTGGACTGCAAGGCGATCAAACCGGTCAGTCCTAGAGGAGATCAACCCTGACTGTTCTTTAGAAGGCCAGATCCTGAAGTTGAAACTCAAATATTTTGGCCACCAAATGAGAAGGAAGGACTCAATGGAGAAGAGCCTAGTGCTGGGAAAGATTGAGGGTAATAGAAGAAGGGGATGACAGAGAATGAGGTGGCTGCATAGAGTCACTGAAGCAGTAGGCGTGAGTTTAAATGGACTCCAGAAGATGGTAGAAGACAGGAAGGCCTGGAGGAATGTTGTCCATAGGGTCGCGATGGGTTGGACATGACTTCGCAGCTAACAACAAAAAGTTATAATGTTCCTTCTATGAGTATTAAGAGTAATTATATGTTCTAATAGTTGAAATCATGGCTGTAATTTTCCTTGTTGCCTGAGGTTTCCTCAAATGAATCTCACAAGACACTGAGAGCTTCATAAAAAAATGAATACTGTAAGGATGTTTAACTGTTTGCCTGAAGCTGCCCAGAGGCATATACATAATCTTATGAATAATCCCACTTGGCCAAAACCCCTTTTCTAGGAACTTAGCTGAAAAACTCTGGAGCTCTGTAACTTTCCAACTAACTTTTTATTTTTTCTGGATCAGTGAGCTATGGGAAAGTATCTTCTCATCATATTTCTCTCTTCCCTGTCAGTTTACACCTGTCATTCTTGCAGCCATTTTGACGACTGGGTTCAAGATTTATTCAGTACCAGAATGTGGCTTTTCTCATGTGTGCTAGTGTGTTATCTGAACCCAGACACTATACAAATCACTTGGAAAGGTTTAGCATGCTGTATGGTCCAATCTAATTCAAAACACGCTTCTAGCATTTTCTTGTGTATTTCCATATTTACACATTCCCTTGTTAATGTGTATTCTATGAAAAATACCTCAACATAAACTACATTGCTCCTGTGGGTGAGCTTGAACCCCCTTCAGCAATAAGCAATAAGTGGTGAGCCACTGGCATGTATTCCTCAGTCCATGGTTACCCTAATCCTAGATATATTTATTCAAACCTCTCATCTTCGTTACAATCAAACTGAGTAAGAGTTCACAGGTATTCATTTCAGAATTAACATTTAGTTTATTCACCTACTAAAACAAATAATAAAGGATTTTCTCATGTCCCATTTGTTTACCTTGCATATATACTTAGGTGTGTGTGTAGATAGATGATATAGATATAGATATAGATATAGATATAGATATAGATATAGATATAGATATAGATATAGATATAGATATAGATATAGATATAGATATAGATATAGATATAGATATAGATATAGATATAGATATAGATATAGATATAGATATAGATATAGATTCCACTTGATAAAAAGTGTCCACGGAAGAGAATTAAAACAAGACAGATCAACAACATCAGCAAATATGGCAGAACCAGTTGGCAAAAACTCAGGACCATATTGGTTGGAAACATGAGGAAGAGGCCTTTAGACAATAGCTAAAATGATGATTACTAGGAAAGATTGAAGGCAATAGAAGAATGGGACGACAGAGAATGAGGTGGCTGGATGGAGTCACTGAAGCAGTAGGCATGAGCTTAAATGGACTCCAGAAGATGGTAGAGGACAGGAAGGACTGGAAGAACATTGTCCATGGGGTCGCGATGGGTCGGACACGACTTCGCAGCTAACAACAACAAAAATGATGATAGATAGATAGATAGATAGATAGATAGATAGATAGATAGATAGATAGAGAGAAAGACAGACAGACAGACAGACAGACAGACAGACAGATAGATAGATAGATAGATAAACTAGATAGATAGAGTGTAGAATCTGCAAAATAGATCCTGCATTTATTCCAAAGCCTCTCTCTCCACCTCCCTCTCACACACTCACAAATATATATACTCTCTCCTGTGTTAATTTCTCTATCTACTTCCCACCTATCTGGAAAAATATTTCACAATTATATATATAAATGTAATGTAATATGCAATTGTTATTTTTGAGCCCTCTACGCTTGAGTTTTTTAACTATTCTTTCTGTATATAAGCATCTTTCCCAAATTATCAAATAAAGAGTTTTTAAGGTAGATATTATACTGTAGAACATTCATATACATTCCTCCATCTCTGTTGTAATAGAGAAGAAAGAAGATGTGGCCCTTTCGCTGGAATAAAATAAGGCAAAATTGAAGTCTCTGACGTTGTCTGTTTCCAACAACCATTGAAACATTATTGTTACATTAAAGATCTGATTATAATAGTTTCTTCTATGTACAGAAGGCAAATCCTGTGATTGTGGTGAATTATGTTTTTTGAATAAACAGCCCCAGACTGTTTTTCCCAGAGGATTGTGAACAATATAGGGTGATTTGCCTTAGGAACTGCTTATGGCAAAATGCACACTTTCTCTGGGCCAGTTTTAGTTACAAAACCTTGTAAATAAATTGTAAATTGTAAAATTGTAAATAAATTTAATGACCATGGATACAGTTCACTATCCCTCATTTAACTTGCTGCAGCCTCATCCAGCGTGACATAATGTTATAATTGAGAGACCGAGTACATAAAGTCTGGAGAAGAATGAATGTTTTGTCCTCTGCATTATAAAGGTAGTCCTTGACTTACGACCACAATTGGGCCCAAAATTTTTGCTGCCAAGCAAGACAGTTAAGGGAATTTTGCCCCCTTTTGCGACCTTCCTTGGCACAATTGTTAAGTGAATCACTGCAGTTGTTAAGTTAGTAACATGATTAGGAAGTGAATCTGGCTTCCCCATTGACTTTGCTTGTTAGAAGGTCACAAAAGACCCCAGGACACTGCAACCGTCATAAATACATGCCAGTTGTCAAGCATCTGAATTTTCATCACGTGACCATGGGGATGCTGCAACGGTCGTAAGTCTGAAAAAGGGTCATAAGTCACTTTTTTCAGTGCTTCGAATGCTCACTAAGGGAATGGTAGTAAGTCAAGAACTGCCTGAATGGTTACATCTACCCAGCACAATACTGTAAGCAGAGAAGAAATGGGAAAGGAGAGGTCATTTCTAGTTGCTTTTGCCTCTGTGTGGAGCTCATGACACGAATAGAATAGAATAGAATAGAATAGAATAGAATAGAATAGAATAGAATAGAATAGAATAGAATAGAATAGAATAGAATAGAATAGAATAGAATAGAATAGAATAGAATTGCAAGGGACCTCGGAGGTCTTCTAGTCCAGCCCCCTGCTCAAGCAGGAGAACCTATACCATTTCAGACAAGTGACTGTCCAGTCTCTTCTTAAAAACCTCCAGTGATGGACCACCCACGATTTCTGGAGGCAAGCTGTTCCACTGGTTAATTGTCCTCATTGATAGGAAGTTTCCCCTTAATTCCTGATTGCTTCTGTCTCTGGTCAGTTTCCAACCATTGTTTCTTGTCCTGCCCTCTGGTGCTTTGGAGAATAGTTTGATGCCCTCTTCTTTGTGGCAGCCCCTCAAATACCGGAATACTGCTATCATGTCACCCCTATTTCTTCTTTTCTTTAGACTAGCCAAACCCAGGATCTGCAACCGTTCTTCATAATGTAGTGCTGCAGAAGAGGGTAGATTTTTAGAATATGCAGCCTGGAAAACTGCATGTTTATTGATGCAGCAGTGCAAGAACACCAACTGAAACACTCTGAGGTTACAGGGTAAAAAAAAATAGGATTAGGGGAAGGAAGTAAAAACAAGTCTGGATTTTCTCTCCTCAAATTATTTCCCTGTTGCCTAAACTCAAAGATGAAGTACAAACAGGTTGGAAAGCATTTATTACTGCTTTAAACCTACTCAGTGACCAGAGCTATAATGCTGGGGTGTTCAGCATCTAATTATGCAAACAATTTCCAGTGTGGAGAAAAAAATGGCTATAAAATATTTTGAGAAAGCAGCAGAATATTGAGGGGAGAAAATCACACTACAAAAGCAGGTTAGGAAGGATATTGGATACTATAAAGGTGAATGAATGATTTGATTGGTCTGTAATTTTCTATATGCAACCTGCATTGTACTGCATATAGACTGCAAAACTTCAGACAACCAGTAGACAGTAGTAAAGATAGTTTTCTTCATCTCTTGGCTGAATTTTGCATATCTTTAGCTGGACCACATCATGGAATTCTGTACAGATGGAAAAATCCTGATTTTTTTCCTATACTTATTTCTTCCTTTATTAAGGAAGATACACAGTACATGCTTTTGGAAAGCAGTGGTAAGAGTAAATCATAAAGCTACTGAAACGGATTGACCTGCAAGGCAGTGAAATTGAAATTGTTGGCTCCCTTAGAGTAAGCACAATAAAACTGATTGATATACAGCTTTATTATTTGGTTCATTATTTCCTTCTTGTATTTAAATCCTGCTTTCGTTTTTAACTTGTCACCAAGGTGTGGTATTTTTTTAAAAAAACAAAACAACACTATTTCCTAAAGGCAACATGAATTTTTATTCAGAACAGTACTTAGATTTTCCTAGAGTATATTTGATATGAAATCCCTGTGTGGTAAACCAATACTTAAAAATCTCATGTCTCATGTCCTACCTTAATAATGGAATCCCAGCTGGCTAGTCATATTCTCTCAACCCAACCCAGCTGTTGTGGGGAAAATAGGAGGAAAGCATGTTGGATATGTTTGCCGCCTTGAGTTATCTGAAAAGTAATAAAGGTGGGAAATAGACAGATGATAGATAGATAGATAGATAGATAGATAGATAGATAGATAGATAGATAGATAGATAGATAGGTAGGTAGGTAGGTAGGTAGGTAGGTAGGTAGGTAGGTAGATAGATAGATAGATAGATAGATAGATAGATAGATAGATAGATAGATAGATAGATAGGCAAGCAAGCTGTGGTTACGCAGTGATTAGAATGTGATATCGCACGCTAACTCACTGCTCACTGCCAGCAGTTCGATCCTGACCAGCTCAAGGTTGACTCAGCCTTCCATCCTTCCAAGGGACTCACGGCTCTTTGTCAAACTGTCCAAATGCGGGTTCCACAGAACACAACTCGATTATTTAGGGTACAGGATTTCCGCACGGGGGGTGGAAATGGACCCAAAGAAGGTAGAAGCCATCCAGCAATGGCAGGCTCCGCGGACGCGGCGTTGGTTGCAAAGTTTTCTAGGCTTTGCGAACTTTTACCGCCAATTCATACCGTGTTTTGCGGCCATAGCCCTGCCACTCACGGACCTACTCCGTACACGACAGTTGACAGTACAACCACGTCCCGGGCTACGGGTGGGATGGACTGCGGAGTGCCAATGTGCCTTCGATACACTCAAGGCCCTTTTTGCTAAAGAGCCGATCTTACGACACCCAAACCCTGCCCTGCCCTATGTGGTCCAAGCAGACGCGAGTGATGTCGCTCTCGGAGCCGTCCTTCTTCAGCGAAACGAGGACGGGGTGCTTCAGCCATGTGCCTATGCATCTAAAAAGTTGTCTCCCACGGAGCACGCATGGGCGATATGGGAGAAGGAGGCTTTCGCGGTACGCTGGGCACTAGAACTTTGGCGACATCACTTGGAGGGAGCTGTCCACCCATTTGAGGTGTGGACAGATCATAAAAATCTGATGGCTTTGCAAACACCCCAACGGCTCTCGCCCAAGCATGTACGGTGGGCGCTGTACTTTCGGTGATTCCGCTTTACATTGAAATATGTTCCGGGGGGGGGAAAAACTTCCTGGCGGACACACTGTCGCGTATGCCACAGTTTGAAGGAAAAAGGGAGGACGTAGTACAGGCGCTTGTACCTACTGAAGGTCTAGTTCGGGAGGGGAATGCTGCCCTAGCAGCACAAGATGGGTTCTGTGAGGACCTTCGAAAAGCCCTTCAGGGGGACGACTGGCTACAGACTCACCCAGAACTCGTGATCATGTGTGATGGCTTGGCTTGGCGCGGGACCCGGATCTATGTACCTGCCCCTTTGCGGGAACGAGTGCTATATCGGTGTCATGACACCAAGCAAGCCGGGCATTATGGATTTTTGAAAACCCTGCATTTGGCACACCGGCAATTTTGGTGGCCACACATGACGAAGACGGTGGAGGACTATGTTCGGCGATGTCACGTTTGCGCTACCACTAAACCCATGGTGGGAAAACCTTTGGGCCTCCTACAGAGAGTGGCCGGCCCTACCCGTCCATGGCAAGACATTGCCATGGACTTCATTGTCGAATTGCCCGAAAGTAAAGGCCATAATGTTATTTGGACAGTGGTGGACTTGTTTTCTAAGCAGGCCCACTTTATTCCCTGTAAAGGATTGCCCTCGGCACGTCGCTTGGCTTGGCTCTTTGTAACTCACATCTACCGTTTACACGGGGTGCCGCGCCGTATCATTTCGGACCGGGGTGTGCAGTTCACGGCGCGTTTTTGGAAGGAATTTGTTGGATTCATCGGATCGACCCAAGGACTCAGCACGGCGTACCACCCTAGCACCAACGGCGCAGCGGAACGGGCCAATGCCGCTGTTGAGCGTTATCTACGTTGTTACGTGTCGTACCAACAAACCAACTGGGTGGACCTCTTAGTGTTTGCGGAAGTAGCGTATAACAACGCCGTTTATAGTAGTACGGGGTTTTCCCCCTTCAAAGTGGTCACGGGTAACGATTTCGTCCCCATCCCTGAGTGCAGCCCGGGGAACGGAGTCCCCTGTCAGCCGCAGGAGTGGATGAGGCAAATTGAGGAGGCCTGGGGTGCGGCGAAAAAAGCGCTGGAGCGGGCTGCGGTAACGTATAAGGAGCAGGCCGATAAAAAACGAAAGGCGTTCGCAGTCCCAAAGGTGGGAGATTTGGTCTACCTGTCCACCAAATATCTGCGTGCCCACGTCCCCTGTAAGAAGCTAGGGCCCAAATACATCGGGCCATTCCGGGTGGTACAGGTAATTAACCCCGTAACGGTACGGCTACAACTACCGAAGATCCTAGGCAAACTCCACCCAGTGTTCCACAGTAGCCTGCTGAAGCCCGCCACCACAGCCTCAACGGCAGTAGGGGAGGGAGGCCCTGGGCCCATCCACGGCGAGCAGTACGAGGTTCAAGAGATCCTTGACTCCAGGGTCCGTAGGGGGGTGTCCAGTACCTAATCAGGTAGAAGGGATATCCCGTTGAAGACGCAACATGGGTAGGAGAAGCTGATGTACATGCCCCTCGGTTGGTGCGGGCATTCCACCGGTCGCACCCTGGCAAACCAAGGGCGGGACGGATGGACGCCATGGGCCGGGTGGAGAGTTGCTTACCTCTTATGTCTCCCCCTGCAGGAGGGGCCCTGGTAGAAGGGGCGGCATGTCGAGCCCCGCGGGCCCGACGCTCACCAGCGCTGCGGGCTCGACAGTCTTTGGCACCCACCACCTGCTCCGGCACTCACCGCCTGCTCCCGCTCACCAGCTGTTCCGACGTCCTCGGCGAGGCCCGGCTGCGGCGGCGATGGCGGCCTGCTAGACGCTGCGCTGGGCCCATGGCCGGGGTTTCGGCAGTGCGCGCGTGCGCTCTGCGGCCCGACTCCACCCTGCCGGCTACAGTGGCCTCTCAGGGCCTTGGGCCTGCAACAGCTGTGCCTTCGCCGGAAGCGTCGCTGAGAGGAATGCCTGCCCTGCCGGCTATGGTGGCCTCACAGGGCCTTGGGTCCGCAACAGCTGTGTCCTCGACTCCTGGGCCGCCGGCGGACCTACAACAGCGAACTGGGCTGGAACGGGGGAGCGAAGCTGTTAGGTCAGGGGGGAGAAGCCCGGCCAGGGCTCGCTGGGCCTGCAAAGCGGGGGGGTGAGCAGCAGGGTGGGCAGCGCTAGAAGCATCAGGGAGAGGGATGCCAGTTCCGGGGATGGGTGTGGGGGTGGTGTCTGGCGGCGACGGGGCGGATGACCGCGAGGGAGCTTACCTGGGGGTGGTGGGTGCTGGGTGTCAGGACGCATCACAAAGGGAGGTGCTTGGGAGGAATGGATCTTAAGTAGAGGAGGGGCGGATGTGGGCGTGGCCGGGTGGGCCGTGGGTGTGTACAAGCAGCATGTATTTAACAGCGTTGGGTGCAGATAGCAGCCAACGCTGGCTTTGTTCCTTTCGGAGTTTGTTTGTTTGCTCAATAAACCGTTCCTGAGAACTCAGCACTTGTCTCGGTTGCTTGTCTTTCCTGCTCTCCGGACGAGGTTTGAGAGACAGTAAAATGAATATCCAGATATTGGGAGCAATATGCTGTCTCTGTAAGCCACTTAAAGAGCACTGAAAAGCATTGAGAAGTGGTATACAAGTCTAAGTGCTATTGCTAAAATAGTTACTGTCTGTTCTGTACCAGCCTGCTACCGGCCCTGCAGAAAAGGCAGGGACAACCCCTTTTACAAGAAGGCAAGAAGCTGGAACTAAGCCTGCCAAATTTATAACATAAAACAGAGCAAACAGAGCAAAGAGAGCAAACACGAACCATGAAACAGGAGCTATTCAAACAGTTGCCTTCAGCAAACCAGCCCTCCCATGCATTCCCCTTTTAAACAGTTCAGGGCGTGGCTTCTCTATGCCTCCTTCCGAGGTGCCCCATTGCCTTCCTCTGTTTACTCCTGATTGACTGCCTCCTGCGTCAGGCGTCCTTGAACAGGGCCAGCTGTGGGTCATCTTCATCCACGCTGTCAGGCTCACACAGCTGGGTCTGCGTCGTAACCAGGTGGGAGGGGCCTGGCTGAGGGCTCTCATCAACAAGCTCTCCAACCCCCTCATCAACCTCTCCAACACCCCCCTCCTCCTCCTCTGAATCGTCCGACCCAACTGCCGAACCCACAGGCTGACCCTGAATCACAACACTGTCACAAGCAGATTGATGTCTGAGACATGAAGTTCTCTTTGTCAGCTCAACCACCTACATCATTTTAGAAAGAAGTGGTGTACAGGTTAGAACCTCCTTACATTCATTGCAGTTTCTCTGATACGGAATAATTTTTTCTTAGGTTTGATTTTCCAGGTTTAACTACATGAATGAAAGACATTTTTCTCTTCCAGGGGCCTGGATACAAATGGATTTCCCATCAAGTTCTCAAGTACCTGAAAAGGGCTTGACAAATAATGTGGATTCCAAATCACAATCAAACATCATCTCGTGCATTTCCTTGCCAGGAAGTGTTACTGATGATATAGTACAAGCTCATTCATCAAAAAATATTGTCATGGATGAGGAAATTGGACATGGTAAGAAAGGCCAATCATTACACATGTTACTAGGACTACAATTTCTAGAATTATGCTTGCCAGGAATTAATAATTTTAATTCATCTGACAACGATAACTTTGAAGAAGCCATAGATCTCTACCTGAATTTCAGTGCTGCTATCCTGGCAAGGCACCAATGCTGAATGTGCAAGATAAGAAATATCCATTACACTAATGATTGCATGTATACATACATGTAGTCCCCGAAATTACATCTGTAAAGGAGCCCATCACAGTCATAAGGTCGTAATTTACCACAGGTTTTTTTGTGGCAATCATTAAGCAAAGGCCATGGGCGTCAAAAAGTGAACATGGTGGTCATTAATCAAACCCTGCCCTCTGATGCTTTGGAGAATAATTTAACCCCCTCTTCTTGGTGGCAGCCCCTCAAATACCGGAATACTGCTATCATGTCACGCCTATTTTTTCTTTTCTTTAGACTAGCCAAACCCAAGTCCTGCAGCTGTTCTTCATATGTTTTAATCTCCAGGACTTGATCATTTTAGTTGCTCTTCTCTGAACTTTTTCCAAAGTCTCAACATCGTTTTTGTGATATGGTGACCAAAATTGGCTGCAGTATTCCAGGTGTGGTCTTACCAGGGTTTTATAAAGCGGTACTAATACTTTGTGCGATCTTGATTCTATGCTTCTGTTTATACAAGCCAGGATTGTATTCTTTTTTTTTCTTTACTGCTGCTGCACACTTCTGGCTCATATTCAAGTGAAACATCCACTAGGGTTCCAAGGTGTCTGTCACAGTTACTGTTTTTTAAGCCAGGTCTCACCCAATCTGTACTTGTACCTTTGATTTTTCCTGCCTAAATGTAAAACTTTGCTTTTCTCCACATTAAAAATCATTAAGTTGGATAGGGGCCATTGTTCAAGTTTGTCAATATCTTTTTGGGTCCTGAGCTTGTCTTCTGGGGTGTTAGCTATTCCTGCCAGTTTAATGTCATCTGCAAATTTGATGAGTTCCCCTTCAATTTCCTCATCCTAGTCATTTATGAAGATATTGAAGAGTACTGGGCCTAAGAAGGAGTCTTGTAGTACCCCACTACTTATTTCTCTCCATTTGGATATAGTACCATTAAGGACTACTCATAGAGTACGGTTTGTCAGACAGCTACAAATCCATCTGGTGGTGATGTTATCTATTCCATCTTTTTCTAGCTTACCAAGCAGTAGGTTGTAGTCTACTTTCTTAAGTGCCTTACTGAAATCTAAGTACTAAAGTACTTTTCACAACATAAGCAGAAACTAATACCATTGTAGCTCACCTCCCAGTTCATAATATAATTCTCCCAGCAAAATTTGGGCCTTACCTTTGTCATGTCTTATTTTCATAATAAATATAATTTCTCTTTCGTGGCTGTATTGAATTTACAAGCCTTGGGAAACTTGGGGAGATGAGAATGTGCCCAAATTGTAAGGCAACTTGGTGTCTTCCAACTTTTCCAGGAAGCTAATGAGTTGTTAGAAAAGACCAAAACCACACAAAGTACTTTGGAATAGCATCATCTCACTTCCTCTCTCTGTGAGGTGAATTATGCTGCCTCAGTGGCATGAAACACCTTACTGAAACCATCACATATAGGTCTACTGCATTGTATCACTTGAGCTCATCTTATTTTAAACTCCTTTTACTATTTTGTTAATGATAAATGTATGGGGTATCAGTGTCCTCTGTTTGGCCTAACCTTTAAAGTGTGAATGGTTGTATTACCTTGTTTCTTTACATCACCTGTTCAAATCTGTATTTTTAAAAAAAATAAAGCTGGGATAAGCAAATGGAAGTCCAGAGGTTACTGGACTACACTTACCAGCATTCTTAGCCAGGAATAGGAGATCTTGAGAAGTTGTAATTCAGCAACACCCATAAATGGCCTAGAATAAGATAACAAATTAGATCAACTATTTGTCTATCTGGAAATTCTGAAACTTAGTTGGAGAGGACCAGGTTGGAAAAGGCTGACTTAAAGGCCCAAGTAATCTTTTCTTTGGCTGTGCAATATTTTACATCTGATAGCAAAAAGGTGCTTCATAATGTGCTATAGTAAAAGCATAGCATCTCTTAACAATTCATTAAAGCAGCCATGTCTGTGCCCAGGAACTAAATTTGCGAGTAAAATTATTCAGTCTCAGAAAAAATGCAGTGGCTTTAATGAGTTGCTGGCAGTGCTGCATTCAGACTCCAGGATTTTTCAAAGCAATATTTCAGAATCAAATCTGTAGCATTGCACAGCCCTGTTCTTTTTCTTCATATTTTTTATGTGTTACAGGTTATCCAAGTTCTCCTGGACAGTTGTTTCATGACATTCAGATGGATGGATACCAATCCAAAGAAGAGCTATTTTACATTCCCTATAGATTAGCTAAAGTATACATTACCAAGGTAAACAATGAGGATCATTGCTGACATACATTGACTTTATGCAGCAAGGAATATGATAGCAAGATGAGAAACAGAAAAAAGATCATCACTTTTACAGCCTCTCACAAAACATCACCAAAAGCACCAAGATAATGATATAAAGAGACATGTCTCCTAAGAAAGTGGGACACTGTTGATAATGAACATTAATGTATCAACGTTCATTCACTTAACTGTTACTAAACACAAATCAGTTCTTTCCTCCTTTTCCCATTGCAATATTTGTCTCTTAAGAAAATATTTTTTTCATGGTCATCTATTTAATGAATAATAAATATCAAACTGGGTTTTTACAAACATTCTGCCCTGAGATAGAACTACGTTTACACCTGGTTCAAGAGACAGATATTTTTTACTCAAGTGCTCAACAAGGTAAGGTTGAAATGAGATCTTCCTTTGCAGTGCCTGATTTGAAGAGTTGCCTTACCCTCTGGCTCACAGAAAAATCCTGCTGAATGAAGGACATTAAAAACATTTCACAAATTTACAAATATTCATCCAATGAACAATAGAGTACTATGAATAGAAAATATGTGCCTTAAATGTTAGTTGTATGTCCGCCAAGCCATATGCCATACGGTGTATGTACAATTTGTTTCTTTAAACATTTTTGTCACTTTACTTCTTAAACCTGTCTCAGATTTAAAAAATTACAGTTGCCAAGTCAGAACAGTATTACACATAGTCCCCAATTTACAACCACAATTGGGATTTTTGAATGTCTGTTGTTAAGGAAAGGCGATTATTAAGTAAGTCATGTCTGATTCTTCAACCTTTCAGCAACGATTGTTAAGCAAATCACTGCAATTGTTAAATTAATGACAAGGTCATTAAGCAAACCCAGTTTCCCTCATTGACTTTGCTTGTCGGAAGCTGGCTAGGAAGGTCACAAACAGTGATCAGGTGACCCCAGGACACGTTGTAAATACCTGCCAGTTACCAAGTGCCTAATTTTTCATCACGTGATCTTGGGGATCCTGCAAGAGCCGTAAATGGGAGGACTGGTTGAAAGTCCATTTTTTCAATGCCATTGCAACTTTGAATGGTCACTAAAAGGATGGTTGTAAGTCAGGGATTTTCCATATACCAGTTGTGAATTGATTGAGCCTACTAAAATGAAATGCAGTTAAGGTGCATTTTGATTTTGTTGTCTGCTTGTGCTAGTTTAACCTTCTGTGTCAGGGATCTTCAAACTTGGCAGCTTTAAGACTTGTGGACTTCAACTCCCAGAATTCCTCAGCCAGCCATGCTGGCTGAGGAATTCTGGGAGTTGAAGTCCACAAGTCTTAAAGCTGTCAAGTTTGAAGACCCCCTGATATATGTCGTGTTTCTTACAGTACAGTACAGCCAACTGCTGACCTATGAGACATTGTGAAGGATCTGTATTCAATAATAACATGATTTTTTTTTCTATTTGCTTTTCTGTGCAGATTGTAAAAGACATGCACCAGATGAAAGCCAGATATGTGAAAGTTATCAAAGAGCTGGAGCATGTTGGGGAAAAAAGCCAGGTGATTTTTTTTTCTGTTATGACAGAAGCAATCCAAGTGCTCAATTGCTTTTCATTTCACCATGAGAAGAAACATGAGTCAACAGGACCTTTTCCACTTAAGTTACATCTGATAAAGGCTGTCAGATGATTGGCATGGAACACAACTTATTTTAACTGCAATTGTCTACGTAGTTACGTAGGATTAAGCCTTGTGCATTTATAAGATGACATTTTTAGGAAGATTTTTTTCCCCCAAATGTGATGTAGAGAAATCAGTCTCCTCCATCTCTTGTTTACTGGATGTATTGGAACTCCCCAGATTTTTGACACATGTGGAAAGCACCAGATGAAAAAAAAGCCTACCCCAATCTGTTGAAACTAATGAGATTCAAGTGTAACAAACTTTGTTTAGGATTAGGCTAGTTTGTAGAACAGCCACATTAAAGAAATGTTCAGGAGAGAACATTCTCTTGAAAACGTAGAGAGATTGATCTCTTATGGTCTAAAATATTTCATGTTTTTCAAACTTGGCAACTTTAAGATGCTGCTTGGAAGTTGAAGTCCACACATCTTAAAATTGCAGGCTTCAGACATTTCTGTTGTGAGTTCTGTTCTGTCTTTTGCCCTATCCTGAATATGATGGTGACTTCTGAAAACATAAACTCCAGTTTTCATATTAGAAGATAGCTCCCTCTAGTGGGTTTTTCTGGATATCCGTGAGGTGAAAGCATTTAAGGTTTATTAAATTTACAGTAAACATCCAACTATCTGGCAATAAAAAGATATCTGTCTCCTTGAATTGACCCTGTAGTGACTTAAATATGCAGATGCATCATGTAGCTTTCTTATCAATAGTGAGGAAATAATTTCCCATATATCTTTGGGATATATTTCAACATCCTTAGAGTCCAACATCCAAATATTAAACAGATTCTTGACTCTAGCAATTTTGGGGATTTGTTTTTTTGTTTAGATTACCCGAAGTCTGAAAATAACCTTCTGAAAAGTGTGTGTCTGTGTGTCTGTGTCTGTGTGTCTGTGCGTGCATGCGTGTGCACTACATACGAGCATATAGCTATACCTGTACCAATATGAATATGAATACCTATATGAATACCTATACTCATAACTTTTTTTGTCATAGAATGCACCGGAACAGAGTTCCAGAACCTTTTTTTGATGGATTTTCCAAGTTTTAAAAGTAACTTTTGAAAATTTGATGTTTGGTCCATGTGGACTTGAATCACCCTATCAAGCGTAGCAGGTCAGCAGGAAAATCATTAAAATGGTGCATGTGGGCTGCTTGTGTGTCAAGGCTGATACATGCGTACTTCATCCGCACTGGTTGTGATGGTGCTGCTCAGCTTGTGGCACTGGTCAGCTTCTGATTGGTCGTGTGGTCGCACGCCAAGTGTTTACTGCGGGTGGTGACCATTATGTTTCGTTACACAACTGATGTGTGTGGGTGCATGTACTGTGATAGACCACATGCAAAAGGTAAATTTATGTTAAGGACTTGAATATATAATTTTTTAATAAAAGATAAATAAGATGTGAGTTCTGGCACCTTTTTTCTTACAAAAAAAGCACTGCCTATACTTATACCTATATATATACCTTGCTATTGTTAGTTGCGAAGTCGTGTCCGACCCTTCACAACCCCATGGACAATATTCCTCCAGGCCTTCCTGTCCTCTACCATCTTCTGGAGTCCATTTAGGCTCATGCCTACTGCTTTAGTGACTCCATCCAGCCACCTCATTCTCTGTCGTCCCTTTCTTCTCTTGCCCTCAACGTTTCCCAGCATTAGGCTCTTCTCCAGTGAGTCCTTCCTTCTCATTAGCTGGCCAAAGTATTTGAGTTTCAACTTCAGGATCTGACCTTCTAAAGAGCAGTCAGGGTTGATCTCCTCTAGGACTGACCAGTTTGAACGCCTTGCAGTCCAAGGGACTCACAGGAGTCTTCTCCAGCACCCTAGTTCAAAGGCCTCAATTCTTTGGCACTCAGCCTTTCTTATGGTCCAACTTTCAGAACCATACATTGCAACTGGGAAGACCATAGCCTTGACTATACGCACTTTTGTTGACAGGGTGATGTCTCTGCTTTTTAGTGTGCTGTCTAGATTTGCCATGGCTTTCCTCCCCAGGAGCAAGCGTCTTTTAATTTCTTGGCTGCAGTCCCCGTCTGCGGTGACCTTGGAGCCCAGGAAAATAAAATCTGTCACTACCTCCATTTCTTCCCCATCTATTTGCCAGGAATTGAGAGGGCCAGATGGCATTATCTTGGTTTTCTTAATGTTTAGTTTCAAACCAACTTTTGCACTCTGCTTCTTCACTCACAACAAGAGGATCTTTAATTCCTCTTCACTTTCTGCCATTAGAGTGGTATCATCTGTGTTGTGTAGCAGGTTCTTTGGCGCAGGAAAAAAGGCGAGGCAAGTGAGTTCAGGCAAACTCATGGTTTATTGATTGCAGAATGTGAACTGAGAACTGAGCTGTAACTAGCCGCAATTTATAGTCTAGCCCTTAGGCGGCAGCCAATAGGTTTGAAGCAACCATTGCCGCCTAGGGACAGCCAATACCAGCACTGGAGACTTGTAGTCTGGGTTGCTGGAGAGCCATTAGCTGCTCCAGCTACCCACGTGGTATTACATTTGAGCCCAATACATAACAATCTGCATATCTTAGGTTGTTGATATTTCTCCTGGCAATCTTAATTCCAACTTTTGATTCATCTAGCCCTGCCTTTCTCATGATGTGCTCTGCATATAAGATAAACAGGCAGAGTCACAATATACAGCCCTCCCAGACTCCTTTCCCAATTTTGAACCAATCAGTGGTTCCGTGTACAGTTCTCACTGTTGATTCTTGACCCGCATTCTCAAGAGACAAATAAGATGGTCTGGTACGCCCATCTCTTTAAGAACTTGCCACAGTTCGTTGTGATCCACACAATCAAAGGCTTTAGCATAGTCAATGAAGCAGAAGTAGATGTTTTTCTGGAACTCCCTAGCTTTCTCCATGATCCAGTGTATGTTGGCAATTTGATCTCTAGTTCCTCTGCCTCTTCGAAATCCTGCCTGTACTTCTGGTAGTTCTCGATCCACATACTGCTGGAGTCTAGCTTGTAGGATTTTAAGCATAACTTTACTAGCATGTGTTATGAGTGCAATGGTGTGATAGTTTGAACATTCTTTGGCACTGCCTTTCTTTGGAATTGGAATGTAAACTGATCTTTTCCAATCCTGTGGCCACTGTTGAGTTTTCCAAATTTGCTGGCAAATTGAGTGTAGCACTTTTACTGCATCATCTTTTAAGATTTTGAATAGCTCAGCTGGAATACTGTCACCTCCGCTAGCTTTGTTGTTGCTCAGCTTTCCTAAGGCCCATTTCCCTTCATATTCTAGGATGTCTGGCTCGAAGTCAGTGACAACCTCATCGTGGTTATCAGGGACGTTAAGCTCATTCTTGTATAGTTCTTCTGTGTAATTTTGCCACCTCTTCTTAATCTCTTCTGCCTCTGTTAAGTCCCTGCCATTTTGGTCCTTTATCATGCCCATTTTTGCATTAAACGTTCCCTTCATCTCTCCAATTTTCTTGAAAAGATCTCTGGTCCTCTCTATTCTATTGTTTTCTTCTATTTCTTTGCACTGTTCATTTAAGAAGGCATTATTATCTCTTCTAGCTATTCTCTGGAATTCTGCATTCAATTGGGCGTATCTTTCTTTTTCTCCCTTGCCTTTCGCTTCCCTCCTGTCCTCAGCTATTTGAAAAGCTTCCTCAGACAGCCATTTTGCTTTCTTGCATTTCTTTTTCTTTGGGATGGTTTTGGTTGCTACTTCTTGTACAATGTTTCGAACCTCCATCCATTGTTCTTCAGGCACTCTGTCTATCAGATCTAATTCCTTAAATCTATTTTTCACCTTTACTGTATATTTGTCAGGGATATGATTTAGTTCATACCTTGAGTGGCCTAGTGTTTTTCCCTACTTTCTTCAGTTTAAGCCTAAATTTTGCAACAAGAAGCTCGTGGTCTGAGCCACAGTCAGCTCCTGGTCTTGTTTTTACTGACTGTATGGAGCTCCTCCATCTTTGGCTGCAGAGCATATAGTCAATCTGATTTCTGTGTTGACCGTCTGGTGATGTCCACGTGTAGAGCCATCTCTTGGGTTGTTGGAAAAGAGTGTTTGCTATGACCATCGTATTCTCTTACAAAATTCTATCAGCCTGTGCCCTGCTTCATTTTGTGCTCCAAGGCCAAACTTGCCTGTTATTCCAGTTATCTTTTGGCTTCCTACTTTATCATTCCAATCCCCTATGATGATAAGGACATCATTTTTTGGTGTTAGTTCTATAAGATGCTGTAGGGCTTCATAGAACCGGTCAACTTCATCCTCTTCAGCACTGGTAGTTGGGGCATAGACTTGGACTACTGTGATATTGAATGGTTTGCCTTGTATTCAAATTGAGATCATTCTGTCATTTTGAGGATTGTATCCCAGGATTGCTTTTCCTATTCTTTTATTGACTATGAAGGCTACTCCATTTCTTCTGAGGGATTCTTGCCTGCAGTAGTATACCTGATGGTCATCTGAATTAAATTCATCCATTCCTGTCCATTTTAGTTCACTGATTCCTAAGATGTTGATGTTCAATCTTGTCAATTCTTGTTTGACCACGTCCAGCTTGCCTTGATTCACGGATCTTACATTCCAGTTTCCTATGGAGAAAAAATCTTTACAGCATCGGACTTTCCTTTCACCACCAGATACATCCACAGCTGAGCGTCCTTTCGGCTTTGGCCCAGTCGCTTCATTCTTTCTGGTGCTACTAGTACTAGCCCTCTGCTCTTCCCCAGTAGCATATTGGACGCTTTCCGACCTGAGGGGCTCATCTTCCAGCGTCATATCTTTTTGCCTTTTGGTACTGTCCATAGGGTTTTCATGGCAAAGATACTGGAGTGGGTTGCCATTTCCTTCTCTAGTGGATCACATTTTGTCAGAACTTTCTGCTATGACCTGTCCATCTTGGGTAGCCCTGCACAGCATAGCTCATAGCTTCATTGAATTATGCAAGCCCCTTCGCCACGACAAGGCAGTAATCCATGAAGGGGATATCTATACCTATACAAATAATTTTCCCTCTCTGTCCATTAGTTTTATGGAATTGGAAAAAAATAGAACAAAAATTGGGAAAAGATGGAAGGGAAAGAAAGATAGAATGCGTGCTTTAAGAAGGAGAAAAAAATTGTCAGAATATCTGGAAATATTTCCAGATATTCTTCTGTGTCTGAGTTCTTAGCGTGGGGGTGGATGATCTTTTAAGGGACTAGCACTGCAATCACCAATCATGCACAGAGACAGACACACAAAAATGAATGGGTGTCCATCAAAAGCTCCCTCCTGCAAAATGAACCCCCATTAATTATGTCCTCTTTTTGGAGGAGGAAAGGAAAGGCCATGAGGGACCTCAATACTCTCTTTTGTTCTTCTTCCCATCCACTGCCAAAACATTCTCCGTTTTGCTTGGAAGAAAGCAGCGGCAATCAGGAATCTTCCTTTCCTTCCAGTAAAATAGTTAACTATTATGTTAGTTTTGCTGTAACTGGGCTTATTATGTGTCTTCCCTAAGGAAAAAAAAGCTTCCTCATCAGTCGAGGTGATGGTGATTAATTTATATCTCACTTGAAGGCACAAGCATGAGCAGTTTTACTGCAGGTTTATGCAGATCTCCATTACCATTTGAAGCTGGAAACTGTGATCTTCTAATTCAAGTTGAATTAGGCACCCTTGTGTTTGACATACTTGCCCTGTGGATCTGTTGTCTTAGAACATAATTATTTCACTAGCTGCTCTCTGCATCACACCCAATACATTTTTAACGCTGTTATTAAAACTGCATAGTTAAGAATAACTAACTCTCCAAATGATTTAATTTCATTTGGAATGTCGGAGGTCTGTGAACTGTCTAGTAATTTCAGATGAAAATATAATTCTTTGATAACACGTATCAGCAGGACTTTGGAAAAGTTAATACCGTAGAACTTGGTGCGTGAGAAAATAAAACTCATAAAATTTTAAAAGTTCTATTTGTGTCTGGATATTTGGATACAACAGCAGGCTTTGTTTAACAGCAAAGGCAGACAACATTTGCCTTTCCTCTTTGTTCATGCTATTCCTTTATTTACAGTAGTGGTCAAAATTGTGGAAACCTTTTGGGAAAAGTGTACATTTGAGGTTTGATGGCTAATAACACCACTTTTTTTTGGAGTAGTACCATAAAATTATATATCAATGGAAAGATAATTTTATCAAGAATGTAATGCAACATAGTTTGTTCTATTATCTGTACTGTACTCTATGAAAAGTTGTAGCCAAATAACCAGAAAAAGGAAGCACAACTTGCTTAGGTTGATATCATGTAGCTTTCCTTCATTTGATTGTAGCCAATGAGCATGAGTGTTTAGAGAGCCAATCAGGTGTCATCTTGCTTTGACAATGAGCCAATCAGATCACAGTAGGATGCAATTATTGATGTCATGTATTGACGCTGAGAAAAGGACATTTGTCAGTGTGTTATGTGATCACTATCAAGTTGGTTGGGGTTTTTTGTGTTCTTTCATTTAGTGAGCTTGTAAAAAGTAATTAAAGTAATGGTGCAAAGAGTTTGCTTGCCCCAAAAGCAATGTAAAATAGTATTATTAAATGAACAAGGCTACAGTTATAAAGACATTAGAAGAAAAATTGGTGGAAACTTAACCAAAGGTGGCATTTCTACTGTACACTTTTCCCAAAAGGCTTCCACAATTTTGGCCACTACCGTACTTACTTGCCATGTGTCTGAAATGCTATAGGGTCTCCTGCTCGAACAGAAGACCTCCAAGGTCTCTTCCAACTCTATCATTCTATGTTCTGTGTTCTATGTGCCAGTCCCTGATTATAATCTGGAAGAAGTGTCTAACAAGAAATGTTAGCCTTGTTGGGCACAAATATATGTTAGTCCAGTTATTGCAACCTATTTTTTTTTTTAATTCCATTTATATCCCGCCCTTCTCCAAAGACTCAGGGCGGCTTACAAGCTTAGCAGTAGCCTTCATTCTATGTATATGCCTGCTTATTAGGGCTTTCACCACCACCACCCCCAAGCGGCATTATTACAAAGTCAGCTTAATTGCCCCCAACAATCTGGGTCCTCATTTTACCTACCTCGGAAGGATGGAAGGCTGAGTCAACCTTGAGCCTGGTGGGACGCGAACCTGCACTAATTGCAGGCAGCTGGTGTTACTTAAGGAGGCATTAGCCCACTGCTCCACCAAGGCTTGAATTTTAATTAATTTTAATTCTGTCCTTACTTCCCTGGCCTTTGATTCTTTGTTAGGAAGATGCAAACAATCAGGATTACAAAACCCATTACCCCTCACATCTATGAAATAAATAAAAGAAATCCCACTTCTCTGGATGGACGGTTTCACCTGACTGCAAAGAAGACATATTGCTTCTCAAGAAAAAGGATGAGACAATTCACTCTATGAATAGAAAACAACTGGAATAAGAATGTGTAATCCTGAAGAGTGATTGAGAAGAGAGGGTGACCCTATATTTAAAGTATTTGGGACTTATAGATAGTACTGATTTGGACCAAAAATATTCTTTGAGTATAATAACCCAATTTTGACCTGAGCTGAGGTCTATTTTTTTCTCCCAAAAGAATTTTCTGACACTTTCCATTTTCTCACAAATAAAATAATAATAACAGCAACAGCAACAGCAACAGCAACAGCAACAGCAACAGCAACAACAACAACAACAACAACAACAACAATAACAATAACAATAACAATAACAATAACAATAACAATAACAATAATAATAATAATAATAATAATAATAATAATAATAATAATAATAATAATTCCTACAACACAACTTTCTACAAATGCCTCTACTATTCTTTCTGCTGGCTGCCGTTCTCTTCCAAAATGGAAAGGAATAATATGGGGGTCCCCAACCTCCAGTCCATGAACCAGTATTGGTCTGCAGACCGTTGGGAATCTGGCCGCGCAAGCAGTGGGTGAACTCACAAAGCTCCATTTGTGCATGCACAAAATTAGGTTGCAGGCACTAAACCATCCCCTCCCTCCCCACCATCACCCACCGCTGCTGGTCCACAGAGCCAGAAAATTTGGGACCACTGGATTAACAGCAGAGAAAAACTGTGTGTATGGGGAAAAAATATCCAGACTTTGTTTGAAGGCTCCATGCTAGGGTTGATTCCTCAGGGGTACTATCTCTGCTAACCCAAGCATTTGTAGGCTTCCAAGTAAAACATTTTGTAATTCTGTAATTTCAAAATCTTTGCAGGTGAAAAGCCCAAACGCTTCAGAAGGTTAGCAATCTCATGTTACTTGATTTATTTAAATGGTTTGCCCATTCTTGCTATGATAGTTGTCAAAATCTTTTAATAATATAATAATATAGGCAACTACATAAAGACCAAAGTTATGAATCCCTGATTTTTCTGGTGTGTCCCCAATCAAGTAAACTACTGTAGAAAGGTTGTTATCAAGTGTCTATTACAAAGAAGAAGCATAATCCAAATGTTTAGATTCAGAGGATTTTTTTCCCCCTAATAGCTGTCATTAAAGATTATTTTCTTCACCATAAACTGCTGATAGGAGCAAGCCGTAATGGCAGTGAAAAACCAATACAGCGACAAAATAAAGCACCTGAGAGCTTCTTTGGAAGCTTATCAAGAAATGGTAGGAAAAGAAAAGCTATGCTGGCAAGACACAAGAAAGGTAAGAAGCAAAATGCAGTCATCTTGAACGAAAGGTAGACAACTACATAGGTACCACATGCATGATTTGTGAGTTGCTTCTTTTCTTCTTCTGCATTCTGAACGATGGGCAGTGCTGTTATGTGCAACTGCTGTACTTTTGCTCTTTCTTTCTTCAAAGTCGCCCTGTTAAGGAAATAAAATGTCTAGCTTTGTACTATCTATTTTCAAGTTTTGATAGAGTAGAGTATCCACCCAAGAGCTGACCTCATTCCAAACCCACAGTCATAGATCCAGAAATATCAATCCCTTCCAGTGTAACTATCACTCAGGGTCACCTCAATAACTGCTAGGTGAGATGGCTGAATCCATTTTCCTAACATACGAAACGTGGCAGGAGTGAATCATCTTTCATGTTTGAAAGCATGCTCCTTTCTTAGCTTTTTGTTATAGAACAAATACCATTATTGACGCTCAAAGATCAACCAGAAGCCAGCAGACCCCTCATTTCTTTTGTATCATTTATTAAACATCCAGAAATTGGAAGAAGAAAATAGGAGGCTGAGAGAAGAAAAGGAGGAACTCATGAATCTGATCCAAGTGCAAGACGTGAATGCAGACAAAGAAAAAGTAGACCAGAATCAGGTTGGTTAAACATTCTTGGAAACCAGCCAGGTTTTTCTTTCAACTAAAATTATATTTTCTCCTTCTTCCCTGGGTGCTCATGTAGATGGTTTTCATTATTTAAAATAAATAATTATTTTGATTGTTTCTCATTTGCAGCACTTTTGTTTTCTGTATTTTTTGTACTTATGTTCATATTTATAATTTTGGATTTACAGTGCATTTAGAAAGTATTCAGTCCTCCTTCACTTTTGTCAATTTCGTTATGCTGGTTCAATTGAGTCTTTGGGGGTATGACGTGACAAACTTTGCACACCTGGATTGGGGGATTTTCTGTCATTCTTCCTTGCAAATCCTCTGAAGCTCAGTCATGTTGGATGGTGACTGTCAGTGGACAGCCATTTTCAGGTTCCTCCATAGATGTCAATAGTGTTCAAGTCAGGGCTCTGGCTGGGCCACTCTAGGATATTCAAAGAGTTGTCCTTAAGCCACTCCTGTGTTGTCTTGGCTGTGTGCTTACGATCGTTGTCATGTTGGAAAGTGAACCTTCGACCCAGTCTGATGTCCTGAGCACTGTGGTAAAGGTTTTCATTGAGGATATCCTCGTACTTTCTCGATTCAGCTTTCCTTCAATCTTGACCAGTCTCCTAGACCCTGATGCTGAAAAACACCCCACAGCAAGATGCTGCCACCACCATGCTTTACTGTTGGGTTGATATTGGGCAGGTGCTTGGTTTCTTCCAGACATAACATTTAGAATTGAGGCCAAACAGTTCAATCTTAGTTTCATCAGATCAGAGAATCTTATTCCTCACAGTCTAGAGTCTTTCAGGGGCTTTTTTGTAAACTCCAAGTGGGCTTTCATGTGTTTTGCACTGAGGAGAGGCTTCCGTCTAGCCACTCTGCCATAAAACCCAAATCAGTGGAGAGCTGCAGGGATGGTTGTCCTTCTGGAACTCTGTCCCCTCTCCACACAGCATCTCTAGAGCTCAGTCAGAGTGACCATCAGGTTCTTAGTCACCTGTCTTACTAAGGCCCTTCTCCCCCGATTACTCAGCTCGACAGGGCAACCAGCTTTTGGAAGAATCCTGATTAAGCCAAACTTCTTCCATTTCAGAATTATGGCGGCCACTGTGTTCCTTGGAATCTTCAGTGCAGCAGAAATTTTATTGTAGCCTTCCCCAGATCTGTGCTTTGCAAAAAAAATCCTGTCTCTGAGCTCCGCAGGCAGTTCCTTTGACCTCATGACTTTTCCTCTGCTACAGCATACATAGTCAGATGTGTCAGGCCTTTCATAGAGAGGTGTATGCCTTTCCAAATCATGTCCAATCAATTTAATTTACCACAGGTCATCTCCAATTAAGGTGTAGAAACATGTTAGCAACTATCAAGAGAAATGGGAGGCACCTGAGCTAAATTTCAAGTGTTGTTGCAAAGGGTCTGAATACTTATGCCAATGTGATGTTTCAGTTTTTTTTTATTTTTAATAAATTTACATACATTTCTAAAATTCTGTTTTCACTTTGTCATTGTGGGGTAATGAGGAAAAAATGAATTTCAAAAACTGTAGAATCAAGCTGCAGCATAACAAAATTGACAAATGTCAAGGGGGTCTGAATACTTTCTGAATGTACTATATATTACACCTATTATATCCTAGAGGACCAGAATGCATTTAAGCAGTCAAGCTACTGCATGTATGATCTGCCACTTCTGTTACTGGTTTATCAAATAATGGAAGAAAATTATTTCTGATTTCACTGTTGTTTTTTGCAGTCTTGGCTATTAAAAAGTATTATGCAGAAGCTACATTGCCTGTATACCGAACATAATTTAAGTAAGTGTTTTGCCTCAAAAAAAACCTTTGTTTTTTCATGTATTATAGACATTGCAGCTATTATGCCTTTCTTTATTCCTCTTTTATTTAGTATTTGTATTTTAATTATTTAGTATTTGTATTTTAATAATAAAGCATAGTATGTTACTCTTATCAGCATCTAAAACCTGATATAATAGAAAAATGGAGCTGAAGAGGTCCCCACTTTGACCTTCCCAAAAATTATAATCACACTTTGAATTTTTATCCACCTAATCAAGTCCTTCCCAAGGACCTGGGTTGGGCAGATCTGGATGTTTGATGCTGCCAGATGTATCGTCACAGGACAGAAGCTGTTCTGAGTAAAGCTGCTTTTGCAATTGACTGATGGTATATATGTCAATGCCAATGGTGTTCAAGTGGTGCTAGTGTTGTTTTGGGATTGCACCCAAGGCACCTATGACTATTGGGATTACCTTTGCTTGCTTTTGTCATTCCATTTCTATTTGCAAGTCTTTGTATTTTGTTATCTTCTCCAGTTTTTTCCCCCCTTCTATTCTGCTCTCTTCAGCTACTGCCATGTCCACTCTATAGACCTTTTTTGTCTTTCTGATCAACAATTGTAAAGTTTGGCATGTTATGTGCCAGGTGCCTGTTTGTTTGAATTCAAAAGTCCTAGAGCACTTTAGCTTCTTCATTTCCTATGACTTTCTCTATTTTATGGTACTACCACTTCTTGTTTGTTCATTAATGGTATTTCTTGCAGATCTTCCAATGTACCAAAGTAGCATTGTTGCTGCTGTTGCTTGTAGTCAGTCTGTGCAATCTTTTTCTTCTTCTTCTTTTTTTTACAAATTTTATTGATTTTCTAATATTACATTCACATATTTGAAAAGCAACGTGGTGGCTGAGTAGTAGTCATTCAATTACATACAGATATCATTAGTACATATTTCAGCCAGGCCCCTTTGATTCCCATATTTCAATCTTTTCAGTTTTTCTTTTTCTTTTTTTTATAAGAAAAAACCCAGATTTCCAACAGAAGTAAATAATAAAAAATAAAAAATCTTTCAGTCCACCTACTTTGAGAAGTAAGGTTCCAATTGGGATTCAGTTACTTTTTCAATATTTAAAATGCCCCTTGGTATTTAGTCGCCGCTCTTTCTGGAGGGAGGGCTAAAGTCCCCCTTCCCTCACCGCAGGGGGGAGAATGCTTAGCAGCTTCATGAGGTACAGAAAGTAATTAGGGTGTAAAAGAGGTAGATCTCACCCAGTCTCTTCCGCGCTGCTTTAAGAGTTGCCTGGTGGAAAATGTGACTTCGGCTGTTCACAGCCTAGGGATGAGCCATAATGGCCGGTCCTTTCGTCCTTTCAGTTTGGAGGGATCACCAGGTCTAACGGGAGAGTTGCAGCTCTCCTGCAATCCAGTGAGCACCCCTCCTTGCTGGTCTCCTCTTTGGGGTGACTTTTGGCCCTTTTCAGGGCCCCCCAGCGATGCGAAACTGGATGGGGGAGAGAGAGCAAGTCTCCCAGCCGTCCATAGCAGCTCCGTGGCAAACTGGAAACCTGAGCATGTGCAATCTTCTTGAAGCAACTAACCATGTGTGTCTGTGTGTATACGTGTGTGTGTTTGCTGTTTTTTTATTTATTTTATTTATATATGTTTTGATATCTCAGGAATTATACATGTAATTCTAACTAAACCTCTGTCTTCAAGTTTTCATCATGATTACCTTCTTTCTATAACCTACTCTTCCTAATCATTAAAACCATATGTGATGAAATCATTTTCTTTTTTACACAAAAATACCTATTGAGGAATGCCAATAATGACATTTCTCTAATGATCCATTTTTAATACATTTTCTCTTGCTGTTCAGCTATCAAAGAACTTCGTAGAAGTAGACTGGACCTTGAAAAAGTGCAGAAAATGGTAAATAGCCAGATAAAATTACATTGTGGTCAGCAAAAAGAATCAATATTAGATGAAATAAATATTGCACTTCAGATGAAGAATAAGTAGTTAGGCGAAGTTGCTTATAAAGAATGAGAAAGAATAATTCAACTGGAAGAAAAAACACTATAATGTTTTCTAGTTCTTTCTGCCTTTATTGGAATAATCTTAAAACTTTTTGAATCTGGAACACCATCTCATTTTGAAAATGTTATCAGGTTTGGTTTTAACTTTATATTTTTAAGTGTTTTAATTAGTCTTTGAAAAATTAACCTGAAGATTTTGTCCGGTTCATTTTCCTGTTTTGCTCAAGCTAACACATAATTTTCATGACGATGGTGACTTAGAGATAAGCACTAGTAATAGTTTGATGAACAATTTGTTGGTTTCAAAATCACATAGTCCGTGGCCAATAGCAGTTATTATAGAAATGAAACACTTTTAGTAACAAAAATAAATGAATTAAAATGATTTAGATAAAGTTTAGTTTCTTTCAGGTAACTGAAAATAGAGAAAGAGAGAAGAATGCAAGAGAAACTAAATCTGACACCCTAGCACAGAATGGACAAGGTTGCTTTGTGGTAAGCCTCATCTTCATTTTTCAGTAGAGGCCAACATCTGGATTTTTTCCCAATTTGTAACATAACATTGATGCTTTGCAGCTGGTATCACATGAAGTTTGGTTTCAGGAAAGCATCAAAATTGCACAATTGCTGTCAATTTTGGTGCTAGGCTTCATGATATTTTAGAAAAGCAGATAAATTCAAATTTAAGATGCAAGACCTTAACTTCACGTAGGAGCATCGTTAGGCATTACTAGCGTAACTTTTAAACTTTGCTCTTTTGTAACATTTTCAATCAAATACTTTAAGCATGCATTATTGTTCTTTAAATAGAAGTACACTTTAACCCGTCTTGGTATCACTCAGGTGGATATAGAAGAAGCACAAGATTATTTATCAGAAAAGAAACTTCTGTTGGCAATTAAAGCCAATCTGGAACAGGTCAAATCATCCTTGCAGAAACGAGAGACAGAGCTCAAGGACCTTCTACAAACTGAACATTGGTGTAGCCCTCAACTTCCAGAAACATGAATGACACAGTGAGTGGAGAAAGGTCAGTATGGACGGGCATCTGGGGGAGGCTGGGCCAAGAGCTGGAAATGCAAAACAGGCATGTCATCATGCAAATGCCTTGACGAAAGTAAATGAAAGTAACTCTATTTTTGTTCTGAATTGTCTTTTGTGAGAAACGTCAGATTATTTATTTCTAACTATATGATTTGATCATTTCTATTCTTTTGTTTTTTCATGGTTGAAATCAGCTCTAGATTTCCTTTAAATATGCAGCTGTGAACAAATTAACACAGATACATGCCCCTCCCTTATGAGACGGGCAATTATATAAACTTGAATAAATAGATAAATAATAAAAGCTGTATTCAACCTATTATCACAAGAACATTAAAAGTAAATTTAAAAGGAGTTGTATGACAGTTGCTTGTAAAAATTCTACAACATACATTTTGAATTATAAAATATTTTATACTGTGTTAAAGTTTTGTTTGTTGGGACAGGAATCATAATTTATATATACTTATTTATCTATTTGCTTGCTTGCTTGCTTGTTTTAAATAAAATTTATAGTCCTTCCAACTCATAGCAACTTTAGACAGCATGTAATCAGTTGAACGATTGTGTTGGCTTGACATGAACAAATACAATAAACTTTAGAATGCCCAATGATCAATTAAATAACAAGAGAAATTAATGAAAGTCCTTGTTTTACCCTACATTTAAACACAAATATATAAAGAGACTCAGTCAAAGCGCTATGGTGAATTCTACTTAAAATCTAATTAATCCAAAGATTCCATAAATGTTTCAGCTTCAACAATTACTTTAAGAATGGTTAAATATTGATACTGAGGACAAAAATAACCCTATTCTTATTTCTGCGGTGCGTGTTTTTTTCTTTGCTGAAATCTCACTGTAGATGGCCTTCTAAATATGTACTATTTTAGGTTTCATGCCTGTGTCTAGTTGCAAGGATGTCATTTTTCTGTTTTCCTGGATGTATCAGGAATGGACTTGGATGTGTATATGTTAGGAGGTATTGCATTTTTCTTTGTATGTTGGATAGAAGCAGGCAGAAATAGAAGGCAGGAACTGAGCAAAGCAAAATATGACCAAGACAAAGCCAGCATGCTAGAATTTTAGTCTTCCAGTGTCTCTGCACTTCTGTACATCCTACATAAATCTCATATATCCCAGGCGCAATCATGATCCACCACTTTAAATTGGTTTGACTCATTCCTCCCTTCTCCAACATCAGTCATTTGGGATTTTTTTATTGGATTCAGTCTGGATTGCTAACAACTGTGAATCATTCCTCATCTCAAATTGGCTTTTGCATTGGAAAATGTTTGCATGCTTAGCCACTTCAGTTTGTTTGCTTTATACTGGACTTATTTCATACTGTGCAGAGCAATCTGTAAGCTGAAATTTGTATTAGGAAAGTATGCCACAAATGTTTTCATGCAAACCTACAATGAAAAAATACCTGATTTGAAAATGGCATGAGTTGTGAGGAAAAATAAAAAACTTGAAGATTGACCAATTCATCACCATGGCTATGGATACTTCAATTGAGTTAGTTTAGAAACCTTTGGACCTGTAACACCAGCTCTGGAACAGCAGTGGAAACTGAGTTAATGAATATCCAGTTGAAGAGCAAAGTCGAAGTTGCTTTTAAGCCTTTGTAACTTTATTTTCCCATTGGGTAGAACCTTGTCAACTTTCCTACCAGCTCCTGAGCTTCAGATTTTTTTAGGTAAATGTTGGCTCAAATGTTGGCTTAGACCTGTTTTTTCAATAGCCAGACGAAACTGACCAGGAATGAATTTGGCCATTTTGTCAGGTTCTCCATTGCTTCAGCATAAAACCAGCAAACGTAGAAAACATCTGGTGTTTATGTTTACATTTTGTTTCTTCTTAAGACTTTGTAGGATTATGTCTTTTACCTGCTCAGCTCCTTGACAGATCTCCGCCCCAAACCTATGACATACTAACTGGGAAATAAAGTCCACTAGATTTTATGAACTTTCAAATTAATGTACATAGGACTATGCTGTATATCTGCTACATGGACATCCTCTTCACTTTGTTTAGACAGATAGCTTCTTAAAATTACATTATGTCATAAGATGCCCTGCCTTGCAAGTAGCACACTGGCAATCATAATATGCCATTACAAAACGTGTAAAAGATTCACTTATTGCAGTTAGCCCACTGATTGCTTGATATTTGTTAGTCTGGTTAAAGTTTCTAAAAATAAGTGACATATTTTAAATGAATGCTATTAAGAACTACCTTTTCTCTATTACTTCTGAGTTCTCAGCTTCTCCACCTATTTCATATGCTCTGTAATGAACAAAAGCCTCAACTCCTGATTCCAAAACTAAACCAGTGTTTCATGTGGTTGCAAGCAGAAAACATCTGTAGAAAAGGTTGTGCCAATATCAAAAGCATCAGATCCTGTGGAAGCCTCTGACTTTGGCAATCTAATACACTCACACCTATAGCTCTCAAAGGGTCAAACAAGCAGTAAAAATACCTGTGTGTACACGGATAGCACAGAGTATCTTGCAGTGCTAAATGGATTCATTCAGAACAGAGACACATACCTGAAACTATTTTATTTCAGTTAGGTACATCCAATACAGAATGGACATTTTTAAAAATTAGTTCTGATTATTCACTGGTAGAAACAGCTTGCCATGCATGTCGTGTATTTTTATCTATTTATTACACTTTTTAAACCACCCCACTAGCTGAAGCTTTCTGGGCAGTTTACAATAAAGTATGCTACAATATTATTTGAATAAAAACACATACAATAAAATCAAATAAAATGCAAACTATAAAGCTAGAAAGCTGCAGGCAGTCATTTGAAACAATATGGACTAAACTATAAGTACAACAAAAGTGAAAACCAATCAACAAGTCTTTGTCAGATGCTGAACGATGCTAATGTGGGAGCAAGTCAAACTCTCTGGGGAGGAATTGCATTAATGGAGCAACACTACAGAAAAAGCTCTTCCTCTTCCTTCTCACTTCTTTTGGGAAGGGGATCTGGAAGAGGGTTTCATTAGATAAGCTCAAGGTCTGGAAAGGTACCTCTTTGGTCATCTGGTCCTAAACTGAGGAGCTTTAAAGATCAAGGCCAGAACTTTGAGCTGAGTCAGAAATGGACCAGCAGCAAATGTAGATGGTGAAGAGCATAATATATTTTTATCAGCCAATCCCAATGTGCAGTCCAGCTACTCTTATTTTGAGCTATCTGAAGTTCTTAGACCATTTTCAAAGACGGATTCATTTCTAATACATTGAAATAATCCACTCAGAAGTTACTCAAGGGTGTGAATAACTATTGTGAGGCTGTATTTGTCTACATAAAGTCACAGTTGGTAAACCAACCAAAGGGGAATAAAAAAGCACTCTGAGCCACCAAGACCACCTGGACCTCTAATGAAAATAATGGATCTAGGAACAGCCCTAAACTATGAACTTGTTCATTCAAGCAAGTATAGACCATTCTAGGACACCAGGGAACCATTCAAATCCACCACCCACAATCAATATCTTCATCTTGTCTACACTGAGTCTCAGTATGTTGGTCTTCATCCAGTCCATTACTGGGCTGGAATGTAATCTGGGTCTCCAAAGGCTGCTTTCCAGAGGGCAAAGAGGCAGCGGAGTCTGGAAAGTTTGGTCAGCAAAGAGGGTTAAAAAGCTACATCCTAGCTATTGCCAGAGTAAATCCATATACTCTTGATTTAGTCTGGCAAGAAGATTCTGTCTATAGGTGAAGAATAAAGGAAATTATTCATAAGTAACACCATGCGTCATACAAATATTCTATAAAATCCTAAGCCTTTTTGAAGTTGATTTCCTTCAGACATATTGGGAACTTGTTTCTATTAGAGATGGATGTTGACGTCCAGCACATTTGGAAAAAAATGTAATTTGGAAATAGCAGCTTTGCATCACATTATTTCACACAATCATTTGGTGATGAAAGAAAGCTGTTTCTTCCTCATACTCTTCTTCAAGTCAAGTACGCTGTGACACACAAATTCTATAGGGCTTAGGTGTCATAGACAGTCCGTATACTGGCATTATATCTAGCTGATCTTCAAGTAGTTTCTCCAGTCTCAGCTGCTGCAAGATAGTAGTGAGGATAACAAAGATCTCATTATGAGCTACTTCTTCTCCCAAACATTTTCGGAGCCCCATTCCAAAGATCAGAACTTTTTCAACCAAATTCTTGTTGAGTTCACCATTTTCATTCAAAAATCTCTGTGGTTTAAATACATCAGGGTCTAGCCACAGGTTTCTGGAAGAAATAAACGAGTGTAGAAATAAAAAGGAGAAGACTTAAATATGATAAAAATGAAAAGGGTTCATATAGCCACCAATATAATTCAATTCATTTCAAAAATTAAATCTACCAGACATCCACATCACTTGATTGTTATCTGAAAAAAAAGAAAAGCAGCAACCTCATAGTTGTCTATCAGGAGGGAAATGATAAAATGTGCACAACTATGTCATAATGTTTGTTTTTTATCTATTGCCCTGTTCACCGCCCTGAGTCCTTCGGGAGAAGGGCGGTATACAAATTAAATAAATAAATAATGCTGTGACGTATGAATTTATATTGCAACTTAGGTACATAACTGTGGCATCTATATAATGTCATCTTGTATGTTCATCTATAGTGAATATGAAAAGTCTTGCTAGAAGAACCAAACAGCATTACTACCAAGGAGACACAGGCAAAACTCTAACAACTAAATCCATGCTTCCTAACTTAACGCCTAACACATGAAGCTTGGGGGAAGGGTGGTCTAAATAGCCTCTAAAAATCAACCATCACAGAACTGAATGGGAATGTTCTAGCCACAACTTCAAGGGTCATCTAAAAGCCTTTGAACATGACTTTCTATTTGCGGAGCTTGACATGTCCAGAGTTTTCCTCCCTACAATTTCTTCCTCATAGGGAAAAGAGACATTGGATCCGGCAGGAAAATAAATGTTTTCAAAAGAATTGCATAATGAGCTTCAAAAGACAGAATCAACTGAGAAAATACATTTGGTATGCTTTAAGGTGGGGTGAATTTGATTTCTGTGAAGAAGCTGTGAGGTTTTGGAGAAAAATATGCATTGCAATTTACTGAGCAAAATAGCGAGTGCCATCATCTGGAATTTAACAAATATCTGTACAACCATCCACAGAGGCACCAGATGTACTACCCCTGGGATATGTTATGACTATTATTATCAGACTGTCCATACATGAAGCTCAGGAAGTACCGGTAGCTAAAAGTGGGTCATTAAGTCCTCATAATTGTTTAAATAAAGCTATTTCCTGCAAGTATAGGATCCTTTTTCCCCCAAAATCAATTAAAGCAGGGGTCTTCAAACTTGGCCCTTTTATGACTTGTGGATTTCAACTCCCAGAATTCCTTAGCCAGGCACGCTGGCTAAGGAATTCTGGGAGTTGAAGTTCATAAGTCATAAAAGGGCCAAGTTTGAAGATCCCTGAACTAAAGTGTTGATCCCTTTGGTTGCCACAGGAGTTGGTTGACCAGCATATTGTCTGAGTCTGATATTGTGGGCTGAGGGTGAATGACTGGGCCAAAGTCACCTAGCCAGTTTTCATGACTATGCAGGATTAGAGCTTACAGTCTCCTAGTTTCTAGCCTGGTACTTTAACCACTAGACCAAACTGGGTCTCAATAGCTTTGTAAGCTACAATAGTAATATAAGAAAAAAACATAGTAACAAGTCTAATATCATTATTGCTATTATTTATTGTTGTTATTATTATTTCTAAGCATTATCTTCTTCTAATACTTACTCATCATGATTAACTTCATACATATTAACGAAGATACAGGTATTTTGTGGGATATAATACCCATTGAGAAAAGTCTCTTTGGTAGTACTAGAAAATATTAAAAACAAAACAGCATTTAATCCTGGATTAGCACAATCCTTTAACATTATTCCACAATGTTTTCAAACACCTGAACAAAATAACCTTATCATATTGTAAGTTACCCAGTCTCTGTAACAGTGACATGGATAGCATATAAATGTAATTAATTAATATTTCATTTTGTAAAGCATTCGTTGAAATAAAAATGGCAGCATCCTTTCTCTCCTTGCCATGGTTATTGTGTTCTGTAGAAATTCAATAATAGCAAAAAATGTTCATCTAACATCTCTTTCCCTTTCTTTAACAATATGAAATCTCACATTATAGGGGATTTTTTTATCAATGCCACACAGAAAATCAGATTACAGTACTAGCAGAAGCTGCCTGCAATGTAAACAAACCCGTTCCTCAATTCTCCTTCTCACCAGTGAGGAATGGTGAATGGAACAAAAGAGCTGTGCCTGAAGACTTCACTGATGAAAGCTTCTGTATAATGCAAGTCTTTCCGGTCTTCAAACTTTGGAGGCCTTAGCCCAATCTTTCCATCTTCAAAGAATAAAAAATAAAACTATTTTATAACAGCAGTCTTCAATCTTTATGTTACAGTGCAACGCAATTTGATGTTCCAGTTGGACAAAGGGGGTGGCCATTATTCTCATTAAATCTGAGTATGTAATTGTAGTGATTGATACAAGTTGTATGTTGCAAATTATGTCCTTTGCAAAATGAGATCATTACACAAATGGAACTATTATTTGCATCGTGATGCAAACTGAAATTGCTCCAAAAGTTTGCTCGATGGAAGTTGAAATTCATTTAGTGGAAGTCTAGTAAATTAAGGTTTCTCAGCATGGTATATTCTATTTATTTTAAATAACGCAAAAGCGTTACCAATTTCTTCTTGAATTTTCATCTGAATTTCTGGGTTGTTTATCAGGTACAGAAATATCCATTGCAAACACGCTGAGAGTGTAGCAAAACCTGGAAAAGAAATGAAGCAACATTAGAACTTAGTACCTGAAACCTGGGCACTGAAGCTTATAACTGAAATGTACATTAATTGTGTTGGATATGTTCGCTGTCTTGATTTATTTGTAAAAATAATAAAGTGGATGCAAATAAATAAATAAAGTAATTAAATAAGTATCTAAAAACCTGGTGGAGAGATTCTGTACATAACTGATGTTCCCTAATCAGAAATCTATTATTTTTGATAGCTCACTTTTGCAGTTTAGCTAACAGTCAATATTTCAACATGGGATTGTGTATTAATAAAAATTGCCCAGAAATCATACAAATAAATGAATACTATCATTTGCTCATTCTTGAATTTCCAGTTCTGTCCATGAGCTTGGGTGGTAATGCAAAATTAAAACAAGATGATACAAAACAACCATAGAAATAAAAACACTGATCGTTCAAGTGGCAAAACCTACATCGCTCACATTTTCTAGCATTCCACCCTTAACCCAAAGCCTGCAAGAAAGCCTTTTTTAAAAGAGCATTTACAGGTGAACAAGGTGGGAGCCATGCAGATCTTTGCAGGGGACATTGTTTCAAAGGGCAGGTCCCTCTGTCTCTCCCGACAATGTCTGTCATCTGCGATCCACTAGTTAACACAACTTAATTGAACGGACCTGCTGCTAGTCTACACAATTGGAATAAGCATTGCAGGAAGACACTAGAGGGGACAGGGTGGTCTTCAGACACCTAGTTCATATGCTATGTAGACAGGTCCCTCGGCTTTACAGGTAACGATCAGCACCTGTACATTAACTCTTGCATTCCTCTGACAAGAATGCTTCTGCCTTCCGCTACAGACCCTTGAAAAATTAGGACCCTTCGGCTCAACTTCTTCCCTACAACCAATGCTAATTCGAATCAACCATGGAGAAAGAAGAACACCATAAAACTGTGCCCTCCATTCCCACTCCCTGCAACCTGCCAAGAATGATACCATGCTTGATGGTTTTGAAAGCCATGTTCTGACATCAAGGAGGACGAAGGCAATAGCATATCAAGTGTAACTAATATTATCTTTATGCTGGGTCCCAATCTGAAACCTAACTGAAAAGAATCTAGAATAATCCACTTCCTCCAGGAACATCTGTAAGCATGACCCAATCACATTTTGAAGTGAGTTAGGCTATGTTCAGTTGCAATCCCAGTACTGTACAAGTAAACCTCGACTTACGACCGCAATCGAGCCCAAAATTTATGTTGTTAAGTGAGACATTTGTGGAGTGAGTTTTGCCCCATTTTAGGACCTTTCTAGCCACAGTTGTTAAGTGAATCATTGCAGTTGTTAAGTTAGTAACATGGTTGTTAAGTGAATCTGGCTTCCCCATTGACTTGGCTTGTCAGAAGTTCACAAAAGGTGATCACATGACCCTGGGACACTCCAGCCATCACAAATAAGAACCAGTTGCCAAGATATCTGAATTTTGATCATGTGACCATGGGAATGCTACAAAGTGTCATAAGTGTGACCAATGGTCATAAGTCACTTTTTCAGTGCCGCTGTAACCTTGAACGGTTACTAAATGAACTGTTGCAAGTTGAGGACTACCTGTATTACATCCATTCGTTATAACTTCATATAAGGTTCAGACACACAAATCAGACTAGAGGTTGCTCCAGAGACAGACTGATGTCAGCCATTCTTCTTTTGAGTTTCACCACCCTGAAATTGTTGCTCTGTTGATTGCTAAACCTAGCAACAAGAATTTGGGAGGTGAGGGTTTCCCCTTATAATTCTTTCACATCTTCTCTGTCAAAAAAGGACCACACCAAAAGACAGCTTCACTTAAAGTATTGGGGGAAAAATAATACTTACCAGCTCCAAAGATGTCGTTGACAGTAATTAGTATTTTTTCTTTCGATAAAGTTACAATTTTCTCATCTGCTTTTTTTTCATTGCTAACATTAATTAAGGCATCAGTGATGTCTCTGAGAACATTCTAAAGGAAGCAAACAAAATATAGGATATTATTTTCATCTAAGGATCTCACGCTGTACACTCTACTCTGTAAGCTGTAATTTGTTTAATTCTATATTGAGAGAATTTAAGAGAAATTTTTTTGGAAAAAAAACAAATATAAATTAATCAAGAGCCATGAAGAGTTGCAGGCTAAGAAAAAAGCAAGCTAAGAACATAGTAGTTCTTGCTTACTGACCACTCATTCAGTGACCATTGTAACTGACAACAGCACTAAACAAGGAGATTTATGACCGCTCCTTGTAGTTGCAGCCATCACAATGTCCCCATAGTCACATATTGCTATTTGGGCACTGGAGACTAGCTTGCAATTACAATGATCAGAACATCCCATGATTGTATGATCACCATTTGCAACCTTCACTACTGGTTTCTGACAAGCAAACTCAACAGAGAAGTCAACAGGACATCACAAATGGCGATCATCATATGACATGCTTAAGACTATACAGGATTTGCTTAATGATAGCAACCACAAGTTCCATCATAAGACACTGCAGTCACATGACACTGTACTTTGTGAGTGCATTGCCTAGCAACAGAGTTGCCTGTCTCAATTACTGTTGCTACCATGTTTCCCCGAAAGTAAGGCCTACACCAGGGGTAGGCAACCTTGGCTCTTTTATGACTCGTGGAGTTTGAAGTCCACAAGTCATAAAAGAGCCAAAGTTGCCTACCCCTGGCCTACACCAACAATAAGCCCTAGCTTGATTTTTGGGGATGGACCTAATATAAGCCCTAACCCCAAAATAAGCCCTAGTTTGGGGGTAAAGTGGGTTAGGACGCTGAGGTTGTTGATCAGAAGGTCGGCAGTTTGGTGGGTCACGTAACAGAGTGAGCGCCTGTTACTCGTCCCAGATTCTGCCAACCTAGCAGTTCAAAAGCACGTAAAAATGCAAGTAGAAAAATAGGGATCAGTACGGTGGGAAGGTAACAGCGTTTTGTGCATCTTTGGCATCTACTCATGCCGACCACATGACCACTGAGACGTCATTGGACAAGCGCTGGCTCTTCGGCTTTGAAACGGAGATGAGCACCGGCCCCTAGAGTTGGAAACGACTAGCACACATGTGCAGGGAAACCTTTACCTTTACACACCTAAAAATCAAGCTGGGGCAGGGGTGGGGGGGTGAAGCTGCCCCACCCGCCCTGCACCCTTACCTTGCAGCCAGGCCTCTCCTTGCTGGCCCACTTCTCTTCTGAGGCCTCTTCTGCAGCCAGGCCTACATTTCTCAGTCACAGGGCTTTCCGGAAGGCCTGTGCAGCCAAGAACCGAGCAATGGATTGAATCCATAGCTCGGTACTCAGCTGCTTAGGCCTTCTGGAAAGGCCTGACTGCAAAATGCAGGCCTGAATGCAGCTGCAGAAGTTCGGCCCCAGAAGAAGTGTACCAGCTGAGTGAGGCTGTCAGTGCTGGAGGTGAAGTAAGGCCTACCTCAAAAATAAGACCTGGTGCCTCTTTTGGAGGAAAAAAAAAGACCCAGTCTTATTTTCGGGGAAACATGGTATACAAGGACTACCTGTAGAATCTCTAAGCATATGGTAGAAGTATAAGCAATACAGAACTCTTTCGGATCCCACTGTTAAATGTTTACCTTATCATAAGTGACATAATGGTCTTCCACATGTTTTGCCACAAAGTTATTGAACTTTCCATAAAATGCGCGAGCAATCTTCGCAGCAGGAAGTGGAAGATAACGAAGGCATGGTATGAAGTCAGCTGGATTGAAGACGCCCGAAGCTTTTATAAGATCGTGATTCATTTGGATCACGCTCAGAAATTCTTCATCACTGTGGCTGTACCTCTTGCCAAAGCAGAGGGCACAGACCACATTAGCCACAGTACAGGTTGTCACCGCAACAGGATCAAAGCTCCCTTTTTTGGAGAGGTCTAAAAAGGTCTTCACCAGTTCTGATGCCTCAGCGCAAACATGCTCTTCCAGAAGACAAGAGCAGGTGGAGGACTTGGCTTCAGATTTGGCCAGTGACCTTAATGCCTTGGCAGCAACCTTCTTCTGCAGCTTCCAACTCTCTCCAAACTTCACCGAAAATGATAAGCTCTCGCCATTGGCAAAAAAAGAAAAAGTGTGCATATCGGGTCGGCCAGCAAAACTTTCTCCATCTCTCAGCAGGACGTGTCTGACAGCATCCATGCCATTAACAACCACAACAGGAACCATTCCAAGCTGTATCTGAAACACATCTCCATATTTCTTCTTCATCTGATTGAAGAAAACATAAGGATGATCTCCAAGCTGGAGAAGATTCCCCAAAATAGGAAGTGACCAAGGTCCTGGTGGAAATGGTTGTTTGTTCTTTGTTAACATTCGTACATAAATGAATATTAACAGCACAGTACATAAAGCAATCATCGCCCCTGAAAAGGAAACTTCCTCAATTGCAAAACTCATTTTCAGAAAGGATCTGCAAAGGAAAATGCCAGGAATTGAATAAGCCATTGCTTAATTCTGGTTTTCCACAAATTATGATGTTTTGATTGATGTATCATGTTAAGCCCGCAAGTAATGTTGAAAACTACAGTGGATGGTTTTATAGCTTACATTAAATCCACAATCAAAAAGACACTTAGTCCAATGTGGCAACTCAACATTTGACATTATAGGGCAAGCAAGGTCAACTCCTTGCAAAACAAAATTTTGACCAGGATAGGCAAGCAGGATAGAAAGACATTAACATCAAGAAGAATTAATCAAAGAAGGTGTCCAGCTAAACATTACAAAGTTTCAGTAATGGCAAAAAGAGAACATACAGCAATTATTTGAAGGGAAACACAGAGTAATTTTATTTTTATTTTTTTTTTTGCAATTAAAACACAACTTGCAATTGGATTTCAATTTAATCTGCATTTTCAAGCTGTCTTGAAGACTATGAAGCTGTGCATATATGGCATTACGAGAATTGTTTGCACAAGTGGCGTACTTTGAATTGATCCAAACTTTAAAATTTTAAATGTTTGTCCCTCTAAAACTAGAACTGTTTATTGGCATCATTCCTTTCCTCTGATACAAAATTCCTGAAAGACATTTTTAGCTTTTTTTGGGGGGGGGGTCATGGGGGAAAGGATCAGGAGTGGCTTTCAGACAGAAGAATTCTGGACAATGTCCTGCTTGCAAAAAACTTCACAACATAAACAATCGTTTAAATTTCCATCTCATATACAAGCAGCAGGAAATCTCTCTTCTAAAAAGAGATGAAAGATGGAACTTGTAGAATTTACATCCGCCAAAATGTTTTCGTCTCATGCTAAATATGAAAGAATGGAAATAAAGTTGGCCATTTTTATAAACTGTGCTTATATTAAAAAATTAAAAAATTTGGGGGGGGCATGTTTGAAAGTGAAACAAATACATCATTTTCAAAATGACTTTGCATTAGCTGTGCACTACCAATATTTGCAAGATTAAATTCATGAGAGAAAAAGTTGCATTTTTAAGCATGACTCAAGCTATTGCCATTACAAATATTTCTTGACTGCACATCAGAACAGAACATGAGTTTTGTTTTCCTTTCTTCCAATTTTTTTATTATTATCATTGCAAAACCAAACTTCATTACTTTCATTACTATTATATGCAGGCATAACATATCTCTAAGAACTGAAGAAGCTAAGTTGGACAAGTTTGGTTTCAAACCACAGAGAAAAAAATCCGGCTACCATAACTAAACTTCCAATTATCTCTGAGGTCAATATATTTTCCAGAATACGATTTTAAAATGAAACAGTGCTAGGACTTAGAATGCGTGTAGCTGGTCCTCATTCAGAAGACTTCCTCCGGATCCAGCCCTTCCACAAGTTCGTAGCTCGCTCTTTCTCAGGTAACAAAAACAAAAGCTCTACCTAGTCCTTTTTTCTGATAAAAAGGCGAATCAAAGGAAGCCCAACTATCCCTTCTGCCAAAAACTGAACGTTTGAAGCTTGGAAGAAGGAAAGGAGACTGGTGCGCCTGCCATCATCTGGGCAACTTGCAAATCTCGAGGCGTGAAAGAAATCTCCCTCTCCAGCCCCAAGGCCTTTCGGTCGGATTTATCGAAATAAATTCTTCTCCGTCCCTCTTTTTTATTGCCTTTCCTACCGACGAGCGGTTCAATCCGGAGTCAAAAGCCTGGCGGGACACCGAGCAGAAGCGCCCACCCAGGAAAAAAAAAACCCACGCGGGCACCGAAGAGCCCCGAGCCCGCCCTGCCCGAGGACGCCATCCCCACACTCACGTGTCTCAAGACACAGCGGGCTCGCCCGGTTGTGATTGCTGCGCGATCGCCCCGCTTCTCTCGGCCCCGCGGCGAGGACCCGTTGTCCTTGCGCGACGCTTCCCGCGTGGGACTCTCTGCAGGCGCCGCCGCGAAACGACCCACCGTCGTGGCTCTCGGCGCCCCGTCGACTGTCGCTTTGCCGGGGACCCCACCATCCGCTAGTGCAGGAGTCTGCAACTTTGACAACTTGTAAGACTTGTGGACTTCAGCTCCTAAAATTCCTCAGCCGGCTGAGGAATTCTGGGAGCTGAAGTCCACAAGTCTTTTTTTTTATTGAAAAGTTTTACAGTACATTTTATCTTTAACAATCCCCCCTCCCCCCACCCCTACCTAACCCTCCCTATCCCTCCCCCCATTCCCCCTCCCCCCCCACTTCCCAGAGCTAAGTACAAGGTATAAAAACAAAGAACAATCATAAACATCCATATGCTAAAAACAATAAACTATTAACTCTATCGCCCTCTAGCTCATATAAAATGGCTACAAGCAATACTAATGTTACATATAAAAACAAAAAAAAAAGAAAAGGAAACTTATTCAAATGCTAAATGAAACTTTTTAGTCCCATATTTGTTCTGAATATAATCAATCCACTTTTTCCACTCCATAATATAACATTCTTGCGAATGATCTTTCAAGTAAGCCGAAATCTTTGCCATTTCCGCCAGGTCAGAAACCTTTAGAGTCCATTCTTCTATAGTCGGCAGTTCCTCCTTTTTCCAATATTGACCTATTAAGAGTCTTGCTGCTGTAATTAAATTCAACATCAACTTAATGTCCACAACAGTAGCATCTGTAATTATGCCCAGCAAAAACAATTGCGGACTGCTTTGACTAATAAGCAGGCGAGACAGCAAGTTTAACAGTTAACTTCTTTATTCTGAACCAGGCAAAGAACAAGAGAACAAGACATCTATTTATACTTGACAGCTGCCGACGGTTGACCAATCAGGGGTGAGTTCGTTCCCGCGCCGTTGTCTCCGCCAATCGGGGTCGTCCGGTTTTGACAGCTCGGAGCTGTCAGCGGTAGCGCGTGTTGAGCTGTCACTTGCTGGCGCTTGCGCAGTTCCGTCCGGCAGCTTTTGACAGCTGTCAAAAGCTGCCGCGCTTTTACCTCAGCCTTGTTAACTTAATATGTGAATATATATATAACAATAACAATAAGTGAATACACAACACGGACAAAACTTTATCCTTTGCTTAAAGATCTTCTGCATATTCCACCAAATTTTTATCCAAAAAGCCTTAACCTTTTTGCAGGTCCACCATATATGAAAATACGTTGCATCTTCGCCACCACATCTCCAACATTTAGGTTGATAATTCGGATACATACTTGCAAGCTTTTTAGGATCTAAATGCCATCTATAAAACATTTTATAAAAGTTCTCTCTTAGGTTTTGGGCTTGCGTGAATTTTACGTTCCTCACCCAGATCTTTTCCCAAATATCCATTGTAATAACTTCTTGGATATTCTGGGCCCATTTTATCATACAGTCTTTAACAAGTTCTGTTTCTGAGTCAATATCTATCAATGCGAGATAAATCCGTTTAATATGTGCTGGACCCTGATTTCTAATTTGCTTTATCAAATTTTCATCAGTCATTGAGAAACCAATTTTCTGGTCTTCTTTCCACCTGGCACGTAATTGAGTATATTGGAACCAAGTTTGAACAATCTTCTCATCTCGCAAGAGATTGTACGGCTTCAAACACCAGACGTTCCTTTCCAAACTTAAGATCTCCTTATACGTAGTCACATCATGTTTGAAGCCTACATTTATGTTTTCTATTGCATGTTTCGGGATTGCCCACAACGGCATCTTGCAGTCTAACTTATGTCTATACTTCTTCCAAACTCTCAACAATGCCTGTCTTAAAATATGCACTTTAAAAACATTATCTACCTTCTTATCATACAACAAATATGCATGCCAGCCAAATAACAAGTTGTGGCCCTCAAGATTTAATAATCTCCCTTGTGTCAAATTAATCCAATCACTTATTCCTGACAACGCAGCAGCTTCATAATATAATTTAAAATTAGGCATTTTAAGACCACCTCTTTCACGAGTATCCTACATAATCTTAAGTTTAATTCGTGGCCTTTTCCCTGCCCACACAAATTTATTGATACCCCGTTGCCATTCTTCCAAATTAGAATCTTTTTTAAGAATCGGTATCATTTGGAATAAAAATAAAAATTTAGGCAGGACATTCATTTTCACTGCTGCAATTCTTCCCAGTAAAGACAATTGCAATTTTTCCCAACTCTCCAATTCTTTTTGAATTTTTCCCCATAACTTTTCATAATTATTTTTATATAACTTTGCATTTGAGGGTGACAGGTACACCCCCAAATATTTAACCCTTTTAACAATCTCAAATCCAGTTAATCCTTCTAAAAGGGCCTTTTGCGGTATTGTCATATTTTTGGCCAAAATTTTTGTTTTTTGTACATTAACCTTAAATCCAGAAACCTTCCCATATTGCATTATTATCTCCATCAGGTCCACAACAGAGCTTTCTGGCTGAGTCACCGTAACAACCAGATCGTCTGCAAACGCCCTTAATCTATAATCCTGATCTCTAATTTGAATACCCTTAATTTTTTCTGAATTCCGTATTTTTATCAATAATATCTCCAATGTTAAAACAAATAATAAAGGTGATAACGGACACCCTTGTCTTGTGCCCTTCTCAATATTGCATACTTCAATCAGACTATTGTTAACTATTATTCGGGCAGATTGTTTTTGATATAATGCCCTAATTGGTTGTAAAAATTTATCCCCAAAATTCATTTTATCTAAAACTTTCATCAAAAATTGCCAATTCAATTGATCAAAAGCTTTTTCAGCATCTAAGAAAATTAGCGCCGCAGGGATCTGGTTGTTCCTTTCCAAAAACTCCACCACATCAACTATATGCCTCACATTATTTTTCATTTGTCTACCACTAATAAACCCGGTTTGATCCCCATGAATCATCTGTTGCAAAACCCTCATCAATCTATTAGCTAATACCTTAGCAAATATCTTGTAGTCTGTATTTAAAAGTGATATTGGTCTGTAGTTTTTTACTTGAGTAGCATCTTGATCTTCCTTCGGAATCAAAGAAATAAAAGCAGTTCTCCAAGACGGAGGCACCTTTCCCCCCTTCTGAATTGTCTGAAACAATTCCCTTAATGGCTTTATCAGCTCCAATTGTAAATGTTTGTAGTAGACCACCGTCAGACCATCCGTACCTGGCGCTTTATCCAACTTCAATTCCTTAATTGCTATAAAAATTTCTTCTTCTGTTATCAATTGATTAATCTCCTCCTTTTGTTCCTGTGTAAGAACCGGGATGCTAGCATTCTTCAAATATACATCAATATCTGTTTCATTAATCTTCTCCTTAACATATAGTTTAGAATAAAAATCCACAAAGGCTTCCTTGATAAGATCCTGTTGAAACACAACCTTTCCTTTGTATTCAATTTTATCTATGTTAGAGGCCCTTTGTTTTTTCCTTAACCTGTAGGCTAGCCACCTACCTGGTTTATTGGCATTGCAAAAAGTGTTATGCCTAGCAAACCGTAAGTTAGTTGCCACCTGATCAGCCATCAACTTATCAAATTGTCCTCTTAACAAGTTAATAACCTCTTTAATCTTCACATCCGATGGATTCAAAATTAGGGCCTTTTCTTTTTCCCTAATTTCATTCTCCAGTTCTTTCCTCCTAATTTCCATATTACGTCTGTATTTATTATTCATATATATTAACACCCCTCTCAGATAAGCTTTGCTAGCATCCCAAACCATGTCCATAGAAGTATCCTTGTTCATATTAATTTCAAAAAAGTCTTTTATCTGCTTTGTACATTCTTCCACATTTCTCTGATTTCTAAACAAATTCTCATTTACGCGCCAGGAGCGCCTATCTCTATTGTCCTTATTAATCTCTAACCAGACTGGACTATGGTCAGATATAGTTCCTGCACAGATCTTTATCTTCTTAATCCTAGAGAAAAAAATCATTAGTCAGTAATATAAAATCAATCCTAGAAAAAGATTGGTGTCTATCAGAAAAAAAAGTATAATCCTTTTCATGTAAATGCGTTTCACGCCAAATGTCTCGTAATTCCAGATCATCCTTCATTTCAAAAAAAGATTTAGGCAGTCTAGCATGACTCGGGGCATGTTTAAAAAACCCGATTTGTCCAGCTGTACATCCAAGACACCATTCCAATCTCCCATAAAAATAAAAGATTTATAATCCAACTGGGTAATCTTTGTATGTAGTGAACTATAAAAGTCAGCTTGTTGTTGATTTGGAGCATACAGTCCAACTAAAAGCGTTTTTTTGCCTTCTAACAGCAAATCTATCATAACATATCTTCCTTGCTTATCTACTTCAATTAGTTCCACTGTCAGAGTATTCTTAACATAAATAACCACTCCATTTTTCTTATTCATTGCAGAAGCAATAAATTGCGTACCCAACCTTGAATTCAACAAGTACTTCTGGTCCATAACCCTAATATGCGTTTCTTGCAAGCAAATAACGTCAGTCTTAAATTGTTTTAAATATTGAAAAACTTTCTTTCTCTTCTGTGGTGAATTTAATCCATTAACATTCCAGGTTAGGAACTTAGTCACCATTCTTGGCATCCCGAAGCTTCTGGAGCACGTCTGCCAGGACCCCTGTAACTTCCTTAGGCCGCGCCCCTCCCACAGCTTCACTGTAAGTACGCTTTGGAGGTTCCATAACTTTCTGCTGATCTTGTTCTTGCTCTTGTCTCACTCGTCTTAAAGCGGCACACATCATCCTCTGCTCTCCAGCAGCTGCCGATGAAACTGTAATTTGATCCTCTCCAGCACCATTCTCCTCTGTCTGTGTTCCATCAGCATCTTGAGGCTTTCCCTCGCCATATCCCTTTACAGCTTCCAGAAGTGATAGAGGGGTTGCTTTTAAAACTTTGCTGTAGAAATCACGTGCCTGAGTCACTGTAACCAGACGGTATCTTTTACCTTCATGCATCACCACCATGCCCACTGGAATCTCCCATCTAAACTTGATGTCACATTTCTTAAGTTCCTGTGCTAGGAAGGCAAAATCTTTCCTTCTCCTTAAAATCTTTGGAGGAATCTCTTTTAAAACCAAAACTTCTTGCTCAGCAACCACCAACTTAGTATCATAAGCAACTTGAATAACTTCATCCCTAATTGCTCTCTTTGTAAAGTAAACAACCACATCTCTAGGTAACTTCCTCTGCCTTGCAATCCAGGAGTTCACACGAAAGATTTTATCTATACTTCCCTCAATTTCAGCTGCTGATTGGCCCAGTATCATTTCCAAAGCCTCGGAGATCAGCTGCTTTAAATCTTCTTTAGGATTCTCTTTTAAGCCCCTGATTCTGATAGCAAACTCCATCTGATGGTACTGGACCAGACTCAAGTCTCCATCCATTTTATCCCTTATAATTTCATTCTCTAATACTTTTACTTCTAATATAGAGTTCTTTTGACTAAGATCCTCCACTTTTTCATCCAAGCTTTGCACACATACAACCACATTTTCAATTGTAGACAAGATGTCTGCCCTCATTGCTCTAAACTTCTCTTCCAGCTTCTCTTCCATTTTCTCCTCCAGCTTTTCCATCATATCTGACATTAATTGTGTTTGCTTTTCAAAGGCATCCTGTAAATCTTTAAGAGTCAGTGCCGGAGCAGGTGTGGGAGGGAGCAAAGCTTGCAACGAAGTCTGTTGCACCGGGGAAGCCCCCGCACTCCGAAGAACTTTAGAGGCTTTCGTCGCCATCTTCCCCCACTTTCACTTGTTGCGCACTTTCACTTTTAATCCATAAAATCCATTGAGCTAGAGAGTAAAGATAAAAGTCCACTTCACCTTGACCTCCTGTACCGCTCTGCCTGCGTCTTGATACTCAAGAGTCTTTCCTTCTGGCAGGGGTGGTTGCTAACGCTTGGCTCTGCTCCAAAAATCACAGAGCAGAGACGCTGCACAGCCCGGAGCAAACCCAGGCTTCGGGGGGGCTCAATCCTTCAGCCGCCCAAACTTAAAGCTCAGGCGGCCCCGGAGAGCTCAACCCCTACCTGGGGCCTCACCCCCTCCTCTTCTCCCGGGGAGGGGGCTTCCGAATCACCAAAACAGCTGATCGGCGCTGTTTTTCAGTGATTCAACAAAGCTGCGGAGCGGACAGCCCAGAGATGGCTGTCTTCAGCGTCGCATCACCACCGGAAGCCAAGTCCAGAAGTCTTAAAGTTGTCAAGGTTGCAGACGCTTGCGTTAGTGTGATTGCTGACTGGGCCCAGCCCGACTCCGAGAAAAGTCCACCCGTGAGCAGCAGTCGAAGAGATGAGGCTGGGATTGGTTGCCGGGATGGACGATGGTATTCCTGAGCGCGTGGAGATGGATTTCTCTCTCCGTGGATGATGGGCTAGGTAAGGGGGTAGGAACCTTGGCTCTTTTATGACTCACTGCCCCTGCCCCTCCTTTGTCGATTCTTTGCAGGTTAAAGGTTTTTCTGCTCTCCCGTAATTTCTAGGTCTTTCAAGTGTTGTTTGAAGGCTGCTGCTCTTCCGCCCTTGAGAACCAGGATCAAAAATCTCAGTCTCCCTCTGACTAGCTCAGGGGTAGGCAACCTCGGCTCTTTTATGACTCATGGACTTCAACTCCCAGAATTCCTGAGTCAGCTATCAGCTATGTTATCCATGAGTCATAAAAGAGCCGAGGTTGCCTACCCCTGGACTAGCTGTAACCCTGCAGTAACAAAAAAAAATCTTTTTTGTTCATTCCGCATTAAAGGAAATTAAAATACATTACTTTTGTGCGCAGACACATTATATTCACATTTTTTTTACTTCACACTACATTAATTTGTCAGGCTGGCTGTAAAAGGGAAAAAAAATCCTTGTGTGGGGAGGAACTGAATTATGATCAAAGCATCTTTCGCCTTGAAAGACCCGCTAGTCCAGCTGTGATCTGGGAAGCAGAGTAGCAAGGATTTAGCAAGACATGCTAAAGGGAACTATACCTGGTTATAACTACGTGCTCTTTTTTCTAATATATAAATACTGATTTCTATCCTTGTAATCTTTGTTGCCCCTAATGTTGATTCATATATACTACAAATTCAAACTGAGGAAGGAGGAGGAGGAGGAGGAAGAGGAAGATCTTAGACTTATATACCACTTCATAGTGCTTTACAGCTCTCTCTAAGCGGTTTAGAGTCTGCATATTCCCCCACAACAATCTAGGTCCTCATTTTACCGACCTTGGAAAGATGGAAGGCTGAATTAAGTTTGAGCCCATCAGAATCAAACTCCTGGCAGTGAGCAGTGATTTAGCCTGCAATACTGCATTCTAACCATGGCTCTGTCATGTTTCTAAGTCCACCATGCATAATAAAATGATCTTTTATGTTTTTCACATTTCCAGCAGTGATCAGAAATACCTTAGACAGTTCCTTGGTGTCCTATACCTATGGTGTACCCTTTTAAAAAATAGATCTTTCCCTCCAAACAATGGCTGGAGATCAATGGATACATTTGATCTCCTGATTCCATTTAACATTTAACAATATATTATGGTCTCTGTACTATGAATACCGTAAGCTTGCTATTAAATATTAAACTTTAATATCTCTGGTCAATGAGCATAAAATAGATTAAAACTGATCTACTGATATCTTTTAAGTGTTTGCATATTATTTTTCAGACTGATTGCCCAGGGCAATTTCTGATTGCTTCAGGAAGAGTTATTCTGGAACAACCAATACAGAAAGATTTTCAAGAGCCAAGGAAGGCAAATGGTGTTTGGATCCACAGTTTAATAAAAATTATTATATCATAATATATAATAATGATATTACAAAAGGCTGATTTACTTGGAACAGCTTACACCCTGCGACAATACCTTTAACATCATCAAACATCCACAATATCCCAGTCCTTGGGAAAGACTTGACCATTCCATCTGGTCAAGCATGCAGTGCATCCCTTAGGTCAGGAGTTTCAACTGGCAGGATCGAGAAGGAGGGCCTTCTCAGCTGCTGCCCCCACCCTAGGGAATTTCTTACCCCTCCCCAGAGGTGAGGTGAGCCATGGCTTTGTCAACTAGCATGGGGGGTCTAAAGGTAGGATGGAGCCCTGGGGATGGCTGCTGTCCTGTTAACCTCCTAGCCCTGAATTTTAACCTGATTTATTTTTACTTGTAAGTTTTATCTTGTGCTTAATCCTGTTTTAAGCTATGCTTTTATTCATGTATGTATGGTTTTATTATGTCGCTGTAAACTGCCCAGAATCAATTAGGTGTAAGAATTTAATAAATGAAATAGAACAAATAATAAAATAAAATAAAATACCAGCCAAACAACAGAGTCAATGCAGCTGGATTCTACCACACTTTCAATATGATGACCTACCTCAGCCTTTCCAAACCTGGTGCCTTACCAAGGTGTTGGGGCCAGAGTTCTTATCTAAGCAATTAAGAATTTGGGAGATCAAGGACCAAAACACAACTGGATGGCTTACATAGGCACAAATGGATTGCTGGCATTACTTTGTTCTGCTCCATCAAGATAAATCAGTAGCTGTCTTGTCCAACCAAAGTCCTAAACAAATTCTAATGGGTCTCCAGTATTTCATGCAAAGTTCTCTTGGCTTATGTGTCCAAAATGTCTATGGAGATTCTCAGTTATCCAGGTCATGGTTGCTCCAAAGGTGCTTTTTCAAGAGGCAACTGGACTTTCTTGTTTTTCTTTGAAGATGTTTTGCTTCTCATCCAAGAAGCTTCTTCAGCTCTGACTGGATGGTGGCCCCCATCTTGAAAAAGCACCTTTGGGATATGCACCCAAAGCTGATTCAGGGTAAATATTTCATCCTTTTCTGCCCAGACAAGCTATTATCAAATACAGAATTTTAGAGTTTAAGGCCTAGAAGCAGCAAATCTTGATCCAAAGTAAATGTAGGTAAGAAATGAGTGGCTCTCTGAAAAATAAAAATCAGATTTCAGGAATGATGCACAAAACAAACCCTTCTCATTGGGAAAAAATAATTCTTTCCTTGTTTATTTTCAGTGAAATGGTGATATTTTATAGAGCTGCAAAGTTGCATTTTTGTCTTTGGGTTTTTGTGACTGAGACTACTATAGTAATATTAGTTTTATATTTTAAATAACTGATTTGTGGTTCTGGTATGTCCATTATCTTATCACCTGTTGGTGAACTACATTCCCAGCAGTGTCAGGTATCGCTAGGAACTGTGAGTAAGTAACATCTGGAAAGCCGCAAGTCTAAAAAAAAATTCTCACCCTGAAAGTTGTAACACTTTTTTGTCACCAGGAGGTGCAATTGAGATGCACTTTACTGTATGTAACATTCTTTTTTTTTCCAGAAGAGCAATTTTTATCAGCTTTGCTTTGTTACATTTTCATTGACTTTGCAGTTAAAAAAACTAGTTACAAAATAGTTTTTCTATTCCATTTTGGTGTTGGTGAACAATCATTTTTCCTGCCATTCTGCTTCTTTAGTTCATTTTTTCTTTCATTAGTCCATTTTTATTCTGATCATAGCTTCATTGCCCATATCTTTCTGGAGTGTGGATTTCATTTATCACACACAACACTTGTCTTAAATAAACAAATAGCCACCCTGTAGGGTGAAATAGGATACATGGATAGTCCCAACTTAACAACCACAATTGGCACTGACAACTCAGTTGCTAAGCACCATGGTGTTAAGTGAGACATCGTGTGACTGCAATCTGTGATTTAACTGCTGGATTCTTCCTAGACTCTATTTGTTGGGCTTCAAATGTAAAGTGCATAAATGGCAATCACGTGACTGTGGGACACTGCGACAATCATAAATGCTACTGGTTCCTAAGGGTCTGAATCTCAATCACACGACTGCTGGAATGCTGCAGTAGTCATAAGTGTGAGACTGACCCATAAAGTTACTTTTTTCAGAGCTGTTGTAATTGTGAACGGTCTCTAAACAAGACAATTGTTAAACAAGCACTATCTGCATGGCTCCAGCACATGAGAAAATGTCTAATGTGCTCCTGCCCTATACATATCTGACCCATTCTCAATGTTTAGCTCATTTCTATTCTGAATTTCTAGGTCTTTTAAGAGAAAATCTTTAGAGAACCTAGTAATGTATTAGCTGGATATGTAACTTTCTTTGCATCAGATAATATTCAAGTTAGCTTATATCAAAAATGTCATAAATAGAATAAAGCATCAGTAAAGTACATATCAAAAAGTATAACAATAAGACAGATAATAGATCAATAAAAATATAAAAACGGCCAACCAACTAACCACAAGTTAGCAAGCTTTCCCACTTACTACAGCCAGTGACTACTGATCACTGTATATATTGCAGCTGTTGCAAGACTAATATACTGAAATATACAAAAAGGTTGCAAATGAAGCTGATGGGTTTGCTATCTAGGTTAGATATATCTGGACTCTGTGTTTTTATTTGTTGTTAAATTCCTTGACTGCTTTATCTCTGTTTCTTCTATCAATATTTGTTTAGAAATTTACCAGCCATGATGTTACCCTCACTCATGTTGTATGTGAAATGCAGCTATTCACATGTTTTCTTTCTCTCAAATATTATATAGTTTTTGCTGATGTTGATATTTCTTTGGTCTGTAGTTACGTTTAATTAGTTATAGCTAATAAAATAAATAGTTAGAACATAGTTGTATAGCTCTAATGGTGATCTTTTGAAAGTTCTCTTCATCTTTCTTGTGTGTGCAAATAAAAAAAATGGGTTGCAGAAGTTACTGCTGATACTCTGAAATTAGAGTATTAAAACTAGAAATATCTAGATGATAAAAAGAACAAAGTCATGCTAAAGCTCCTACTTGATTGGATGACTTTTGGTAGTAATTTATGAAAGGTTATCTGTTGTCTCCAGCTACTATAGCAATATAGTTAATGATTAAGATGCTGGATTTGAAGCACTGGGAGCCATAATCAAGTCCTACTTAATCACAGGCTTCAAAAGGCCAGTCTTTTTCTGTCAGTCCAACCTATCTCACAAAGTTGTACAGATAAAATAAGTGAACCTCCATCTCTATCCTAAGTTCTCAGAAAAACAATTGGATACAAATATACTAAATGCATCTCTGCACCTAATCACTGATATTTTAATTGCACTGCTTTATATGCATTGTTATATTCTATTGGTTTCAGCTGGTACTTTCTTGTCCATTCTTCTAACTCACGGGTGTCAAACTCGCCATGTCACATGATGTGTTGCAACATATCGCACGGGCTGGCAATTTGACACCCCTGTTCTACCTGGTCCCAAAAAGGGGTTTATCCTTCCGAATATAGATGAAGATCACAGTAAATTAAAGTTTACCTTCATAATTACATCTAACACTCTAGATCAGGGGTGTCAAACTGCCGGCCCACGGGCCGGATGCATCACGACAAAACCACGCCCTCCCCATTGCCAGCAATGGGGGAAAAGTCGCGATACATTGCGTGACGTCACGTGACATCGCGAGTTTGACATACCTGCTCTAGATCAAAGTGTAATATAACTCATTTAGATTGTGCAGAAATGGACGGATTGACATTAAAGATAAAAGAGAAAGAAGACTCAGTGCACTTTAGAACATGGGACAATTTTTATCAATGGCTAGAAAAGCGAATTAAAGAGAAAGGAACATGATATGTATGAATGAACCTTTATTGTCAAAGTACAACCATGTATACATTGAGATTGGCTGAGCCTCCCTTCGTGCCCCCACCCCCCAACTTACAGTGACACAAACCCTCAATCTTATTACACCATGTGAACTAATTGCACAACACACCGGCCTCGCAAGTCAATTATGTATAAAGTTTATAAAAATTATTTCCCGTTCAAAAGCCTAACAGCCCATGGATAAAAGCTGTTTTTCAGCCTGTTGGTGCGGCTGGCTATACTCCTATATCTCCTACCCGATGGTAGGAGAGTAAAGAGATACCGTCCAGGTTGTGAGTCATGTACTATGTAACATTGAATATATACTAGTAAGAAGAAGACTATTGAGTGATTAACTAACATATTGATAATGATAACATAGAAATTAATTCTTATTTACTGTTTTTTACATACATGAACCCAGACAATATGCTGTTTGCTAAATATTAAGTATGTTATTTTTAAAAAAACCTAACCCTATAAAAATTAATAAAATATATATAAAAGAAAAAAAAGGAAAAAACAGATCTGTTTTTGACCTGCCACATAATACCGGTAAATCACGCATTTGGTATTCCTTTTCTTCAGGAAAACATGAATACTTGGGTCGTGTTAAAATGAAAGAACCCACTGCCTGCTAACCATCGGTGATTTTTTTTCCAAATTCTCAACATCTTTTTTGTGATATGGTGACCAAAATTGGCTGCAGTATTCCAGGTATGGTCTTACTAGGGTTTTATAAAGCGGTAATAATACTTCACGTGATCTTGATTCTATGTCTCTGTTTATACAACCCAGGATTGTATTAGCTGTTTTGGTTGCTGCTGCACACTGCTGGCTCATAGTCAACTGATCGTCCACTAGGTCTCCAAGGTCCTTCTCACAGTTACTGTTTTTAAGCCAGGTCTCACCCAATCTGTACTTGTACCTTTGATTTTTTTTTCCTGCCTAAATGTAAAACTTTGCTTTTCTTCATGTTGAAACTCATTTTGTTGGATAGGGCCCATTGTTCAAGTTTGTCAAGATCTTTTTGGATCCTGAAATTGTCTTCTGGGGTGTTGGCTACTCCTGCCAGTTTGGTGTCATCTGCAAATTTGATGAGTTCCCCTTCAATTCCCTCAACTAAGTCATTGATGAAGATGTTGGAGAGTACTGGGTCTAAGACGGAACCTTGTGGTACCCCACTGATTACTTTTCTCCATGTGGATGTAGTGCCATTGAGGACTACTCTCTGAGTACAGTTTGCCAGCCAGCTACAGTTCCATCTGGTGGTGGTGTTGTCTATTCCACCATTTTCTAGCTTACCAAGGTGGAGGTTGTGGTCTACTTTATCAAATGCCTTACTGAAATCTAAGTATACTACATCCACAGCATTTCGCTGGTCTACTAGTTTAGTCACTTTATCAAAGAATTAAATAAGATAGGTAAGGGCACAATGTAGGACACAGTAGGGAGGAAAAAGTGAAAGGAAAGTGAGGGACAAAAGGGAAAAAGGAAAAAAGACATTGACTTCCAACTTCCTCTGTTGCAGTATAATAAAACATTAACATCAAACCTCAACTTTTTACTTTTTCATAATGGTATAAATTAGCCATTTCTGTAACAACAAATCAGTCTAATCAGTAAAACCCCAAATCAAAGTCATTTTTTTCCACCTCAAGCACAAAGTCCAGAAGTGGTCTCCATGTAGAAACAAAAGTACTTAACATTCTTTTCTTTAATCAAAACTGTCAATTTAGCCATCTCTGCCAACTCCATCAGTTTCTGTAGCCATTCATCCAGAGTGGGAATCAAAATGTCCTTCCATTTTTGTGCATACAGTAATCTTGCTGCCATCAACCTATATGAGATCAAAGTTTCATTTTTTTCAAGTCTTTTTCCATTAAATACAAAAGAAAAATTTCTGGTTTCATCTTTATCTTTACTTTAAGGATTTTCTGTATTAAAATATGAATCCTTCTCCAATAATTCTTTGCTTTATCACATGTCCACCATAAGTGGTAAAAGGTCCCTTCTTTACATTTACATTTCCAGCATTCATTTGAAATACCTTTGTACATTCTAGATAGCTTATTTGGTGTTCAGTACCAACAGTGCATCATCTTATAAAAGTTTTCTTTTAAATTGTAATTCAGTGTAAACTTTAAGCGTTTCATCCACATATTCTCCCATTGTTCCAGCATCACATTATATCCAAAGTTCCTTGCCGATCGTATCATACAATATTTTACACATTCATTTTCCAAAATCAATTTCAATATCATTTTATAAACCTTAGCAATAATATGTTCATCACTACCACACAATAATGTTTCAAATTCATTTTTAACAAAATCAAACCCGTAACTCTTTTTATCTAGTTTAAATGTTTCTTTCAGTTGTTGATATGTAAACCGGTGATGGGCATAACCCTCTGATTCTAAGTCGTCCCTCAATTTAAGAGTAGGGTCACCCAAGTTGAAGAGTATTATTTTACCATAAGTCCACCAGTACGGCTTCACAACCATGAATTACCGTATATACTTGAGTATAAGCCGAATTTTTCAGCCCACTTTTTGGGCTGAAAAATCCACTTCGGCTTATACTCCAGTGAACAAAAAAAAAGAACTTCCACCCCCCCAGTTTGGAGAGCTGCTGCTTTCATCAAACATGGACGAAGGCAGCAGCTCTCCAAACAGGCTGCGGTGGTTTGGAGAGCTGCGCGCGCAGCTCCGCCGCCACCTCTGCAAGCCTCCGCTGAGAGAATGGGGCGGTGGAAGCTTGCCACCCATTTTCTCGGCGAAGACTTCTTTCGGGGGATGCAGCCTCTGTCACCCCCTTCTCTCAGCTGGGCAGCTGAGAGAAAGGGGCGGCAGAGGCTGCATCCCCCGAAAGAAGTCTTCGCCGAGAAAATCTCAGCGCCCATTTTCTCGGCGAAGACTTCTTTCGGGGGATGCAGCTTCTGCCACCCCTTTCTCTCAGCTGCCCGGGCAGCTGAGAGAAAGGGGCGGCAGAAGCTGCATCCCCCGAAAGAAGTCTTCGCCGAGAAAATGGGTGCTGAGACACCTCATTCTCTCGCTCAGCGGAGACTTCTTTCGCGAGATCCAGCCTCTGCCGTGCTGCACCGAGAGAACAGCAAGCCGCCCCACTCTCTCGGCGGAGCACTCCACCGCCCCATTCTCTCGGCGGCTTGCCACCCCGTTCTCTCATCTCAGCAGAGACGTCTTTCGGGGGATCCAGCCTCCAGCTGCTGCATTTCCCAGCCTCAGCTTATACTCGAGTCAATAACTTTTTCCAGTTTTGGGGGGTAAAATTAGGGGTCTCGGCTTATACTCGAGTCGGCTTATACTCAAGTATATACGGTATTTCTTGACCAGACCAGACCAGACTAGAAAAAAATATTTAACAAAAGAATATAATAAATACCTGACTGGATCAGACTCCAGCTTCCCATATGATACAGTGGCATATAAAAGCTCATAAGTCTCGGCTGGAAAATGATAGCACCCCTTCCACAGTCAATTCTCAGCAGTCAATATTAGTTTTTTTGTGCCTTTGAGTCAGGCTTGAGCCTTGGAAACTGCCTGGAGAAGTCCCTACAAGATTTCAGAAGTGGTTTGCTATTACCTGTTTCGTAATGTGTGAGAGAGGGGCTGGCCCAAGGTCGTCCCGCTGACTAAGCTTGCTCTCTACAATTCCCAAAGTAATAAACAGCCTGCCTTTCATGAATATGTCTGGTCCTGCTTTTAAAATCATCCCACTAAGCTTTCACTATTGTTATGTACTGAGCTTTTGGGAGTACCCTATCACGTGTACGCTGGAAAGCTAACGGTTCTCCAGCAACACAGATAGGACCTTCCAGTTCAGGCTGCAGTTAACTTGGCGGGAATGATGGGTTCAATTTGATTGGTTGTCAATACTATGAGAGACTATATAAAGACTGCATGGATACCCCTAACCCTCAGTACAGTTATAGTTATGAATAAAGCAAGTATTCTTCTGTACTCATCTGCCTGGCGTCTTTCCTGCTCGTCTGAACCCGAAACATAACAACTATCACAAGCGCAGGCAGTGAATTTTATCATCCGTGCGTTCTGCATAAAATAATATTTCTTTCTCTTGGTCCTGACTTTTTCATTTGGATACGTCATTAGGATCAAATCAATGTCTATTTAAAACAGAGACTTGCACATTTTTGTCTCTCTGCAGAGATGTCAGAATCTATTCAGTGGAACATTTCTATAGATCCAATTGAATTTTGGAAGACACAGAGGAATTTTCTGGTTAACCCACTCACAAAAAAGTTTTCTCTTGAATTTTCTTGGGGATTTGGGTGCCTTCACCTGATTGTTCATCTGAGGTTCCTCATTCCCCACTATGAAGCTCTTTGGTACATCTGAGTTAAAGATTATCAAGCAAAGTGGAAAATATTTGAATATTTTGACATGAGATATATCTTACTTAGTCAATGTACTAGAACATAAATAATACCCGTGTTTGTATTAACTCATGTACCAGAGAGCTTCATAGTGGAGAATGAGGAACCTCAGATGAACAATCAGGTGAAAGTCTCCAAATCCCTGCTGGATAATAATAACAGAGTTAGAAGGGACCTTAGAGGTCTTCTAGTCCAACCCCCTGCTCAGGCAGGAAACCCTATACCAGGGGTAGGCAACCTCGGCTCTTTTATGACTCACGGACTTCAATTCCCAGAATTCCTGAGTTGAAGTCCATGAGTCATAAAAGAGCCGAGGTTGCCTACCCCTGCCCTATACCATTTCAGACAAATAGCTGTCCAATCTCTTCTTAAAAAGTGTCCAATGGTACCTTTAAAAATACTTTGAAGCAGCATTAACCCTTACTTAAATGTTTCTGTTTCAGGGACATGAGTTTCTGTTATCTTTCATGGATGCTGTGATATCTCCAGTTTCTTATTTCTTTTGCCGTTTTCAAAACTAAAGAACTTGAGGAATTTCCCAGTTTTTTTAGTGTTTTTTTTTTGCAAAATACAACAAAATTATAAATATTTGGTCTTAAATTGTTAGAAACAAGATTGTCTAAACTCTAAAGTCTTCTCAGGCTCATTTACAATGGTGAACTTGTAAATGAGCTAATAGAAATTTCTCTACAATGTTTTGTAATATGACACGAAACAGATTTAGCAGAACTTTTAGCAAGCCTAATAAAGGAGAACGTGTCATGAATTAATACTGAATACTAGATCTATTGCAAATATATATACTTAGGAAAATCTGCTTAGAACAATGCCTGATTAGAGATTTAATGATAGTATCAATCTGTCTAGGATGTTGGGTGAAGTCATTTTTAGGCTACTCACTTTCTGTGAGACAACATTTGAGAAGTCAAAAGAGCTAACCACTGTGTATTGCTTAATCATTTGTTTAATTTATCAGTGGCAGTTTGCTAATTTATCAATATCAAATTTATTCATGAGCAATTCCACATGGAGAAGCCATCAGCTCTTTAGCCTTGCTGGGTTCTTTTTTTTTTCCAGCTCCAATTCAGCCTTTTCAAAATTTCTCTTCCTTTAAAAGCGAAAGTATGCCAGTCCAAAAAACAGTATGCTTTTTTAAAAAAGAGTTTTCTGGCTGTTAGAGGAATCAGGAATTCTGAATCCAAAATGTCATTTGCCGAGTCAAAAAGTTCCTTGTTTTTGTTTTGAGTAGCTTCTTCATTATTTTTAATTAATTAATTGGTTCTGTATGGTCAAGTCAGTGTCATAACCCGAACTAGACTGTTGTTTCTCTATGTCATATAATATATGTGGGTATATGCATAATTCTGTATTTATTTATTTTTGTCATATTTATGTAGTGTATATCGAAGGTGGTAACCCTTTGAGAGCTGAATGCAACAAAATTTCATTTTAATGTATGCCGATTAGTGTACATTTAAAGTGACAATAAAGTTATTATTCTATTCTATTCTATTCTATTCTATTCTATTCTATTCTATTCTATTCTATTCTATTCTATTCTATTCTATTCTATTCTATTCTATTCTATTCTACTACATAGATTGATTTTCACCTTACTACATCCAAAATGGGGAAAAATGGATGGCAAAAGTTTAAGAATGTCTGCTATTTTTAATAAAATATGCACATATTGTAAGATGGCAGTACCATAAATAGTGCTTTGCAGCACATCAATGTCATGTTTAATTCCTATTTTAAATTTTAAAAAATGTAAAAGAAATCAAGTAAGTGTTGAGTCTGGTTGGCAATGAGGGAAGTGTCTCTGGGCATGCTCATCATAGCAGGCACTATGTTTATGGCTCAGGATCTTTCAAAAAGACATTTCAGAAAATGTAACATTGCAAGAAAATAAAACCGTGCACAAGAAACCCACCCTAAGAAGCAGAAGCAATACCAACATCCTTATCACACATCAAATGTGTGGGGGGGGAGGTACCACAAGAAAGATTTTCTATTTTAACTGTTATTTCACTATCCCTTTCATTCTGCACTTCTTGGGGTTCAGTGGAAATGTTATTAATGATATTGATGGAGTTCTCAACATCTGCCCCAGCCAGCACTGCCAGTGTACTTCCAGCTCTATTTCATTAACATCTGGAAGCACAAAGGTTCTCTACCTCTGGCCGTAATATTTTTAGAAACATACCAGTGGAAATAATATGTCACAATACATATTATGCTGCCCTTGGATTTGAAGGTGCCCTTCTGTTATGGAAAGGAATTTTTAAGTCCACCTTTACTTTATATAAAATAAAAAAAGGAAAAATAATTAGAAAATTAAAAATATAAAAAGGCAATGCAATGATACAAAGCTGCTACTTAGGGAAATATACAGGCATGAAACAACTTTTACTCAGTATATTTAGATAATGCATTAAATAATGAAATGCTTGAGACAATCAAAATTGTAAATATATATGCAAAGAATCAAAAACACTAGCACAGAATTCAGTGTAATTTTTAATTAACTGCTTACCAAGAAAGTATAGACTTTAAACTTAAGAATTTTTGAGATATACTAGGAAAAACAAAATAACAGTTAACGTTGCTGATATGTTATAGTTCAGCAGTCTTTGCCAAATAGCTAAGTCAAAGAGAGATAGCAATATTAACACTGATTAATATTAATAAATCATTTTGAAAAAGCTTTTCTGGATGAGACATCAGTCTCTATTTGCTAAGATATTCATTGAGTTTGATTAAAAGTTAAGCAACTCTGTAAATAGCACCATTGTTTTTACATAGGGAAAATAGATCTTAATGCAGAATAGATCAGGGATTTATGCTAAAACTCATATTGCATTATTCTTTTCTTTAGTTAAGATATCTGATGATGATGCATCCTCATCACTATTATTATCATGAATCAGTGCTGTTTATCCAGCAAATAACATAGACTTTATACTTAGTATTTTTTAACGATTGGAGGAGACTTTCTGCTTGACCAAACTGCTTCATCTCACTTTCACCTCATTTTCTAGTTAATAGTGAATCAAAACTTTCTTAGATCCAATTATTATTTTTAATGTATGTGTCTTCAACACTATTTCAGTATATACAAACTCGTAAGTTCTATCATTTTATAGTCCAATTCATCAATAGTTTATATAAAGAGGTAGCAAATATATGGTTATGTCAAATGTACTGGGAAAATGAAGTCAAATCTTAGCAAACAATTTAAAGGGGAAAAAATGAAAATTGTTGTAATTGTTAAAGATGAAGAAGATAAATTATGTAATTCCTCTGAACTGGAAATTTTCTAATTTTAAAACTCTTAAAACCAAACTGAAAAATCTTCTCATATAGAGATAGAGATTGTTATTGTTGCTAAGTTATATTTTGAAAAGTGCAGATGTCTATTAAGGAGAAATATTTGTTTTCCAAAGTGTATCTGTTCTCTTGTGTCAAATAATAGATAAACCTCCTTAGTGGAAATTCTCCTTGTTGTCTGCACTGAGTGCATTAATATATGATACCATTAGTTAGGCAGATTAATGTCCTCCATCTCCCTATTAATATAGGACACCTTTAGTTAGTCACTGTTGAGATCAGTAAATTTTTCAACTAGTTCCTTTTACTATTACATCAGCTTGAAGATTGTGTTACATTTTTTTCTAGGAAATGTTGCTTTGATCCTTTTTTTAATGCTATCTAGTGATCCAGATGTTAAAATTATTTTATGAAAAATGTGGACGGAAACCAGGATTTATACTTTGTATCAATCAGTAGTGAAAAATTCAGAATTATTATTTTTTGCATTAAGCAGAATGTATTAATTGATGGCCTCAGTGGGCATATTACTCTGTCTATTGATTTCCCGATTTGGGACCTGCATTTTCAACTTTAAAACATTTAATCTGCTACAAATGATTATTAAATCCTATTTATTTATTCAATTTATATAGCCTTTCACCTTACTTTTACATTGCTCTAGGTCAGGGGTTCCCAACCGGGTGTGCTCACACCCACTGGGGGTGCAAGACGATATTCCAGGGGGTGCGAAAACTTGGGTTTTCAAAATTATAGTGTATATGCATAATTTGTTGTTGTTATTTTGAACTTTTGTAAGGGGTGCGAGAATATATCAAAAGCATACTAGGGCAGTGGGATATTAAAAAGTTTGGGAGCCGTTTAAAGGGGATGCCCTTTATTCCATACCTTTGGCCCCATGCTTGGCACAAAACCAAATTTTCAAGGCCTTATAAGTGGGCAACAAAGATGGTGCCATCTAATCTCAAGGGGACTTTGTACCAAGGGGCTGAGGCCATGGCAGAAAAGGCTCACCTGGGTCTCACCATTAATGCTTCTTAGCTGATGATACTTGGAGCATGCTCCTCCTCACTGATCAGGCAAGGCAGGTACAGACAATTAGGGAGAGGCAGTCCCATAAATAGCCTGGTCCCAAGCTATGCAGGGCTTTAAAAGGTGACAACCAGCACCTTGAATTGTGCCTGGAAGCACAGTGGAAACCAATGAAGTTCATGAAGCAGTGGTGCCCCATGCGCCAATTAACCAGTGCCAGTAACTTCCCACGCTGTAGCATTCTACACCAACTGAAACTTCCAAATATACTTCAAGAGCAGCCCTGTATAAAATCCATTGCAATAACCCAGTCAGTAGGTCACGAAGGCATGAGTGACGATGAGCACAGCTCTGTGAGACAAAGAATCTTTTAATTAATCTCCCTAAAAGAATGATAATGAATGAATGAATCTGAGGTGCAAGCTTTAATGGTTGAATGGAATAAAGAATTAGGGATTCCTATTTTGTCTAGATAATGGGAAGACATTTTAACATTAATATTAAAAACTACTAAACTAAATACTAGATTATATTTTATTCAGCAAAAAATAATCCGCATTTTGTATTTCTTAAGACTGCTGTGTTTTTATAGAAAGGGCTGAATCAAATCATGAAGATGTAATGAAAGTGAAGAATTTGGGAAGAATCCAATTAAGTCACAACTGAATATTTTTAGATATTCATATTCACTTGAATTATATTCATATCTCATGGAAATCAACACGGTCAAAAAAGCAGAATCTCTGGGCATTTCTTTTAACTAAAAGAACCCGACTTGTCAGCATTTAAAAGCTAAAAAAAAGTGGGTCCAATCACTTGATACTAAAAACCTAAATAGATCACTTATCAATCTATCAATGCAGAATAGTCGTAAATGATTATAATAAAATACCCCTACCATTCATTTCAATGCTTATTTAGATCAATGATGTAGGTGTACTGTATGCATTTGTGAATTTATGCCTGTGTTTTGGTGTGGAACCCAGCCTTCCTTCCTTCCTTCCTTCCTTCCTTCCTTCCTTCCTTCCTTCCTTCCTTCCTTCCTTCCTTTCCTCACAAATAATTTATCGAACTCTATACAGTATTTAAATAGAATGTCTCCTGGCCTCAGCATCCCAGAATTTTAATTTGTAGGATCTTCACCATCCCTTTCTAGTTTATCTGGTGGAGGGGGAAAAAACCCTTAAAAAGGCAACGGCTTTACTCCATTCATGCTTTCCCATAGGTTTACTTTGGATGCCTTTAGCATAACCAAATTTATGGCCTTTTTTGCAATTTTATTTACTCTGGTCTTTGGAAATTACTTACTTGTGCCAAATTTCCCTAAATAGAATTTCAGAAACATAGACATCTCCTCTGCTAGAGTTCCATTTTCCAATATCTGAAAATGACTCACTAGTTCTCTTTTGTTAAAAAAAAACCATTTAAAGCTTTTTCCTTTCTAATTATTACGGGCTTCAGAACTACAGATGGTTGCCTGGCAACATATTTAGTAGCTTTCTAACTAACTCTCTCCTAGAGAGCATCAGATTAATTTGTTCTTTTTTTTTAAGCCAGTGACGGGGTCCCAGTCTTCATTTCATCTATTTCTCAAACCCATACCTGGCATCTTACCAAGATAATAGTTTTTGGGATAGTTTCAGTTGCTTGTAGAGTTGAGAATTTTTTTTGAAAAAAATATAACTTTGCTGCCTCCTTCCTCATTTTGTTTCAATCTTCCTTTCAGTTGGCAAGACCCGCTCCCAGCTGACTTCAGTATTTTTTTTAATTAATTGTAACGAGGTGAGATTCAAGGTGCTGGTAATGACCTACAAAGCCCTACATGGCATGGGTCCGGATTACCTACGGCAGCACCTGCGGCTGGCGTCAACTTCCCTCCGTCCAGTGCGCTCCCACAGAGAGGGCCTCCTCAGGGTGCCTCCGATCAGAGAATGTCGACTGGTGGCCCCCAGGGGGAGGGCGTTCTCTGTGGGTGCGCCAGACCTGTGGAACCGCTTGCCGGTTGAGCTCCAGATTGCCCCCAACCTTCGCTCCTTCCGGCGTGATCTAAAAACCTATTTATTTGAGCAAGCCGGCCTGGTCTGATGGGTTTGGGGTTGGCTTTTAATATGGTTTTAACTATTGTATATATCGGTCATAAATCATTTAATTGTTTTTAACTTTTGTACTTTGTTTTTTAATGTTTATTGCCCTGTACACCGCCCCGAGTCCTTTGGGAGAAGGGCGGTATAAAAATTTAATAAATATAAAATATAAATATATTTGGGACCCAGAAGAAGGCCCCATCCAGGAATTCCCCCAGTTCTCCTTAGTCTTAACTTCAGCATGTTGTGCCTTTCTCCTACATGCAGGAGAGATAAATCAGCCTCAGGGTATTCCTGGATAATACTTGAGGAATAGCTTCTACATCCTGCGTCAAGTTGTTTTGTTCTGTGCTAGACTGAAGGTATCCTGTGTTGCTGATTCCATTTCAGTTCTGCTGCTAATCTGGCTAATGGACACTATCCTGGGCACCTTTTTTCGAAGAGAAGTTCAAAGTTGGACTTTTTGAGGTCATCAAAGAACATCTTGTCTACGTTCCTGTCTATGTGCCTTTCTGAGGAAACATTTTGGAAGAGTGGTTTTACCTTGAAATATCGAGTTATGTACATACCCATCAAACACATTGGGAGCAGGCAACACCTTAAAAAATGAACAAAATGGCTGCTAATCCTTGTTCTAAGCTTCAGTCTTACCTTCCTTTCTATTTATCACAGCTTTCCCTCTTCTGGACTGGAACACTGATCAAAGGATTTGTCTCTGACGTTTTCTCCTGCCATATTCCCAATGACAAACAAGCTCCTGATATTAATATAATAGTAATGTTTTCCTTAGAGTCCAACTTGCCTGAAAACCCAAGAAGCCATCATAAATATAGAACTTGAAAGGTGAGATTTATTGAAGTGAATGAAGTGAACCATGGTATATAAGAAAGGAGGGAATGTCAAAATGTGGCATTTTGCCAGCGTATTGAATCAACTCAGCAATGCTGAAATTGCTGGGCCAGCAAAAACCTGGATTATTATAAAATTCTTGAGCCAAGCCAAAGCAAAGCCAACAAATAAGCAGAGGGGGGAAGGACTAAAGATCACCAGTCTGTGTCCTTCTTTAAAGGCATTCAGTCACTGTGGAGACATAATGTATTTATAATAAAATAGAGCCCGGAGGTGGTTGTTCTTTATCTCTAGGCATATTGCAGTTAAAGTGGATTAAACATTATTTACATGTTCTAATTCTATTTCATCTATAGAAAGAGATGTGTTTCTTCCTGTTGTTTAAAAATTACAGTATATAACAGCGAGGCTTAATTCTGAAAACTATTTTCCAGAACAGAAAGATTCCAATTTGATCAAACGCAATGAAACATAATTCCTCAATATTATCAAATGATGAATTCTACTACAAAATGCTGTATTTTCTTGATGATCTGAAAATGTCTTTAAATGCCTGAGAAAACTTTGAGGAATGAGGCAAATGAGCTCTTTTGTGCTAATATAGAATTCATAACTATGGTTTCAAAGCTGTTTTCATAACCTATATTCAAGGTTATTGAAAGGCAGCTTGGTGTAGTGCTCAGTAAGAAACTGGGAGACCATGGCTTCTACCCTACCTTGGGCACAAAGCCAGCTGGGCGACTTTATGCCAGTCACTTTTTCTCAACCTTAGGAAACAGGCAATGGCAAATCAACTCTGAAAAACCCTGCCAAGAAAACTACAGGGATTTTTTTCAGAGGGTCTCTGAGAATCAGACATGATTGAACAGTAGGAAAAAATGTATCACAGTTATTTGCCAGTCTTAGCAGGGACTCTTTGTATCTAGATATTTCAGAAGCAAAATGCTTCCTTAATTATGTTTTGCAGTACAGGCTTGGAGTACATAGATTCTTTAAACTTTGCTGGGTTGGACAAGTGCTTACCAAGATCATGTATTTCTTTTTTTAAAAAAAAATAGTGGAGAATTTAGCTTTTGCAGCCTTCAGCTGTTAATATGTTCTACAGCAAAAGAGCTTTTACAGCAGTTCGCTTGTAATCAGTAATGTGTCCTTTGTTAAGACTGGAAATCTATTTTGGCTTACGTTGACTCAGAAAAAGTTCCCAAAAGAACTTTGCCACTCTGTATTTTGGATTAACAATTCTGTGCCTATTTAAGGAAATGAAACTTTGTTCCCTTAATATCATGACTGAGATACCTTCGGTGTACATTGGTCTCTTATCTGTTTTTTTCCCCCTTGAACGGGATCAACTCATTTCACTTCCTAGCAATATTCAAGCATTTAGTAGCAAATTGGTCACAAGCATTTGAATTGTCTATTTCATGTCTTCTTCCCTAATAAAATTAAGAGAAGTTTGGAATTGAATGCAAATGTATGCATACAGAGATATATTTACATCAAGAATGTGCAAAGCTCTAGCTTTAGAGAAAAGAAAGAAGTTTTTGTTTTCTCTCACAGTACAGAGGGATCTAATCTGGGCATCGCTGATAGTTTTCCAGAAGTACATGTGCTTGGAAGGAGCAAGTTTTATACAGAACTCTCTGTCTCTCTCCTTCTGTGCCCTCCTACCTCTCTCTCTTTGCCACAATATATGAACATATTTCCACAAAATACTTCTTATTATATTATCTAAGATAGTGAAATCAGAGCAACATTTTCTTTTTAAAAAACGGACAGAGTTGCAATGCTTGCAGAAGGCAAACCAATGGCCGATTGAAGTGCAAAGGAGCAAAATTTTCCCTACATTACCTGCTCGGATGGTGGATGACTTTGGGCTCATCCTATTTCTCTGGGTTGTAGTAGGAATAAAATGCAGATCCTCATTTAAACCACCTTGAGGTCCTGTGGGGAAAAAAGGGGGGGCACTAAATAAAATGAATTGAATAATGCGAAAATATTGTTCTACATTACATACGCAGTTAAATAAAGAAGCAATGGGATTGCACCTTTCCTGTGATCTCAGGATTCTTATATTATAGCTAAGGATAATTTAAGCCCTTAAATTTGTAAGAATAGAATCCTCAACTTATTTATCTAGGATAAAATTAGCCAGCTTACTTTTGAAGGATTCCCATAGGTTAGCAAAGCTATTTAAATGTGAATTTTATCTTAATAGCTATTACCTCTGGGTAATTATGGTTAATTTGGGTTATCTTGGTTAGTTTGTTATCTACAAGGTAAGGAAAGGCTTAACTAATCTTATTACATCTGTTTTTTCCCAACCTGTTTTTTTTTCAATCTTTGAAAGATCTATATGAGCCTCTTTCCCCAGGCTGATGCCCTTCATTAGCATTGGACTAATTCACATTATGAACTACTCTGGCTGAGAATGATGGAATACATCTGGAGATAGTTTGTTTCTGAAAAATAATTATTTTTCTTTTATTGTTTCCAAAAAACAATTGGAAGTAAAATACGAAATACCAGGATTTGCAGATCAAAATTGAACCCTTATGGGGAAAAAAATCTATTTTATACTAATTGTGATTAAAGTCTTGCAGCAATACCTAAAGGATTTCTTCAATATCTGGAAATATTGAATTTATCAGACCTGAACAGCCTAGTTTCACAAAAAAGCAGCCTCCTTGAAACTGCATATACTCTTAGATGCTACCTTAATAATTCTTAGCTCCTTGGCAAGGTCTTGAATTATGAAGTTTCCATCAGTCTTAGACTGCAAATCTAACTGCAGATTGCCCACACAAAATAAATAATAATAAAAGTTACCTAATCTTGTTGCATCTGTTCCTTTCCAACCCCTATTCAGTCTTTGAAGGATGTACACTACATGAGTGTCTTTCCCAAGGCTTGTTCCCTTCATTAACATTGGACTACAATTCACACCAATGCCCATCATTAGCTACACTGGCTGAGGATGATGGAATGTATCTCAAGAGTGTGAAGCCAGATATGAAAGGGTACTTTCTAATTTCCTTCTTTCTTCTTCAATCTCCTTTTCCTGATATCTCAATTCCGATCTGTTCCACCTTCTTCTTCCTTTTGCTTGGTCTTCTGACATCGTCTGAGGTGGTTAGGATACATCAGGTCACACCTCAGCCTGTCAGGACACAGTGCCTCCTTTTCTCCAGCCCATCACTTCATTTCAACTTCAAAGAGGTTGCTGACTGGCTGGCTTCGTTAGGCATAAATAATGACAGTGAACCGTGTTGCATATTCTTCCCCTTTTATGTTTTAGGTTGTGGGGGAGGCACAAAGGGATGCTCAGCCAATCTCACTGTACACAAGTTGTACTTTGATAATAAAGGTTCATTCATTCAATAGAAAGCATTCTCTTAAATCCAGTCAAGACATGGCCAACACAGGAACGTATATATGTATGTAAAATGAAGTCTTTACCAAACACGGTAGAATCAGCAAATGCATCCTGTTCCTACCAACCTGGAATGATGACATTCTGACAGCTTCTTTATCACAATTTTCATGTCTTGGAATTTCTACTATAATTCCTATACCATGTATCTCAGGTCCATATAATGTAATTGTGTGTAATTGTGTGCATGTCTGTGTGTAGAAAGAGCAAAGCAGAAAATACTAAATTTCTGAAAAAGTCAAATCCCTTGCTGGGTTTAATACTACTGAGCTAATAATTAGCTAAGACTTCTAATACTTGGTCTTCAGCTCTGACAAGATCCCATGGCCACTAAATCTTGCAGGGGGAAAAACAAAGCTTTCTAGAAGATCTTTACCATCAGTAAATTGGGAGCAGAGAGGCAAAAGAAAAGAAGCAGAAATATAGCTAAATTTCTTGGAGGAACATATATTGCTCATCTATTTTATAGCTTTTGATTCTGTTCTTTCTACACAAGGGAATTATCTTTTTCTTGATAAAAATTTTGCATAACTGCCCCTGTACCATAATAAACACCACCTATAGTCTTTCGAACAGAGTAGCAAAGTTGCCGAGGTATATGTTCACTCAAAGGAATGTCAAGGCTATCCATACCAGCAATTTCTATTGCTGTAATAATATATCACTAAAGTGGATATACTTTAGATTGCAGCAGTAATGGTTGGATGATGCTGTAAAATTTTGGATAGGCTTCTCAAAGTTGAAGTGCAGGTATACAGTACTACAAATCCAGAATTCACAGATACAGTAATAAACAAGTCAGCTTCTCATAATCTTGCCAGGTGGAATCCCCTAAATATTAAATATCATTATGGACAAAGCAGAATGTACTGTGTTGGGAAGGCAGTCTTTGGTATTCGCACCCACAAATTCAAGTCTCTCACATAAACACATTTCTGTGTTTGGGGGAAAAAACCTGTCATCTGGCACATGTTGCTATTACACTCAAATCAGTGCTATTAAATCAGGCCAGCACAGCTGGTAAGCCACCAAACTGAAAATGAGGTTTCCAAAAGTATATTGTGGCGATATCAGGTTTTGGTGAGTCTCAGAAGTAAAGTCTGAGGCAAGCAGCAGAGGTCAAGGACTGTCAGGGTTACATGTGATGCTTCAAAAGTTGTGCAGACCTACATTAAATTGACAAAAGGCTTGATTTGTTAAAGAACTGCTTGCCCTACTTACAGTAGCTGATAGATTTCAGCCAAAGTGCTTTAGCTTTATTTTTTCAGGAGGACATGTTAGCTGCTATCCAAGTTATGTTTCAGAGAAAGCAGAGAATTTGAAAGGTGTACCTGAAATAGCTCTCCTAGTCTGTTGCCATTTCCTAACCTTCCATTGTGCACCTGTTGCGCTCTTACCTGGATCCTGTGGCCCTGCGCATGGTTACTCATGCCCTAGTCACCTCTTGGTTGGATTAGTGCAGCACGCTCTACATGGGGCTGCCCTTGACAAAGATTTGGAAGCTGCAGCTGGTGCAAAATGCAGCAGCGTGCACATTGCTGGGAGTTCCTATGGCTGCTCATATAACACCGTTATTATGTGAACTGCATTGGTTACCAGTTTGCTTCCAGATCCAGTTCAAGCTCTTGGTTGTTACTTTCACATGGCATGGGTCCAGGGTATTTGAGGAACCATCTCTCCCCAATGGGACAAGCCTGCCCTTTCCCCTTGTGCCAGTGGAAGAGGCCTGCTAGGGATCCCATCTGCTAAGGGAATGAAGAAGGTGAGGACAAGGAGAAGAGCTTTTTCCGCTCTGGCCCTATTCCCAGGGAACAATCTACCATCAGAGGTCAGAACTGGTCCCTCCCTTTTGGTCTTCTGGAAGGATATTAAACCTGGCTTTGCCAGCTGGCCTAGGGTCCCGAGGGAGTCACTCACCGCTGAAGATGGCTGACTCAGTAAGAAGATCTCATCCCCATCCCACCCATCTGTTAATTCTCTTCTTTTATTAGGTTTTAGTACAGTTTTTAATAAATATTTTATTCTGCATAGTTTTTAATGTTTTAATATTTCAATTATTTTGTACTTGTTTTATAACTTGTAAGCCATCCAGAGTTGCCTTGTGGGAGAGATGGGTGGCATAAAAAATTAATTAATAAATAAACCAAGAAAACAGAATCATGTCCAATGACCCTTACCACTGTGTGCACACAAAACCTCTCACTGTCTTTCTGTCATGGCCTATTTTCCCCATTTATGGCAAGGAGAGAGAGAGAGAGAGAGAGAGAGAGAGAGAGAGAGAGAGAGAGAGAGAGAGAGAGAGAGAGAGGTGTCCAACCTTGGCAACTTTAAGCCTGTGGACTTCAACTGATTGGTGAATTTTGGGAGTCGAAGTCTACAAATATTTAAGTGGCCAAGGTTGGACAACCCTGCCTTAGTTGTAGACCCAATCTCGACTTCTTTTAACTTCTTCCAGGGGGCCATGAAGCTCACTCTAACTGCTTTCTATTGGCTGATTTTGGAATATGTAAGAACATCAGGATGGGCCCAACCACAGGATGGATACCAATTGGTCAGCTGTCTGATACTAAAGGGAGACATTTTCTGTAGGGACTTACAAGGTTCTTCCTGTCCTCCTGGCTATAGGACTTTCATAGCAGCAAAGTGAGATGAACCTACAAAAAACAACTTACTAAAGTACAGAGCGGCACTTAAAAATTAAGCAAAATCAACCCTTCTTAGCCCACCATAAACCAAATTGGCAATAATTTGGTTATTTTCAGGAAATAATGCCAAAGAACTGGCCACAGCTGGAACCAAAACATTTATTTATTTATTTATTATTATTTACTAAATTTATTGGCTGTCCATGTTACCACAGGGTAGTTCTGGGTGGTTCGGGGCAAACTGTTCATTTCTGCCATCTTCCTCTACCTTCTTCACATTGCACCCTCAGTCAATATGTATTATCTTTATTGCCTTTGTTCACTGGAATTAATACCAGCAAACAGGAGGCATATAAGGACTGTGGAAATATTTTAATAGATGAGTTGAATGAAAAGGCTTGATCCTATCTAAATTTTGGGGATACAGTTCCTTCCTTTATAGGGCTGGAACACTGCCCTCATTTCCTGGTCTGTAAAATGCCACAATCAGAGAAATAAGGAGTAGAATAAGTGTGCGGTCATATGAAACCAAACAAAAACAGCTTCAATAAGTGGACATAATTGGCTAAAAAATGAATGAGTATATAATTTCTCAAGACCCTGAAGTTTTTGTTTATAGTCTTTATTGTTTTTGACTACAAATAGGTTTTGATGACAAATGGGTTTTACCATTGTCGTGTCACTAGATGGTTTATTCCTCATGGCGACTTAGACTGAAGATGCTCTGGAATACAGTGAAGAGAATATACTGCATTCAGTTCAGAATATGAATGATCCTTGATGCTCTCTGAGCTTGCTTGTTTTATTGCAGAGGTTTCATTACCCAAACTAGGTAACACCATCAGTGCTAATGAGACTAGCATTGTTAGGTGCTACCCAGTTTGGGTAATGAAACATTTGCAATAAAACAAATCGAGCTCAGAGAGCACCAAGGACCACTCATTTCAATCCTCAGCTACAAATATTCTCCTTTATTGGAATTCAGAATATACACCTTGATGAATATGTTGATGAAGATTCTCAGTCATCCAGGTAGAGCTGTTGGAAAGTTGAGTCAGGACTTCTTTTGGATGGCTTTTCTTGTTGGTTCGAAATGAAGAAGCTACCTGGATAAGCAGCGAAACCTTTCAAACCAAAAAGAAAAGAAGTTCCATTGCCATAACTCAACTTCCAGACACTTTGATGAATGGAAGCATGACTTTTTTTCTAGGCTACTCTTTGCTCTCATTATTTTTAGCAAAGAATGAAGCTTTGCAAACTTTTCTATAGCAATAATAATAATTTTGATGACAGTCACAGACCAGCATTATGTTTCTATAGCAAAAATGCATTGTTACCAAATCCTTCCATTAAACCAAAGCTCAGTTGCTTTTTTTAAATCATTCCCCTTCTCCTCCCCCATTTTTCATCGCTTCCCACTCCCCGCCAACCCACCCTCATTAGTTTAACTTGAGTTAATTAAGAATAGTAACTGAACTTCAGTCTCTTATGTGTTAAAGCAGAACAATCCCAAACAGAAAGACACAGACACAGCTATGTGGTTTTATTGTCTCAAGGAGACAGAAAACCAGCAGGGCTTCCTTTATCAAGGCCACCATCTTTCCAATACTTAATCTGATGAGTTTAAAAATGCCCTGCAAATACATCATCTAGGAAAACAATCTTTCCATGTTTCCTTTCCCACCCCCAGCTCCCCTTGCCCAGTTTCATCGGCTGGTCAGAATGAGTGAATTGGACTGACATGGAGGTGATGGAAAGAGAGAAATGGTCTGAATGTCAAAATGACAATGTATATTACATGGTTAACAGAATAAATGGTATGTGGGTATTTTCATCCCCTATGTCATAAATAAGGGGTTTTGTAGCCATCTGAATGTATTTTACTTTCTTCCCAAGTCATCTGAGACTTAGTGTTTGCTTAAAGGATCACTTTCAAGGATCAAATAGAACTCTTGATAATCACTTGTGTATCTGTAGGCGTGGGTGTGGAGATATATATATACATATATACATACATCATGAATGATATTTTGTCGTGTTGACTCCAGACTCCGGGACACAGTGTGCTAGTCTGCTATTGATGAGGACGTGCATCAGATATACAAACTAACTTTGAAATTGAAAGGTAAATCTTGTTTACTCTGTGTGTGTGTGTGTGTGCATGGTTTTGGGATATTAGAAAAATTGACAACTGTATTCTTAAGTTTAATTTTTTTTTGAGCAATCTCATAAAAGCTCTTTATTGCCTATGAAAAAGTTTTTAAAATGACTTTCTGTTGCAAAAAGCAGTGCTAAGAAATTGCAGGGTGTCATTTTGTTTTCCAAATCCACTTAAGTTATATTGAATTTGTGATTGATTCTGGAAAAATGCTTGTTCAGCTTTGCCTTTATAACAGAAAGCACAGAGGGCCAAAAATGCAGCTAGAGATATTGTATGTTTGACAAGAAAGCAGACAACAGCCTTTAGCCTATTTAACAGGCAGCAAATTCTTATAAAGAGTCTTTCTCCTGAAATATAATGAAACATAGAATTTTCTGCTTGTTGCTTTTCCAAATCAGAAAAGGGGAAATAAGGGGATTTTTGTGTGTGTGATGAAATCGACACACATAGCAATCATTATTAAATCAGATGAAGAAATTGATGAACATCTTTTCTTAAAAGAAATATGTCTAGACACAGTTAGAAAATTCTGATTATACTTTTTAAAAGTTATAGAGATTTTATATAAGAGGATATTGTAGTTAGCCTTTAAGTAGTTTGTTTCTTTGTTTCATTTTTAGGGTTCACACATTGGTGCTTTGATTTAAGGAAACATTAGATTTAGGCATGCACCTCAGTATGAATAAGTGCTAATTATTTGATGAGTAAAATAGAAACCTATAGAATATACCCCACTAACCACAGTAGGGCTTATTTTGAGATAAACATGTAGTAATTGTTCTGTCAATAGAAATAAATAGATTGAAATAGAACAGTCTTCAGTATGTGAACTATTGTGCAAATATTTAAAAAATACAAAGCAGTGTCATACATTTCTATCTCTGGGCTATTATACTATTTAGAAATAAGTATTAACTTGAGTAAAACCAATAAAATTGTCCACTCACTAAAATAATGGGAAGTTTATTATATTAATTCTAACTACTGGAATGCTTATCCTTAAGATTCTTCAAATTCCACGACCATCTACAAAAGCAACTGCTTCTCATTAATCAAGATATAAATATTATTCATAAGTTGTAAAACTGGCGATTTGTTAGTGTTAGGTGAAAAATAACATTTACACGCCTGTCCTAACAGATTAATGAAATCCAATTAATAAATGTACCTCACAAGGCATAATACAATTGTATAGCTGTTTTAAGGAGTTAATTAAAGCATTAAGTATATCCTTTAAATATTGCAGGTCCTAAAATATATAATACTTTGTGGTGTCAAAGGGGAAAAAAAGAGTACCATCAGTTTTGATAGCTTATAATTTCATATCAAAATATTTAACAGTGCCATTCCATGTGCATTTTCAGAAATAAGTGTCATTGAATTTTTCCCAAATAATTTTGTGTCCAATTGCAGCATGTGTATGTGCGTTTATTGTCATTTGCCTGTGATTATTAGCATTTGAATTTTAAGTAAGACAAAGAACATTTACCTATTTTCCTTTCATAATTTCAGTATTTTACATTTCCATTTTGGCCAAATATAGGGCAGAATACATGTTTAGATCATGTTCATGGACACTCGTATGCAATTTCAACTAAAATGAAAGATTCTTCATATGCTTCTCTTCTATCCCCAGAAAGGCATGCTGCAGTATATTATCCAAAATTAATCTCCCTGTCCGTTTTCAATTAGTATGATTACTGTCAATATTTTCTTAATGTTCGCAGTACAGAAACTGCTGGTTTTAAAACATAAACTATTTTTTTAATCTCCTGCGTGTAGTCTCACAACATATCCCTTACTAAATTTACACAGCAGTCCGCAATACTCAAATACTCAGTTGAATCTTATACTGTCATGTTTCCACTTTTAAAGGGTTGCTGCTTTTTAATATTTTTTAAAATACTTTTGAATTTTAAATCAGTTAGAAATGCACGTTAGAGGTCACTCAACAAACATTTTGTCAGTTTACTGATATTTACTGTAGGTATTTGTTCAAGCGATTTGCTGTGACAGACACACACCCACACCCAGAGAAAATTGTACTATTTTAACCTTTTCACCAGCAATTATTCAAGTGATTGATCTTTTTAATGGACTTGACTAAAGATAAATAGGTTCTAAATTCTAATGTGAGAATCATGCAAGCAGAGTTTGTGGATCCCCCTCTCATCAATCTGTTGGTACCCACAGGACATTCGTGGCATAAACCTAGCATTTTGCTCAGAAATAAATCCCTCTTAGTCCGTAGGGTTTGTATTTCCAGGTACTTGACTAAGTTATGAAATTTCAGAGTTACCTATCCATATGCATTCTTATGTTTTATAGGGAGCTGTAGTAGGTTTTCTAGCATTAGTAAACACCCAAGTATGTTTTAAATCAAAACCCATTGGGTATTTGGGATGGTCTTGTTCCAAAAGTGACTACTGAACCAGGTCAGCAAGTGTCTCTGGAAATGCCAAGGATAAAATCAGGATTTTCTGAATGCAAAGTCAATGGTTGTCTCAAGACTGTTGGATTTGGGGGTGCATATTGATATAGGATTGTTACCAACATATCCAATCTCTCTTTGATCAGGAATCATTGTCAGTTTCTATTTGAATCCACCCAGCAAAAGAGCAATTGGTTCTTTTGTCCAAATGTTCTCCATGTTAGAAGATTTGACTTAACACTCTGCTAGAATCTGTCCTCATTTTCCACGTCTTGGCTGCCTTCTGTGTGATGTCCTTTCAGGTGCTTGCAAAAAGATCTGCTGTAGCATATCCCCCATCAATCCTCTCTTTTCAAGGTCAAATATTCCCAGTTCCATCCATTCTCTTCAACAGTGTCTATTCCCAGAGCATTCTCATTCCCTTTCTTTGAATCTGTTCCAGTTGGGATCGTTCTTAAACTATGATGCTTCACTCTGGACACGACATTCAAGATAAGTTATAACCAATGCAGACTAAAGTATAATTATTGCATGTTTAACTGTATCAGCCTTAGCTGGAATTAAGATTCCAGCTTTAATAGGTTTCTATTATTTATTGGTTAGGATATCTATGGCTTTCTCTGTGGTATTGTGGAAAGGTTAAAATTTATAAAGTAAGCATTTTATAGGTGAGAAATCATAGGCAAACCCAAATGGCTAATTTATCCCAAGATACTAGAATTTTGTCAAGGAAAACGTAAAATAAAATCAAGAGAAGAACTGGTAGCAGAGAGGTATGATTGCCAATAGTTCAACAATGGATAATTACCGTACTAAAAATATTTAAAGTAGACAAAAGAATTTGTGGTTTTGAACATTGTACATCAGAGTTTCAAATAGAATTGTGTACAAATGATGTAATTGCTAAAATGTATAAACTAATTGAAATTTGAAACTAAAGAAGAACAAGGGAAAGAAAGGTAATGAAGTGGGCTAAAATGTTGGTTACGATAAACTGATGGAACAATGGAAAAATTTGTAGCTGAAAGAACTGAAAGCTACAGCATGTTACAGTCTTAAAGTTAAAATATAAAATGATGTGTTGTTTATCTCACCAGAGAAAATGTTTAGAATGTATAAAAAGGTAAAGGTAAAGGTTCCCCCGCACATGCATGCTAGTCGTTTCCGACTCCGTTTCAAAGCTGAAGAGCCAGCGCTTGTCCGAGGACGTCTCCGTGGTCATGTGGCCGGCATGACTAGACGCCAAAGGCGCACGGAACGCTGTTACCTTCCCACCGTAGTGGTCTCTATTTTTCTACTTGCATTTTTACGTGCTTTCGAACTGCTAGGTTGGCAGAAGCTGGGACGAGTAACAGGCGCTCACTCTGTTATGCGGCACTTGGGATTTGACCCGCCAAACTGCCGACTTTCTGATCGACAAGCTCAGCATCCCAACCCACTGAGCCACCGCTCAGTAGCTGATATCAAATGCTACATAACTATAACAATATGCAGACTGGCCTTTTGAGAGTCGTTTTTGCCTTATCAGCATCCTAACCCACAAGCTCAGCATCCTAACCCACTGAGCCACCTCGTCCCTTTTAGAATGTATAAAGGCATGTTAAATTTATACTGGGAATGTGAGCAACAAGAAGAGTCCATTGATTCAGAGGATTGTAGAGATTAATGTTACAATTGAGGCCAAAGATTTTTCTTTTGGAACTGATGGATAAAGGGTTGGAAAAAAGTTATTGAATTTTGTGTGCAGCGAGATTATCGTACGCATAAAGATGGAAAGAAGAATGGAAGAATGGTTGGTGAAAATGATGGAACTTGCTGAGATAGCTAAATTGATTTTCTTGAATTGAAAGCTTCCTGGGCACTCAGTTCTCAGAGAAAAGACCATTTTGTATGTTTATTGCTGACTGGAAACCCCTTATAGAGTTTTTGTACAACAAAGAAAAAAAGGATATATCCATATTTATGCTTTTGATTATTAGGTGTGATTGATGGAAAGAAGAGGGTTATGTTGTAATCATAAGGTAAGAGGTAAATTACTTACGATTGCAGTAAAAAGATCAGAAGCTATACTTCTTAATATCTTTTTTCTTTCTTTTCTCTTTTTATTTTCTGTTCTTGCATTTTTAGCTTTATCTTTGATTTCTTTATTTTTCTTTTCTTTTTCTTAGTTTATGTCCATGTGTATTGGTTTATCTTCCTTTTAAAAAATATTTAATAAAATGTACATATAAAAAAAGATTTACAGAATTTACAGATTCAAGACGGCTTAATAATCTGTATAAAACATAAACCAATGATAGCAGTAACCATATATAAAAATCACAATAAATCATGACAAATATGAACAGTTTCATATATAATATATGAAATATACAGTTTCAGTCTATAATATCTTTGAAATTAAATATTCAAACTTCCACATAAACTCAAAAGTAGCCAAGAACTCATATATTGCTAATATATAACAGACACCATATAAGATGAGCATCAACCACGAAATTCTGTCTTTACTGGTTTCTGGAAGCCCCAACATAGATTAATCGAACATCCCAAAACAAGGTCTTCCATAAAGTTGATTCCTTACAGAAAATACTACCTCCTCATCTGAGCCATTTTGATCTAACTAAAATATTATTATTATTATTATTATTATTATTATTATTATTATTATTATTATTATTATTATTATTATTATTATTATTATTAATTAAATTTATATGCCGCCCTTCTCTCTAAGGACTCAGGGTGGCTCACAACAATAAAAAATTAAAAAACATAGAATACAAAGATTAAAAAAGAATTAAACAATAAATAAAGGACAATTTAAGCCGATAAAAACCAAATTTAAAAACCATGATCAGTCCAGGCCCGCTTGTTGGAACAACCATGTCTTCAGGTCATGGTGGAAGGATTGAAGGTCAGGGGCTGTCCACAGCTCCGGAGGCAGTTCATTCCAGAGGGTCGGTGCGCCCACAGAGAAGGCTCTCCCCCTGGGGGTCGCCGGCCGGCATTGCCTGCCGACGGAACCCTGAGGAGGCCGACTCTGTGGGAGCAAACTGGGCGATGGGAGGTTGACATTGGCAGCAGGTGGTCTCACAAGTACCCCGGGCCTAAGCCATATAGGGCTTTAAAGGTAATTACCAGCACCTTGAATCGCACCCGGAGGCCAATGCAGCTCGCGCAGGAGTGGTGTAACATGGGAGTATTGAGATACTCCCATAAGCACCCACGCGGCCGCATTTTGCACCAGTTGAAGCCTCCGAGTACACCTCCAGTGATAGAGCACCCACAATTCCAAGAGGCAAGCTGTTCCATTGGCAAATTGTTCTCACTGTCAGAAAAAAAATTCTTAGTTCCAGGTAGGACATCTCTTTAATGAGCTTCCACCCATTGTTTCTTGTCCTGCCTTCAGACACTTTGGAGAATAAGTCAAGCCCCTCTTCCCTGTGACAGCCCTTGAAGTATTGGAACACAGCTATTTGGACAGATCAATTCAGGTTAAACAAAAAATTCCTGCAAGTTCTTTGGTGCCAAACCATATATGGTTTTATATGTAAGTCAAAATAGCATTTTTTTGGATCCAAAGGTCTGTGGATAGCCAGTGGAGATCCTTAAGGTGTAATGTGCTGCTGATGATTAATATTGACACTGAGTAGACCACATCCTTCTGTACTGATTGAAATTTGCAGGTGTATTTCAAAAGCTGCTCCATGGAAACAGGTCCATTGTATGATAACAAGGACATGAATCCTAGTTTATAGTTATAGAATTATCAGATTCTGCAATTAAATGACTGGATTATTTTGTTTCCCTTAAACTATATTATTCTGTTTTAAGTTAAACAACCATAAGAAAACATGAAATGCTTAAATAGTAGCATTTTATCAGAAGGCCATTATGCTGTCTGGTTTATTTTAAATTTAAATTTGTGGGTTGGACTAGATGACCTATAAAGTCCCTTCTAACTCTTTTATCCTCTTCTGTTCTATTTCCTTTGCGAACTTTGATATGTCATAGAAAAGCCATATACGATATAGGTTTCCATTGATCTGCTCATATTTTTTTTACTGAGAGACATGCATTAAAAAAATAGCTTTAAGAAACTTTATTTTAAATTTCTTAAAGTCAACTTCTTTTAAAGCAGGGGTGTTCAAAGTTGGCAACTTTAAGACTTGTGGACTTCAACTTTCAGAATTTTTAAAGAGAAAATGATTAGATTACCCTGGTTGGAATTCTCCAGTTTTTTTACTGGAATCTCTGCTTACAGTGCAAATGTCTATGAGCAAAATTAAACCAATTAAGAGTAGAGTTCCAGAAGAAAAAAGTAAAGTCTAGCAAAAAAAAATGACACACAGGTAGTCCTTGACTTACAACCATTTGTAAACTTACAACGGCACTGAAAAAAATGACGTATGACTGCATTTCACGCTTACAATCGTCATTGCATCCCCATGATTATGTGATCAAAGTTGGGGTGTTTGTCAACTGGCATGTGTTTATGCCAATTGCACTGTCCCGGGGTCATGTGATCCCCATCTGTAACCTTCCAATCCAGCTTCCAACAAGCAAAGTCAATGGCAGAAGCCAAATTTGCTTAACAACCGCAGAATTCACTTAACGACTCTGGCAAAAAAAAAGGTTTAAAATCGGGCAAAATTAACTTAACAACTGCCTCCCTTTGCTACCGCCGCTGCTGTCTCCGCTGGTCTGCCAAACCAGGAAGGTTGGGAAACGCTGAGGTAATGTGATGATAAGTGAAAGGACTGGTCATAAGTCACTTTTTTTTCAGCGCCGTTGTAACTTCAAATGGTCACTAAAGAAATAGTTGTAAACCAAAGGCTACCTATCGTTCTTAGCTCGGTCTCTATTAGGCATGTTGACCAGCTATTCGCATTATTCTGAATACCACCAGTCATAGTTACATAAGACTGTCAATATTTAACAAGCTGCAATGAAGTCAAACTTATGGCACAAAAGATGGGAGTTAGTCACTGCATCATGACTTCTGATGCAAGTACCTGAGATGCATTAGGACACGGGTGTCAAACCCGCCATGTCACGTGATGTATCGCGACTTTTTTTGCATTGCCGCAGCTAGGATGGGCGCAGCCTCCGCACGATGCAACCGGCCTGCGGGGCGGCAGTTTGACACCCCTGCATTAGGATGTCACAAGCACGTGTTGCTATTTTCTCACATCCTGCAAACATCACAGAAAGAATAAGTTAACTTCCTTCTGGCGCGATCTCAAAACCTACCTTTTCGAACAAGCTGGCCTGGCCTGATGGGATGGGGTTGGGTTTTATTAATCTGTTTTAATCTATTTTTTAATGTGTTTTAACTTATTCATGGGCATTTGTTTAATCGTTTTTAATTTTTGTATCTTGTTTTTTAATATGTATTGCCCTGTTCACCGCCCTGAGTCCTTCGGGAGAAGGGCGGTACACAAATAAAATTAATAATAATAATAATAATAATAATAATAATAATAATAATAATAATAATAATAATAATAATAATAATAATAATAATAATAACTTAGTGTGTCTCCCTGTCTTCTAATACCATGTCCTCATGTGATCATGGGGGTATATGGGGCATTCAGCGTTCAGGATAGCACCTTTGGTGGAACGGACTGCCATGCCTTTGACAACACTTGTCAATGTGCTGACAGCCCTATTGTCAAAAAAAAAAATCCTGTAACATTAGAAGAGAATATTTGTAGCTCAGGGTTGAAATGAGGGGTCCTTGAGGCTGAGCTTGGTGGCTTTTTTGCAGATGTTTCATTACCAAACTTGGTAACATCATCAGTGCAAGAATGTCTGCAAGAAAAACACCAAGCTCAGAGAGCACCAAGGACCCTACAACCAAAACACTGTTAAACAACCCCCAAAAAGTAAATAACTTGCACTTTGGGGATTTATGTAGGGGTATTTTGAAGCTCACCTCCTTTTACTTTAAAGCACTGTCTCAATGATATCCTGCTTACACACACAATTATCACTAAGTGGCCTACTCCAATTAACTACTATTCTAAATTAGAAAGTAATTTAGGACACTGAAATGAAACCCAAGGAACTGAAATTGAATCTGAAGAAAATGAAAGTTTTTCTGATGCAGTACATTTGGATGGAAACAGTTGATGATCCACAGATTAATAACCTGGAAATTATCTTCAGTCCTGCTTTGTTAGTATGAGTCCAGGTGTTCACAGTAGCCTGAAGCAGCTTTTAATTTTGATTGCTGAGCCACCTGCCATTATTTCCAGACAGATATATTCTGGCTCTGATAATTCATGCACTAGTAATTGCAAGGTAATGTTGTCATTAAAATCAATTCAGAAGCTTCAGCATAGCTAGAATTTTATCTGTTTTACTAGGTTAGTTCATGTCATTCCAATTTATAAACAAAGAAACAAATCAGCACCACTGATTTAAAAGTCTGAGGCACAAATATATATATATATATATATATATATATATATATATATATATATATATATATATATATATATATATATATATATATATATATATATATATATGTTTAAGTATTTGTCAAGGTTTTTTGAATGGACCTTGCTAATTAACTCTTTCATTCCTGTTTTGGCCCGGCTCAGGGCTTATCCACAGGAACTAGTCAACTTATGACAGCTCATTATTTGTGCAAATTATTCAAATTGCTAATAAAGAATTTGGGAGGCTAAGATGATCATTTCGAACTATTTATGTTCTCATCAGTTAGTCATACCCTTTATCTGAGATTCGAACCCGGGCTGATTATATATCAGGCAGTGTTTTAACCTCCTGAGCCACGGGTTCCTTCTCTCTTATATTAGCTGGAAGGCAAGGCAAATGTATGTTTAAGTATTTGTCAAGGTTTTTTGAATGGACCTTGCTAATTAACTCTTTCATTCCTGTTTTGGCCCGGCTCAGGGCTTATCCACAGGAACTAGTCAACTAATGACAGCTCATTATTTGTGCAAATTATTCAAATTGCTAATAAAGAATTTGGGAGGCTAAGATGATCATTTCGAACTATTTATGTTCTCATCAGTTAGTCATACCCTTTATCTGAGATTCCAGCTAATATAAGAGAGAAGGAACCCGTGGCTCAGGAGGTTAAAACACTGCCTGATATATAATCAGCCCGGGTTCGAATCTCAGATAAAGGGTATGACTAACTGATGAGAACATAAATAGTTCGAAATGATCATCTTAGCCTCCCAAATTCTTTATTAGCAATTTGAATAATTTGCACAAATAATGAGCTGTCATAAGTTGACTAGTTCCTGTGGATAAGCCCTGAGCCGGGCCAAAACAGGAATGAAAGAGTTAATTAGCAAGGTCCATTCAAAAAACCTTGACAAATACTTAAACATACATTTGCCTTGCCTTCCAGCTAATATAAGAGAGAAGGAACCCGTGGCTCAGGAGGTTAAAACACTGCCTGATATATAATCAGCCCGGGTTCGAATCTCAGATAAAGGGTATGACTAACTGATGAGAACATAAATAGTTCGAAATGATCATCTTAGCCTCCCAAATTCTTTATTAGCAATTTGAATAATTTGCATATATATATATATATATATATATATATATATATATATATATATATATATGCAAATTATATATCTTATTGCCTGTTTCAGCCTAACCCAAGGCCATCCACAGGCTGTAGTCACAACAGTGACAGCTCACATTTGTGTAAATTTTTTGGATTGCTAACAAAGAATTAAAGGGAGACTAATATGGCCACACACACACACACACACACACACACACACATATATATTTATATATATATATATATATATATATGTCATGCAAACAATTTAGCAAATTAGGAAAATCAGATACAAAGTTAATTCATTATGAGGTTATGATTAAAATAATACAGCCACCAGCATTTTTCTCCCATGCCGGATACAATAATATGTTAGGAAAGAAATGAGGAACGGGGTATGACTTTCAATATTTTAGAGCTAGCTTCCTTTCCATGTTTGGTTTTTCCTTTGATGTATTGGCCTGCTTTTCAATTTGTACCAGGGCAGGGAGGAAAATGGGGCATCTGCTCCTTGAAAAATATCCTGCTCAAAATATATCTCATACCATGCGTTCTTGTGTCTTAAGATTGTGGATTTTCAGAGGGGGAGAAGATGTACTCAGGAGAAAAGGGCATCATTTAAAATCTGATTTTTGAGGACTGCAATGGCACTCGAAGTCAAAAGGAGAATGTTTCTGGGGACACAACTAAGGGCTCTCTATCTTGGGGCGGCAGGGTGGACAAAGAACCAAACCAAAATATTTCAGTAAGCTTTTAAGGCCTTTTCTTGGTTAGATCATACACATTTGGACACAAGAATGCTTTGACGTAGGTCACCCATCAAAGAAATGTTGTACTAAATGATAGGATGGGGAGGGAGAGGAGAAAAATGAAACCCAAGTCCTTTCTATCTGCAGGGGAGTTGTGTTCCACAAAGAAAATCACAAAACCATGGGATTTTTCAGGTTCACCAAGAAGTGAACCTCAAAATCACCTGGCTTGTGTTGGGATAGTTATGAGAACAAAGCCCACTCTGAAGCCTTTATAAGCCATACCATCTCAACATGCATTAATTAAAAGTGGTCAATGCTATCCAGTTATGGTCCATTCCCCCAAAATCTACTTGGTCCTTGAAGACTGAAGCATCTGGATTTGGGCTGGGTCAACATGTGCACATCAAACTAATAAAGACCAGCTGATACGGATCCTGAGGAGACAAAAATGGCTGGGAATGAGAGCCACTTTCAGAAGCAGCTGTTGCTTTTTTCAAAATATATAGGAAATCATTGTAAAAATCTTTTTTAAAAAAACTGACTAGAAAAGAAGTTCGCCAAGAACTTCTGCATCCCTGAATGTAAAAAAAGAAAGAGGGACAGAAGCCTAACCTTTGGCCTCTTCCTTTCCTAAAGGATAACAAATCTAAGAAATAGAAAGAAGATGGCTAGAGGACCTCCCTAAGATTAAAAATTAAAGACGCCAAGGTTGGCTAGACGGGCTCCTCAGGTGGAATGCATTAGGTGGCCCATTACAGCCGGGGTCAGGATGGGAGTGATAAAAACATCTCCTTCATGGAACTGGGGCATGTAAACGGTAGCAAAGGTGGTTGTGTTGTAGCCCTGGGGCGGTGGAGGCAGTTGGTGATGGACGGGACCAAGCCCATGGGGCGGAGCTTGGAGTGGCCCATGGGGACATGCTTGGGGGACAGTAGGACCATCGCACTCATCCCGAGACCCAGCTCCTGGGTTGTGCTTGCCCTTCTGGCGGCGGGTGCAAAACCAGACGCGTACTACATCCTTCTCCAGGCAGAGGTCATCAGCAATCTGTGAAATCTCCTGCAGGTTGGGTTTGGGGCAGCTCAGAAAGTATGACTCGAGTGAACCCTGCACGCTGTTCTCAATGCTGGTGCGCTTGCGTTTCCGGGCCTGGATCAGGGCCGACTCCATGGAGAACAACTGCTCCTACAAATTCTCATTGCCGTCAGCCTCTTGAAGCCAATGCTGAAGGAGAGGCTTCAGCTTACACATGTTCTTGAAGCTGAGTTGCAAAGCTTCAAAGTGGCAGATGGTGGTTTGACTAAACATTTTCCCATAGAGTAAACCCAGGGCCAGTCCCACATCTGCCCCCCCCAAAGGCCAGTGGCGGAGCAGGGAGCCCCACCGCCCCACAGAGTGAAGCCTACTTTCCCCTCCCTGGGCAGCTTGGACAGCTGGAGGGGATCGAAGTCATCCTGGAAGCAACCCGCCCTCCTGTTTAAGTGGCCCTGACCACACCTCTCCTCCAGGTATTGCCCAAAGGCCAAGAAAGGCCCCAGGCCTTCCCACCTCTGGGGCTCGGCCCCCACAAATATTTGAAAAAACACTTTTTCCCATACCAGTTTGCCTAAGATCTTCTGGTAAACACTTATTACTGTGTAAGAATTCCTTATTGGAAATAGGTTGTGAGGTTTTTTTTAATTACCAATGAGAAGGCCCATTCTGCATCATCTTTTAGTTTAAAATGTCCATCATAAAGTAGTCCACCTGAAACCTAATTTAGACTGTTGTGGTCTTTTAATTTGGCCATTTTAATTTGCATAACCTCTTTGGGTTATTTGTATAATCTGGATTGTTTTCTGAAATCAGCTTTACTATATGTTGAATAGTTTTTAATTGTTCTTAATTTAAATGGAATTTTGTGTGATGAACAGAGTAGAGAGCTGCATGCATAAATATATAATTAACCATGATTTCATTAGGTGTCATCCGGTTGGTGTCCACACTTAGTGACCACATAATATAGGGCAAGAGTCTTCCAACTTAACAACTGTCTCGCTTAGCCAGAGAAATTTTGGGATCAATTGTGGTCGTAAGGTGGGGACTACCTGTAAAATATTGCAGAAACGCAAAAAGTGTCTCATATACCTTGAGGCTTGAAAAGCAGTTTCCAATCATTGCAATTACTATCTAATTCTAGCACCCAACAGTCTGAAATAATGATACTAACAGTAATCTGATTATTTCTGTAGAGTTGCATCTATCTGGCTTTACAGAGGCTTCCCTGTTCTTTTCCACAAGCAAAAGAATGTATGTGAACACCATGTATGCAATTAGGCATAAAGCCTTTCCCATGACATGTTTTAACAACATTTTGTATGCTTTGGATTGTATCCATTGGCACAAATCAAGAAAAGAGGCACCTAAGTGACTTTAAAGTCAATAGAATTTGAGTCCACAATAATTTTTTCACATTCCATTCATTCCATTCATTTCAAGCACATGTAGATGTATCTACCTTTCTACCTGTATCTGCCTTGGTGGAGCAGTGGGCTAATGCCTCCTTAAGTAACACCAGCTGCCTGCAATTAGTGCAGGTTCGCATCCCACCAGGCTCGAGGTTGACTCAGCCTTCCATCCTTCCGAGGTAGGTAAAATGAGGACCCAGATTGTTGGGGGCAATAAGCTGACTTTGTAATAATGCTGCTTGGTGGGGCATATAAGCAGGCATATACATAGAATGAAGGCTATTGCTAAGCACATTGATTTGTGCTTTAAATTGTAAGCCGCCCTGAGTCTTCGGAGAAGGGCGGGATATAAATGGGATTAAAAAAAATTGTCTTTCCATTTGTTTGGGAAACGATTGCGACATTTGCTAGCACAATAAAGTTGTTGGCAAAATAAAATCTAGTTGACTTTATATTTCACAGTCAATTCATAGAGCAGACACTACTATTCCATATATTAACTTTGATGGAAACATTAATGAGAAAGCATTGACTACACAGCAAGGCCCATTACTAATTAAGCAGCCTTCAGATAGATACTAATTCCACATAAAGCTACTTAAATTTGAAATTAACTGTTCTGTGTTAATATCTGCTCTGTATAATTCATCTATTCAGGCAAAATTAAGATTTCTTTGCCCACACTAAGTGATTGGATTCCAAAATACATGATGGTAGTTTGCAGAAGGGAGGGAGATTTCCCATTATTTCTGTCTTTCCTGGCTGTCTTAAAATAACAACAACAACCCTACTAGAAGTTGGACTGACTCCTGATCAGTTAATATTGGGACTATTTTAACACAATCTATAGTATAAAGACCAAATGTTTAAGAAAGAATCTGTAAGCCAGTTGTATCATAAGTCAAATAACTTTGGGCCAGGCATCCTTGTGTTGAAATGTACAGAGCTAAGGACAAGGCTAAATATATAAAGTCTTGATAATATTTCAAGTTGCCGCACTACACTGCCTGGAGTTAGCTCCTTAGAAGTGTGTGTTATGGGAGGAGGGGAGCATGAAGGAAAGGGAAGGGAAAGGAAAAGAAATTCCCCATATACAATTTACTAATGGAGCTGTTATTTTTTTCCCCAGGCAGACGTTTGTTCTCAGTACATCCTTTTCTACATTAATCTTCTTTTTTGGGAGAGGGGATACTGTATTTGCTGTGGTTTTTTATTTAACATTTAAATATGGACACTCTTATTAGGAGATAGGATTTGCTGTTATGTTTTTGGTGGGTTTTTTTTCTTTTGGAGCTTTAAGATGTATAGACTTCAACTCCCAGAATTCTCCAGTCAGCTAGCCAACCCCACATTGCCTTTGGCTGATCTAGAAAGCCAAACATAGTTAGGACTTAAATGAGGACATCTGGAAGTCCAGGGCTGCAGGCTAGAATACAACTGTCTTACTAGGACAGGGGTAGGCAACCTCGGCTCTTTTATGATTCATGGACTTCAACTCCCAGAATTCCTGAGTCAGCTGTGCTGACTCAGGAATTCTGGGAGTTGAAGTCCATGAGTCATAAAAGAGCCGAGGTTGCCTACCCCTGTACTAGGACAAAGTGACAAACCACTTCTCTTTCATGCCAGAAAAGTGTGTGGAATTGTCACCCACAAACTACAATTCAGATAACCATAATGGATTTTACTCAGCAGAAATTAAATCCTCTGAATTTATTGGTTCTCCCTCCAAAACAATCCATGGAGCTGCTGTAAAAATGCACACAAACATGCAAGCCTATTTACCTGTACCTCAAATGTAGGTTTCGATCCACAAAATTTTTAGTTCCACAGAATAGTCTTTTTTAACCTCAAAAACTTTTGAGAGGAGTGGGCTTCACACTCCCAGAATTCCCCAGCCAAGTGTGCTGTCTGGGGAATTCTGAGAGTTGCAAGTCCCACACACCCTAAAGTTGTTCAAGTTGAGAAACATTATCCTAGAAAAATCCAGTTATTTTCAAGGTGCCGCAAAAATGCTGGTTTTATTCCCGCAGGCTGAGAGAGTTGGCTCTTGGAGGATTTTTGTTGTTCCCCTATGGCAGGGGTAGGCAACCTCGGCTCTTTTATGACTCATGGACTTCAACTCCCAGAATTCCTGAGTCAGCTATGCTCCTATGGGATACTCCTTTTTTTTAAATGGCCCAGTGTTCTCATCTCTGCAATTTCTGCAAAAAAACAAAACAAAAAAGGAACTACATTCTTCTGTCATACCTCTGTTAGAAGAAAGCACAGAAGATAAAATAAAAACACATGCATTTTCAAATTACTTCAGACCTTTGCAACTGAATGCTTTGGATTAGAACATAGACTTCTGTTCTAAGGGGGGAAAGGTTCTGATTATTTGCCATAACTCATGTAGACTTTTGCCCCTGAGCACAGTGCCTGCTTTCTTAAGTGTTACACTTTCTTTGTACTTCCCCCTCACACACACACACACACACACTTTGCTATGTGGTGGATCATCCAATCATAGTCTTCCATGCAAATATACTATAGCCTCTCAGATAAAAAAAGGCACAATTAAACCTAAGTACTCAGTCAGGGCAAATACCGGTATCAGCAAACTTTTCTAAAGCCTGCTTTTCACCTGTGTTGCAGGAAACGCTCAAACCATGTCAACTGCAAAGACTTTGCCTGCACCCCTCAGTGACCTGAAGATTAAACATACTAAGGTTAGTTCTGTTTATTTTGTTTAACTATTTAAATCATGATCCCCAAGTTGTGAATGTCCTTGTTCTTGCTGCCATTGTTTTTTTCTGCTTCAGATCTAAAGTGAGTTGTGGATTTATCCCTTTATATATTTAGCCTTGTCCTTAGCTCTGCGCATTTCAACACATTTATTCCTGTGTTCTCCTCTGTCATCCATTGGCCTGTTGGTAGAGCTCTTGAATCATTCTCTAGCTCCAGAAGGTATTGCGGAGAAGTGAAACAAGGTTGAAACTGCATTTATATGAACTACAACGTTTGATGTTAAATACAGGTGCAAAACTACATGTAAATTCTTGGAATTGTGTCCTGCTGAACTTAACTTCTGCATATTTACATCCAATAAATCTCACTGGGTCTCACTAGAACTTTAAATGGGGGTTGTGAAAGGTTGGAGGGAATAAACATAGCTGTAAGTGCAGTGGTAAAAATTCAGTAAGGTGTTTTTTTTTACAATAAACGGTGTAGAAATTATATCCATGATCCCACAGCTGTCCATTAAGCTGAGGGTTAAGAGAGAGATTTGGAAAAAATAATTTTCATCAAAATCAATGATCAAGAATATAGATATAGCTGGACAATAAGTGCATCGAAGCTGAAAGCAGCCTCTGTCCACAGAATTACAAAACCATGGCATTCAAATAAGTAATCAATTATCCTTCACCCAGTTAAAACTGGAAAACTTAGAGGTAGGTAGATTTGTACTCTAGTGCTACATGAAGTGGAAAACAATTCACTCTTCTCAGATAAGCTCAGATTCAGAATGTTACTTCAAGTGGAGCTAATTGGGCCTGAAAACATGAAGTTTGGCTAAGTCCACTGCAGTCAAGCTGAAGAAGCTTATCTATGACACTTGGCAACATGATCCACAAACCGGTTGAGCTATGAAGTCTGAATTTAAGCCAGGGGAGTAATTCAGTGGCATCCCTCTGGATGTGAGATAGATTTATAATATTGCATAAGGATTTTACTTATGCTGCATACACCAGAACGTATTATGTAGTTGTTTCATTCCAGTAGAAGAATATTAATGCTCAGAAACTTTTTCCCCAAAGAGTGTGACAACTATGGTGTATTCCAATTTGTAGTACAGGTTTATGATAACCTTTTGCACTCGTCCTATCTATATTGTCAGTGGCAATGTAAATTGCAATGTGCTTCCCAGTCTGCTGCTTAATAATACTGAATGCATAAAATACAGATGGACTTGGATGAAGGTGAATGGGTTTCTGTTATAGTGTGGTGCAATCTTTTCTATATCCAGTCAGAAGAAAGGACTTTCAACATTCACAGGACTTAAGAGTGAAGTAGGTTTTGAAAAACAATGTGATCTCAGTGTCCTAGGAAAAGGAAGAAATTCTTGAGGAAATTAATGCTGCTTCAGATTCTTCATATGTCTTTGAAGACAAGCTTGCATATCCAGTCAAGCATCTTGCTATAAACAAGTCTGCCTTGCAAGCAAAAGTATCTAGTAAATTCTTTCTCTGTTCATGCAGAAATAGGTAAGAGGAAACATGATATATTATTTTGATCAACTTTTCAACCAGTTCTCTCCCCCCCCCCCCCCCCGTTTTTCTTGCACAAGACCACTTGCTGCAAAATACCTCTGAACTTTAGCCGGTAGCTGGCAGACCTTTAGGTGAGTCTGGAGGGGTGGGGAAAAATAGTGAAAGACAGCTTTCTTATCCAGAAGGATGGCTCTACAGAAATCCAGATTTCAAGGGCTAAAAGCAATTCAGAGAATTTCTGGCAGGTGCACTCTCTGACGTACATTTTGCTCTTCCAAGTTCAGATTCTTGCACGGGCTCATCATGAGGCTTATTATTTGTCTCTTTGTATTTTTATTGAGCATGGGTATGTAAGCATCTTGGAAGGAAACCAATGCTCCCATCTAGACACGTCAGGATTTCCAGTACTGCATGCATGTGCACATGCTTGTAAATGAGGCTTGATTATTTAACTTCATCTGGAGAAAAGGTTATGTGACAATTTTACTGCATATTAAGCTAGAAAGCAAGGTGTAGACAACTCTGCATTTGATACATTCCTGACTATCTCAAGTCAGGAATGTATATTTAAGCCAAAGTTAAGCACTCTAAAATCCAAGTGATTTTAGTGGTAGAAAATTAAATCCAGACTTAACACTCCCACAAAAACTTTAACTTTGGCTGGAATGTGTCTCAATTATATAATCGTTCACAAAGCCAAGAAAGCCAGTTTAAGAATCAAATCATGACACGTTGAAGCAACTGGGGAAAAAAGGGAACTGACCTATTTGTTCATTAATATGAAATTATGGCAGCCTCTCTACCTTAAAGCCAGTCCTAGCTCATCTTAGTTATTTTAGTTTGTGAAAAGTTTGTTAATGTATTTGGTAATATTTAACAAGGTTTTTCCTTGACCAAATGATGTGCATAACGTGGCAGGAAAATACTTGAATCCTACAATTGATCAAATAGAAGGGGATGATTTTATTTTTTGAATATAAGAACATTCTGAAGTCTACTCTGATGATTGATCTCCATAGGATTTCTTAGAGTATGCTAATGTTATTTCACTTTTTTTAGTGCAAGGAATTTTAAAGTAATTATTTGACCTGATACAATTTGACAGCTATAAAAAGATAATATATGATGGACCCAAGACTTCAGCTGTACTCTTATTTTATTTGCACTGGCACTGATAAGGCAAAAACATCTCTCAAAAGGTCAGTCTGCATATTGTTATAGTTATGTAGCATTTGATATCAACTACTGAGCTCAGTGGGTTGGGACGCTGAGCTTGTCGATCAGAAAGTTGGCAGTTTGGCAGGTCGAATCCCGAGTGCCACGTAGCAGAGTGAGCGCCTGTTACTCATCCCAGCTTCTGCCAACCTAGCAGTTCAAAAGCACATAAAAATGCAAGTAGAAAAATAGGGACCACTACGGTGGGAAGGTAATAGCGTTCTGTGCACCTTTGGCGTCTAGTCATGCTGGCCACATGACCACGGAGACGTCCTCGGACAAGCGCTGGCTCTTCAGCTTTGAAATGGAGATGAGCACCGGCCACTAGAGTTGGAAACGACTAGCACACATGTGCAGGGGAAACTTTACCTTTACTGTCCAGATGTGCTGGATCATAATTTCCATCGTCACTTAGAACAACCATGAACTGGATGGAGAGCATAGGGGTTGCAATCTATATACCTATATGATAGTAGAGTCTGAAAACAATCACTTTCCTCAAGAATGTTATTTTATAGCTGAAAAACTAATGCACACACAGAAGCAATGTTACTGAATCTGTTTACATGTTTACCCAAAAGTAAATCTTAAGAGCAATTGTTCCAAGGATCACAGTCTAAAACTGTGCCAGAAACTTGTTTTTGAAATAATTTAATTTAATTTATTAATATTTCTATACCGCCCTTCTCCCGAAGGACTCAGGGCGGTGTACAGGGCAAGAATAAAACACAGAGTTACAAAAATTAAAAGATAATTAAATACATGCCCATAAAAACAGTTGGTACATTAATAAAAACCCCAATAAAATGATAATAAAAAACCCCACCAATCCCCCCTCAGGCCAGGCCGGCTTGTACGAACAGGTATGTTTTCAGATCGCGGCGAAAGGAGCGAAGATCGGGTGCCGTCCGGAGCTCAACCGGTAACTGGTTCCATAGCTCCGGGGCGCCCACAGAGAAAGATCTCCCCCTGGGGGCCACCAATCTACATTCTCTGACCGGTGGCACCCTGAGGAGTCCCTCTCTGTGGGAACGCACAGGGCGGAGGGAAGTTGACGCCGGCAGCAGGTGTTCCCTAAGGTACTCCGGACCCCTGCCATGTAGGGCTTTAAACACCATTACTAGTACCTTGAATCTCACCCAGAAGACAACTGGCAACCAATGCAGCTCACGGAGCAGAGGTGTAACATGGGAGTATCGGGAAACTCCCAACACAACTCTCGCGGCTGCATTCTGTGCCAAGTGGTGTTCAGCCACTTTATCTAGTCCAGGGGTAGGCCAACCTACCTAGCTGGCTCAGGAATTCTGGGTATTGAAGTCCACAAGTCATAAAAGAGCCAAGGTTGCCTACCCCTGATCTAGTCTTTCTCTCTGAGATCAGTTTCAGTTTTTGTGGCCTGAGTATAGGTGCAAAACGGCTGAACAGATGTGCGGAACTGCAAATCATTTTTACACTTTATCTCTTCCCTTTTTCAGTTGAACTGAAGTACTGATTGGCCACTTGCAGGAGGTGAATCTTTAATACACAAGCGATAGGCACCTGATGCTTTCATGAAGAGAAAATGACTCTTCTGCAAGAAACCCACACTACACCTTCACATTTTTAACAACTAGCAGATGGACACTAACAACTCAATCTAATATAAATTGTCTTAGATGTAGTATTGATGAAATCAGTAGAATTTAATTTAAATCCCCATCAATTATTTCCACTGATTTCACCAGCGCATGTAATTAATAAAAATTATTTTTGTCCTGCATTCCTTCCATGCCTCAAATTTATACCAAAGATCAATCAAAAACCTCAAGAACATTGGGCCTTTTTATGCACAAATGTGCAAGGTGCTCAAAAGAGCTGATAAGACATCTCTCCCCTAGTAAATATTTTACTCGTTGTGGCTTGAACTTTAGCAATGATTATTTTTTTTTAATTCCATTTATATCCCGCCCTTCTCCGAAGACTCAGGGCGGCTTACAAGCTTAGCAGTAGCCTTCATTCTATGTATATGCCTGCTTATTAGGGCTTTCACACACACCCCAAGCGGCATTATTACAAAGTCAGCTTAATTGCCCCCAACAATCTGGGTCCTCATTTTACCTACCTCGGAAGGATGGAAGGCTGAGTCAACCTTGAGCCTGGTGGGATGCGAACCTGCACTAATTGCAGGCAGCTGGTGTTACTTAAGGAGGCATTAGCCCACTGCTCCATACATCCTATGAAAACCTTTTTGAATTTTCAGTTTAAGAAATGCCTCCAATCTTACATAACTTTACTTTGTATTCAGGTTTCAGAGCTTCTGCAAATGCATTCATAGCTTCACACGGCACACTGCACAATCTGTAACTATGCACAGAAAGGGAAAAAATGCACTTCTTTGTCACCCTTTGTGAAGCTAAATTGAAAGTAACAAAAACACATTAATTAGATAAGCATGAAATGCACAACACAAATAGAAGTATTAGCTGTTTTATTAGCTGTTCAAAAGTGTCAAAGATGCATGGGCTTTAGCTTAATATTATCCAATCTTTTTTCTTAGGTAATAAACAATAGCAATCCTGTCACTTTCCTTTCTACTCAGTTTTCATGTTATCTTCTTTACATACATTTGTGTTATATTCTAATAGAGTATGGCAATGCAAGTTATGCATTTGTATACTTATTGAAGCAAAATGCATCTCAGCTATATAGTGGCTGTGTACTTTGCTGTATCACCTAACCCCTATAATGGTATGTGACAATGACCTTGGGAGGCAAGGCAACGAAACTAGCCAAGGGAATGATCAGATAAAAGTTAGATGAGACCACAGCAGGAATTTGAGCAAAGCAAGAGGCTCGGAAAACACCCTCCCTACTTTGGGGGCTATAAAAGGGACAATGGTAGAATTGTACTTTACGACTTGCAAGATTCTCTTAATGTAGCTTTACAATAAAGTAGAATTAGTTCATCTGGCTGTGCTTCCTCTCTGGCCTACCTAGTAATGCCAGGCAAGAAACATTAACCATAAGTACTAACACTTTCTTTGTTGTAAGGTTGTGATACAGGAACTTTCACATCTGAAAATATCTTACCCCTGCCTTACTTTTCCCAAAACTCGAGAGGGTTTCTCCACTCCAAACCTTCATCAAAACTCAAGAGTTCATTTATGGGACTATTGTCTAGGCTGTGGCTCTTCCTCCTGTCTTCCGACATTATTCCCACATATTATTGTAGGGCAAGAGCAGAAGATGTGGATAGGCTTGATGAATAAGAATGGGAATGGGAATAGAATAGAATAGAATAGAATAGAATAGAATAGAATAGAATAGAATAGAATAGAATAGAATAGAATAGAATAGAATAGAATAGAATAGAATAGAATAGAATAGAATAGAATAGAATAGAATAGAATAGTTATTTTATTTATTAATTTAATTTCTATACCGCCCTTCTCCCGAAGGACTCAGGGCGGTGTACAGGGCAATAAAATGCAATAAAAATACAGAATAGAATAGAATAGAATAGAATAGAATAGAATAGAATAGAATAGAATAGAATAGAATAGAATAGAATAGAATAGAATAGAATAGAATAGAATAGAATAGAATAGAATAGAATAGAATAGAATAGAATAGAATAGAATGACTTTGGAGGTCTTCTAGTCCAACCCCCTGTTCAGGTAGGAAACCCTACCATTTCAGAGAAGAGTCATACATGACTGGATGGATAACGTTATCATCATCATCATCATCACATTACTTGACCTCTTTATGGGAAGTCAGCTTTAGGATAAAAAGGGTCATTGAGAATGTGAGTTCACGCATACGGATATCCCTATGCTTTGAATGATGAAGTCATCCATTACAGACAAACTGGGAAAGAAAAGTAATATTATACGATTATTTGCTTATTAATGAAATTATCAGCAAATTAATCACAGTTAAAATATGTTTGATCCATTTGAAGATATTTAATATTGATATATGATTAAAACTTGTGGTCCCTTTGGCTTTTTGAAGGGTGGTTCCAGCACTGCTTTGCAAAAGTCAGCTGCCACCAATAGCCCAAAAAGGAATCTCTATGTCCCTGCAAACAGAAACCTTATACTAAGCAGTTTTTCAAAGCGAAATGTCTACTAGAATTTCTTTCTGTGACATCACATCAGCTTAACCAATGGGAGCCAGAAGACCTGTGGTGTACTGTACGTAACTGTGGCCTCAAGAAAGGAACAGGTAAACCATCAAAGAGGATAAAATGCCTTGGTATAAGTCATATTGAATATTTTTAAAACCACCCATCTGGAATAAAAACTTTTATATAGCTAAATAGTTTAGCCTAAAGTTCTTCTTAAATATTTTTCCCCAAATCCAACGTCAATGACTCACACACTACATAAAAGAATATCCACGTTTCATGAAGCTGCAGAAAGAAACCAAAACCACAATTAGCAAAATAAACACTGTAGAGGACACCTCATTGTATAAGGGCCAGTTCAGACAGGTGTAGCACAGCTGTTGATATTCTTGCTACCTTATTTGTTCTGTCTCCCACCTTTCAAAAGAAGAGATGTGCACTTGCCTTTCCAGAAGTGAATGAAGTGAGGATATTCAGACCAGTCAAGGTCTCTGGCTGTGACTGAGAAGCTATAAAAGCTAAGGAAGTTTCTTTCTGGAAATAGCCCTAATCAGGAAAACTAGATGAAACAGAGCATCTATGGAGATTCTCATTCTTCCAGATCATGGTTGTCCCAAAAGTGCTTTTATTTTAAAGGCAATCGGACTTTCTGATTTTTCTTTAAGACATTTCACTTCTCATTCAAGAAGAAGCTTCTTGGATGAGCAACAAAACATCTTAAAGAATCTGGAACAATTTCACAAAAAGCACACTTTTGTTGGCTTAGTATGGAGACAAGCAGCCTGGATACCTCCAGACTTTGGGGCACACAGTTTCCAACAATCCAAGAGGCATTCATCAGAAATGATATAAATATTCGAAATACTCAAGGAGAGGGGATATCAGGTTGCCAACTTCAGTGTCATTTCAGAAAAGTTGGGTTGAAAATGTAGATAAGCTGAGCAGAACCTTATCTATATGAAAAGAAATACTCAAGGAGAGGGGATATCAGGTTGCCAACTTCAGTGTCATTTCAGAAAAGTTGGGTTGAAAATGTAGATAAGCTGAGCAGAACCTTATCTATATGAAAAGAAGTATCAGGGAATGAAAATTGAAGGGAATAGTAATTTTCTCACATGTTAAAGAAGGGCATGAAAGTTCCCTGGTAATTGCCTTATAAATTGATCTTTCATGAAGATTTGTAATTTACTTTCAGGACAAGATATTCAGGTCATGGGGTTTAAATGTATGTATTTTCCCACCAAGTAAATTCATTTATATTAGAGTAGCAGATAGTAACACAGGGTGTTTCGTGAGTTCCAGCTTGGAGATTCTAAAGCTAGCGTGGTTACTACAGGAAATTCCTGTTTATTTATTTATTTATTTATTTGATTTGTATACTGCCCTTCTCCCTTATGTGGTTGATATATTTACCAAATCTCTATTTAGTGTTTGAAGTAGAACAGTTGGAAGATTACAGTTGTCTTATTATCTTTCCCATTGATCAGTGCCAATTCTGTTCTTTGAACTTGGTGTAATAAAACAATAGGTAAGATGGAAATAAACGTCAGGCAAGTCCAATCAAACATGACTTACTATATGAAATACTTTATAATGATGGAAAAGAAAATTACTTGGGTTTTATCCAATTGCTGAGAAATCTGTGATTTGTTTACAAATCATTTTATGCATGATTTTATCTTTAACTTAGTCTAATAAGTCTCACATGGTTTGCACTTCTGTTTTGATTGTTGGAAAAAATAATCAGTTGTAGGATCATCTCCTTTCTGCATAACGTTTCTCTTTTTTTTATTAAAAAGTTTTAACATACAATTTTTCCCTTAAAAAATCCCCCCTCCCCCCCTTCTCCCTCCCCCCCTTCCTCTCCCCCCTCCCCCCCTCCCCCCCCGACTTCCCAGAGCTAAGTACAAGGTATATATAAAAAAAACAATCATGAACAACCATATACTAACAACCATAAACTCTAAAATCTATCACTCTCTAGCTTATATAGGATAAAACAAACCTTAGTAATATTAAATATACATAAATATATATAAAAAAAACCCAATATAGAAAAAAAAAATAAAGAAAGAAGAAAGAAGACTTATTCAAATATAAAACTTCTTAACCCTATACTTATTCTGAATAAACTCAAGCCATTTTCTCCCTTCCATAATATAGCGTTCCTGCGAGTAATCTTTCAAATAGGCCGAAATCTTCACCATTTCGACCAAGTCGGAAACCTTTAAAATCCACTCTTCTATGGTCGGCAGTTCCTCTTTCCAGTACTATCCTATCAAAAGTCTTGCTGCCGTAATTAAATTCAACATCAACTTAGTATATTCCATCAAATTTTTATCCAAAAAGCCTTAACCTTTTTGCAGGTCTACCATATATGAAAATATGAAAATATATTACGTCTTTATCACCGCACCTCCAACATTTAGGCTAATAATTCAGATACATGCTTAGCTTTTTAAAGTCTAAATACCATCTATAAAACATTTTGTAAAAATTCTCTCTTAGATTTCAAACTTATATAAATTTTACATTCCTCATCCAAATCTTTTCCCACCTCCCACTACTTGGCTGTAAGTACGTTGTGAAAGTTCCATAGACTTCTGCTGATCTTGTTCTTTTATCTTTTTTGATCGTTTTAAAGCAGCACGTGTCACCCTCTGTTCTCTGGGATCATCCAAAAGTGTTATAACTTGATCTCCTGCAGCACCATTCTCCTCTATCTGTCCATCTTCAGCCTCTTGATATTCTCCTTCTCCAGATCCCTTTGCAGCTTCCAGAAGTGTTAATGGGGTTGCTTTTAAAACATTATTGTAAAAATCACGCGCTTGCATCACAGTAACCAAACGGTACCTTTTACCTTCATACATCACCATCAACCCAGCTGGAATCTCCCATCTGAACCTTATATCTCGTTGCTTGAGCTCTTGCACCAGAAATGTAAAATCCTTCCTTCTCCTTAAAATCTTTGGAGGAATTTCTTTTAGAACCAGAACTTCTTGATCAGCAATCACGACTTTAGTATCATAGGCAGCTTGTATAACTTCATCTCTAATTTCACTTTTTGCAAAATAAACCACCACATCTCTAGGCAGCTTTCTCTGTCTAGCAATCCATGAGTTCACACGATACACTTTATCCATGCCTCCTTTTATTTCAGATGCTGGCTGATTCAATACCACTTCGAGAGCCTCAGAAACCAGCTGCTTTAAATCTTCCTTAATATTCTCCTTTAAACCTCTAATTCTAATGGCAAACTGCATCTGGAAATATTGAGCAAGACTCAATTCTCTATCCATTTTGTCTCTTAAATCTTCATTCTCCAATACTTTTGCTTCTAATATAGCATTCTTTTGAGTCAAATCTTTGACTTTTTCATCCAAATCTTCCACACATTCAGCCACTTTATACACTGAAGACAAAATGTCTACCTTCATCACGCTGAACTTCTGTTCCATCCTCTCTTCTATTCTCTCCTCCAATTTCTCCAATTTCTCCTCCATCTTTGCAAATTTATCATCCATTGATTGATTAATTGATTCCAAAAGTTTATCCAGAGCATCTCGTAAGTCCTTCGATGTCACTACATCAGGAGGATGTAATGCCTGCAATGATGATTGTTGCACCGGGGAAGTTCCAGCACTCCTAAGAGTTTTAGGGGGAGGTTTAGCCGCCATCTTTTACTTTCGATTGTGACGCACTTTCACTTAGAGTTTAAAAAATCCATCAAGCTCGAGAGTAGAATAAAATAGTCCTCTTCACCTTTTCCTCTTGTACCGCTCTGCTTGCTCTTTTTATTCCATAGTCCTTCCTTCAGGCAGGGGTGGTCGCAGACGCCTGGCTCTGCTCCATAAAGTCAGGAGCAGAGGCGCTGGCCAGCTGGGAGCGACCCAGGCTACGGGGGAGTTCAATCCTTCGGCCGCCCAAGCTGCAAGCTCAGGCGGCCCCGGAGAACTCAACCCCTACCTGGGGCCTCACCCCCTCCTCTTCTCCCGAGGAGGGGGCTTCAAATTCGCCCGAACAGCTGATCGGCGCTGTTTCGGGCGAAAAAAAACTCAGCTGAGCCGCGGGCAGCCCGGGAAGGCTGTCTCCGTCGCTGCGGAGCCACCGGAAGCCCTCTGCATAACGTTTCTCATTTTGAATAATCCCAGCATCTTTGCTTAGAGTTGGAAAAGCAATATGTACAACTCTAAAGAGCCAAATAAGTCAGTGCAGATAATAATGAGCTAGATGGAGAAATGTTCTGTATCAGCTAATACTGTATGTTCCAGTATACTTCATGACCATAATGCAAAAATGTGGATATTGTGTTTGGATGTGCATTGGAGCTAACAATAATGAACTATTGCTTATCAGAGATAACATCTGAACTTGAGGTAGGGTCTTTTAGATGGTTCTAGGAAATGTTTTGTATGCTTACTACAGGAGAATGTAGCTACATTAGCTCAGTGGAGCTGGTGTAAAAGCCTGAAGTAAGGAATGTTACATATAAACCAGAGGTCCCCAACCTTTTGAGCACCCGGGACTGGTTCTGTGGAGTGCATTTTTTCTGTGGACCGAAGGAGGCGTGGTTTCATGTACTGCCCCGCTCAGGGGTGGGGCAGTGCTAGCACCGGTGGGACACTTGGGGGCAAGGCAGCGCTAGCGCCAGCAGGATGCTTGCCGCTAACGTGAGTGTGTGAGGGGTGAGTGCACACGTACACACGTGTGCATTGGCCATCCTTTCAGGCGGCCCAGTAGTGGGTGGCGGCCCACAGGTTGGGGACCCCTGATATAAACAACTAGCAGATGGGAGCAAAATTTCCCAGTAGTCAAATCAAATCTTTATTACAGTCAAAGAGTAGAATAAGGAGGCTGGAGAATAAAAATTTAAAGGCATAAAAATACAACAAAATAAAATTGCATATAAAAAGCTAAAAAAACCTAAAAACTAAAAAAAGTTTTAGAAAGTCTTTAAAAGCTAAAAACTAAAACAATTCTTTTAAAAAAAATCTTTAAAAATGTCTAAAAGAAAGGGTAAGAGCAATAGATGACATAGGGAAACATGGCAAACTAAATCTTATAATACAGAGTACTCTATAGTAACAGTTTAGGTGCTCATTAAAACACTTTTGTGGCACAGCTCATCTTTTGACAAATTTTAAATGCAGCTGCACAGAACTTGGCAACACTGTATGTTTTGGCAGCGTTGGTATTTGAGAATAGCAGAGACTTATACAATTGTCCTGTGCATTCTGGGTAATTATGCAGTAATGACAGTGCTTTTTTTGTAAAAGAAAAAGGTGCAGGAACTCACACATGTCATACAACCCGCCTTGCCTACCCTACAAGGTTCCATCCAAAAAAGGTGCCGAAACTCCGTTCTGAGCGTTCTATGAGAAAAAAAGCCCTGAGTAATGGTGAGGTGAGGCTAGTATGAATGTATCTGTAGTATACACATTCTGTAGTTTTGATGTATCCAGAGACACGGGGTCATTATCTCTTTGAGTAGACCTTCTTTTACTAATCTTCAAGGACAACTGAGGGGACGGCGCGACATTTTGCCAGAGTAAATAAAGGTGGTTATGTATTTCAAGATAGATTAAGTATGCCGTAGAAGAGTAGAATATCTATTGGGTTTATTGGCAATAAAGGATGGGGACCTGGTTAGGTCCAGTTGGTTTTGTTTGCTTTGGCCTGATTATATCTCATCCTGAATAGAAAACCTAGAGAGAAGCCCAAGTATGAGATTTTAGTTGTCACTGTCTTTTTCCATGTGGCCTGGAAATCATCACACAGAGTTAGTGGGACAAGGCCAAGGAGGAAAAGGATAGTCTGAACCAGTATTTGAGTATGGTCATCCATATTCCGGCCTCTACATTCACAAGGCCTGCTTCAGGGTGGCATTAGAGATATATTTTGGGTCTTGAAGGTCCAATCTTAGGAAATCAGACTAAACAAGTTCTAATTGGAGAAGGGGCTCAGCTGAGAACATAGAGAACTTGTGCTAATGGTTTGGCTTCAGATAATTGGAGTGCTGCCAGAATATAGTGGCCACCTCTTAACTTGAGGAATTTAAGGATGGCAGCTGAGCTCTTCTGTGCATTTTCAGTGACATAGTTCCCAGAGGGTGGGGGTTCCTAGTATTGGCAGAGTGTAGGATAACTCCTAGATATCTGAAAGAGGTGAGCTGATCAATCTTGTGGCCATCTATCCATTAAGTGTGGTTCCTTTTGGCAAATGCTATGCTTACTGATAGTTGCGTTCTAGCTGGTCTTCCTTGCAATATTGTGCTAATGCTTTTAAGACCAGTAGATGTTCTTGAGAGTATCGATGCACTGCATAAACAGAGATGTGTCTTCCAGCTAATTTGGGGGAGTGAAAGTATGTATTAAGGAGATGGTCCACCATGGAATTGATAGAGATCCTGAATAGGAATGGGACCAATATGCAGCCTTACTTTAAACCTTTCTCAGTTCCAATGGCACTGGGGGAGATGGCTCTGGGAGATGACATCTGCTTCGAGTGATGTCCCTTCATGAAACATACCTATTAGATGAAGTCAATCAAGGAGGCCTCTAGCTTTTCCCAGAGTTTGGCTTGTGATATGGAATCAAAAGTTGCTTTGAAGTCTATGAAAGCAACGTAAAAGCAGATAGTGGTGCAAGAGGCATATTTTTCAATGAGACGTTGGAGCACTAAGTACTGGTCTATGGTAGCTCATTCTTCTCTAAATTTGGCTTGATCTTCTACAAGTATGTCTCCTTGTTCTAGCCAGTTCTGGAGTTTCCATAGCAGGAGACTGCACAAACTTTGTTGATTGTATTGAGGAGGTTGATCCTCCTCAGTGGTTGAGCAGCATCCTTTTTCCTTTTTTTTTTTTTTGCAACAATAATTGTGTGCTCCCAATCCTTGAGTACTTGCCCATAGGTGTCAATATTAGTAAAGGACAAGGCCAGGGTCAGGGCCCAGAAGCTCAAATTATGTTCAGTCATTTCTGGAGGAATTAGGTCTTCTCCTAGGGCAGGGGTAGGCAACCTTGGCTCTTTTATGACTCGTGGACTTCAACTCTCAGAATTCCTGAGCCAGCTGGGAATTCTGGGAGTTGAAGTCCATGAGTCATAAAAGAGCCAAGGTTGCCTACCCCTGTCCTAGGGCCTTCCCTATTTTCAGCTGACAACCAGATTCCTGATCTGTCACTGGTGAAATTTGTTAAAAGTTTATCTCATAAACAGAAATTCAATCCAAGCTGAAAAAGCCCAGGAAGAAGAGATTAAAAACATTTAAAGAAGCTTTTGCTTCAATGAATAATAATAAATTGATAATAAACGAAACCTAGAAATTTCTACTACAGTTTCCAAAATTCTAGTTTCCTTCCAGTTCTTGCATTAAAGCTCCTTATTGATGTCTGGGGGATTCTTTCTTCGATTGTGCCATGTAATGTAGGGCTCAAAAAGTGATAGATCTCTCTAGATCTCAGGGTTCTTTTAAATTATTTGTCTAGTTTTCCTTTTCTGAATGAAATATGGTTTATGATGATACACCAAATAGAGCCCCAAAGTTAATGGATGATATCTAGATCCATTTCAACCTTACCTTCACTATGTTGAAATGATATTGCCTCAGTTGCTTTGGTTAATACCTTGGCCAAAAGAAAATGGTGGAATTTTCCCTTCTTGGACTATTCCAGGTGATATTATTCCTGACAGCTTAGAGCACAATACATTCAGATGGGCTCTTCACTAACTTGGGTTGTGGTTCCAGCTCTGATCTCTCTTGAGAAAGGAAGATTTTGACTCCTATCTTCCATAACCATTTCCAAAGCCTTCTAAATGAGAATCCCTTGGAGAGTCTCCTAAAATGAAAGATAATCCAGAATGCAGAGGTGATGTTGATAACTGAATCTTGCAGAGAACACTTACTAATTTGTGCTTGAAGAATTTCAGGGGTTTCTGGCTGGTTTCTAGATAAAAGCTATTTTTGCCCATGAAATGTAAATACTGTAGTCCAGATCAAGCTAACTGAAAACTTGAGTAATTCAATATAGAATATATTGAATCCATCATTGGAAGCTAAAGTGTCACAATGTTCTTTTCTACCATCCTGACTCTCTATAACCCAACTGAGACAGAATCAGATTCCTGACTGTGCCACAAGTGTTCCTCCTTTCTTGTTCCTTGTGGTTAGGGGCACACTGAGTACAGATTTTTCAATAAATAAATTTAGGGTTCTCTGTTTCCCATCATGCTGCTTCCCTGTAAACTTAAATAAAAGATTTGGTTCTCCAATCCATATTGGTTCTGCTATAACCAAGTTGTGACTGAAAATAATGACATGAGAAAATAATGAAAAGTACCTCATGTAAGTCTCTGAGCCAATGGGCTACAGGTGCTGATAAATCCATGCTATGAGAATTTCCAAAAAAGGCATGCCTCATCATTTTCTCTTTCACAAATGTACATGAATTTGATATACTGTCATTTCACAGACACAGCACTTTTATAATAATATTTACCTTACTCTCTGTCTTTAGGAGCTAAGCGTGCTGCCAAGAACTTCTTTCTGTGTGTTTGTGTGTGTGTGTGCTAACATTCTGCGTGTTATTCATGCTTGATTTAGTTTTTATTGTGAGTCGATCAGTCTTGGCTTCATTCATTCATTCAATATCTGCCTCTGGACCAAGTTACTAGGTTCCCCATTAGATTCCTTAACTGGTTAACTTATACCAACTTTATGCATAAAAGAGATTTTGAAACCAAATTTGTTTCCATTGCTTGCCCAAGGTTAAAATTTGATTTAAAACTCAGTGCCTTTGTTATTACGTATCTAACTTTTAAGAAATCAGTACGATTTCCCAGTTGTTCAAATCATAGTCTGTATAAGATTAAAGTAACACCATTATTACCATTATTGTTCTTAAGAGATGGGTTCGTGGTGTGGGTAAGTGAGAGGCCAATTTCATGATTTATTTGTAGTCTAAAAATTAAGCCAAAGGTGCTTTTTCACAAGACTTTCTTTCAAGAACACCCAATTGCCTCGTGAAAAAGCACCTTTGGGATAACTATGACCTGGATGACTGAGAATCTCCATAGACATCTGAAAATTAAGCTTAACCTTGGAAAGAGAGGACAAATTATATACCCATTTATAACTGCTATAAAGAAGATCAGAAGTCACTTTTTATTTCTTTTCTGTTTAATAATCACTTTTACTTTGGTTTACTTTCTTTTTTCTTTAAATTGGTATTGTTTTTAGTTTATAAAAAAAATCTTTGTAAAAAAAATATTAAAAATTTATTTATTTTTTTTTAAAAAAGGCCTAAGCCAATAGGCTGAAATGATGAATTGGGACTGGATCAGATGATCTTATCTCGTCCATCCCTTATACATAAAATGAATCATCATCTCTGACTGTCCACGTGGTGATGTAATATTGCACTGCAGGGAAGAACAAAGGGAGAGCCTTGTTGTGTAGCCTGTGCATGTTGAGTTGTATGAGTACCTGCCTTAGGCATGTAAGCCAGCTGGGGGCCACTCCTTCTGTCTCACCCCAATCCACCTGACAGGGTTGTTGTGGGAAAATAGGAGGAGGAAGAATATTATGTATGTTTGAAACCTTGAAGGCAGGATTAATATCTAATACATAGGTAAGTGGGTAGGTGGGTAGGTGGGTAGATGTGAGAGCGGGGGGGAGGGGAGATAGAGAATTCTATGTTCTACAAAGATACTAGAAATTAACTGGAGAGAATATATTTCCCCCTTACATTGAGGTCTTTCCAATACTGATCATAATAAAATTAGAATTACTACCAGCGATTCCATTTCTTACATTTCAGTATAAATAAATCATAAGAAATGGTAAATGACAACAGATTTAGCGAGTTCCAATAAAAACTGAGCTGAACTGTTTTTTATGTTGTGGTTCACCTGTATCTCCACTCCATCCACCCTCACTAGGAATAGCTAATCTAGCCCTAGAAAAGAGTATTTTGGTGGTAGAAGGACATCAAAGGTTTCAACAGCAACAAAAAAAACAGGTTAGGAAAGCACTGGTTTATTTTTTAATCTACCTACGTTACCGCCTATAACTTATAAATACTACAGGTAGGAGCCAAAAACAACATGGCATGCCATGTGCACACCGTGAGATTGCAATTTATTTTATGACTATAATGTTATTTTTAACACTATTATTATGTAAGCCACCACAAATTACTTTTGTGATGGAGGCAGTATAGGGATTCATTAAAAACATACATATCTAGTTATCTATCTACACATCCTGGAAGTAGATTGTGAATGTCTTGCCATGCAGAGAAAACCTGATTTATGGAATATTTGAGAGGCTTGAATAAAATAAGATTTATAGAGAGGAAAGATTGGAAAGCAAACACTGGTCATTTTAGTGATCTTTAGTGGTCAGTGAGCTGTTGAAAAATGAAGAGCAAGGAAATTATTATTTTTTAAATTCCATCTCTTGGTTCCAAACAAAAACCCTCATCAGTCCCAATCAGTCTTAAGGACAGTTTAGCCAAGCATTAAGCTTTGACTAAAGGACTCTTCCCTCCCTCCCATCTTTCCAACACATGCAAAAGACAAACACACTTATGATTGTAGATTGGCTTGCAATTACCATTTTGAGTGAAAGCTATGTAAGCGGGAGCAATTTTTAAAAGCTGAAATTAATCTCTCTCTCCTGCCCTCCATGTTATATTGGTGCCAAAGCTGCCTCGTCTCTTCTATTGACAGCGTTATCTTTCCTTCACCCCTCCCTCCCTCCCTTCCTTCCTTCCTTCCCTCATCCCTTCTTTATTATATTTATATGCTGCCCATCTTCCTGTGGAAGCAATTATGACATTCCAGAAGAGCGTGATTGTTCAGCATCATTTTATTTCAAAACAGCATACTTTTTGCAAGGGGTGTGTGTGTGTGTGTCTGCGTTTGTGTGTGTGTGTGTGTGTGTGTGTGTGTGTGTGTGTGTGTGTGTGTGTGAGAGAGAGAGAGAGAGAGAGAGAGAGAGAGAGAGAGAGAGAGAGAGAGAGATTAGACAAATGCGATATGCCATTTAATAACATCAGTGTCAACTTTTGTGTTGTATTTTCTTACAGATATTTATAAACAATGAATGGCACAATTCAGCCAGTGGCAAAAAATTTCCTGTCCATAATCCTGCAACAGGAGAGAAAATTTGTGATGTGGAAGAAGGAGATAAGGTATACTTCTGATCTTTGATGTGTCATGGATTTCCTTTCTGGCTAGCCTGACCAACAGTCAAGACTAAAACTGGAGCATCTATTTGTGTGCACTTCCATATTTAAGTTAACTCATAATTCATTTCCTCAAGTTTCTGAGCTAAATATAGCAAAGACACATGTAGAGAGAGAGAGAGAGATGGTTAATACTTGGAAGGATTTCTCAGTCATAAATAAGCTTTCAGCAGTTCCAAACCCTTCCATAATTCTGTTGGAAGCAAAATGATTTCCTAGTCAAACCAATGCTTGACTTGGCTTTTCAAGCAGGTTGTGGACCAAGCTGATTTGTCATCCTGCTTGAGTGGTTGCTGGGATTTTCTATTTCTGTGCATCTCTACATGTGGCGTTACATTTTTCATGATGTTTCAATCTACAGTAAATGTTAAACTTGGCAACCTTAAGATGTGGGGATTTCAACTTCCAGAATTCCCCAACCAGGATGGGAGTTGAAGTTGTCGGGTTTGAAAAACTCAGATCTATTGTTTGCTGCCTTAGAATCATTTCTGATTTGATGGTTTTATCAATTAAATAAATTAATATTAATTATTGTTAATAGATGGCTAACAAGCCATTGCTCCCTTCTCATTCAAGACATTTTTTTATTTTTTTTATTTTTATTTTAATTCCATTTATATCCCGCCCTTCTCCGAAGACTCAGGGAGGCTTACAAGCTTAGCAGTAGCCTTCATTCTATGTATATGCCTGCTTACCAGGGCTTTCACACACACCCCAAGCGGCATTATTACAAAGTCAGCTTAATTGCCCCCAACAATCTGGGTCCTCATTTTACTTACCTCGGAAGGATGGAAGGCTGAGTCAACCTTGAGCCTGGTGGGATGCGAACCTGCACTAATTGCAGGCAGCTGGTGTTACTTAAGGAGGCATTAGCCCACTGCTCTACCAAGGCTCATTAACTCCCCCCCTCCCCCCCAATCTCCTATTCTTAAGAGACAGGACTGCTAAACTTGATAAGTAAAGAAAACCCAGCCAAGAAAGGGTAAGGCCATTGTTATGCCTCTTGTTTCCTATACTTTCCACTATATCTGAAGACTGAGGACCACCAGGTCTGGGCTGCAGAAATCTGAAAGACCATGAGAAGGCAGCAAAAGAGTTTTCTGAGTAGTTATGTTTGCTGCCCTTTAGTGATGATCCAAATTTTTGTAGCCCATATACGGTAGCCTTTCTCAAGTGCTCACATGCTGTAATTGTAAAGAGCAGCAAACACAAAAGTTGTTTCCTTGCTATTGCTAGATGGATTGGATAGGTAACTGGAAACAGACATTTTCTTCATTTGATAAGGGATGTTTAGTGCCCAGGACAATCCCAAAATAACAGAGAAAGTATGTTTATCTTATCTTTGGTTTTAACCTTGTTTCTAATCCTTAAGGTTGGATGAAAGAAGGACTCCCTGATAATATAGGAAGATACTCAATCAAAATTGGAAAATCAGATTGGTATGCATCTAATAGTAGTGGCCAAAATTGTGGAAACCTTTTGGGAAAAGTGTACATTTGAGGTTTGATGGCTACTTTTACATCACTTTTTTTGGAGTAATAGCATAACATTATATATCAATGGAAAGATAACTTAATCAAGAATGTAATACAACATAGTTTGTTCAATTATCTGTACTGTACTCTATGAAATGTTATAGAAAAAGGAAGCACAACTTGCTTACATTGATATCAGGTAGCTTTCCTTCATCTGATTGTAGCCAATGAGCATGAGTGTGTTATGTGATCGCTATCAAGCTGGTTGGGTTTTTTTGTGTTCTTTCATTTAGTGAGCTTGTAAAATGTAATAAAATTAAAGTGATGGTGCCAAGAATTGACCGGTTGCCCAGAAAGCAATGTAAAATAGTATTATTAAGTGAACAAGGCTATGGTTATAAAGAAATTAGAAGAAAATTTTGTGGAAACTTAACCCAAGGTGGCATTTCTACTGTACACTTTTCCCAAAAGGTTTCCACAATTTTGGCCACTACTGTAAGTGAAAAGTCCTGGTTTGATTGCAAAAAAGCATTGAAGTTGCAGCAATGGGGCTCCTGTCTGTCCTGAACCATACAGAGAAAAAACTCTGTGACTGATGAAGCCTTATGTTAATTTTTAGAATAGTGAAAGTCATTTAGAAAGTATGCTCTTTGCATTCAGTCCAAAGATTCCTGTTAGAAGTATTTTTAAAACTGCACATTTGCTTAGTACTGACTGATCTCCCCTTGTAATGTTAACTGAATCAGACGCCCATATCCAGGAGTACTTTTTAAAGAGGGCAAAGACATGGTTAATAATGCCATTAATTTTATCGTCTCCTTAAATAAATGAAAAAAGTATTACAAATCAAATCAGTTGCTATTTCATCTGCCTCCAGTTTATTTATTTATTTATTTATTTATTTAATTGAATTTCTATACCGCCCTTCTCCCGAAGGATTCAGGGCGGTGAACAGGGCATATAAATAGAAGTACAAAAGTTAAAAAGGATTAAATTGTTGCCCAAGTTAAAACAATCACAATATAAAAACATTAAAACCCTAACATTCCCCCATCAGGCCAGGCCAGCTTGTTCGAATAAATGGGTCTTTAACCCGCGCCGGAAGGAGCGAAGATCCGGTGCCATCCGGAGCTCAACCGGCAGTTGATTCCATAAGGCCGGGGCGCCCACAGAGAAGGCCCTCCCCCTGGGGGCCACCAGCCGGCATTCTCTGACCGGAGGCACCCTGAGGAGGCCCTCTCTGTGGGAACGCACAGGGCGGAGGGGAGTTGACGCCGGCAGCAGTTTGTTACAATAATTTAGATATTTTTGTTCTTTTATAAAACGTTTTAACAATTTGAGAAAGCGACCATTCAGGTTAATTTTCTGTTAAGTGGTTTTTTTTCCTTCAAATATCTGTATTAATTTATTCAAATTTGTTATAGCCGCCCAACTCTGATGGACTCTGGGTAGTGTAGAAAATAACAACCAGACAAAACATAAAAACACAGAGAGAGCACAAACTAAAATGATATACAAATGATATACAAAACAAACAAAATGCCCCCTCCCAAATACAATAATACATTAACCCAAGGCTTGAGACTAAAGCTTTTCAAAAGGGGGAATGCTCTTGCAGGAATGTGGGGGTCACGAAAGAGAAGGCACACTACTTTGGTCCTGCAAGATTTATTCAAGCCTATGACTCATGAATCTGGCTGATTAAAGTTCAACACCAAATTGGTGCCAGGTAAGGGTGAATGGAATTCAGGAGGGGTTGGACTTGGAGTGCTTTTGGGAATGCAATGAATCTAACCTGATGATGTGTTTAACTCCACCTCCCCCAGCTCTGCCTGCTCTTCTCCTGCATCCACTGCCAGAACCTACCCAATAAGTAGAAACCATTGGAGAGAAGCAGTCTTATCAGATAACCACGTCCTAAGCCATATAGTGTCAACAATTGCTAATACCTAAATCATTTTCTGAAGTGGACAAATCTACAAATCATACAAATAAATGTAAACTCCAGATTCTTGCATTTAGTACATGAACCAATAAATGTTAGGACTTTGATCTGTGCTTACAATTGACACAGCGAAGGATGGATCATTTCAGAGAGCAATTTTTCCTTGCTCAGAAAATCACGTTATAAGGCATGGGATTGTGAAATAAATCCTTCTGCTCATTTTGTTCATTCAAGCTACAATCGCTAGGAAAGACTTGAACATGATTATATTTTTAAATGGTCATTTAAAGTCTAAAGTCCTATTAAGCCTTAGATGTCAATCCCAAAGGTGTTTTTTCCAAAAGGCAACTTGACTATCTTGGGATTTTTTTCCCCTTTGAAAAATGTTTCACATAACATCCAAGAAGGTTCTTCGGGAAAAAGCAAAGAAGTCCAGTTGCCTGTTTGAAAAAACACTTTTCAGACAACTATGACCTGGATGATTGAGAATCTCCATAGACATTTAGATGTCAATCCCATACCTGTCCTGCTGATTTATGAATAGTTTAAACTGTCATAATGTGATTGTTGATAAGTCTAATTAAAAACTTAATAAAAGTATAGTAATTTGTTTATTTTCGCTTGTGTGGACTTCTGTTATTTAGCACCATGGAGCTTAATAATCGTTCTTTCACTAAATAGGTTTAATTTTAATTTTCTATTAATTCATGAACAGGCAAATTCACAGCATGCTGTGGACTTGCTAAGAAGTTTGCTGAAACAAAAGAATGTTTTCCCTTCCATAGATTTCAGCAGAAACACAATTTTCCAGTATTATTCAGTGAGCTACACTTGTGCGTTTTTTAAAAATGGTTAGTGGCTCTGTTACTCTTGAAAGCCAGTTTAGTGTAGCGATTAAAACATTGGGCAAAAAACCAGGACATTGTGAATTCTAGTTTTACTTTGGCATATAAGTCAGCTGGGTAGCCTTTGGCCAGTCACTTTCTCTGAGTCTTAGGAAGGAGGCAATGTCAAACCACTTCTGAAAAACCTTGCCAAGAAAACTTCAATGACTTGTACATGCAGTCTCCAAGAATTGGACATGATTGAATGGAAGGGGAAGAAAATGTCACCCTTATATTTTCTGGAGAAAAAGAGGATGTTAAGGGATGTTAAGGATGTTAAGGGACGCGGTGGCTCAGTGGGTTAGGACGCTGAGCTTGTCGATCAGAAGGTCGGCAGTTTGGTGGTTCGAATCCTGAGTGCCGCGTAACAGAGTGAGTGCCTGTTACTCGTCCCAGCTTCTGCCAACCTAGCAGTTCGAAAGCACGTAAAAATGCAAGTAGAAAAATAGGGACCACTACGGTGGGAAGGTAACAGCGTTCCGTGCGCCTTTGGCGTCTAGTCATGCTGGCCACATGACCACGGAGACGTCCTCGGACAAGCGCTGGCTCTTCGGCTTTGAAATGGAGATGAGCACCGGCCCCTAGAGTCGGAAACGACTAGCACGCATGTGCGGGGGAACCTTTACCTTTTTAATGTGTACTAATGATAGCATTAAGAAAGGAAAATACTTGGAATTGTGCTGATGTGGGCATTTGCAGAATTGTTACTCTAGAAAATAACCACTAATAACCACAATCTGAAAAGTATTGATGTGACATGTGTAGGGTTTTTTTTTTCCCCCACAGGAAGACATTGACAAAGCTGTTAAAGCAGCAAGGAAAGCATTTGAGCTTGGATCCTCCTGGAGGACAGCAGATGCTTCAGAAAGAGGAAGGCTCTTGAACAGACTGGCGGATTTAATTGAAAGAGACCGTCTTCTCTTAGCTGTAAGTCTAATATGCTGGCTCTGAAGGAAACCTGTCTTTTTAAAGATGAGACTCTTTCAATGCCTTTGAGTGCTCCAGTGAAATGATATGTTTTTGTTTTAAGAAGGTTTAACCAACCCAAAGTCATAGTTCATTAGAGAACCCCACATTGTTTCTTTGTTAGAAAAAACTGGCCTATTGTGTTCAGTCAGTTATATAAGACAGATTAGCATCTCCCTTGTCTATCTTAAGCAAGACAGAAAAGTCCCCTAGTGTGATTAAGGTAACATTTCATCAATGCCACTGAAGAAAAATAATGAAGGGAAGATGTCAGCAGGTAATGCTCCCAGTATTAATTTGAAAACCGAGTTGTACTGAGGAGAGTCTCAAAATTTCTTCAAGTTGCCTTTAGGTCAACCACAATTTTAGAAGAATGTTTAAAGTACAAGAACGTTGGGCTTGTTTGGCTGCTTTCCTGCACAAGCCCATCTGATTTGACACTGTTCACCCCAGGATCTGAGAATGAAAAGTACAATCTTCAGTTACGTGTTCAAAGCCTTGATCTTTTTTTTAAAAAAAAAAACATCAAATATAAGTTTGGTGCAGAGATTATCATCTCTCAAACAAGGAGAAAAAAAATGGAGAAATTGAATGAATTCATTGACTAATTTCAAAAAAATGTGGGTGTATTTCAGATGAAGAAATGAAAATGATTGTAGAACCCATCCTAATGGGTTTAACAATTTCTTTTCCATTCTTTGCTCGGCCCACAAAACCAAATGTACGAATATAAAATAAATATCTTCATTCGGAAAGAGCCATGAAATAACATTTTCTGAATGATATAGCGATTTCAAACAATATTTAATAGAGGGGCCCTCTTTTGTGCTATTGTTGAATATTTGTGGGTTGTATATATATATATATATATATATATATATATATATATATATATATATATATATATATATATGGCCTCTTTTTTGCTATTGTTGAATATTTGTGGGTTGTTTATATCAGTGTTTTTCAACCACTGTTCCGCGGCACACTAGTGTGCCGCGAGATGTTGCCTGGTGTGCCGTGGGAAAAATTGAAAAAACACTGACCTAGGAGACAGCGGTGGGAGGAGGAGGAGGAGGAACAGCCGCGGGCGGAGCGGCGCTGCAAGACTCTCTGGCGGGGAGCGCTGGGCACCGGAGCCTTGGCTAAGCTGACGGCCCTACTTCGCTGGAAGCAAAAGCCCGGGAAAAGAAGTGGGCTCGACCTCTCTAGGCACCAGGGCTCCACGGCAGCGTAGCTCCGCCCCCTTCTCTGGCTTCGGAGGGTCTCTTGCTGAAGAGAGAGAAGCTGGGGAGAGGCGACCGGCTCGCTTATCGGAAGAGGACGGACGGGCGGCCAGCCCGGCTCGCCTGAGCTGTCGCGTGGTTGGTTGCCTGCAACGTTCGAAAAAGCTCTTCTTCCCCAGCACGCGCCGCTTACTCCTTACTCCCCTCGCGGCTGAGGATGCGAGACTCCCGCCTGGTCGGCTGCCTGGGTCCGCTTTCTTTGCTCGCCGCGACCTCTCGCCCCAGCCCGAAATAGAGGGATCTGACCGCTTCGTTCTTGGAGGCTTCACTTGCGTCTGAAAAATTACATGGCTGATTTTTTTTTAACCTGTCCTTTTGATACGTTGCATAATAAAATGTCCTTTGGACCAAAGCAATTAAAAACCTTTGGGGTTCCCCCCCCCTCTGGAGTGAAGTGCTTTTGATGGTAAAGGTGAGAAAGAAAGAAAAAAGGAAGGGAAAAAAGGAGAAAGGGGGAAGGGGGAAAGGGAGGGAGAAAGAAAAAAAAGGAGAATAGAAAAGAAAGAGAGAGAGAGAGGAAGGGAGGAAGGAAGGAAGGAAAAAAAGCAGGAAGAAAAATTAAAAAGAAATGCAAGTAGCTTCCAGTTTCCACAACAAGTAGAAAGCAAGAAATTGAGAGAGGGAGGGAAAGAAAGTGGGAGAGAGAAAGGCAAGAAAGAAAGGAAGGAAGATAGAAAGAAAGAAAGAGAAAAGAGAGAAAGAAAGAAAGAGAAAAGAAAGAAAGAAAGAAAGAAAGAAAGAAAGAAAGAAAGAAAGAAAGAAAGAAAGAAAGAAAGAAAGAAAGAAAGAAAGAAAGAAAGAAAGAAAGAAAGAAAGAAAGAAAGAAAGAAAAATAAATGAAGGAGAAAAATGCAGAAAGAAAAATTAAAAAGAAATGCAAGTAGCTTCCAATTTCCACAACAAGTAGAAAGCAAGAAATTGAGAGAGGGAGGGAAAGAAAGTGAGAGAGAGAAAGGAAGGAAGGAAGATAAAGAAAGAAAAGAAGAGGGAGGGAAGAGAGGGAAGGAAGGAAGGAAGAAAGAAAAGAAGAGAAAAAAGAAAATACAGAAAGATAAATTAAAAAGAAATGCAAGCTTTCCTTTTCCTTCACAGCAAAAACAAACAAAAGCCCCAAAATAAAATAAAATAAAGAGGCTAATAATAATAATAATAATAAGAAGAAGAAGAACAAGAACAAGAAGAAGAAGAAGTAGAAGAAGAAGAAGAAGAAGTTGGAAGGGACCTTGGAGGTCATCTAGTCCAACCCCTTGAGAACACAGGCCATCCTCGACTTACGACCGTTCGTGTAGCGACCGTGGGGAGGTCCACCAGTGCGGAAAACGGTGGAGTGCCTCGTGATTTTTTTCATGAAACAAGTGTGCCTTTGCCCAAAAAAGGTTGAAAAACACTGGTTTATATATATATATATATATATATATATATATATATATATATATATATATATATATATATATATATATATATATATATATTGGTAATTTACCTAAACTTGGGAAGCAGGCATTTGAAAAACCTGTTCCTCGGTCTTGGATAGCTAAACTGTTATATCTAACTGAAGTGAATGAATAACCTAATTAGTAGTCTAAAAAAGTAATAGAGGATTATATTCTGGGGCTTAGTTCAAAATGCAAAGTCTTTTCCTTTTCCATGGAGTGAATTCCACTCTAGAAATAGTACTGGCAACCTCTTCCAACAAAATGATATAGCAAAAGTCAAGCAAAGAATATGTTTGCTGGCTTCAGTCTTCTCTGAGATTAAACAACTCCTTTCTAGAGCTAATACATGCTGATGACCAGTATCCTTTGAGATCATGTATCAGCTCTAGTTAGATAACTGTCCTCAGAACAGCCACTCTAGAATTACTCCTTAGGAAACCTGTCAAAACTACAGATTCAGTTTCTTACATACATTTCTTCAACACGATCATAATGCTCAGTTGCTTTTTTTAAAAAAAGATTTGCATTTTAAAGCCTTTTGTGCTGTCCTCTACTGAGGATAATCTTACTTTCCCAATGCCATTCTTAAGTCATCATGACCTAGTTAGTGTAATTCTTAATAAACCAGTGTTAGACAGTTGCATTCTTTCATTTATCTACAATGAATAATTTTTTTAAGCTGTTCTTTGTTTCAGACAATGGAGAGTCTTAACGGGGGAAAGATTTTTTCAACCGCCTACCTAATGGACTTGGGGGGTTGTATCAACACTTTGCGCTACTTTGCTGGCTGGGCTGATAAAATCCAAGGACGTACCATCCCCATGGGTGAGTCACCCTGGACAAGCCGTACATGAGATAAAGTTGGTTTAATGTGAATTAAGAGAACCCTTCAGTAAAAGAACTTTTTCATCTGAGAAAAATGCAACCTGTAGAATTCTGTTACATAAAAGTATATTGGTAAAAACTTTTCAGTGAAGATTCATTCCTGTAACTTTCCATCCTAGCTGAAGTTTCTTCACTTGTAAGGATTAGCAGGTTTTATTATAAATGGTTTTGTATTCTCTCTTTCTCTCTGTGTGTGTATGTAAGAATACAGTTCTTTATTTTCTTTACCCAGTGATGTTGCAGTGTGACTGATTGTATAACCATACAAATTGAGCAATCTTTCTGTGTTTTTTTTTTCTCAAGAGCTCAGCTTTTTAAAAGAACTATATCTAGGGCTGCAGAAAATATGTTGTTTTTGGAGTTTAAACAACACACATAAACACACACACTGTGTAACAAAGTCAGCCATATAAATGACACCCATATGGAATTTATCTTAACATCCTGAAAAAAGACCAGATCTTCACAGCCTTCCAGAAGACCAGAAACTTGACTTCCAATATCTTGGCTTCTTGATTTTTTGTCACTTGGACCCACAGTTTTCCTAAATAAGATTTAACTAAACTGGTTCCCCTATCATCTTATATACAAATGTAAGACTTACCTTCCAATTATTTTATCCCTTTAATTCTTGAAGTCATTTTCAACAGATAAGTTTTTATCTGGTCCAGGCACATTTCAAAGGATGTTAATTGCTGTCTTGAAACTAGATTTCTTAAATATCTAAATAAACTAAAGTATAGAAGAAAGAAATAAACAGAAAATTTGGCCATTTGTTTTTGCATGCCTAAACTTTCATTTGAACATACACACTGTAATTATACCAATAAGAATTTGCCAGCACTTATTCAGGCATTACAGGGTCTCCTCACTTACTGAATACTTGTTTAGCAATCTAAGTTACAGAAATACTTAATAAATAAATTTACAAATGGTCTTCAAAGTTATGGCTATTGGAGCATCCCTGTAGTCACATGGTTGTGATTCAGCACTTGGCAACTGGCATTACAACAGTCACTACATCCTGCAGTCATGTGGCCACCAGTTACAACCTTCACAACCAGCTTCCAACAAGCAAAGTCAATGCAGAAGGCAGTAGGAAGTCACAAGTTGTGCTCACATGTCATTGTGTCATGTCACTTGTTTAATGGCTACAGCCATTAAACAAGGAATATCATAGAGCTCTTGAGCCCTGATTAAAGAAGCTGGGGAAAGCCCAGGAAAGCAATGAGAGGATTTTGCTTCTGATTGTCTCGGATAAGTAGGTAAACAAGAGCTGATATATAAACTATAATTAGAATTTTAATCTTAATTTTCCTATATATGTTGCTATTTAAGCTTCTTGGGTATTTATATTCTCTGAACAAGCTCAACAGTTGCTTATTTTATATAGTGAGAATCTCTCTGCATTATCAGTTCATATTTTCTATTGATTTTTTTTAAAAAAAGTGAGAATCCTTTTAAATTGCAATCTGTGAAAACGGACGATGTTTTTGCATTCTTTTTTCATATTTTTTTTAAATTTGATTTTATTTATCCTTTGTGAATTTGGTCAGTTAGGAGAGAAAAACTGATTATCCTAGTCCAGGGGTAGGCATCCTTGGCTCTTTTATGACTTGTGGAATTCAACTCCCAGAATTCCTGAGCCAGCCAAGCTGGCTCAGGAATTCTGGGAGTTGAAGTCACACGAGTCATAAAAGAGCCAAGGTTGCCTACCTCTGTCCTAGTCCCACTACTTAATTCCGCAGCATCAGGAGTTGACACGACAGAATTGAGCCCATTTTTTTCTGATACTTTAAGCAATTCAGGTGCCGAGAGCCCTATTTTCTCTCACCTGCCAGAATTAGAGTAGAGGACAAAACCAGGCAAGGCATCCCCTAGAACAGCAGTCCCCAACTTTTCTGGCTCTGCACAAAAGTACTGGGCTGTGACCCAGGAGTTGGGGACCACTGCCCTAGAAGATCATTGGTGATAACAAAAACAATCACAGTGCAACACCAAGAGAGAAGGTAGAGCTAGTCTGTGTAGATTTAAAATACTTCCGAACGAGATGGTTTAAGACTTCCAAAATTTTACCCTATATTTTTATGGAAAAGTAGAGTTGCTGAAATTCCTTTCTTCTGTGACACAGTTAAAGGGAGGTTGACTAGCTCACCATCTCCACTGTCTAAGTGTTATATTTGGTTATTATTGAATCTAGGCACATTTGCATTTTATTTGCTTGTATTACACCAAGAGTCTTCAAACTTGGCCGTTTTATGACTTGTGGACTTCAACTCCCAGAATTCCACAGCCAGGCACTTCCTAGGTGAGGGATTCTGGGAGCTGAAGTCCACAAATCATAAAAGGGCCAGGTTTGAAGGCCCCTGTATTATACTGTAGCAACAGGCTACAACTGCAACAGCTTACAGCAATTGCAGATTAACAAAACAGATTTTCTTTTACTCTTGCAATATCTTCTGTATTTTCTTATTATCTTACCTAGATGGGAACTACTTCACATTTACTAGACATGAACCTGTCGGAGTCTGCGGTCAAATCATTCCTGTAAGTATCTTGTACAGTATATAGTAAAATGAGTTATGTCTTTTGTTTCACATAAATTACCATTTATGGATAGGCTTTTCATGTCCCAGAGGCTTTAACTAACAACAAATGGAACAATATGCATCAGTTTAATAGATTTAATATAATTTTAATTTAACTTGAATTAATTTTTGGTCAGTAAATATATAAACTGAACTCCTCAATATTTAATAGCTTTTTCCCTTTTATCTCATTAAAACTTGTTCTTTGATTATAATTCTGGGGCTCTGAGGAATACACATCCAGGCCACCTGGTTGGGTACCTTTGAATTAGATGCTTATACACAAAAATACATATATACCTACCTACTTTAACTCCTAACAGCCTGCTTTGTCCTGTGAATTGAACTTAAGAGATGCTGGCAATTTCTCTAGATTGAAGATTGAGTGTATATTCATACTTCAAGTCACATGTTTCTTCATTTAAACTAATTTGTTTAAGGATTAGTGCATGTTTGCATATTCCCGAAGCCACCTGCTAAGGAAATCTAGTTTGCTTGTTTGCTTGTTGTTTGTTTATTTTCTGAGTATATAGACTGCCCCAATCAGCTAATTCTAAATGGCATACAATTTCCCAAAATCACCATTTGGGTTTAGAAACAAGCATTTATAAAACAGAATACAACAGAAACCAATTCATCATCTGGAGGGATATTGATAAGACTGCTGTTTGCCACAAAAACAATTCAAACTGATTGCACATTAGCAGAACTCAGCCTTCTGAGATCTAAGAGAAGAATATACAACCAAGTGCGTTATTGTATCTAAATAAAAGTGCCTCAAGCGGGAACTTTTGTGCTTCAGCCAACAAAACAGCCTAAAAGGAAGGATGTAGCAAATTTATAGTGTACAAGGATGTCTGCTTGGCTAAGAGATTAACAGAATATTCCCAGCTAATTTGACCAATAGAAGTCCTGGGAGCTTCAATCCCAAAAAAATCCAGAAAGCTAAATAAAACTGATACAGCAGTCAACAACAAATCAGGAAGCCTATCAGGAAATTGAAGTACCTTCTCCATAGTTTTTCATTCATGTCTACAGTATACTAGTCATTAATAGAACTGTATACAAGTGCGTTGTGTTCTGGTTTATTTTATTTCATCAAGCTTCCCCAGGGGAAAGGGAAAAAGTCTTCAGTAGTTTCCCAATGAATGAGGCTCACCATTAGCATGGGTGTTGATCTGCTTTTTGTCCACCCAATCATTGTTAAAGTTGATCTTCATATATTTAATTTTCATTACTACAGATGGTGAGTGAAACTGTGTTGGCGATATTGGCCACTATGTGGCTTGCTTTACCATTTTCCTGAAATAGCTATACTTGAGATATTGTGTTTGTGTGCGTGTATCTTTGCATTTAATGCTGAGAAAATTGTACAAAGTAGATTTGAGAAAATATGTTTAAAAATCAGAACATTTTCTTCATAAAAGCTCTAGCTCAAGTTAGATTCACAGATTAAATATGGTGGAAAGTGCCTGAAGATGTAAGAATGTCAAGGAGGATGTTAGTAGCATAGAATCTTTCTACCTTTTATGCAGAGCAGGGGTCCCCAACCCCCAGTCCGCGGACTGATACTGGGCCGTGGCATGCCAGCAACCGGTCCGCACAAACAAGCAAAGCCCCATCCGTGGGATGCAAGCAGCACACAAAACCACACACTCTCTGGTCTGTGGAAAAACCTTTCTCCACAGAACCAGTTCCTGGTGCCCAAAAGATTGGGGACCTCTGATGTAGAGAACTTCTGCCAGTGTCTGAAACTTTTCTCTGAAGCTTTCATACCTCCTGCGTCACCTCCAAACATAAATCATAGTACCATGGAATGGTTTGGGAATTTAGGGTTGATCATCTAATTGTCTTCATTAACCGTCTGCTAAAATGTACTTACTGCTTTGAAAAAGAATAGGGGGAGCGCATACATTGAATAGATAGATGAGAATATAACTTGACTATCCCATAGCTAGATAAGTGCCCTTTGAACATCTGGAATATTGGAAGGTGCTCCTGGTTGATCTCTGACAGGGTCACTCTTATTGCTCACCAGGATTTGTTGTGGACAGAAAGTAAACAAAAGCCATAAATCTTGGTTCTAATAGTTTAGGCTTTGATGTAATCTCTAGTCTAATAAAAGTTTATAACCTTCACTAATTACAGCGCTCATGGTTTCTGAATCTCTTCAAAAGAATCTCTGCCCTTTGGCAACACACCAGCAGACACTTGTATCTAGTGCCAGTCCATGAAAGGAGCCCCACGTTGGTTGACTCTATCTTCTTGGGCTCAATGGACGCATATTAATCAAACCTCAGTCTAAAACTGGTGGCTGTTTTCTGATGGATGGTGGACGTTTACAAAGTACAAGTAGGAAATATAAACTTATTGTAATGATTTGTTGGTCATGGCTTCTTACGGTGCCTTTGTAGTGGAACTTCCCACTGGTTATGTTCATTTGGAAGATTGCCCCAGCTCTTTGTTGCGGAAACACGGTGATCGTCAAGCCAGCCGAGCAAACTCCACTGACCGCTGTTCACATGGGCGCTTTAATTAAAGAGGTGAGTTGCCATAGCAAAACTACTGTGTGCAGGTCTTGAAGAAGGGAAATTGATGTAAATGTGATCTTTACATTCTGATGCATATAAATAGTGAGGGCTAGTCTGCTTTGTGTCAGAGGAGCTCACAGCATGCCTGGCCTTGTCTTGGGCTATTGTATTGTATTGCAAACCACTGAAGCAAATCAAGGGCTGGAAGCTCACATGCTTCTCCAGCCTAAATTGTTCAGAAAACAAATCATTAGCAGCTTAGTAAACGGAACATCTTGGCAAACCTCATGCTTTGGGGAGGCAAGAAAAACAAGAGCTGGCTCAGAAAAAGCAAAGGGAGGGGCAAGGAGGGGGGATGGGAAGGGTGGTTTTGATGTTTCACATGAGCATTTCGGTGATGAAACCTGGTAATTCGATTTGATGTTTTAATTTAAGTTTCTCACTGAAATATTTGCCTTACGCAACAAGTGAACATGAGCCATATGAAACTGTCAAGTGTCAGGCTAGGTGTGCCCAGGGTAAAACACCACTTGTTATAAAGTTGTAATTCAAACCATCCTTACTTAGAAGCCACTTGAATCAGATGAATAGGGCTGAGCCTACATCGGGGTGGTCAACATTTCAGGCTTTGGCCTTCAGTGCACAATCTTGCATAATGCCCTGGCAGGCAAAGTAATTGCAAGAAATCCGCCAAGGCTGCCCAATTCTACAAGCTTTCTGTTTCTTCCCAGAAGTGTATGGGCAATAAACTCTCTGAGAAATACTTTTGACCAACAATCTTTGCAGAATATTAGCTGCCCTTTTCTGTGTTGCTTATGGTTAGCTGCATTTGTGCATCTGGTTCAAGGCCTGTTGTGCAGGAACTCCCTCCTCCCAATATTAAACTTGCTTTAAAAATATCCTCAATTTGTAGAAAAAGAATCTAATCAGATTTCTTTCGGTCTGTGCGATAGATCGCATGTCAGAGTGGCACAGACCTAAAGAAATCTGATTAGATTCTTTTTCTACAAATGGAGGATATTTTTAAAGCAAGTTTAATATTGGGAGGAGGGAGTTCCTGCACAACAGGCCTTGAACCAGATGCACAAATGCAGCTAACCATAAGCAACACAGAAAAGGGCAGCTAATATTCTGCAAAGATTGTTGGTCAAAAGTATTTCACAGAGAGTTTATTGCCCATACACTTCTATATAACCTCGAAATAATAACCTATAACCATTTATTTAGTTATTCGAAGTTTTGACAAATGACTTACAACCAGGACTCACACTTGTGACTGTTGCAGCATCCCCAACATCATATTATTGTGATTCAGGTGGTTGGCAATCCACATATATTTGTGACTCTTGCACAAGGTCCTGAGGTCCCATGGTAGCCATTTGTGATCACCATTTGCGATCTTTCCAGCCTGCTTCCAACAAGCAAAGTCAATGGGGGAAGCTGGTTTCATTTAATGGCTGTGGCGATTTACTTAACCGTAGTGGGGCGGAGTAATAAAATCAGGAGCTCTTCCCTTAATGACTTGATTGCTTAGCAATGAAATTACAGTCCCAGTTGTGGTCATAAGTCAAAGCCTTTCTGTAAAGTGATTTGTGCTGTTTTGAAGGTGAGGTAGCCCATATTTGAATATTCTCTCATTTCTTGGTCCATTAATATATTAATTTTCTTCTTTTTGGAAGCCTTCTAAGCTTTGGATTTAGTTTTGTAATGGAGAAATTAGGGTCACCATCAGGAGTTGGCATGGACAAAGAACTGCTTTAACAAAATTTAAAGCTTACCTTAGGGAAAGTGTAAAAGACCTGCTAAGCAGTGAGCCCCTAAAGAAACATTTAGTCAGAAGAATACACACCCCAGAGACAGAAGAAAGCATGGGGGGGAAAACCTTCAGAGTAATTTTCTTTAATACAGAATGAAGAAATTTGGGCAAGCTTTCAAGATTCCATTGGTATACCCTACAACAGTGTTTTTCAAAGTTGGCAACTTTAAGAGGTGTGGACTTCAACTTCCAGAATTTCCCAGCCAGCAACTCTGAGAATTGAAGTCCACACCTCTTAATGTTGCCGAGTTTGAAAAACCCTGCCTTACAACAATAAAGTAGCATTCCTGAATAGTGTCTGCTTCTTGATTAGGCATACCTCAAATGGCTGACAGCCTGGTTCTCTCTCTGTGTGAGTGCTTCTACTTGAGAACTTGGTTTTGTTTTGGCTCCACGTCGGGCAGCCACCATCTTAGATTGCCCCACATGCAGTTAATTTCTTGGCATCATTGCCATGTATCATCAGTAATTTGAGATAGCTATTGTTAGCAAGACTAGAGCAGAGTACCAGTGTAGTTTCTGTTGAGAAATGTTGCCTTATAATGCCATATCAGCAACTGGCTTGCTTGTTGAATAGCCAGTATGGACCAGAGGTGAATTCAGAATTATGGAGAATGGTTGACAAAAGTTAAGTGATGGAAAAATAGGTGATAATAAATCATTAGTAACAGTATCATTCTTGAAGAACAGGAAATTTTTGGGAGAACCACTAACATACAGGTTACTGAGTTAGTTTAGTTTCATTTCATTTAGTTACTATTCAGAGTTACAACAGCATTGAAAAAAGTGATTTATGACCATTTTTCACATGACTATTGCAGTATCCCCATGCTCCCATGATCAAAATTTGGACACTTGGCAACTGGCCTGTATTTACGATGGCTACAGTGTCCCGGGGTCATGCAACCTGCAACCTTCTGACTAGCAAAATTAAAGAGAAAGATTAACTTTACAAGTGTGTTAGTAGAAGACCTACCAGGATTCTTCCGACTCTATTATTCTGTTATTTTGAATCACTGACTCAGGAATTCTGGGAGTTGAAGTCCATGAGCCATAAAAGAGCCGAGGTTGCCTACCCCCATTCTAGTCCAACCCCTTGCTCAAGCACTGTGGCAAGAAATGGGGCAAAACTCACTTAACAACCTTTCCACTTAGCAATAGAAATTTTGGGCTCAGATGTGAACATAAGTCATGGATTGCCTATATTAATTTGCCCATGGTATGTAGAAGCTATATCCATCCTGATAAGACTATACACATTACAGTCTTTGTGTGTTCCAAATCTTATTTTGGGGCCAATATGACTCGAGTCGGTATATAATGTTAGGAGATACGGTCATTCTAGTATCCAGTTGAATTCTTAAGCACAACAGTATTTGCCAGGCAAGCTACAGGATGGCTTTCTTTGATGAGCATTAATATCATCATGGTATCAAAAAAGAAGACCATCTGTAAATCAGGCACAGGGAATTGTTAGTTCTTAACAGTACAGTAGCCACACTCAGTGTATTTGCCCTGGTACTGCAGATCAACCGATTAGTCAATAGAAACATGCTTAATGGTATGAAAACTTAATATCAGATGGCAATATGACTCCTCTTCACTCTTCTAAGCTTCTTTGACTAAACTCACACATTGCGCTAAGCCGCAAATGTCACGAATGCCACAATTGTCTGGATTCTTCTGCCTCAAAGCTATGTAAGCAAAGTTTGCCAACCACAGTTTGCTGAGATCGCACAATGTCTTAACCACTCATGAACTGAAATGATGTATGAACCTGGCCTTGAGCAAGAATAAAAATATAAGAAATTGGGGAAAATGTACTGAAAGATGACAATATTTTATTCTCTCCTTCCAGGCGGGATTTCCACCAGGAGTGGTAAATATTGTGCCAGGATATGGTCCTACTGCTGGAGCAGCCATTTCCAATCACATGGATATAGATAAAGTGTCATTCACAGGCTCAACTGAGGTAGTTTCCTAATATTGTGAAGAACGGAAATAGAAAAACTTAAATTCCAATTTTGACAAATCCTTACCATCTAATTTGTGTGTAATTGTGTTGACTTTTTCATTTTTAACTGGATTAAACAATATATCTGTAAATATTTTTTGATTACAGCCATCTCAAATGCTTGTTTTCTAAGCAGTATTTAAATCTTATTTTGAATTTGCTGGAATTTGACAACTTTTTTTTTACTATAATTTAGGTCCCAAATTATTTTGAGTTATGAAAAAATAATGACAAATTTTATAAATAAATGTAGATAAAATATATTCCCTCCAAAAAAAACCAAGAGTTTTGGCAGATAATAGTCAATCTGAAAAACAGCAGCACTATTTGCAAAAGATAGTCAGTGTTGGGATCATGCAGAAAAATCACATTCTGTATTTTCATTCATTTTATCTGAAAAACCTATTTAGGCATTCAGAGAATATATATTCTTATATTCTGTCTTGTTGGACACATTCCACATTAAAAAGAAGTATAGCTCATAGGAAGATGCCTTATTATAAAACAGAATATTTGCTTCTCAAGCCCTGAATTATCTGTTCAAGGCAATATTATGATTCACAATCTCCTACTTCTTTCAAGTCAACTAAGATTGAATTTGGCACTTTCTCTTGAAAAATCTAAGATGGCAGCGCCTGGAATGGCTGCGGCTGCATTGGCTCTTGAAGGCAAATAGTTTTGGGAGGGATAGTAAGGGCTATAGGCCACATGATCAGGAAGATTTTAATGTGTTTGAGCAACATGGTGGAACTAAGGTAACATACGACATACGACCAACAATCTTTGCTGGCATGGCAAGTTTCTAGTTGTTTTGGAACTGTTGGTGAGACCGTTAAAAGTCGTTGGCACTGTTTGAATTTGTTCTACCAGCAGCAAGATCTGACTGCTGGCCCAGTGATGGATTGTATTGCAAATCAGGGCTGTTTCCAGAGGAGGCAGAGGAGGAGAGGACCTGGAGCTTATGGAGTGAAGGAACTGGATGAGGCTGTCGGCAGGCCCAGAGGAAGGGAGTGGGGCTTTTGGAGGAGTTGGTGGCAGCAGCAGCGTGCTCCAGGGGCGAAAAGAAGCAAGGCCTCTTTAAGGAAAAGGTGGAAGAGTCAGGATCAGAAAAAGGAAAGAAGGCGAGGTTGTCAGAATACAAGCGAATTTGAGGGCTAATCCACATGGAGCCCCATTTCCATCTGTCCTGTGTGCCACCGTTCACTCCCTAGAGACTAAAATGGACAATGTGAAATTTGAGTGGGCCACGAACAAGAAATATATATCGGAGGTGGTGACCCTTTGAGAGCTGTATGCAACGAAATTTCATTTTGATGTATGCCGATTGGTGTACATTCAAAGTGACAATAAAGTTATCATCATCATCATTATCAAAGGGTGCAACTCTGTTTAGTGCCTTTCCTTTCCTTTCCTTTCCTTTCCTTTCCTTTCCTTTCCTTTCCTTTCCTTTCCTTTCCTTTCCTTTCCTTGCCTTGCCTTGCCTTGCCTTGCCTTGCCTTGCCTTGCCTTGCCTTGCCTTGCCTTGCCTTGCCTTGCCTTGCCTTGCCTTGCCTTGCCTTGCCTTTTCCTTTCCTTTCCTTTCTGAGATAGTTGACAGTGACCCAAAAGATGTCAGTGAGGAATAAGAAACTTTTCTTCCCCCCAGTGGCTTTGTCACTTTAGGGCAGGGGTGAGAAACTATGTCAACTTTATGATAGGTGGCCTTTCAACTCCAGTGCTGGCTCAGGAATTCTGGGAGTTGAAGTCCACAGGTCATAAATGTGCCATAGTTATTCACCCCTGCTTTAAGGGAATTATGTTAGGAGCCGTGTGCCAACCATGACCACGGCCAGAACCAAAAATGGCCACGGCCACAGTACAAAAGCTCATGACCAAATTATGGAGCTAGGGTCTGAAGGGAAGTGGTCAAAGTAAGTGCAACTAGTGCCAAAAAAGAGCAGTGGTCACTTCACAACCTTTTTTCAGAAGTCAGTTACATTTCAATTTCCATTTGTTTCCTGTCTCAGTGTTTCATTTGTATTCCCTTCAGGTGGGCCAAATGATCAAAGAAGCTGCTGGAAAGAGTAATCTGAAAAGGGTCACTCTGGAACTTGGGGGGAAAAGCCCCAATATCATTTTTGCAGATGCTGACTGTGAGTGGACCATTTCTTCAGGATTTACTATCCTTTAAAAGTAAACATTAATCAAGATGTAATAGGAATACTTTTCTTTGCAGTGGATAGTGCTGTGGAATTTGGACACATTGGTGTATTCTACCATCAGGGGCAATGCTGCATAGCTGGATCTAGGATTTTTGTGGAAGAGAAGATCTACGACGAATTTGTGCGTAGGAGTGTGGAAAGAGCCAAGAAGAGCGTCCTTGGAAATCCTCTGTCTCCTGGAGTAAATCAAGGTCCTCAGGTAAGTTTTAATTAATCACAATATCACTGGGGTTTTTTTTAATCAGAGTCGCCAGAGTCAAGAATCAGCCCAAATGCAAGATTCCTGGCAGCTTAGTTGAACCCTTATTGCTTGCCAAAGTGCTTTTATAAAAGTTTGGTACGGCTCTCCAGTGTGATTAGCTCCTTCCCTTTGAATAGTTTTTGTACATATGAAAACATTGCCAAATGGAATTCAATTCCTATTTGATTTTCACATAACACTTGCCTGCCTCTTTGAGGCTGTCTCAATTTCCTGGTTCTCTGAGGCTCCAGCTTTCTGTTTTCTTCTGCACACTTGCTGAACTTGCTCTAGCTGCCTTCAGGCAACTGAACCTAGCTAGATTTGAGAACCAATTGCTCAACCTAACCCTATCGGGCACAGAGTCCCACCCTTGGTGTGATTCTTTGACAAAGAGGCACAGATTGTCTTCGCAAAGAACATTTTCCTGACAGATGGTTATTCTGAACCAGTCTGCCTATTAAAAGTAAGATGGTAGTAATGCCATTATCTATTACTCTGTTTCTGACAGGATGACAGAAGCTTGGTTATTTCTGTCATTTAACCAGGATTTTTACTTAGAAACTTCGACAACTCTTTGAAAAGCTGCAAGGACTTAACTTCACAAATATGTAGTCAGTCCTTGTTGAAAATATTTTATGCAGAATGTATATTTTTCAGTGATTAGGGAGCTGGAAACTTTATTTTAGGAATGTGGAAATAGTAATATTTGGCCTGTCCTCTCTGAAATAAATCAATGGGCCTTTCCCCACTTACATACATACATACATACATACATACGTACGTACATACATACATACACATACACATACACATATACGTGTGTGTGTGTGTGTATGCCATTTTGTTGTCTTCACCTGACCTCCAGCCCATGAATGAGATACATACAAGTTGCCCTTAACTTATGAATATTAAAATAGCATTTCCCCCTTAATTTGCACACTGTCCAAGAACAAGTTGCTGCTGCTGCTGCTGCTGTTGTTGTTGTTGTTGTTGTTGTTGTTGTTATTATTATTATTATTATTATTATTATTATTATTATTATTATTATTATATTTTATTTGCCACTCATCATGCATAGGAATGCTCTAGGTCAGAGGTCCCCAATCTTTTGGGCCGCAGGGACAGGTTACATGGAGAGAGGGTTTTCTGCAGACTAGAGGGGGCGTGGTGTCATGTACTGCCTGCATCCCACAGATGGGGATTTGTTTGCTTGTGCATACCATAGCCCAGTATTGCTCCATGGACCAGGGGTTGGGGACCCCTGCTCTAGGTGGCCTATAATAATAAAAAAATGAGGAAATAGGAAGTGTAAACAGAATGAAAGTTAAATTATAGGACAATAAAATAAACCAAGAAAAAGAAAACAGAGAAAATATATCAATATTTAAAATAGATGGGCGAATGGGAGCAAAGAGCAGAGGGGAGAGGAGGTGGAACCTGCTGTCAATCTAGCAGCCACCTCCAGAGTAGTTAAAAGTATATACAATCTGTTGGGCTTTGTCACTCTCCCTTATAAGTAAGTCAGGTGGCTAACAGTGCCTTGAAACGGAAGGAATTGAGGCAGGATTGGGATTCATATTGAGAACAGCAAATTTCACGCCACTGTCACAGCCTTCCTCAGCCTAGCATTTGGAACATTGACTTTCGATTCAGTCTGAGAACTCTGGGAATTTAATTCACTCTGGGTAGCCCCTTGTAAAGAATGATGAAAAAGATGAGTCTATTTAGGCAGTTCTCGACATATAACCATTCATTTAATGACCGTGTGAAATGTCCTAAAGACAGTGCTAAAAGTGACTTACAGTCTCATTCTTATGACCCTCACAGCATCCCCATGGTCACATGATCAAAAGTCAAGTCCTTAGCAACCCGTGTGCATTAAAGACAGTTGTGGCATCTCAGGGCCACATGATCCCCATTTGCGACCTTCTCAGGGCGCTTCCAACAAGCAAACTCAATGGGGAAAGCTGGATTTGCTTAATGACCATGTGATTTCATTAACAACCAGAGTGATTTGCTTAACAACTGGAGCAAAAAAAAATGTCATAAAATTGTGTGTGACTCATTTAAACACTGCATCCCTTAGCAAGAGAAGTTCCAGTCCCAACTGTGTGTGCAAGCTGAGGACTGCCTGTACTTAAGTATGGTCTGCACCAGGAGTAGGCAACCTTGGCTCTTTTATGACTTGTGGACTTCAATACCCAGAATTCCTGAACCAGCCATGCTGACTCAGGAATTCTGGGAGTTGAAGACCACAAGTCATAAAAAAGCTAAGGTTGCCTACCCCTGGTCAACACGCTGGTGGCTTCATGGAGAGTTATGTACAAATAACTCCTCACATCAATACTCCTGGAAAGAGTGAATTATGAAAATGTGTGATATTGGTGTGAGCCTTTTCATATTCAGTTACTCATCAGTCAAACAACTTCCAAATGATTTATCAAATGGTTTCTATCTGGCATTCATGATCTTTTGAAGTAAGCCTTCACACGACGCTCAATCGTTCAGTCCCTAGTCATCTCATGACTGGATTACTGCAATGTGCTTCAGAAAGTAGCCTACCAAATTAAAATAATTTGAGAGGAATTAAAATAAAAAGAGTCTAAGAAGGACCCAGTCCATGAGAACATTTGAAGTGTAATAGGGTTTTTCAAAAAACAAAAACAAAACAAAAAACCATCTGTTCATTAAATCCTAATTGCTGAACTTCATGAAAAGTGCTGGCCCAAAGCCAACATCTCAATAGCAGATTGCTGCTTCATCTCCCCCCATATAAGCATTTGTTCCTGCTTTGTAATCCTAAAGCCCCAGAAGTGGCTGGGTAGTGACTTATCAGTGCAATATTTCAATCTAGATTGATAAGGAGCAGTATGATAAAATACTTGCACTAATTGAGAGTGGGAAAAAAGAAGGCGCCAAGCTGGAATGTGGAGGAGGCCCCGGGGGAGACAAAGGCTTCTTCATTCAGCCAACAGTTTTCTCTGATGTTACCGATGACATGCGCATCGCCAAAGAGGAGGTGAGTTGATGCAGCACACTGGGCATTCGGGCGCAACTGTATGCAGCTGAGCACAATGTACTTTTTTAATAAGCAAATGTGCAGGATTAAAGGGTATGCAAACAGATTTTTTTCAGCCAGGGCTGAATTACATGTATTGCAGCTAATTAGTTACTCAGAGTTATCCAGTGTCAACAGATGCTTTCAGCAATCATGAAGTCTCTCCTATCCCAGGGGTGGGCAGCTATGGTCCCCTTTATGATCTGGGGGTTTCAACCCCCAGAATTCCTGGGTCAGCCATGCTGGCTGGAATTCTAGAAGCTGAAGTCCACAGGACATAAAGGGGACAAAGTTGCCCACCCCTGTCCTAGACCAGTGGTTCCAAAGAAAAAGAGGTGGACACCTTGGAATTTTTCCCCCCTGAATTTCTTTTGAGAAACTTAGAATCCCGGCTGATTTTGGCAGAGGTAGCTTCAGAAAGGCATAAACCATTTTTATCTCACTGTTCCTCCAAGGAAGCTGGGTGGGTGCATGATTCTCCTCATCCCCGTGTTAACCTCATCACAATCCCATGTGGTATGATAGATGAAGGTAGAATGATTGGCTAAAGATCATCACATGAGATGTGTAGCTGAATGAGAGTTAAATCATGACCTTCCTATTCTACTTCAAAGCTGTAACCGCTGCATCAAATTAATTTATTTCAAAGAAATGTGATCCAGCCAGACAAGCCTAAGAATCTCATCCAAGGCTGGAATAACAGGTGTTATTTGGCAGAATCAATGGTGCAGAACATTCCTATGGGAAATACTAACACCAGAACTTCTAGTATCAGAAAACAATTGCCCAGCTGAGTTCCTGTAAGCTGACCACAGGGCCTTCTATTTTCACTGTGGAATTAGATGACCAATTGTGGATTAGATTAGAAATGTTTCACTGTAAAGGGAGTCCTCAATGTACAATCGTTCATTTAGCAACCATTCAAAGTTACAAAGGCACTGAAAAAGTGACTTATGACCATTTTTCACACGTACAGCCATTGCAAGCATCCTTATGGTTAAGTGATCAAAATTCGGGCACTTGGCAGCTGGTGTGGATTTATGACGGTTGCAGTATCCCAGGATCATGTGATCAACTTTAGCAATCTTCTGACAAGCAGTCAATGGGGAAGCCAGATTCATTTAACAACCATGTTACTAACTTGACAACTGCAGTGTTTCACGTAACCTCTGTGGCAAGAATGGTTATAAAATGGGGCAAAACTCACTAAACAACTATTTTGCTTAGCAAAGGCAATTTTGTGGTTGTAAGCCAAGGACTACCTGTATTGCACCAGATTTCCCTACGCCACACTCCATATTAAAGGAAAGAGAATAGGTATCTAGCTCAGTAGAGACTTAGACCTACTCAGTTGCAATAATAACATTTAGCAAGAAATGTTGTCCAAATGAGGATGGGGTTAGGTGAGTTATGAAACTGCCACTTTGGAGCTTGAGGGCAAAAGAAATCACTTTTAACTTAACTTGTGTCACTTGAGCCCTAATAGATGGCTTCTTTGCCCCTTGAAGAGGTACAGTTTAGAGAAACCAGTGAAATTATTGCTCCATTTTTCGGGAGATATTCCTGGGGATTGGGGAGATTAAAAAAAAAGATCAAGATGGAAACTGCATCACTCAATCAGACCCCACCTCTTTTCACCCTTGTTTAAAAAAGGGTGGAGCTTCATTTAGTCACCTTGCCTTTTTTTAACTATCTCTGAGGCTCATCCATAGAATCAACATATTTACATATATATCTACCCTTAATTTCCAAGTTCTGGTCAAAGATATTTTTTGATTGGAGGGCAATATTCCTAGCTAATGCCTCCTTAAGGACCCAAAATCTGAGTCTGATTGAAATGGTTTTTTCTTCTTCTAATAATAGCCCAAGCAAGCAGAATGAAAGGAGAACATTGTAAAGTAAGCTGTGAAGATTTTAAAATCCCCAAATCCTTATAAACATGTGTAAGAAATGATCAAGATTATAATTTAAATTGTTTTAATGAAAAAAAATCAGTACAAAGGATCGGTTTTACTTTTCCCCCGCTATAGCCATATTCATCATTAGGACAGATTTAGACTTGCCTTTTGTTCTTATTCGTGTCCCACTCACAAACCTGGTCTACTGTTCAGAGGAAAACAAGCCACCACAAGACTAAAGAGCTTGTGAACAAATTCTAGAAATCTAAACTGGGGAAAAAATGAGACCAAAACAAACAAATCCCCAAGATCATTTAAATCCCATTCTAGTTTGTAAGGCAGAAAAAAGAGCTCTGGAAGCCTCCCAGGTATAACTATATCTGGCTATGGCAGGGGTAGGCAACCTTGGCTCTTTTATGACTCGTGGACTTCAACTCCCAGAATTCTTGAGCCAGCATGGCTCACCTTGGAAACCTCTCCCTTTTCCCTCAGCATGGCTGGCTGGCTCAAGAATTCTGGGAGTTGAAGTCCACGAGTCATAAAAGAGCCAAGGTTGCCTACCCCTGGGCTATGGCATCCCAAGAATGGTCTTTTTTCCCCTCAGGTAAAGCAATGAGTATTTATTTCTTTCATGTTTTCTTCCTTGTGTTCCTTAATGCATTGCAAAATTCATATTTCACAAAAGTCCAGCTTAAATTGGGGCATCTTAAGACTTCCAATCTGATCTGAGTTCTGAGGTGAATTGACTTTATCTTCCAAATTTATGACTTCAGGTGTATTGCATTTCTTCAATATTCTAATGTAATTCTTAGCTCCACAGTCAGGTACTAATTATTTTAATTGCATCATTTTAGAGTTAAATACAGGATTTACTGTTTTCATTTTGTGTGCATTTATATCTAAGCAAAGTACAAGATACGTATTTAAATACACATCTGAACATTTAAAATGCGTTTTAAAATCTAATCCTTCACAAATGTGCAGAAGAGCAGTGGAACAGACTGAAGAATGAGCATAAGAGAAAGTTACATGTTGTGTCATTGTTTTTTCACTGAGTCAATCCCTGTGTGCCATCCCATGTTCTCTCTTATGTTGCCTTTCAGGTGGAGGGGATTTAGGTGTATGAATCATGGAGTTGGGAAGAGACATATAAGTTATTTAAATTAACTATATACTTGAAGGGACGCGGTGGCTCAGTGGGTTAGGACGCTGAGCTTGTCGATCAGAAGGTCGGCAGTTTGGCGGGTCGAATCCCGAGTGCCGCGTAACAGAGTGAACGCCTGTTACTCATCCCAGCTTCTGCCAACCTAGCAGTTTGAAAGCACGTAAAAATGCAAGTAGGAAAATAGGGACCACTATGGTGGGAAGGTAACAGCGTTCCGTGCGCCTTTGGCGTCTAGTCATGCCGGCCACATGACCACGGAGACGTCCTCGGACAAGCGCTGGCTCTTTGGTTTTGAAATGGAGATGAGCACCGGCCACTAGAGTTGGAAACGACTAGCACACATGTGCAGGGGAAACTTTACCTTTAACTTTACTGTCCAGATGTGCTGGATCATAATTTCCATCGTCACTTAGAACAACCATGAACTGGATGGAGAGCATGGGGGTTGCAATCTATATACCACATGACCACGGAGACGTCCTCGGACAAGTGCTGGCTCTTCGGCTTTGAAACGGAGATGAGCACCGGCCCCTAGAGTCAGAAACGACTAGCACGCATGTGCGGGGAAACCTTTACCTTTACCTTTTATATACTTGAAGCAGGAAATTAAAACCTGTAGAAACTATCTACTTTGGCTGCAGTTGGATGGTAACGACAATTGAAACTTCTCTGTTATTTTTTTTAATCAAAGTTTTTTTTTAATTACCATCTTATCACCGCTGTGAATGCATATATATATATATATATATATATATATATATATATATATATATATATGTAAAAGGTAAAGGTTCCCCCGCACTTGCGTGCTAGTCGTTGGCTGGCATGACTAGACGCCAAAGGCGCACGGAACGCTGTTACCTTCCCACCGTAGTGGTCCCTATTTTTCTACTTGCATTTTTACGTGCTTTCGAACTGCTAGGTTGGCAGAAGCTGGGACGAGTAACAGGCGCTCACTCTGTTACGCGGCACTCGGGATTTGACCCGCCAAACTGCCGACCTTCTGATCAACAAGCTCAGCGCCCTAACCCACTGAGCCACCGCGTCCCTTATAATATATATTAGATTTAGGCACTGTACAGGTACAACACAATCCTGGGTGGCTGAAAATGTCAAAGCCAAAAGATAAAAATACAGTAACAATGAACAAGACAGTATCAGCCAAAGCAATATGCAAAGGGAATGTTATTTATAGATAGGGGAAAATATGCTTGAGCGGAATCTAAATTCCTAAATAATGTACTGAGCTGCTCATTTTTTCCTTCTGATTTTGACATCCACAATTATTGTTACCTTTACATTGACACAGATATTTGGGCCTGTCCAGCAAATCATGAAATTCAAAACTATTGAGGAAGTTATCAAGAGAGCAAACAATACTCACTATGGTCTAGCAGCTGCAGTATTTACCAAAGACATTGATAAAGCACTGACGTTTGCAGCTGCACTTCAGGCTGGAACTGTCTGGTATGTATTCTTGGTGCTCTTCTTTCAGCCAAATTGTACTTGGAAGGGAATTCAGTAATTTTAAAGCCTCTGCAAAGTTGGTCCTTTCTCACATCACCATTGCCATAAGTCACATAGTGGGAATACATTACAATTTATCTTTTACTCTAGACCAGTGTTTCTCAACTTTAGCAACTAAGATGTCTGGAGTTCAAATCTCAGAATTCCTCAGCCAGCATGTCGGCTGGTGAATTTTAAGAGTTGAAATCTGGTCATCTTAAAATTACTGCTCTAAGCTAATACAGTCCCCCTTAGTAATTAGCTCTGGGCATTTTGTGCTTCTCTGTTGCTGCTTATTATGTTAGAGTTCCATGTTTTCCATCATTTTTTTTTATATTGGGAGCCATCTAGAACACTGTAGAAAACACATGGGGTACAATAAATAAAATAAACCAATAAAATAACAAGTGCCTTCTATCATTCCTAATAAGTACACACTGAACTTTGCCCACCCAAGGCGTCAGGGCAAAGGTGAGCAGAACATCAGTAAATCTACTGATAGATCTCAAGACGATTTATAGTGGATTATTTGGAGGAGAGAACCAAAGCAATTTGTGGGTCAAATAATTTATGAGTTTGTTTCTGGTGTTCATTACAAATGCTTGGCTTATGTTCAGAGATAGTAAGCATTAGCAGAAAGTATGAATAAAAATTTAAAAGAGAAGTAGAATAAAAGACAATGATTCCCTTTATTTGGAAAAAATATAATCCTGCAAACATCGTTTTGGTAAAACCAAATAAAATAAAAGTTCCGGCTTTGGAGAGATGTGGAAGCTGAAATGAGCCTGGAGACTTATTTCTGGCAAATAGGCACATATGTGCACTGGGACAGTCTTCATTCCAAAATCAGGAGGCCACAGATGGTAAGATTTGTGTATCTTGACAATCAACCCCCTCCCCATACTGCCAACCACTGAGGCAATCCATTTTTACGAATTTCTAAATCAAAATCAGAAAAAAACCCAAAGAAATATACGAGTGACTTAAGCAAATACCCAAAGACATAATTCAGCAATTTTTACCATAGGAACAAAAGGTGGAGCATAAAAAAAAGTGGGGGGGAGAGAATTAGAGATACCCAAAATAAATGGCAATGCTGAAAGTGGAAGCCAATACTTAATACAATCACAAAGCTACATTCCTTCACCTGTGACAAACACCTGTCTTATGAGTCCATACCTCTCCATGGTCAGGACAAGGAACTAGAAATGTTCACCAGAAAGTGGGTCACAGTTGAGACTTGTAAGATCAGGCACTTCTATCAGTGCAAAAATGTGTTAAGATTCAAGATTTTTTTTTCTCCCAGATTTTTAAAATATTTCAGATTGATAACAAAATGGCACATGGTTAAGGTTTCCATTTAAGGTTGAAAAAAAGGAAAGATGAAATGAGATGAGCATATAAGGATATTTGTAATATGGGATATTTTGTGCATAAGGTGTTGTCAATGAGAGCCAGGTTGATGCAGTGGTTAAAGCATTAAGCTAGTCACCGGGAGTTCTAGTCCCATTTTAGGCACAAAACTAGTTGGGTGACTTGGACCAGTCCCTCTCTCACACCTTACAAAGCAGGCCATGGCATACCACTCCCAAAAGCTTGCCATAAAAACTGCAGGGACTTGTCCAGGCAGTCATCAAGAGTCAAGAGTGATTCGAAGGCACCAAACTAAAAAGACACTATCAGCCCCACCAGGTACACCAAGAGCTAAAACTGCTTTTATTGAGAGTGGCTATAACAATAACATCTTGCAATTGGACAGCACAATTGTGTTTGCGCTGTTCTTTGATATAATTCAGTGAAATAAGGAGACCATTATCTGGACATTCTGGGCTTTGAAAAGGCTTAGCCCTTTTGCCTAGGCAACAACATTGCATAATTTCACCAAGGTCATCTTCCTTACTCTCTACAGATATTTTGTAACATAAATATTAGGAACATGCTGAGTCACTGCTATTTGCTGAGTCACTGATATGTTGCGTAAGGATTTTAAAAAGTTACAAATGCCAGCTTGGGGGAAGTGGGACCAGAGTTTCTTTACTAAGGGCAATCTCTTATGACTAAATTAAGCTGGCTGTTCTACTTACCATTCTACCCTTTGTATAAGTTGCCTTTATCTTTTCTTCTTTTTCTTCAGGGTTAACTGCTATAGTGCGGTGTCTGCTCAAAGTCCTTTTGGGGGATTCAAAATGTCAGGAAATGGACGTGAGCTGTAAGTATAGTCACTGGGCTTTGCTTCAGATTGAAAGGATAGGTTTGCACCCGTCTGACACACAGAGAAATGCTAGCATTCATAAATCAGTTGTAGGTTTCTTTGTATTAAAACAATGGGACTGTTGCTGTACAGTCTTGTTTGCAGGAGACTTGTCTTCACACTATATAGTTTTTAACTGTTCCATTGCATTTATGAGGAAGAAATACAAGGAAGTTATCATCACTTTATATGATGATCCATCACATCTTTTTATTCTGTGATATTCATGAGCCATGTTTTAGTAGAAATGATTTCATTTTTTATTCAGTGGTTGCTGGGGGAAAAATAAATGGCATTTTTACTCTTCTTCCTCTGGTGTTCAGGTTCACTGTCTGCTCTGGTAAACTAGTAGCAAGTTAGTCTTTCTGATGCTCTATTCAGCATCCAAGAATCAAGCTCCAGGAAAGCTTGGTCTCATTTTTACCTAATAGTAGCTCCCTTCCCAAAATAGTATCAGGATCAAATACACCATCAGACAATTTTACCTTCTTGTAGTATTTGCAGCCCATAGGAAAAAATACAGGACAGTCTGGATACAAACATTATTTTATTTTTATTTATTTATTTTTATTTTATTTCCATTTATATCCCGCCCTTCTCCGAAGACTCAGGACGGCTTACAAGCTTAGCAGTAGCCTTCATTCTATGTATATGCCTGCTTATTAGGGCTTTCACACACACCCCCAAGCGGCATTATTACAAAGTCAGCTTATTGCCCCCAACAATCTGGGTCCTCATTTTACCTACCTCGGAAGGATGGAAGGCTGAGTCAACCTTGAGCCTGGTGGGATGCGAACCTGCACTAAATGCAGGCAGCTGGTGTTACTTGAGGCATTAGCCCACTGCTCCACCAAGGCTCTTAAGAACTATTCTCTTAAGAACTATTCTTACAGTGTTTCTCTTCTCTTTTTTTAAGGGGTGAATACGGCCTTCACGAATATACAGAAGTCAAGACAGTCACAATCAGAATTCCACAGAAGAATTCATAATGGCGCTACAGAGCCATGTCAATTGCTAGGCCAAACTGCAAAAGCCAGTTGTGTTGTGAAATGCTTTGTAGCAGGCTATTTTCTCTGTTTAATTTTGATTTCCTTTTTTAATCTATCTTTAACAGTTATGAACGGTAATTTAGAAAATTTGAAATGTTCAGTTAGAAAAAAAGGGGGGGAATCATAATGCCTGAATCAAATTAACAATTTATGGACCTTATTCAAATTTTATTTGCCCACTTAAATAGTTTGTAGTGCTGTGCGAAATAAATGGTTAAAATATACATTTACAAAAATTGCACACTTGTATTCTAGAGGTGTTAGTTTCCTGTTCTTTTGTATGATCTTTGCAAAAGCACTGATATATGGTTATCAAATAAACAGTTTGCTTTTGCTAATGGTTTCCTCTTGATATCAATCTTCTGGTTCCTGCTGTATTTGAATCTGCTCATATTACAGAACTATTCTGAATATACACTTTCTCTCTTTTTTCCAACTGCAATTGGTACACATCAGCAAACACAAACAGCAAAGTGGTTTAATTTTTAAAAGAATTCCAACTGTGTAATGCTGCTGAAGGACTTTGGGGCTGTCTCAAGCTACATTTGTCCTTTATTGAATCCTAAAGCAAAACAGATGCCAGTTTTGCTGAATTCGGATGGACTTACCATTTTGAGCTGCATGAAAGAAAGGCTGGATATATAATTACAGTTGGGAGTCCCTTACTACTGATCCTAACCATCACCACAACCCTTCAATTAAGATAACCATCTGATACAGATAATAAAAATTTATTGGAAGTGAAGGAAAACGTGTGGCACTCATGTTCTTTAACTCTAATTTTAATTAGAAACCACTGATTTGCTCTAGTGCAGGGATGCCAAACTGGTGGCCCACAGGCCAGATGCGTCACACACAGGCCACGCTCACCCCGGCTCCGCAAAGACAAAAAAATATTGTGATACGTCACAATACATCACGTGATGCAATTGAATTTGAAACCCATGCTCTAGTGGTTAAGTCACCAGGGGAGAAAGTGGGAGAACATGAATTCAAGTACCGCCTCAGCCAAGAGAGTCAGCTGGATGACCTCGGGCCAGTCATTCTATTCTCTCTTAGCCATCTCACCTCACAGGCTGGTGGTTGTTGGGAAAATAGAAGAAGGAAGGTGTGTTGGATTTATATGTTGCCTTGAGTTATTCATAAAAATAAAAAATAATAAAATATGAAAAATAAGTAATTGGATTCTATTGTGATAATCCAACAAGAACAAGAGGGCCACAGATTTCCCTGAGATAAAAGAATGTCTTAGAACCAGACATTTATTACTTTTTACAAATCCTCAAGACGTAGAGGAAAGAGGAAATGGCCTTGATGGACAGGAGGAAGAGGTGAAACTCAGACAACAATGGGATTAAAGAAGACTGAGTCAAGTGTAGGAATGTATTCAACATCTCAGACAAGCCCTTCCCTAGTTCTCATGAAGATAAAAGGAAGAAGGGAACGCACATTCAGACTTGCAAGATTCTGCTACTAGAGCTTTACAATAAAAATAGTACTGACCTACATGACATTAGATTCCTGGTCTAAAGTACCCTTGGAAGGCTGACACGGGTGCTTAAAAGCAACACTATAATTTGGTAAATATGATCTTATTGCAAATGGAGGGGCCAGGAGCAGAGTGTCCTGTAAATTAGAAGAATGTCAGTTCTGGGAGCTCACAATATAATGCACAAAAAAGAATGAAGATACCTCCATTTTTAATTCTTTAAAAAAAAGTCTTTTTGGACTACAGCCTTGGTGATGCGGTAGCGGAATCAAAATACACAGAGGTTTATTTGATGGAAATCATTACATCTTTTAATAAAACTGTACTTTTGAAAGGAGCCTGACATTCTGTTTTATCAACACAGTATTTTTTATCATTACTTATAAAAGCATTTATTACATCATGAATTGCATTCCGTACCTCTGTATCTTTTTCTCCACTTCAGTTTCTCCATGCATCTCCATACAAATATTATTTGTACATGAGCCTTAATGTCACATACATTTCCAAAATCTCCTGCTCCTCAGTCTAGAAAAACTCTTTTCTTTCCCTTGTTTTGGGAATGGAGAAAACATTCATTTTTGGGCCATTGTTTTCCAAACGGAAGATTGCATGGCATCCCTGCCCACTTTACTTCCACAAGAGGAACAGCCCTCAGATTCATCAGGCTGATGCTATAGATTGGTTACTTACTTACTTGTTTCACCAATTTAATTACCATATCTTATATCAAGGTACCTCAACCTATGGAAATAGCTTGGGTTTATGTGGGGGGAAAAATTCTTGCACCTATTTTAGGCAAGACTCTTGTATTGTTAACAGCCATAACATCTCCTGACATGGTTTTTGTCCCTGCTGAGATACTGTAGAATAATACTTCAGTTTCTACATAGACAAGACGAGGAGTAAAGCAAGGATCCAACAATATATGACAGAATAAAGCTGAAAATACTGTATTTGATTTATATCCTGTCTTCATTCAGGATCTTAAGGTGTCCTCTGCTGTTTTCCCCTACAGCAGGGGTGTCAAACTGCTGGCTCGCAGGCTGGTTACATCATGCATCACGCGCCCAGCCCAGCTCCAGCAATGTGAAAAAAGTTGTGACATGTCACATGACACAGTGAGTTTGACTCCCGTGCCCTACAGCAAGAACTCGGGGAGACTGGGCTGAGAAAGTATCTGGACCAAGTGATCCTGGACTGAGCTATTTTGACTGAAGGTAGAACAGTGTTTCTCATCTTTAGAAACTTTATTTTCTGTGAACTTCAACTCTCAGGATTCCCCAGCCAATCCATACATCTTAAAGTTGCCAAAGTTGAGAAACACTAAGGTTGACTGAAATCCATGTTTTTCCAGTGCTGGGCCATTACCTTATCCTCTATAATAAACACTGACATAAAAATAAGTATGAAAAGGTAGAGAACATTGAAGAGTTCAAAACTGTTAAAAGGCAGATAGCTACTATGGCTTATTATGCAATATGATAGATTGGTCTGAATCCAAACAAATAAAATATCAGAAAATATTTCAAGCATTAAAAGAGGTAATATAACATTATCCATTAATAGCTACAAACAAATATACACTAAGCCATCCACCTAAATGCCATCTAAGCATACATTTTTTTCCATTGGAGCCAAGCCCAGCTCTGTGTTAATCCAATGTGCTGAATTTGCCCACAGATCTTGCCAAAACAAATAGATACACCTTTTGCAAATTCTGTTTCTAGAGGAGCCTAAGATTAATCATGTTGACTGTTGCCCAAGACCATTTGAAATATGGCTGAATGCAGAAAATCAGCAACCTGGCAGTTACTACAAGATTAGTCAGACATTAGCATAAGATACAAATAGAGAATAAAGTTAACCCAACAAGCCAAAAGTACATCAAAATGCTGAAATGTTGATAATATGAGGCAAATGCTTCCTTAACATACTTGTATTCTAATGTCTGACACAATTATATAAGTTAGGGTTAAGGTTGATAAGTGGATGTTAGAGTTTCTTCAAGTCTTCAAGACTCTTTCCTTCTAGTTCCCTTCCTCAATTTGAAAACAAAGTTTCAGGGATCAATAGGGTGGATGAAATTCAAAATGGACCGTGCTGAGGGCTGCTGGGAGTTGTAGTTCAGCATTTTAGGAAGGCTGCAGATTCCTCAGCCCTATTGGTCATCTCTGAACTAAACTGTAACTTAAGGAACCTTTTATGTTGACTTCAGTCTTTTCTGCAAATTGGTCCTTTACCTCTGAAAAAGGACAAATTTTGCCCCTTCCTTAAGAAGCCTTTGCTATATCCCATTTTACAAAACAATTTTTTGTCCAGTATCTTATCTCCCTTTCTTTGGGAAAGGTGATAGGGAAGATGGTTGGACAACAGGGCTTTGGAGGAGGCAGGTTATATGGATCTTTTTCTGTCATGATTCAGACCCACTATGGGACGGAAATGGCATTGGTTGTGCTTATGAATGACCTCTGGCATGGGAAGGGATGGGCTAGTGCAGGGGTAGGCAACCTCGGCTCTTTTATGACTCATGGACTTCAACTCCCAGAATTCCTGAGTCAGCATAGTTGACTCAGGAATTCTGGGAGTTGAAGTCCATGAGTCATAAAAGAGCCGAGGTTGCCTACCCCTGGGTTAGTGCATATATCCTGGCCCTTATAGATCAGATCAGAGAGTTGGGAGTAGATGGCATGGTGTTGTTCTGCTCTGTCCTTCAGGGTCAATTCCAATTGGTTGATTATCCTTTACTAGGCCGGGTGCCATAGGGTATGTTTTCTCTCTGTTTCAACCTCTACATGAGGCCACTGAGTGAGCTTATCTGTCACCATCGATGAGGTATCCTCAGTAGGCTGATGATATGCAATTATATATCTTAACTCTAGCAAACTAAGTGATGCCATTATTACTTGGATTTTTTGTCTTCTTTATTAGTGTTGAAAAATGATATTAGGACTTTTAATGTGGTAGTTTAAGCATTTATTTTAAAAAAAGAAAACTTCAGGAAAACATGTTTTCTCTTTTTAACCAAGGCCATTTTTTTGGTATGTGAGAACTTCTCTTTTCAGCATCAAACAACAGAGAGCGTCTTCTGAAAGTCCTTGAATACACTTGTAAGTTTTAACAAAGATACAAACCCAGCTGGGAAAGAGTAGCGCAATCCATACATTTGCCACTTGTCTCGAAACAATGTTTTTTATTGCTCAAGTCTCACATGTAATCGCTGTATTTTATTGTTTGATCACTTCCTTGTTTCTGTATCCTATAAAAGATTTATTTGCAATTAAGATACATTTTGGTTAGAAAAGATATTTTAAACCGACATTATTATTAGGAAAATGGAACAAAGATGTTGATATTCAACTGTACATGTATTAACAACAATAAGAATTGTATTTGCCTAGTGTGGGAAAATGTGTACTACCGGAAGAAGAGAGGAAGCATTGGATGGTGTAATATTGGGCCTAGATTGAAGAAATTAATTATGGACCACTGAATTACTAATGGACCCAGGACAACACATTGTTTATTAAGTACTTATGATTGCAAAACTAGAAAATTAATAAAATATTTATTTAAAAAGAAAATTTGACCACCCAACCCTAAATAAATGCTTTTTACTTTGACTGAATTGGTGATTCATATTTTCAGGTGGGCAAAGAGACCTCATTGCAAAGATAAAAAGGTATCTGGCTTACATTAGAACCCATTCTACAAATGCTACTCTATGGCCAATAAGCATAGACTTTAACTTTGTCTTTACAGGAATTCCCTAAAATTATTTGGCACTGCACAGGTTAAAGCGATCTGAGGGAAAAAAATGGCAGACAAGAAAAATACATAGTGTTTCTCTTGCTTTAAACTCATCAGCCCCACACTTCTTAAAACAGTAAACTTTGGATGGACCTAAAATTATTTATTTTGAAGGTGACACATTTAATCACAACACTGAACCAGACACCTGGCAAATGTATAACAAAATAGAAGGCCAAAATGTGAGATTTTGCAGAGATAAGAACCTGTGAACTGGAAAAAAAAATCCAGGAATAAGTTAAATATTTAAAACTAAAAACCTCCATTGTTTAAGGCATTGTGTCCATAAACAGAAAACATCTGTTTAATTTTAATTCATTACATAGTGATAGGGATCCAGTTGCTATTATGAATTATGCATTTAAGAATATCCCCCCACGATCAAGACATTTTTTGTGAAAACACAGACAAAAATTCTATGCAATGACCACTTCCCAATTTTGCAGTTGAAAGTTGCCAATCCTAGCTAAACCCAATCAAATTCACATGGGACCAGCCTTGGAAATTTATTTCTCCCTAATAAAAAAATATCTATTGGAATTAAAACATTGTAAAATATTGTACCCATTTTAAAGAAATTAATTAAATTCCCATGCCTCGCTCTATACTACACAAGCCACTCTTGCAACAGTTAAGAAGTATTTATGTAGAGACATTTCTTCTTCCAGCAGACAAAGCAAAAAAGGAGGACCAGAAGAAGAAAAAGAAGATGGAAAGAACAAGTGATGGAATTGGGAAGCAAAAGAGAAAGAGAAAATGGAAAAAATGCCAGAAGAAGAAATAACTAGGCAGAAAAGGAAATAACAGAGTGAGAAATTCAAATTCACCAGAACACTATTTCACCCAGGGAATAGCTAATGTTCAGGCTAATCATTAATGGTATCATTGCTTCTCTGCAGTCTGCAACCATTTGCATCTGCAGTCCATATTTTCATCAGTATCTCTCCAGGCTTCACTACAGTTGCCCTACCTCAGCTGCAAACTGACAGACGATCACCGGACGACTGTAAAACAAAGCAGAGAATGAACAGATTAAATTAAATCAACTCAAGGTAAAAGAACTGTGAGGGTGAAGGTTCATTCTCCAAGCTTGTGGCTTGGTTTTTGAACGTTTCATTACCAGGCTAGGTAACATCTTCAGCATTTCACTACCTAGCTTGGTAACAAAACATTCATAAACCAATCCACAAGCTGGGAGAATGAACCTTCACCCTCATCCTACACCCGAGCTACAGATATTCGCCATTATAGTAAAAGAACTATTTTATTGCAGGATCCAATCTTGGTCAGTCACCAGGACTAGAGGTTTAGTCTTCTGAGCTTTCAGATTTGTGCTGGAGCCCATCCTCAGGGAGCTTCTTTCTGCTGGAATGTGTAGGGAATGTGCAGAGTTAACCCACCCATTCTGATAGAAAGAAATTCTCCAAGGATGAGTCCCAAAATTCAGAAGATTAAACCTCTGGTCTTGGTGACCGACCGAGATTGGATCCTGCGACGTTATCCTGGGATACGTGTATTTGCCTTCATTCGCAACTATTTTATTCCTTACATACCTAATGACTTTCCTTATTTTTCTTCGTTGTAATGCAGTTTGCTGATGACCTTTAGAGCAGTGGTTCCCAACCTTTCCAGCTTTGCAGATTGGCGGTAGCTGCAGGGGATGGTTCCGTGAAAGTGGAGGTGCGTGCATGAGCACACTCACCTGCTACTTGCGCAGCCCGGTGCCAGATAGGCCACAGCTGTGGCCCAGGGGTTGCAGAACTCTCTTAAGAGGGTCTCTGGGAATACTGTCTTTTTTTTCTTTTTTTGGGGGGGAGGCTTTGGCCCTTGATCTGCTTGTTTGCTCCCAAAGCAATTATATGAACCCAGGTTGAAACAGCTTATCCCAAGAATACTGAAGAAAAAATCCTGGCTTCCTTATACTGCATTGTATATTGGTGAATAATGTACTGCACTATATATACTGGTGAATAATGTGAGATAAAAAGCTAGACGTTTGGTGATTTAAGACTTGTGGACTTCAGCTCCCAAAATTCTCCTTGTAGCATGCTGCTGGGGAAATCTGGAAGTCAAAGTCCACACTTCTTAAAGTTGCTATGTTGACAACCACTGTTTTAAGACATATTGGTGGTAGGCCGGAGAGGAGTGGCTCAATGCCATTTTTTTTTTAAATGAACCTATCCCATACCCTCCTGTGTTGTCCTGCAGGCACATCAGCAGACAGTAAGAGTTGTACATTTATTCAAAACAATATAGTTGTTTTAGTGATAGTTCTATTAGTCTAAGTTGGCATAAAATCAGAAGGACTCTGTGGATTTTTTTTTTACCAAAACATTTTATTAAAAGGTTTAAGTTTTCTTGAGCCACAGCAAGAGAGCTCTGCCCTCTGCTGGTATCATGCTTCTATTACATACAGAACAAAGTCAATAAAACATGAATCCCCTAATTTTCTGAATTTCTAAGAATACTTTTATATGTTTTATTTTTTATTTCCGAATTAAATCAAAAGGACAAGGAAGAAAAAATAATTTTTCAGACCAAAACAAACTTTCTTATTTTTATGTGTTCATTTGCTATTAATTTTTTTTAAAAAAAACTGTATGCCATCCACTCCTATTTCTGGCTTTTTAATTGCTTGCTAATTTTCATACAGTGAATATTCTGAAGGCCAAATATGGCTCTTTTTAGGCTCAATTCTTAAAACCAGTTTAAAATTAATCTATGCCCCACCCATTTAAGCACCTTGAACTGGACCAAGAAAGTTACTGGTAACCGGTACAGCTGATTCAGAATCAGGGTATGTGACACTTCCTCGAAGATAGTTACGCCATTAGCACCATCTTCAAGGCATGCCCCTCCAAGAGCAGATTGCAGCAATCCACTTTGGTGGCGTGAGCCCCATTCATCGAAAAGCCTCTTTCCTGAGCATGCATGTGCAGATTATTTTAAAAAGAAAAAAAGAAAAAAAGAAAATAGGGGAATCCATGGATACCATCTGGGGGTATCACATATTGATATCCCGGCTGATGTTGCAGAAGATGACAATGCAAGAAACAGAGAATCTCATTGTTGTGAGTTCTTAGCTGTATAGAATGCCTCTGATTACACGACCCATTCATTTTTAATTTAATAGATAATTTATGCCTTAGATAATAGCAGCTTTCCTTTGCTCACTAATTGTATTTCCTGGGCAGTTCATCAAGTTACAGTTGTCTCTACAGGCAGAAGATTCTGGGGAGCGAAGGTATAGTTAGCTCCTGTTGCCTGCACACAGAGATATTGTGAAAAGGAACCGAAGGGCTGGTGCAAAGGGAAGAAGGAATGGCCTTGATGGACAGAAGGAGTAGCCTGAGTTGAAGCCAAGAAAGTAATGTGAGTAAACAGACAAGCTCTTCCCTACTCCACGTGGAGATAAAGGGATGGAGACAAAACACATTCAACCTTGTAAAGTTATATTATAATAATTGTACAATAAAAGTACTACTCTACTGTACAGGTTACGCAGCCTGATCTCTCTTGAAAGACTAACAATATTTTGCAAAGTTTTGATGAAATTGACATGGGTTCCAATTTTTCTTTTTCTACTGGGGCTCCCCCCTGCCCCCCCTTTTTTCCCTTTCGAAACTTGGGGGGGATTTTCTAGATTCAATATAGTGCAGGAGACGATACTTGGAAGAAAGGAACTTCAGGAGTCAAAAATCCTCTCTGTTCATCAACCTAATTTTGAAGCCTATTCTCTGAAAAGCAAAATAAAAAGTCTTTATCCTTTTTTGGTAAACTTGGTTTGCATGTATTTCAGACTCAAGTAGGCATGCACCATCCAGATTGTTTCTAAATATGTAGAGTACTGTTTCTGTTTGCTGCACGAACCATGTTTAAGAAAACAAGAAAACAAAGAAAGAACGGCTTTGTGCCACTTCCTCAAGACAGGGAACCCCAAAAAGATAACGGCAGGCAGACACTTTGAAAGCCAGCAAACATTCAGCACCCTCCCAGTTAGGACATCATTGAAGTTTCATCTCATGGAGGTTTTTGACTAGCTTATACAGGCAATGCTCTACATATGAATAGGTTATGTTCGTAAGTCTGTTTTGCTTGCCAGTCCAGCAAGCAAACCCAACAATTCACCAGCCAAGTAATGTCTGCATAGGTTCTGAACTATAATTAAGCATACCAGCTTTGCAAAGATCTCATCTCACTGAAGTTTACAATGAAGGAGAAGACAATCTATCTTACCTTGGAATGCTTTGCCCTCCTTCTAGAATGAGACGATCAAGGTTTAAGGTTGAAGATTTCTGACAAGAATGAGACCATGAAGGCTAAGGTGTCTTTGTTTGTACCAAGTGGTGATGAGACAGAGTGGAGGACTATCTGCTTCTCACGGTTAATTGAAATGAAGATGGAAAAGATCACCCTATTCTGCACAGGTGCTGGGCAGAAACAAAACATGGCCCAAGTATAACCCTTTAGCACCTGAAATAATGCTTGCTTAATTCTGCACTATACACTGAATCATTGCTTGAAAATATAAACCTATAGAGAGTTCTATGCCCCGTGCACTAATGTGAAAAGATACATATCGTTATCTGATTCCTCCTCATCAGTCTTCCAGTGGAACCACCAACACTACACAACTTGGATATTTTAATATACATGAGCTAGCATTAGGGTGGGCAGTGACGAGAACAAGTTTCTGGAGACCAAGCTGTTCAGGGCTATAAAATTATTATTATTATTATTATTATTATTATTATTATTATTATTATTGATTAAATAATAATAATTATATGCCTAAATAATAAATTTATATGCCTCCCTTCTCCCTAAGGACTCAGGGCGGCTCACAACAATAAAAAATTAAAAAACATAGAATACAAAGATTTAAAAAGAATTAAAGAATAAATAAAGAAATAAAGGACAATTTAAGCCGATAAAAACCAAATTTAAAAACCATGATCAGTCCAGGCCCGCTTGTTGGAACAACCATGTCTTCAGGTCACGGCAGAAGGATCGAAGGTCAGGGGCCGACTCTGTGGGAGCGAACAGGGCGATGTAAGGTTGACATTGGCAGCAGGTGGTCTCACAAGTACCCCGGGCCTAAGCCATGTAGGGCTTTAAAGGTAATTACCAGCACCTTGAATCGCACCCGGAGGACAACCGGAAGCCAATGCAGCTCGCACAGGAGTGGTGTAACATGGGAATATCTCGATACTCCCATAAGCACCTGCGTGGCCGCATTTTGCACCAGTTGAAGCCTCCGGGTGCACCTCAATGGCAGCCCCATGTAGAGAGCATTGCAGTAATCCAGGCAAGAAGTGACAAGGGCATGGGTGACCATGCATAGGGCATCTCGGTCCGAAAAGGGGCACATCTGGCGCACCAGGGAAACCTGTGCAAAGGCCCCCCTGGTCACAGCAGTTAGATGATCCTCCAAATTAAGCCGTGAATCCAGGAGGACACCCAAGTTGCGGGCCCTTTCTGAGGAGGGCAATAGCTCCCCCCCATCAAAAGAGATGGAACATGTTGGATAATATGAGATGCCGGTATCCACACTTGGGAGTGTCCCCTTCTGTTCACTGCATACAAACAGACAAATCATAGATCTAGAAAATGAGCAAAAAGGGAACAACAAAATGAATATACGGTTTTCCTATGAACACATTTGGGTTCCTTTCTTGGAATGAAGAGGGTAAAGGGACACAAGATAGAGCTGGATAAAACTATATATGACATAGATATAGTGATGTACATAATGTTTCCCATGTTGGAGGTTAAAGATCCATGGAAACCCAATGTAGAAGGACCCCAGTCCAATTGAAGAATCATGTTCACAATAGGCATTTGGTCCCCATCGTAGGTGGGGACTTCTGGGAGTGGAAGTCTACACATCTTAAAATTGCCAAATTTGAAAAACAATTGTTTAAATACTGTTGCTGAGAAGCAGCAATAAACAAAAATTATAACCCTCCAAATCAGGCTTGTGAGTTTCCCAAATGCATCCAGACTATGACTCAAAAAGCTAGACTAGATCCCTCCCTGGCTTGATCCAGCAGATCTCTTCTGATACATTCTGTGATTTAGCAATCTTAGCAGAGCCACCTTGAATATTCCTACTGGTTCTTCCTGCTGGTTATTATTAGATCATTTTTAATTGCAGCATTACCAATATGGAAACATATTGCTGGGAAGTTGTTCTTATTGGTCATTTAGATGTGGTCCTGGCATCCTTGGCTGAAAAGCTCCACTGGCTGAATTTCCAGGATGTCCATTCATGCTTTTGCCTCGAGGTGCTGGTGCTCGTGTCACGGCTATTTGGGGAGGAGGTACAGGGCCACCCCCTCGTCCTTTGCAGGGAGGGGGAAGGTTTCCATTGGCTACAGCAGATCTTTCTTCCTGCTCTTTAGGTGACTTCTTCTTGGACTCCTTCTCTCCTTTGTTTTTATCTGAAATGGTTTTGGGAAAAGAATTGTTGATTTTTAAAACCCAGTGCACAAATGTGAATTCCTAACCAAAGCCCTTCCTAAATTCTCTTGTGGATTTTTGTGGAATAAGTTCATGAGGACTAGAATCCACCAGAGATTATATTTGGAGGGGTTTCAGGGTGAGGTTAGCATTCTCAGAACGCAATCAGTAATAAAACCAATTGAAAGTTTCAATTTGCTCTTCTATCTTTAGATCAGAAACCCAGCTGAGTCTTTCCTTTGAATGAACTTTGAAAATCAGAACTAAGGGAGCAGGTTTTGTTGTTTAATGGAAATTCATTTAATTTGAGGAAAACTATTTTAGCTTTGGGAAAGCAAATGTATACAATTATACAAAGCTGTATAACTGAAGTAAAAACAATTCAAAATCAAAAAATGTAGGTATCTATCTACACCTCTGTCAAGACAAGATGTCATTAGCTGAGAATGAAACACTAGAAATTTTAGCTATTCTTAATGTAGAAATGGATAAAGGTGGTATATGGAGTTATTCCTTTATCTGTAAGGTTTATATTCTGTCTTTCCTATTTGAAGGATTATATGCCACATTTCAAAAGAAAAATATCCTCCAAAATAACAAAATCTGTTATTATCATAAAACACCATTTTATGCCTACATTGACATTTATATGTTTATGAAGAAGATTGGAATATTGTATACAAGAATAGTATAACATAAGAAAGGAATGAGCTTCAGCCTAAATCATAGGTGCAGAATCTATTTTGCCCTTCTAGTGTCATGTCTGGGATAAATAATAGGTACTGTAAGGCCAGAATGAAAAGTAAATATAATTATCATTAAATATACTAAACACAATTGCCCACCTCCTATGTACCGGTACTTAAATTTCCATTCTGACATATTTATATATATTTCTATATATATTTGTTTTTTCTTATTTATTAAATGTATATGCTACCTGGAGTCAGTAAGGTGGGAGGTATAAAGAGGTAATAGAATAGAATAGAGTAGAGTAGAGTAGAGTAGAGTAGAGTAGAGTAGAGTAGAGTAGAGTAGAGTAGAGTAGAATAGAATAGAATAGAATAGAATAGAATAGAATAGAATAGAATAGAATAGAATAGAATAGAATAGAATAGAATAGAATAGAATAGAATAGAATAGAATAGAATAGAATAGAATAGAATAGAATAGATCAATTGGATGTGACTTTTGACATGGCTCCAGAAGCCAAGATTCAGGGAGACACACAGTTTGGGTATCCATGTCCTAAATGAATCAGGAAAAAAATGCAATCAAGAAAATAATTAACTCTTTCCCCCATATCAATGGCAAATGGACCTCAATATCCAAATGTCAAGGATAAGGAAGCAATCCATAACCCATGGATCACATGCAGCCACAAAGAACATCCATGTACAGAACAAGATTCCTTAAGATGACTAAAGAAGATTTTTCCTCATCAGGTATGGAAAACAATGAGAGAGAAGGAATCATTCTAAAGAAAAGTACTAACAATAAGGGCAGGGACTTTGGAATAAAAGTCTAGTTGGACATTATTTAATATTTTATTGTTATGTATATGTAGGGATGTGGGTCTATACATATTTATTTATTTATTTATTTATTTATTTATTTATTTATTTATTTATTTATTTAAATTTTTATACCGCCCTATTCCCAAAGGACTCAGGGCGGTTTACAGGGCAACATAAAATACAATATAAAAATAGTATAAAATTAAAATAGATTAAATTAATTAAGCCCAACAATTAAAACAATATTAAAAGCTAAAACCCCTTCAGTCCAGGCCTTATAGATAAAAAAAACAGGTTTTCAGGCCCCGGCGAAATGAACGCAGATCGGGGGCGGTCCGAAGTTCCACCGGTAATTCATTCCAAAGGGCAGGCGCACCCACAGAGAATGCCCTCCCCCTGGGGATCACCCGCCGGCACTCCTTAACCGACGGCACCCTGAGAAGGCCCTCCCTGTGGGAGCGCACAGGATGATGGGACGTTGATGCCGGCAGCAGGTGTTCCCTTAGATAATCTGGACCCAAGCCATTTAGAGCTTTATAGGTCATTACCAGCACCTTGAATCTCACCTGGAGGGCAACCGGAAGCCAATGCAGCTCACGGAGAAGAGGTGTTACACGGGAGTATCGGGAAACTCCCATAACAACTCGCGCAGCTGCATTCTGCACCAGTTGAAGCCTCTGCATGGTCCTCAAGGGTAGCCCCATGTAGAGAGCGTTGCAGTAGTCTAGCCGGGAGGTCACAAGCACATGGGTGACTGTGCGTAGGGCATCTCGGTCCAGATAGGGCCGCAACTGGCGCACCAGACGAAGCTGGGCAAAAGCCCCCCTGGTCACAGCTCCTATATGGTCTTCAAAATTGAGCCGTGAATCCAAGAGGACGCCCAAGTTGTGAGCCCTATCGACGGGGGGTAACACCTCACCCCCATCATTAGTGATGGAACAACCTGGTTAACCCGAGATGCCGGTATGCACAGCCACTCAGTCTTGGCAGGATTGAGACGAAGCCTGTTTCTCCCCATCCAAACCCGGACCGCCTCCAGGCAACGGGACATCACGTCGAGTGCATCACTGGGTTGGTTCGGGGTGGAAAGAAAAAGTTGGGTATCATCAGCATACTGATGATACCCCACCCCAAAACCACGAATGAGCTCGCCCAGCGGTTTCATGTAGATGTTGAACAGGAGGGGAGAGAGGACCGACCCCTGAAGGACTCCACAAACGAGAGATCTCGGGGCAGACCTCTGCCCACCCGTCAACACCGACTGCGAGCGGCCCAGGAGGTAGGAGGAGAACCACCGCAAAACAGTGCCTCCCACTCCCAACCCCCTGAGACGCCGCAGTAGGATATCATGGTCGATGGTATCGAAAGCCGCTGAGAGATCTAAAAGGACTAGGACAGAGGAACATCCCCTGTCCCGAGCCTGCCAGAGATCATTCACCAGTGCGACCAATGCCGTCTCCGTGCTGTACCCGGGCCTGAAACCCAATTGGTACGGGTCCAGATAATCAGTTTCCTCCAGGAACAGAGGAAGCTGATGCGCCACCACACTCTCAACAACCTTCACCAAAAAGTGGAGGTTGGAGACCGGACGGTAGTTATTTAAAACAGCCGGGTCCAGGGCAGGCTTCTTGAGGAGGGGTCTCACCACCACCTCCTTCAAGGCGGCAGGGAAGATACCCTCCTTCAAAGAAGCAGATATTACTTCCTGGAACCAGCCTCGTGTCTCCTCCCGAGCCGCATAAACCAGCCAGGAGGGGCACGGGTCCAGTAAACAAGTGGTGGAGCTCAGCCTTCTCATGATCCTGTCCACATCATTGGGGGAAACAGGATCGAACTCAGTCCAGATAACATGCTCAAGACCGCTTGATTCCTCCATGCCTGACTCTGCCCAGTCAGAGTCCAAACCGGTCCGGATCTGAGCGATTTTGTCCACCAGATGATGACTAAACTCCTCAGCCCGTCCCTGTAAGGGATCCTCCCTCATCTCCCGATTAAGGAGAGAGCGAGTCACCCTAAACAGGGCGGCTGGGCGATTTTCTGTGGACGCGATGAGGGCAGCGAAGTAATTAGACTTCGCCATCCTCATCGCAGTGAGATAAGACCTTGTAAAGGCTCTTAGTCGCAATCGGTCAGATTCAGACCGGGTGGATCTCCAACCGCTCTCTAGACCCCGTCTCCGATGCTTCATCTCCCGGAGCTCCACAGAAAACCATGGGGCCCAACGGGATCTGTGCCGGGTCTGGGGTCGCAAGGGTACAACATGGTCAAGTGCCTTGGTGGCCACCCTTTCCCAGGCATCCACCAAGGCATCGACCGGGCTGTGAGTGAGGGAGCTAGGTAAGGACCCAAGCACCATCTGGAACCGTGTTGTATGTAGTGTGCTTTTGGGGGGTGTCATGTATGTGTTTCACTTTGAGAGCGGGCAACTAAATTTCATTTTTGATGTGCACCACTGTACCCACAGTAAAAAATGACAATAAAGTTTATCTTATCTTATCTTATCTTATCTTATCTTATCTTATCTTATCTTATCTTATCTTATCATCTTATCTTATCTTCTCTTCTCTTCTCTTCTCATCTCATCTCATCTCATCTTATCTAGATTTCAAAGCATTCCTCACCTTGGCCTCCCTTGGGATTGCTCTGAATCTCAACAGAGACTTCTTCGTTGTCCTGTGGTTTCTGAGCTTTTTGTTTGTTCCTCTTTTTGTTTTCTTCAGATAGCTGGGAAAGAAGAATAAAAAGAAAAACCTCATAACTAAATCCAATAGAATGGCTGACTAACGAGCAAAAAGAAAATCAGCCCGGTGTCTTCAGCCTTCTTACATTTTGCAATTTCTTCTTGAGCTCCAAATTCATAGCCTGATATCCTTTCGATGTAGCATTGAGATAGTAGATGCTCAAGCTAAAGTGGGGGAAGCATAGGTTTTATGGCAGTCAATGATGATGACAATGACACTGATATAACAACCATCTTCAAGTTCAAAAGATAAAGTTTAATGACTTTGAAAAGGAAGAGAGGAAAAAGCAGGCTGTGTGGAATGGAATGGATATACGAGTTCACAAACTACAGATTGTTCCCACCGAGATTAAAATCCTTTCTGTTTTTCTCTGTCTCTAAAATTACCCACTTTACAGGGCTGTTGAGCAGATAAATAGGTAAGGAAGGCTCACTCAGCTTCTTGGGGGAAAGGGAGAACAACAATATAATAAATTGAATAAACATTGAGATAGGGAAGGTTGTACGTACACCATCAGAAGAATGAAAGGTAGGATCACACCAGGGTTGGAGACCAGACTGAAAACCTTCTGAAACCAGGAAGGGAAATCATGCTCCAGAGTTTCTCCAATGACTTCAAACATTCTGGTTTTACCACTATTAACAGAAATACACAGAGATGTAAATAAAAACCAGATGAAGACTGTTTGACTTCAAATTAATACCAAATAAAAAGAAACAGCATTTCTAACCATAGCAAGAGTATTATTACATCAGTCTGGATAGTTATTGGAATTTCTTCAAAAGGGTAATCTTTGTTGGAAAAACTTCCAGGGATGGACACCCCATAATTTCAGGGAGGAAGCTGTTCCATTATCTCATGATCAAAAAAATTTGCTCCTTATTGGTGAAAAGTGGAACAGCGCAGTGGTTAGAATTCAGTATTGCAGGCAGCTTGGAGTTTTGTTCAAGGTTGACTCAGCCTTCCATCCTTCCAAGATCGGTAAAATGAGGACCCAGATTGTTGGGGGCAATGTGCTCTGTGAACCACTTAGAAAGAGCTGTAAAGCACTAAAAAATGATATATAACTACATGCTCTTGCGCTTGATATTATTTTCAGTTTTGATTTTTCTCTGTGAAGCCCTAGGAAACAGGGAGTGGCAAATCACTTCCAAAATCTTGCTTTAAAAAGCCCTTTAGGGCAGGGGTAGGCAACCTCGGCTCTTTTATGACTCAAGGACTTCAACTCCCAGAATTCCTCAGTCAGCATAGCTGACTCAGGAATTCTGGGAGTTGAAGTCCATGAGTCATAAAAGAGCCGAGGTTGTCTACCCCTGCTTTAGGGACTTGTCCAGACAGTTGTCAGAAATCAACATTGACTCAAAGGTGTGTGTGCCCATAAACACACTTTCACATACACGATTATGAGAAATGTATGGAGCATTTCTGCAGATCACCAGTGATACCACGGACCAAAGATTATTACAATTTCTCATAGCTACTTGCACCTTGCACTTTTCCATCTCCTTCACCAACTTTAGCCCTCAAACATTGTCAAAATTCTTAAATACAACTAATCTGTCCTTTTGAAGAGTTTCATGTTCCGAAAGGCAGGGACCTCTAACTCTCTGACACTGAGCAATGATGTCAACAAGCAAGACTTCTTTTCTTCTGTCAATTCTAACATATATACTGTAATCTGTTTTCTCAAGCTAAATCTTTTCTGTCTTCTGGAACTGAAAAAAAGCTTACGAGTCTGTACTGTATAATCATGTATCACATTGAAAATGTCACATAAGAAAAACCCTCTGGGTTCAACTTGACAAGTCTTTCCCTTCCTGTAATGATTTTTTCTATAGCTTGTTATAACCAATTATACAAACTGTTATTAATAAAAAAGATTACACTAACAAGTTAACAAATGCTGCAAACTGACTACAACTAGCATGTAACTGAGGCTCTTTTAAATGTGTTTGGAAATACCCCAATTGCCCTTGTGATCAACAACCATAAACCCTCAGCTTTTTTAGACTAGTGATTTTAAGAAAATTATATGTACTGGCATAATAACTGTGAAATATGGACATAGATACTCACAAACACCCTGAAAGCAAATCTAACAAAATCTCCTAACTATAGGATGCTCTCTACTACCTCTGATTTTTGTCTGTTTGATGGCTTGTAGGTGTCCTTTCCAAAAAAAGAAATACATTTTATATTGTAAGCATATGTGGTAAGCATCAAGGTACGTTTTGCTGACCATGTAGGCACCCACAAATTTTCTATTGAAAATCAAAGGTAATATGGTAGTTCAGGCATGTATGTTACAATCCACTTTACTCGTGGATTCAAATAATGTGATGTGAACTATTCATCTTGTAAGAATCTACCCAATGTTATTAGTTATCTATTCATCAGCGCCATATCACTTAATAAAGAAAAGGATACTCGAAGTAATAGACCTGAATGGACCACAGTCAAATGATGGTGGAATGGATACGATGGTATAGACAACAGGCAGTGTCGAGAGGAATAGAATGAACAGGAGCATCGCCATGTAGAAGTTATTGGATCTTGAAGCTTTGAAGACTCTTTCATGGGGAACATTACAGCACATCACAGCCCAACACTGAAGGTACATAGATGTATGGAGGCGGAGAACATTGATGGCAGGAAGACATGGTGCATAAAAAGAACCCATCCTAGAAATAATAATAATAAGGACAACCAAAGGATTATATGCTGGTCACAACTGAACTTTTATGGCCCCTGAACCTTTCTCTGCTTGTTGACTTGGTTACAAAGCTTACAAGTGTGCTTTTTTTCCCGTCATCATGAGTGCCTGACCCACCAGAGCAGGGAGGCAGGGAATGCTACAGGAGTCCACTCCTATGAAGGTACAACTAACAGGACAAAGAAGAGGGCCTTCTCCCTGGTGGCTCTCTCTCTATGGAACATCATCATCACAGAGAAAAGATTGACCCCCACTTGGACACTATCGCAGACATGTCAAACTCATGTGTCATGTGACATCACACAACGTATCAGGATGTTTTGCCATTGCCGGCAATGGGGTAGACGCGGCTCACTTTATTTGCTCAGAGATGCTTTGCACAGAAGCTATTTCCAGTGTTGTCCTATAAGGTGATGGATTAATACATTGTATACTTATTATCTCACATCTAAGATCATATTTTTATTCTAAGTTCAGTTGACTAATACAGAAGAAGATGAAGTCCTTTTATCATTTTCCAAGATATTCGAGATTTTTGATTGAAATAAATGCACTGGATGTTCAAGCAAATATATAAAACTGTGTAGTTTTTGCTAAACAAAGACATTTTTAAACTGCTCTCACAGACCACCATCCATTCCAGCAAATGGAGATTTCCAAGTATCATACCAATCAATAAGGTGGACAAATTAATAGGAGTTGTTCATTTTTAGAAGGGGCAAGGACCTAAAGCTTCATTTCAAAATATTGTGGAATTGTTTCTCTTGGCAACCTACTAAGTCAGGAGAAAGAGAATAGGGGAGGAAAATAAAGGAGAGCAAGATGAGAGGAAGATGAAGAAGAGGGGAGAGAGATAAGTTAAAGAAGCTGGGCAAAGAAAAAGAATGCATTGGCTACGGTCACTTTCATGTCTGACTGGTCTACCTTAGCTTCTGCCCAGGGGTCTGCATGGGGAAAGAAAATTTTAAAAGCTAGAGTTTCAATACATGACTGTGATTGCCATCTGGACCACCAGTAATAGCCTTTGAGAATACCCCTTCTGTGTCATTAAGTAGAGTTGTGCAACACTTGGCTGAAATTAGCAATAGCAATAACACTTAGACTTATATACTGCTTCATTGTGCTTTACAGGCCTCTCTAAGCAGTTTACAGAGCCACCACATTGGCCCCAACAATCTAGGTCCTAATTTACCAACCTCGGAAGGATGGAAGGCTGAGTCAACCTTGAGCTGATCAGGATCAAATTCCTGGCAGTGGGCAGAGTCAGCCTGCAATACTGTATTCTAACCACTGCATCCTTCAATCCTTAATTGAAGGAACCTGGAGGAAGTTAAACCTGCAATATTGAGTTAGCTGGCCTTGTGGAAACAGGCAATCCCACAAGTAAACTATGTTTAATGGCCTATAATGGAATGAGCAGTGAGTTAGCCTGAGGTACTGCGTTCTAACCATTGCACCACCATGGCTCCCTAGAAATTAGGAATGATTATGGTCCCTGATGAAAATAGAAAGGTGTAACAAGAGCAATACATTCCACTTTTATTTATGACAGCTGACACAGAGAACCAGCAATGTTGCTTGAGCAGGCATATATTTTAGATCAAACTAAGTGGTGTTTACTCCTTTTCTCTCCTGTGGGATAATAAAATTGTGCAAAGCAGACTGAGATCTAACAAAGCTGAAATATCATTCCTCCCCAAAAGAGGTGAGGGTGAGAAAGGACACTAGACACTAGAATTTGACATAAGAGTAATTATTGAGGGGTCCTTGGTGCTCTCTGAATTTGGAGATCTCTGACCTTGGCCCAATGATGTTACTTAGTTTAGTAATGAAACATCTGCAAGAAAACAACCAAGCTCTGTGAGCACCAAGGACCCCCTCATTTCAGCCCTGAGCTACAAATATTCTCCTGTATGAGTAATTTTTTGGTAGACATTTAGTAAAATTCAAGAAAATAATCACCTTGTTTTGATAGTTAATGCCCAGTTTTGGAAAACAGATATAAAATTTCTTGTCACAAATATGTAGCCCTCACAAGTCATCATCTCACCAGACGCATGGTGTCAGAAGGTTGGAGGTCCCTTAAATCAATATTTTGAGCACTAAAAGAGGAGGCAATACTACACCCCACTACTTCTTTCTAAATGCATTGCTTGAACAGCATAAGTGAAGTGTCTCAATGGATTCACAACAGCATCGATGTTCATTACAATATAAGAAGGTCTGTGCCGAATTGGTCTTGAAGTGATTGATGGGATTGCTAATTCTGGATGACCTATTACGATATTAGCAAATAATTGTTCAATTGCTCAAGGAATTTAGTAGTTCACCATACAGCTTCTATGGGGGTTATGAATATTCTGAGTTTAAGCAAGGTTAAAGCAAGCGAAGGGAATCTGCATCCTAAGGCACATCCTGCCCTTAGTTTAACTTCATAGAGGCCAGTTTTGGAAGACCTTTGGAAGTGAGCAATTCAGGCCTCTAACAAGACTGGCTTCAGGAGGAGAAAGAAAAGAGGGTATCAGAATGTGAAAAAAGGAGTGGCCAGAAAAATGAAGGGATCAGGAAAAAAGGTGACTGTATTTATAGGTAGTCCTCGACTTACAGCCATTCATTTAGCGACTGTTCAAACATTACAACTGCATTGCAATTAGTGACTCACAACTGATTTTCACACATAGGACCGTAACAGCATCTCCATCGTCATGTGATCAAAATTTGGACCCTTGCATTTATGATGGTTGCGGTGTCCCGGGGTCATGTGATCCCCTTTTGCGGCCTTCTGACAAACAAAACCAATGCAGAAACCAGCTTCACTTAACCACCATGTCGTTAACTTGGCAACTGCAGTGATTCACTTAACAACTGAAGCCAGAAAAGTTGTAAAATGGAGCCAAACTCACTTAACAACTATCTTCCTTAACAATGGAAATGTTGGGCTCAGTTGTGGCCGTATGTCGAGGACTACTGTAATCTGTTTGCTGCTTGTTTTAGACCTGCTTACCATTGGCATGTAGCATGCCCACAATAAATCAGCCTTTAAAAAATATATATATTACCCAGAAAGCCTGTGGACTAATAGCTGTCATCCAATCAATACACCCCAGTATCATTAGCCCTACTCAGACCTGTGAAAGCTCTCCAGTCTACTCGCCAGGAAGCAGAATGGGGATGAAAATACAAACTCAGTTTACTTTCTTAAGTCTGTTGCCAATCTCCACACAACTTTGTGAGTGACATCTTTCAGAGGAGATGGTCCACTTTCCTTTGAGGTTCTTCCTGAAATAACAGAATCTTTCCCAAGCTACTAACATTCTAGTGATGCCTGTCTTGACAAAAGAGACTTTGTGTTCTAGCCAATTCTTTTCCCTGTGAAGTGGAACAGAGGGAGAGGAGATTTGCCAATAGAAGAGCATATTTGTAGCTCAGAATTGAACTGTAGTGTCCTTGGTGCTCTCTGGGTTTGGTGGTTTACTTACAGACATTTCATGACCCAGCTAGGGCAGATCATCAGTGCTAGAAAAGAATGGGCTTTGCTCTCTTTTTATATACTAGTGGCTTTCCCTTTAAGTGTGTGTGTGGGGGGTGTTCTGGTGGTTCTTGATATACGGTATACTCCTTGATAATTAAGGAACTACCTAATCAAGAACACTCCTACTGACAGTAACAGGGCAAGCCACTAGTAAATAATAAGAGAGCAAATCCCACTTTCTTCTAGCACTGATGATGTCATCTGGTTTGGTAATGAAATGTCTGCAAAAAAATCCCCAGCCAAGCTCAGAAAGAACCAGGGCCTGTTCTATTCATCCCCATTTCCATTATCCTGAAACAAAGGGGGGAGATTTCTGTAAAATCTAGAGCAAAGAATGGGTAGAGTAACCACAGCAGGACCCTGCCAATCTGGGAAAGTTAGGGAAATATCAGAGTTGTAGACAATAGACAATCACAGTAGACAATCACTTCAATATGAGCCAGCAGTGTGCTGCAGCTGCCAAAAAAGCCAACACAGTGCTAGGCTGCATTAACAGAGGGATAGAATCAAGATCAAGTGAAGTACTAATGCCACTTTACAATGCTTTGGTAAGGCCACACCTGGAATACGGCATCCAGTTTTGGTCACTACGATGTAAAAAAGGTGTTGAGACGCTAGAAAGAGTACAGAGAAGAGCAACCAAGATGATTAGGGGGCTGGAGGCTAAAACATATAGGGAACGGTTGCTGGAATTGGGTATGTGTAGTTTAATGAAGAGAAGGGTGAGGGGTGACATGATAGCAGTGTTCCAATATCTCAGGGGCTGCCACAAAGAAGAGGGAGCCAGGCTGTTCTCCAAAGCACCTGAAAGCAGGACAAGAAGCAACGGATGGAAACTAGTCAAGGAGAGAAGCAACCTAGAACTAAGGAGAAACTTCCTGACAGTTAGAACAATTAACCAGTGGAACAACCTGCCTCCAGAGGTGGTGAATGCTCCAACACTGGAGGTTTTTAAGAAGAGACTGGACAGCCATTTGCCTGAAATGGTATAGGGTTTCCTGCCTGAGCAGGGGGTTGGACTAGATGACCTCCAAGGTCCCTTCCAACTTTATATTATTATTATTATTGTTGTTGTCATCCAGCAGGGCTCAAAACTGTTGTCATTGGGCTCCTTCCCAAGGTGCTTGCTATGGTGGACTTTGAAGTCTGGGAAGCATCTTGAAAAATGAAAACAACACATGCAGTTATATCACATCCTTGTATCTACTGAGTTCCTCAGGTTTTACCCTCAAGGACAAGCAAATGCCACAGCAACAGCACTGAGCATAAACTATTTATTAATAATTGCCATGAACATGTTGCTTCTAGTTTTCAAATAGTAGCTTTGCCAGTCACTTTCATGAGGCAATGGAAGCACGGAAAAGTAAATCCCAGAAGGAAGGAAGTGCATTTCTAGAGAAAGGCTGTGACCTCTGTGTGAGATTTTTGGAACAGAATTAATGGTCCGTTTTCTGAAAACGGTGGTGTTAAATTACTTGCCGGGAAGATGGGATGGCTTTTGTTTCAAGGATGCCAACCCATATCTTTCTAACTTCAAAGAAAGAACCACATCTTATTTTTTTTTATTTTTTTTTATTTTAATTCCATTTATATCCTGCCCTTCTCCGAAGACTCAGGGCGGCTTACAAGCTTAGCAGTAGCCTTCATTCTATGTATGTGCCTGCTTATTAGGGCTTTCACACACACCCCAAGCGGCATTATTACAAAGTCAGCTTAATTGCCCCCAACAATCTGGGTCCTCATTTTACCTACCTCGGAAGGATGGAAGGCTGAGTCAACCTTGAGCCTGGTGGGACTCGAACCTGCACTAATGGCAGGCAGCTGGTGTTACTTAAGGAGGCATTATTATTTCATAGCATCCAGGAGGGAATTTCAGGTCACACAAAAGTCAAATTGGCACCGTGAAATGGAGAATCAAAAGGAACAGAGGGACGTGAGATCTATTAATAGAAGAGCATATGTGTAGCTCAGAACTAAACTGTAGAGCTCTTGGTGCTCTCTGGGTTTGGTGGTTTACTAGCAGATGTTTCATGACCCAGCTAGAGCACATCATCAGTGCTAGAAGAGAATGGGGTTTTCTCTCTTTTTATATACTAGTGGCTTGCCCTGTAAGTGTGTGTGTGTGGGGGGGTCATGTTCTGGTAGTTCTTGACATAAACTTCTTCATAATCAAGGAACCACCTAATCAAGGACACTTAATTACACTTAGGTGTAATCAAAGCCAGATTACAGTTGTGATTGTGTGCCCAGATCTAGAGATTGAACAAACAATTCACTCTCATGTTACAACCCTGTTACCATGTTGTTGGCTGCACAAAATCTTTTTTTGTGATCTTTTGCATTTCCAAGTTGCACTGACCAGATCATGCCTTGATTGAAGATCAGACCAAGCACATTTCCGCTAATGTCAAATTCTGAATACGAAGGCTAAGGGGAAAGAACAGAACATTTTCTTAGATTTGTACAATAACACCATTCAGGATGGTGTGAAAAGCAAAATTATACCACTGCAATTGTTTCGCAATAGGGTTTTCTCGTGCCACACATATTTTTGAAAAATAGTTTGTCACCTGAAGGTAGACATTTTAAAGCTGAATTTTGCATTGTGTTAGTGGAGCTGTTTAAGCATACAGACTTCTTTAAGGTTCTAGTTTCTATAAACATATTGTTTATTGTCAAACAAGTCAATCAAATATTACAATTCCAAAACATTATTAACCAGGATTGCTTGAAGGATTTGAGACGAGAGAAAACAGGCAAATGGCAGCCACAATAGTGCAATGGAGGTTGTCTCTGTGTGCACGATAGTGTTTCAATAGCACTGTTGTGGCTGTCATCTTTATAATACTTTATGGACAACTTTATTATTAAATGATATGGATAGGAGGGTGAGGACATTCTCCCCACATCTACCTCATATCAGCCTACAAATTTGAAGGCCGATGCATCTCTCCTCAATGCATTGTGTTTCCTGAATTTCTCTAAAAACTAGAAATGGCTTCCCTACCCTTTTAACCTGCTTTAAGATCAGTCCATAAGAAGGATTTATTATGTTCAGTCCAGAAATGAGGGCAGAACCCATCTAGCATTTCAGGCTTTATTAAAAATGGGCTTTGGCAGATAGGAAAAAGGTGTAAATAAACCTGACTAAAGTTATCACAATTTTCTAGAAGAGGGTTCTTTATCTTTCACAGCTACATGATAAAGAAAAAAATAAATAGAAAGAAATAATGGCTAAGGCACCAGGCTAGAAACCAGGAGATGGTGAGTTCTAGTCCTACCTTAGACATAAAAGTTGCTGGGTAACTTTATGTCAGTCACCTGTCTTACCCAACTCACCCCACAGCATTGTTTTTGTGGGAAAAATAGGAGAAGGAAGGGATGTTAGATATTTTTCCAACTCAACTTATGTATAAAAATAATAAAGGCAGGATAAAAAAAACAATAAATGGAGATTTTTGTCAGCCTACAGTTAAAATGTTGGAGGGGGAAAAAATCCTTCCACCTGCTATATTTGCTTGTCACCCAGCTTTTCAAAGCACAGAACCCAAACAAAAACCTATCATTGTCTCCCAAACGTAGCAAGTTTAAAATGCATGGATTTTAACTTCCAGAATTCTGCATTCTAGTTGGGAAATTTCAGGAGTTGACATCCTTGCATCTTAAATTTACCGAGGCTGAGAAACACCTGCCTATGTTAAACATAAAATCTTTGCCTAAATGCAAAAGTTTTATGCTGGTAGATCAGAAAAGCATATGCTAATCCCTTAAACGCACTGCCAAAAACTGAGCAAAATGTACTGATGTTACATCTCAAGTAAGGAATTAAGCTGATTATCCCTGACTCATTTGGCATCATTAAAAAAGAATTGTGGCAATAGTTTTATGCAATGTTTTATGTATTGCGAAGAAGAGTAAAACGAATAGAGTGTCTAACATCTGAAATACGGATTTCAGTTTTCAGAAATGGAAATTCACTACTGTTTGTTAGTAACTCGATGATCTTCTAGGAGCCCTTCGGAGAATCATAGGCAGAACCTAAAATTATGACAAAACCCTGTATTTTCCCCTTATACTAGTTTGTAACCCTGTGATTGAATATATATTCCACCACTTGAATTTCAACCATTTTCCCTTCTCTTATTGCTCTTTCTTTGATTCACCTTTTAACTATTTTGTAGGACAAAGTGTTCTGCATTGGGGTGTTTGAAAATTAACACATAAAGAGAAGAGTTATCTCATTATGCCATTCTCAAAGTTTCCAAAGAGATCCCACAGGTAAGCTCTATGTCAAGTTGATACCCTTACAGGTATATTGTCTATTTTCTCTTTATTTACTTATTTGCTCGCATGGAAGGTTATTTTTTCCAGAAATACTGTCCAGAGCCAGTTTGGTCTAGTGGCTAAGGCACCAGGCTAGAAACCAGGATACTGAGAGAGTTCTAGTCCTGCCTTAGTTGGGCCAGTCTCTCTCTCTCTCTCTCTCTCTCTCTCTCTCTCTCTCTCTCTCTCTCTCTCTCTCTCTCTCTCTCTCTCTCTCTCTCTCTCTCTCTCTCTCTCTCTCTCTCTCTCTCTCTTTCTCTCCACCCCATGTCACAGGATTGTTGTGGGGAAAATAGGAGGAGGAAGGTGTGTTTGATATGTTCGCCACCTTGAGTTATTTGTAAAGTAATAAAGGTGGGATATAAATAAATAAAAATGTTCAGAGGAGATTTATGTCTCCTTATGCAATCTGAGCTTACGTAAATCCTTTTCTAGTAATATAAGATGGGGGGAGGGAAGTTTCAATTGACATTAAAACACATGTTTTGCTTTCTCACATCCTCTCCACCAAAGGAAGGCAATTTAGCTGGATTCACTGAGCATAGGAATGAATCTGGCACTTTAAGTCAATGGTACAATATAAAACTCTTATTTCAGCCTGTAAGGTATAATAACATTTCTCATAATGTTCTCATAATGACTCTTTTGGAAGGATTTGCCCTTCACAACCCCAGCAAAATTAGTTCTTTGCCACCCAAAGTCGCTATGTAAATTAAATAAATAAAATCAACTCAAGGTGTCAGTACTTACAAAGCCATATTCCAAGTCCCAACACCAGCAATGGTTGAACAGCCTGACAAAAACAGCTTTTAGGAAATCCCCAATTAAAATTGTGATGTAGGTCGTCACAGTGTCAGAGACTGTTAATCGTACAAATTCCTGCAAGGGGAAAAAAAATGTATGGATTGTTTTTATCGCTGGACTGATTCGCTTGTGTCCCCACCACACCCCCATTTTCTGTTTAAGTCAGGAATGTCCAACTTTGGCAACTTTAAGACTTGTGAACTTCAACTCCCAGAATACCCTAGTTAGCCATGTTGGCAAGGTTGGACAGTCCTGATTTAAGTAAAGTAGTCAGCTTGAATCTTATACATGTGGGTTTAGTTGTTCATGTCTACAATTTATTTCTTTTTTATCAAATTCATTTCCTGAGTTTCCACTAAAATTTACACACAGTTGGGTAGCACTGGCAAGATCAATGAATTAATTAAATACAAAATAAGTAAATAATGCTAAAATTGTTATATGGCTTGGAGTAAGCAGATTCACTCAAAAAAGTTCAGGAAGTTCCCTTGTGACTCTATAGTCTCAAAATATGGATTCATTTAGATTAATTTTCCTAGGTACATTAATACATTGATATGCTCCCCAACTGTATTTTCCTTCTCTTCCTGTTCAGCTCCACCTAAAGCAATTCCAACAGGGACATTATGGGGAGTTGTGATAAAAACTTAACAACAGCAGAAGCAACTAACATGATTTCAGTATGAGACCGGCTTTACCTGACCAACCATGGTTTCCCAACAAGGGCCTCTGGGAACATCTGCAGGGTTGACCTGAACAGGAGGAGTTGTGATGTTTTCTGGCAGGGTTCCATTGTACAAACTAGCTAGCCAGATTGTCATGTTCTGCTTTACAATCTTCTCTTCTTCCAGCTAAAAAAAGAAGACTCTTTTTTTCCCCCTGGATCGCATATCTTATTAATTAATATAATTCATAGGCAGTGTGAAAAAAAAACTGAATATAATGTAGAAAGAAAGAAAGAAAGAAAGAAAGAAAGAAAGAAAGAAAGAAAGAAAGAAAGAAAGAAAGAAAGAAAGAAAGAAAGAAAGAAAGAAAGAAAGAAAGAAAGAAAGAAAGAAAGAAAGAAAGAAAGAAAGAAAGAAGGAAGGAAGGAAGGAAGGAAGGAAGGAAGGAAGGAAGGAAGGAAGGAAGGAAGGAAGGAAGGAAAGAAAGAAAGAAAGAAAGAAAGAAAGAAAGAAAGAAAGAAAGAAAGAAAGAAAGAAAGATAACCTTTACTGTCATTTTTTACTGTGGGCACAAAGGCACACGTTAAAAATGAAATTTAGTTGCTTGCTCTTAAAGCGTACACATAATAACAATATTTAAGCATACTATTACAACATATGTATAGACCTACACCCTTACATATAAGTAACATAGAAATATTAATCACTGTCCATCTTGAATACATAACGGAAGGAGGAACCTTTATAGTTCACAAACTTAATAGTTTATGGAGCAAAACTATGACTGAATCTGGATGTTCTGCTTCGGATACCACGGAGCCTCCTCCCAGAAGGTAACAAGGAAAGGAGAGGCAGTTTGGCATGATGGTTAAGGCATCAGGCTAGAAAGCAGGAGACTGTGAGTTTTAGTCTCGCCTTGGGCATGAAGCTAACTGGGTGAATTAGGGACAGTCACTTTCTCACCGCCTTAGAAAGAAAGCAATGGCAAACAATTTGTGAAAAACCTTGCCGAGAAAACGGCAGGGAGTTTTCTGAAAACCCCACCCTCCCACTCATGGATGATCCAGGTAACCCTAAACAGGGCTACTGGAAGATTCCTTATGGATGCAAAAAGAGCAGAAAAGTATTAATGTTTCACTGTATTAATGAAAAGTATTAATGTTTCACAAAGTAGGCCTTAACAGTGGCTGTAATTCTTGATTCATCCTTGTCTTCCTCCAGTAGCATTCTAGATCTCTCTTAACCTTTTTCAGCTCCCTCAACTGCTCCATAAACTACGGGGAATGCAGGGAGTGGTGTGCCAATGGAAGTCATAAGGGCTTGATTCTGTCAGCAGGACCATGCAGCAGAACGTCAGATATCCTATGAGTCCATCAGTCACCAATCAAATCGGTCCTACCTCCCTGCAGAGGAGAGTAACATGAAAGAATCTCAAGTCACCAGGATGTGATCTGCACATGACAGGGAATAGAGAGAGTCCCCCCCCCCTTGCAATCACATTGCCACTGCTCTAACAAGAAAGCCAAGTCCAGTATGTGATCATTGTTTTGAGTTAAGCCAGGTACAGATATATTATTTGGTGGAAACATGGGAACTCTAAGCAATGAAATTCAGGGAAAATGAAATGCAAAATTACATCTCACCTACATCCAGGAAATCGTGCATATATTGCCCTGTAACTGAGAATAACATTTCACAAACGCAGTTCTGTTCCAGAAAGCACATGATAAGGCATCAGAAGACTGCTATTTTTGCTATGATTAAAACCAGCTGTCTAGCAGTATAATGTATGTTTAAACTTCTTCTACAAATATTTTAATTTAAAGGCAAATATATTCCCCTCCGATCATAAGAATCATTTCCTCTTTAGCAACTCAAGATCCAAGATGTCATATTTGTATCCCAGCTCAATTTAGTCTGAGCGAATTGCAGTTAAAGCCAGTAAGCCTTAACTAGCATTCCATTGGTCTCAATGTAACATTAATAAATAGCTGAATCAGGGCTTATAAATTCTAACTTCTGAATTTCAAAACTTCAGATCGGGACCTCTTTCTGGAAAGCTGAAAATATAGAAAGTAAAATACTTGCCTTGAGGTTGATTTCATCCATGAGAGCAATAATGAAGGTGTACAAGTTGCCCAGAAAAAGAGCGAAGATGCGTCCCAGCTGCCATCGTAACGCTATTCGGGGATGATAATTTTCAAGGGTGCTGATGACATCAAATAAAGTTGGACAGAACATTCCTAGAAGTGACATGACCATATTCACCTGTGGGAGGGGGAATACAAGTTAAAACGTTTTAATATAATGATCAGGTCCTACTTTTATAGCAATAAATATTTATTCACTTTTTAAAGAAGAAGATATAACAAAAATAGTAACAGTATTTATCAGTATTGTTATTTGCCCTATTGGCAGGGCTTTTTTTCTCATAGAACGCTCAGAACGGAGTTCTGGCACCTTTTTTGGATGGAACCTTGTAGGGTAGGCAAGGCGGGTTGTTTGACATGTGTGAGTTCCGGCACCTTTTTCTTTTACAAAAAAAGCACTGCCTATTGGCTTCTACTCCTCTTTTCTTTGCCATTGAAAGGTGAGAGAATAATTAAGTTGTATTGTAGCTTGTAATCAAAATAAAGCACTAAGAAGTATACCAGTGCAGAAACTTAAAAAAAAAGGTTTTTCTTTTTACTAGAGAAAGGACAGCAAGACAGTGATAGATCCTTAAATCATCAGATGAAATAACTTTGGAAAAAAGGTACTTATCTGATCTCATCAGGTAATCAACTGAATCACTCAGTCAAATACCATATTGTGATCAAAGAACATCAGGCAGGTAACAGAATGCCTAGCCATAAACTATAACTGTGGGGGTTACCTTCCCAAAAATAGTATTAAGAAACAGGAGAAAAAGTCACCAAATTCTCCTACCCTTGAATCTATTGGTTTGGGTATTCATATTTTGAAAAGCACACATATCTGAGAAATGCACAAAGTTCTCACCTGTTTTGTTTTTTTTTTAAATTTACAGGCTTTATATACTGCGGAAATCACTTCCAAGCCAGTAACAAATGGCACCTTCATAGAATTACCCACTTGTCTCTAAAGCATGGTCTCTAGCATTGCATAATTGTTTATGAAACCTTATCTTAATGCATGGATTATATTTTGTCATATTTGAGTCAAGTGTTATTTTGTTTATTTAATGGCATTCTTTATTTTGGGGGGAAATATATATTTTATTTATAAACTGTTTTTCTTAGAAAAGCCCAGTGCAATAAACTATCCTTTTAAAAATAAGCAAAGGTAACATTAAAATTTTTAGCTATGTAGTTTAAGACATTTTTATTTTGAGAAATAAGTTAATAAAGATCCCACTAATCAATGACCTAATTGTTATTAGCAGTAAGATAAGAAACGTAAATAGATTTCTGTTCTTTACAGCTGATAGCATTTTCTCCCACTAAAGGAGTCAAACAAACTGAAATAGGTTAAAGGTTGATGATCAAGGCATCTAGAAATTAAGTTTGATGAAGAGAGATCAAAGGACTATTAGAAGAGATGAAAGCACTCTTTAAATACTTAAGAGGATGTCACATCGCAGTTCAAGGCTGGTTGTTTATCAGTCTAAATTAATTGTCATGAGTAACATGAAGGAAGGTCTTGATAGAAAAAACTTCCTAACAGAAAGATCAGAAAACATTTCCAGAAAGAAGGTGGACTTCCATCCCTTGAGGTTTGACAACTCCTGTTGGGAATTTTTAATTTGGATCCCCATTGTTAGTATAGGATTAATTCAATGGCATACATCAGGGGTCTTCAAACTTGGCAACTTTAAGACTTGTGGACTTCAACTCCCAAAATTCCTCAGCCAGCTGTCTAAGGAATTTTGGGAGTTGAAGTCCACAAGTCTTAAAGTTGCCAAGTTTAAAGATTCCTGGCCTTTGATTTTTTGAATGTCATCTTTCTTCAAACCTAAAACCCAAACAATACAGGTAATTGTCAAATTATAACTACAACTGGGACCAGATTTCCCCTCGCTAAGCAAGGCAGTTGTAAGTAGGTCATGCCCAATTTTATGACCTTTCATGTCACGGTTATTAAGAGAATCACTTAAGCAGTTAAGTGAATCACATAGTCGTTAAGCAAATTCCATTTCCCTATTGACTTTGCTTGTTGGAAGTGCCTAGGAGGGTTGCAAATGTCAATCACATGAGCCCAGGATGCTGCAAACATCGTAAATTTGCCAGTTGCCAAATACCCAAATTTTGATCATGTAACTGTGAGGATTGTAAGTGTGAGGACCAATTGTAAGTTTTCAGTGCTGTAATAATTTCAAACAGTCGCTAAATAAATAGATGCAAGTTGAAGACTATCTGTAACTGAGACTAAGACTTTGCACTTCTAAGTATTATTATGAATTTATATGCAAGGCTGGGATTACAGCCACATTCTAGCATTCTCCAATATTTCAGTTTCATAAAAACATTTAATCTTGTCTGGTGGCCATTATAATATACCTTGATTAAGAATGAACAGCTGTATATTATAAATCACGCACTCAAGCTCATACTGTGTGCAGTAATAAAAACCTTCTCAGACATCCCAGTTGCAAGAGAATAATAATTTAAAAAACCCTACCTTTTGAGTAAATGTATTTTCTTTCTGCATAATTAGTGTAATAATTAAGAGTTATATATTATAGTTATACACTTGCTGGAAATTTTAATATAAGCAATGGCAGAATAATTCAAGTTTTCAACTTACAGGTTTGCTAGCTAGACTATTACTTCTTTCAGTAGCACTAGTTCAATTTGGTTTCTATGTCTTTCCTTTTAAAAAAATCCTGTCAAATAGCCCACGTATGTCAGCTTATGTCTGATACAAAAAGTAAAAAAAATCTAATAATGACAAACAAGGAATAAAATTGAAAATAAAAGAGGAAACAAGATGGTACCTGAAACTTGTCTACTCAAAAATTTGCCTCAGTCAGCCTAAGCAATTCAGTACAAACTGGAAATATCCAATCAACAACAGTCAAAAACAATACTTTGTTTTAGCCTAGAATATAACACTTAACTGGCATACTTATTTCTCAGTGGTAATGAATCATGGCAATCTGATGAGCATTTCACCCTGGTTAAGATGAATAGATTTACCTTAGGTGAACCCAAAAACATTATCTTGTTGTTTTTCTTTTCTTTTCTTTTTTTACATACTGTTTTTCTGTTACTTTCTGTTTAAAACCCTTTCTTGCTCTCAGGTGTAGGGAGTGCAATGCCATTCTAAAATCTCCTATAAAAACAGAGATTTTTAACTTCTAACCATTCTTTCAACTACCTGATCTGCAGCATTCTCTTCAATATAATATGTCACTTTACATATAACATTCTAGAGGTATACACAAAAATCTTACATATATCTCGCAAAAGCAATTTCTGTCTGCTCATAACTTAAAGTAATGTGCCAAAGTTACAGCGTTTAGAGGGATGCGTGGATTAGTCATCTGTGCATTAGTATTAGTTCATTCTTACGTTAACTAAGGTTATATAAAACTTTTCTTAGCACATTCATATTTGGCCACACTTATCCCTAATATCCTTTTTTTCCCAGAGCAACTTGGCCAAATTTTTGAACAAATTTCCCCATGTATTAATTTTGGAATCAATTTTTTGTCTACATTATTTTTATAGCCCTGTATAATTCTAATCATTGAAACTCCAAACCAACATTTCAAACTTTTTTTCTGTCTACAGAAACATCTTATAGAACTTTCTTTTATGAATGATAAAAGCACCGGGACTTTAATACTTTGGATTCAATTTTTGAGCTAATAAATATTTTGAAATATAGCAGAGTTACTATATAATAATTGCTAGCAGAATTCATTATTTATGTATTTCTGCATGGGATGACAAATGATATTCTGCTGGTTACACAACTTCACTTGCAAGTAATCTCTTCAGTCCCTAATGCTGTGCAAATGTTCAATGTTTGCATTAAAACCCATTTGGCCAAGATTTTGAAAACAAGTGACTATACACTGAACAATTCTAACAAATTCTAATAAACCATGCTTGCAACTAGATTTGAAAGGGCCACTAAAGTCAAATAGTTTACAATATGAAATATATTTAATTCAAATAGGAAGCACGGACTCAAGTCTGTCATGTGAAAGGAGCAAAACATGTGAATTGTCTTCATTTGTGATCCTCCAAACCATGTTTATAGAATCATTTGAATGAAACCAGGGTATAAAGTTATGATGAGTGATACAGGTCTTTATACTCTTATCCATGAGTTTGGCATATCATAGAACATAGAATCATAGAACTGGAAGGGACCTCAGAGGTCATCTAGTCCAGCGGTCCCCGACCTTTGTGACTTGATGGCCTGGCTGGGGGAGAGAGGGGAACTTGGCTGCACAAGCAGCAGGCTGGCACACACACACACACATGCAGCCATAACATGAGTGGCAGGCCAGCGCGAACAGTGCACCAGTGCACATGTGCACAGATTGATTTGTGTGAACGGAGATCTGGCACACATGCACATCAGTGACTGCCGGCCAGCTGTTCATGCAAATTGAAGTGTGCATGCACGCTCCAGCCAGCCACTCATGGGGCCCAATTCCAAATAGGCCATGGCCCAATATTGGGCTGCATCCTGGGGATTGGAGACTCCTGTTCTAGTCCTATCCCCTGCTCAAGGCAGGAGACCTTATACCATCCAGGTCAAATGGTTGTTCAGTCCATTCTTGAAAACCTCCAGTGAGAGGCAAGCTGATCAATTGATTAATTGTTCTCACAGTTTAGAAAATTTCTCCTTACTACTAGGTTGGATATCTCTTTAACAAGCTTTCCACCCATTACTTCTTGTCCTGCCCTCTGGTGCTTTGGAGAATAAGTCAATCTTCTCTTCTCCGTGACAGCCTCTCAAGTACTCAAGTACTGGGAAAGAGTTATCGTGTTCTCCCCACCCCCCACTTCTTCATACTTCATATCCATACTTCATATCGAAGTTCACCATCTATGGTAAATGGATTTGCATAATCAGGGGCTTGACCTTATGCTGATTTTACTCACTCATAAAAGTACCAGTCAAATTACCTCATGTTCCCAGCAGTCTGTTGCTGGTTTTCCTGTCAGCCAGCCCAGCTCAACCACAGAGCATCTTTCCCTCCTTCCAATCAGCCCATATACTGTATTCCTGCAACATACCACTGTTCATTGCAGAGAATTCTTGGCCATTTTCTGGGACCCTGGAACCAGACTGTTCAATTCCCACAGATTCAAGATCTCATTATCAGTGGTTTCATAATTCTGCAGTTGTAAGCTAGAACAGAACTCTTGCTGAAATAAGGTGAGCCAACTCTAGTCTTGCACTGACCCAAGACCATCTATTTTCTATATTCCAGATTCAGAATCAAGATCAGTAGTAGTAGAAGACAATCTGATAAAGGAGAATATTTGTGGCTCAGGCTTGAAAGGAGGGTTCTTTGGTGCTCTCTGAGCTTGGTTGTTTTCTTGCAGATATTTCATTACCCAAACTAGGTAACAAACTAGCACTGATGATGTTAACGAGTTTGGGTAATGAAACATCTGCAAGAAAACAATCAAGTTCAGAGAGCACCAAGGATGCCTCAGACAATCTATTATTATAACATTGAGTTACTCTGAATATTAGAGCATTGTGGTCTGGGGTATAAGCACCTCTTCATGGATTCTACTTTTCTCCAACTGGATCCAACTGGATCCAAAGCATTTCACAGTCCTAATAATATCAAGCATAGTATATATAGATTGTGAAACTCTGGTGCTGTAGTTACTAAATATTACATTCCAAATCTGACAAGAACATGTGTTCATCACTTGTAGCAGCAGAGGTGTAATACAGCTGGATTTCACATTTGAGTGAAATGTCTGAAAGCCCAACAAATTTTGCAACTGCATTACTTCAGCACAAACGGTATTACAGCATTACATAGAAACAGTGAATATTTAAGTGCAATTTTCATCAAGTTATTCACCAAGCCGATAGAGTCCATCCATCTTAATTTAAGTCATACATAATTCTCACCTATATTTATGGGACCTTCATAGCCTCGAATTATCTTGTTAATTTCTGTGAAAATTAAACATGAGAATACCCTAGATGCAATCCAAAACTTCTTATGAAAAAATCATTTCAATAACATTTCAATTCCTTTATGTCCACTCTTAAAATGAAAAGCTTCAGTGACAAGCTGTGTGAACGCATACATCCTGGAACAGCTAATATAAATAACAGACAAATTATGACGCAACAGGCATCTTCTCTTCTCCAAGCATAACCTGATATAATTTATTTATCACTACACTCTTTCCCTCTGATTTAATTGTGTTAGACTAATAATAGTAAATGCTTTCCTCTTCAAAATACAGGTAGTCCTCAGCTTATTACAGGTGAGCCCAAAATTTCTGTTGCCAAGTGAGATATTTGTTAAGTGAGTTTTGTCCCACTTTGCAACCTTTCTTGGCACAGTTGTTGAGTGAATCGCTGCAACTGCTAAGTTAGTAACACGATTGTTAAGTCAATCTGACTTTCCCATTGATGTAACTTGTCAGAAAGTCGCAAAAGGTGACCACCTGACCCGGGGACACCGTAACCGTCATAAATATGAGTCGGTTGTCAAGCATCTGAACTTTGATCATGTGTTGACAGGGATGCTGCAATGGTCATACGTGTGAAAAAATAGTCATTAAGGCACTTTCTTCAGTGCCATTGTAACTTTGAACAGTCACTAAACAAACTGTTCTAAATTGAGGACTGCCTGTATTTATTTTTCTCTGTGTAATTTTAGCTAGCTCCTAAAAATCACATCTGTTTTGGAAAATAAAGCGTGCTGGGACGCACTTCGTTCCTCTCCCACCATCCATAGTTGTCAAGGCCTTCCAAGGCAAATTTCTGGGATCTTCTCACAACAAAGTAAATAAGGTAACCACTCCCAGCCAGAGTGCACAAAGCAAAGAAATTAGCCAGAACCCTCAGGAATCGAGTCAGGTGGATGTTCTCTTCTTTCCGACTCTCTTGCTCCTCCACAATGGCTTCCTGTGCTTATTTGACACATTAAAAAAAATAATATATATATATAAGTAAGCAAACTGGGAAGAATCAAGATGCCAGTCAAAAAAAAAAATCTTACAGACAGAATATGTCTTTTGCTCTTCACTAGAGCCCCTGTACATTTAACTTTATTAATGCCCTGCATGTTGCACAATTATTATTAAAAGATGCTACAAAGTACAAATTAAAAAGCATGGACATTTTCAAACATTCATGAAAGTAAATATTCACTCTAATGCTATGAATGGATATAACAACATACAAGGGAATTCAAATATTAAAACTAATTCACAGGACTATATAACTAGTTTGTGAATGAATAACTAGAAGGCTTATGCACTAATTACTAACCTGCTGAGCATGTATGCAGGCACATTTATGTAGATCTAAACCCCTGCACCGTATCATTTTATATGAGAGGTTTGGCTAAGATTTAGGTCAGAAACCCTTCAGGTAGGGCCAAACGTGTAAAACTCATTTCCACAGTAACATTAGGTAAAGGTAAAGGTTCCCCCGCATACACGTGCTAGTCGTTTCCAACTCTAGGGGCCGGTGCTCATCTCCGTTTCAAAGCTGAAGAGCCAGCACTTGTCCGAGGACGTCTCCGTGGTCATGTGGCCGGCATGACTAGATGCCAAAGGCACACGGAACGCTGTTACCTTCCCACCGTAGTGGTCCCTATTTTTCTAGTTGCATTTTTACGTTCTTTCGAACTGCTAGGTTGGCAGAAGCTGGGACGAGTAACAGGCGCTCAATCTGCTACACGGTACTCAGGATTCGACCTTCTGATCGACAAGCTCAGCGTCCTAACCCACTGAGCCACCGCATCCCTGATACAGTAACATTAACCACATAATATTACAAACAGAGAATGCTACATGGGTCTGCTAGAAATAGTCAAAAAATCCACTTTTTTGTCCATGAATTCCAAAAAAATCTAAACCAGTTCCCTTGTTGCTATTGCATATTGACCCAAATCCAACACATTATGGACTGGATTTGGGTCTGTTTGGATTTGGGTCAATATGCAATGGCAATTAAGTGGGTTGGTTTAGGGTTTTTTTTTCTGGATTTCATAGACAAGAAGTGGAGAATCTGAATGTTTCTGGTAGACGCATATAGCATTCTCTGTTTCTAAAATTACATGCTTAATGTTACTGTGAAAATGAATCTTACATTTCAGATAAAATGATAAGGGAAAAAGGTTTACATCTGGATATATCTGCTTCCATACGTGCTCAGCAGGTTAATAATTAGTGCATAAGCCTTCTTCCTTCACTAAGTGGTTATATGGTCCTGCAGAGGGGAAGCAACAAATAAACAGGATGATTCCCTGTATTGTGCCAACTGAATTTCTACATGTTGTCAGTAACACAATTACCTATATTATAAGATGGCCTTCTTACTGACTGATTTGGTATTGATTTCACAGTAATATGTATAGCAGACATGTCAAACACAAGGCCCGGGGGCCAAATCCAGCCCGCGAAGTGGTTTCATGTGGCCCGCGAAGCCATCCTGGAAACAGTGAGGGAACGGCCCCCACTGCTTTGGCCCTGGCCCAGAGACCCTCCTCCTGCCAGAGACCCTCAGATCTGTCCCACTCCTGCCCAGGCCCCCATAGGCACTCTTGATGCGAACGATGTAGAACTGGCCATGCCCACCCAGTAGGCCATATGCACTCTAGCCACGCCCACCCAGTAGGCCATGCCCACCCTGGCCATACCCACCCGGCCCCCTGAGGGCAACCGCAATGCTGATGCGGCCCTCAATGAAATTGAGTTTGACACCCCTGATGTATAGTAATATATACAATAATAGGGTAATATCACTCTTGTCAGTAAAATTCCATTATTCCTACTTATTAGTCTGAACAAATGGTGAGCAAAGATTACCTTAAAGCTAGTAGTTATTGATGCAAATTTATTATCTGCTGTTTCAGGATTGCCAATCAAATAATCCCAGCTGGTGAACATTTTCCAGCTGAAGTTAAAACTTGTATCATCTCCTCCACCATCGTTATGTGCATTCTTTGCCATTCTGAAATGATCAAAAACAGAAATGTGGCTTAAATGATTTCTTTTTTCAAGGAAAAAAATGTTCTAAATATCTCTTTCCAACCCTGTGATTACATGTTAACTGATTTCTACTACAGTATAGAGAGATTTAGGTAGATGTCTTCTCAGCTCTTTTCCTGACTATCCTTTGTTTTCTGATCTGTTCATGGAAAAACAGAAAAAAAGCAAACACGAAGCACACAAATCTTTCCATTGTTTTACTGTGTTTGATGAACTTATCAACAAGCTGAAGAATGTAAGAGGATTTACTTTCAAGTTTCTCTAAATATAGATCAAGATTACCTTGTGGCTACAGTATATGGAAAGTTAACATGTATAGATTACGTGTTACATGCTAATTCAGGGGAATTTCTTCTTGTTATGCCCTAGAGATTGTGCCCTAAGGTTTTCTTTTTTTAATAAAAATACTAAGTAGCAGTTACTTAGCAATCCTTTCCTGTGAGGAATCTATAGGGAAAAAAACTTCTCAGGCACACAAAGAAATGTGGTTAATGTTTATAACAGGGGTTTTTTACAAAAATATATAATTTGTGTGTGAACTTGTTTTTATACTTTAATCAAGTAAGCAATAGATATTGAACAGAACGAGGTAGACTTGGCACCGGGAGATTCCATTTTTCTCTGAATCCTACAGCTCTAGACTGAAATACTCTATGATCCTATGCAAAGAAATTTAGCAAGCAGGGGATTATAAACCTTCGATTCAAACATTCAGTTTCTAGTCAATATTCAACAAAGCAGAGATAACTACAAACAGATTTTCACAGATTACCTTAACGGGGGTGGGGGGGGCTAGAGGATATGGGGAAAGAAATTTAGATAACATTGAGTTGGAACAAAACCATAGGAAGGCACTGCAAGTTAGATGAGCAATATTTAGGATGTCCCATTCCTACTTATCTCACTTTATGGCTTTGGAAATAGTCATGTCTCAATCTACCTAGCTTCCTAGGATTATTATGAAGCCGCAATAGAGTGGGATTTTTAAAAAGTGTTTGTTGCCTGGGACCCCAAAACAGGATATAAATGTAACATAATAACCCAATTAATCGTTAATTACCTGTTTTTAATCCTTTTGAATTACTAGAAACTTACGTGCGGATGACAACCATGAAACTATAAGCAATGGTCCCAACACCAACCAAGAAATATGAAAGAGGCATTCGGAATTTCAGCCACCCAACTGTTCTCTGATTGTTGTAATAGCCGTAGAAAAGCACAGAGTATTGTGCAAAGCCCTGAAAAATTAATGACAAGAGTTCAGAAAAATATATTTCATCACACATGGGCAGATTTTAGCTTAGCGTGATTTAATTTGCTTTTTTAATCACCACATCTCAATCTGGTATCATCCAGAAGTGTCAGGACTACAATTTCCAATGCTACTAAACCTTGGAATACTTTGGGAGATGCAGTCCTAAAGGAACCTGAAGGCAGGACAAGAAGCAATGGATGGAAACTATTTAAGGAGAGAACCAGGCTAGAAATAAGAAGAAATATCCTGACAGTGAACAATTAATCAGTGGAATGACTTTCCTTCAGAAGTTGTGGGTGCTCTGTAATTGGAGGTTTTTAAGAAGAGATTGGGTAACCATGGTATAGGATTTCCTGCCTAAGCAGGGGGCTGGACTAGAAAGCCTCCAAGGTCCCTTTCAACTATGTTATTCTGAATCAATACCCAGTCCGAGCCATGTGCAAAATAATAGCTTCAGAGCTGCAACCAAATATTTATTGCATGACATGACTCACCTACTGTAGCTAATTCTGTAAGTAACTTAGAATCGGAAACTTTAAAAAACCTTTGTAGCCATCCTGGTCCATTAACTCTCTTCTACCTACAATGACCTCTTATCTAAATGGAAATTATGCTATCTATAAAAAACTGAAAATATCCTCTTGGGTCCATTCTATTACACAGGCACACAAGGGAGCTCCCTTGAGCTGAGAGCTTTGATTGGGCTTAAATATTGTGACAAAGGAAAAAGGAACTCACAAAGTATGTCAAAACCAAGGCCTCTATAAATCAAACCCGGCATTTTGGAATATAATAGGAAAGCAATTAAAAATAGGCATATTAAAGCAAAATCATCATGGGAATAAAGAAATAACCTTCTGCAGTGAGATCGCAGATGTTTTCCAAAATAAAAGGGTAAGTGTCCACTCAAGGGTTACAATCCCTGACATAATAAAGAGATTTTCTGCCAAATGTTTTCATTATAGCTAATATTAGTTGCAGTGTGTGATCACTCCTGGATAAAGTCAAGCTGCTGTAGAGCTTGAAGGTGGCCCTAATACAATGATGGCGAACCTTTTAGAGTCCGAGTGCCCAAACTGCAACCACTTATTTATCATCGGGTGCCGGGTGGGCGTGGCCATTTGGGTGGGCGTGGCTGCAGTGGTAAAGGCAGCCTGGGTGGGACTAAAAAGTTCAGTCAATCAATTCCAACTTTGCAAGAACTTCTTTTTCCCGTGAGAAGTTGAAATTGATTGATTGAACCATTTTTTTTTGCACATGGTGGCGGTGGTGGTTTTATAAAGCCCAGCTGAAGGCCTAGGACTGGGGCAACTATGCACGTGCGCACAGAGAGGGCTCGGCATGCCACCTGTGGCATAGGTTCGGCACCACGGCCCTAATAAATAGAACAGAGTTGTTCTCATATGCTGCTTCTGTCTAGGACAGGGATGTCCTACCTTGTCAATTTTAAGAACTATGGACTTGCAAGAATTCCCCAGCCATGCTAGGGAATTAAAATTGCCAAGGTTGGGTACCCCAGTGTAGGACTTCAATGGGATGGGGTAATGAAGAGAGGAACAAAACCTTTGCAAGTGATCTTCATCAATGCTCTTTTCTTGTCCTTTATTATTTCTTCTCCTATTATTTCTTAAAAAAATAGTAGATTAACCTGTAAAAATCCTTCACTTTCATTTAGTTAACTACGAATTTGGTATATTGAGCTATTTAAGGTGATTCATGCCCCAAATCTGCTAAGCCTCATTTGCAATCATTTCCATGATAAAAAAATGAAATATTAATACAGAGCAAGTACATATTATTTGACTTTTAGTGTGGTTATCAACTTCTTTTATCAAATGCAGAGGAGACATTGCTTTAATTGGGGAAATTGCAGAACCAAGAGATGGCCAGTATCAGTTTGGTTGCAGAAAATTGGTAGCATGAGAATTCCCACTACAATGGCCACATAGGAAGCACTTACAGGTAGTCCTCAACTTACAACAGTTCATTTAGTGACCATTTGAAATTACAGTGGCACTAAAAAAAAGTAACTTATGATGGTTTTTCATACTTACAACTGTTGCAGCATGCCTGTGGTCACAGGATCAAAATTTGAATGCTTGGCAACTGGTTCATATTTCTGACAGTTGCAGCGTCCCGGGTCATGTGATCAACTTTTGCAACCTTCTGACAAGCAGGCTGACTTTGCCCACTGCTAGGAGTTCAATCCTGACCAGCTCAAGGTTGACTTCATCCTTTCGAAGTCGGTAAAATGAGGACCAGATTGTTGGAGGCAATATGCTGCCTCTATAAGCCACTTAGAGAGTGCTGTAAAGCACTACTGTATGAAGCGGTATATATGTCTAAGTGCTAAGTGCTATTGCTATTGCTAATTTAAAAAGATCATATATCAGGCCCTGGAAGCATGCCTTCTTTGTATCATACCCTGTGGAATGAGGTTGCCCTGGAGATCAAGATGGGCCTGTTTCTGCTGTTATTTAGAAGAGCTGTTCACCCAGGCCTTGGCAATGTCGAATGAGATCCCGTTTTTTTGTTTCCATACAAGTATGATAAATGAATGAATGAAATCTGTCACCAGTCAAATCTTTGTGTCTCCAACATTTTGAAGGTGCCTGAAGGACATTGAACTGGGTTTCAGGCAATGTCATCTTCTGTTCCTTATTTAAACTCATTTAAATGATTTTACTGTTTTCATCCTTACATAGTTTCCTACTTCCCTACACTTTTCCAGTGTGAAACAACCCTGATCGCACCATGTGACAGAGCATTTTTAATTCCTACTGTTATTGAGAAGCAATACGTGGCAGCAGTTGTTGATGCAACAATATAGATAAAAGGACGTATGCAAAGAGCCTTTCATTCTGCTTCTGTGGATAATAGTTTCAATTTTAAGCCATGATTCCATGCCAATAACCCTGCTGGTGTTTGCCTACAATTAATCTCTGCTCATTATGAAATTAGCTAATTTTGATGCAAATCTTTTCCTCTGGAGGGAACAGATGTGGCAAAGTGGACACGAACTATGGGTTTTACATGAAAAATATGTAAAAAAATTACAATATTGCTGACGGCTCCTGTTTGCAATATTCCAGTGTTATTTGGCTGCATAGATAAAACCAAGCTCTCGGGGGGGGGGGGAAGGCTGGGAATGATGGGAAAAAAGAGATCAACCAACAACAAGGTGCAGGAACTCAGTTGCAGTGGTGATGGATGCACCATTGCAAGAAAGGTCAGGTTAGGGACAGATCATCATGGGGGAAAAATTACCTATGTTGTTGGTTTTTTTTTATTAAAGAGTTTTACAAAAACAAAATTTTACAATATATCCCCAAATCCCTCCCACCCCAAACCCACCCACTTCCCCCCCCACTTCCCAGAGCTAAATACAGGATTATAGTTACAATAATCATATTCTAAATACAAATTATGCATAATATACAATTAACCAAATTCATAATGTGCTTTAACTCCCCTTTAACATAACTACAAACAAAGTACCAATAACAATATCCCACTAAAATCTACTCATAAGCTAAATGGAACTTTTTAGTCCCATATTTGTTCTGAATATAATTTATCCATCTCCTCCAAACTGAAATATATCTTTCCTGTGAATGATCTTTCAAATAAGCAGAAATCTTAGACATTTCTGCAAGATTCGAAACTTTAAACACCCATTCTTCTATAGTGGGCAAACTATCCTTCTTCCAATATTGTCCCACCAGTAACCGTGCTGCTGTTATCATGTTCAACATCAAGTTAGTTTCTTTAACATCACAATCTACAACAATACCCAATAAAAACAATTGTGGAGAAAACTTTATCTTTCTCTTAAAAATCTTTTGAATGTTCCACCAAATTTTGATCCAAAAAGCTTTTATATTTCTACAAGTCCACCACATGTGAAAATAGGTAGCTTCTAAACTACCACATCTCCAACATTTAGACTGTAAATTAGGATACATGTTGGACAAATTCTTGGGATCCAGATGCCATCTATAAAACATTTTATAAAAATTTTCTCTGAGATTTTGAGCCTGAGTAAATTTAACATTTCTAACCCAAATTATCTCCCAAGTGTCCAACGAAATTGGTTCCTGAATATTTTGTGACCACTTTATCATACAGTCTTTAACCAGTTCCGTTTCCGAATCCAATTCAATTAAAGCATTATATATCCTCTTTATATGTGCACAATTTAAATCTCTAATTTGTTTTACTAACTTTTGATCTGTAATTGTGATGCCAACCTTTTGATCTGACTTCCACCTAACTTTCAATTGGGTATATTGAAACCAAGAGTAACTTATGTTTTCTTGTCTTAACTCCTCTAATGATTTAAGTTGCCAATCAGTCCCTTGCAATCTAAGTAGTTCCTTATAAGAAACCATATCCATACTCACTCCCATAGACATGCCCTCTATCGCGTGTCCAGGAATTCCCCAAATCGGTATTTTATAATTTAACTTATAATAATACTTTTTCCAGACACGCAATAAAGCACTTCTAAGAATATGGGATTTAAAAGCCCTGTCCACCTTCTTATCGTAAAGCAAATATGCATGCCATCCATATACCAAATCCCATCCCTCAAGATGAAGTATTCTCTTGTTAGTTAAATTAAGCCAATCACTAACCCAGGTCAAGGCAACCGCATCATAGTACAATTTCAAATTCAGCGCCTTGAGTCCCCCTCTTTCCCTAGCATCTTGTAAAATCTTAAATTTAACTCTTGGTTTTTTCCCCGCCCAAATAAATTTGTTAATACCCTTCTGCCATTGATCAAGGTTGGCATCCTTTTTCAATATAGGTATCATTTGAAACAAAAAGAGAAACTTTGGTAGAACATTCATTTTAACAACTGCAATTCTTCCCAGTAATGATAATTGTAATTTTTTTCAATTATTTAAGTCCCCTTGTACCTTCGACCATAGTGTTTCATAATTATTCTTATACAATTTTACATTTGAGGCTGCAATATATACTCCTAAATATTTAACCACTACACCAACATGAAGACATAATCAATGACAGACTTGCCTGAACAACACAGCTTCTTGAGTTTTACATTGGCTCTGCATTTTAATGCATGAAGAAAAAAAGTCCTGTTTCTGTTCCACTACTTCGCTCTGCTCTGGTCCCCACTTCTTCTAATTCCTAGATTAACTAAAAATGTTGCATTGCAACTCCAGTTTCCATATTTTGCCTCTCTTTTTCATTTCTCTCTATTTTATTGATGCATATCTAGGTGCACACCAATAAAATGCATCTGAGATTATAAACAATAATACAATAGCATCAGTCTCCCTTCCCTGGAATGATCTAAACACAGTGTTAATCTATGCATGCACTGTGTTTTAAATTATTACAGATAAACAAAAAAACATTAGTTCCACTAGGTTGCAGTAAAATACAAATGTAACGCTACTGTAATTTTTTCTTGTGTGATTATTTTATTGTATGTCACTCAGAGTTGCTGGAGAGTTGGGCAGCCTAATGAGCTTACGAATTAACATTGAAAAACTATGGGTGGATTGTTCTAAAACTATAATGTAGATGTATGGTTTGGCTTAGAGGAATATGTGAGCCTGGCCACCATTGTTTGTAGGCAGTGATTGTGAGTCAGCAGTGGAGATAAATACAAATTCCTTGTCGCTTTTTCAACAAGCAGCACAATTTTGTTCTGCTTTCTCATTGGTTTCCTACATGAGATATTTTTTCCCCAAACTGTTTGAGGGACAGGAAAAAAGCAGAAATCTATGACACTGGGTGGCAGCAGCCACCAACATTTCCACTCTTCCATCTATGTCTGGCTGACAAGCCACTCAACATTTTAGCAGGTAGGCTATGATTAGTAGATTTTGTTGCAAAACATCAGACGAACCCTAGGGGCTCTGGAGGGGCCATCCAGATTTTTGTAGCCCAGATAGGGCACATCTAAGCTATGCTCTTAAAAAGTCAAATCATTGTGAGCTCATCTAAGTCCTTGTTCTGTCTTGGCCAGGAACATAAAATAGAGTACGCAAGGGTGCACAAATTACCTATAGCCATGCTTCACTCAATAGTGATGTTTACACAGCATGCTGTACCCGAGTTATAAATCGGATTGTCATAATGCAATGGACATGCAATTCACACAGCATGATAAAGCAGGGGCAGATTTGTATAAATGCAACAATAGTATCATGGATATATTTTACAGTAGGGTCATTTCTCTGCATGTTCTCCACCACGTCTGGCCCACAAAACCCCAAATGGCTCCTATCGGGCAGCAGAGAGAACACGCATCTCTTTACTATATTTATTGAACATCTGTATTTTTTCAGCACAAATCTAGTAGCTTTACTGGGGGTTTTTTTCCCCTGGATATATTCTTTATTATTTTATCAGTTTTTATCCCATATTTTGAATATAATTTCGTCAACTCAAGGTGGCAAATATATGCAATATCCCTTCCTCCTCCTGTTTTCCTCATAACAACAACCTGTGAGGTGGGTCAGGATGGGAGAGAGTGATTGGCCCAAAGTTAGTTGGCTTTCATGCCTAAATCAGGATTAGAACTCACAGTCTCCTAGTTTCTAGGTCAGCACCTTCACCACTACTTTATCTGACTCTCACAACTTCATGATTTCATGACATGGGACACCACATATATTTAATGTAAAGTTCATGTTGCTATTTCGTGCTTGTGAGAAGCACCTGCTGATTACACTTTCTTTCTCTCCGTCAGTTTTCTTTTTAAATACATAATAACTTTATTAAATTCCAACCGCATTCCAACATCAAACCTTAAAATGCAGACTAATAGAAAAGGAAAAGGGAATAAAAGAAGCAAATTAAAAGTGACAAAAATATATATCAAACAAATTTATAATATCTCTCCAGTGTCTTTCAACGATTCATGAATCAGCATTTTTAAAAAGATGCTCTTTTTTTTAATGACAACTCTGTATGGTTGATGGATAAATAGATCCCTCTGAAGGTTAATACCAGGATTTCTGAATTTAGCCTGGAGGAATCCCTCAAGCTCCACAATGTAATATATGACTTTCAAATTGATTGAAATCAGTATCTCAGTTTTACAGAAAACAACGTATTAGTAATGGTCTGAATAACGTGTGAGACTGATTCACCTGGGGCCGTGCTGTTATTTAGTGTATTTAATGGCCACTAAAGAATTTGGAGAAGATCTGCCATGAGAAAGAGCAGTCCTGATTCTTTTTGGTCACAGAAAAATACCATCTCTCTCTCTCTCTCTCTCTCTCTCTCTCTCTCTCTCTCTCTCTATATATATATATATATATATATATATATATATATATATATATATATATATATATATATATATATATATATATATATATGTAGATCTAGAGTCTCGGGTTTCTTCCCGCGTTCCTTTCATCTTCAGAAAGTTGTGGCGACGTTTCGACGAAATCCCATCCGTCATCATCAGGCCGGAGTGTTCCTCCTGCTGCTTCCAGGAGCAATGCGTGGTCTGGCTGTTCCTTTCCTTCCAACTGCCGGTGGGGCTGTGTTCTGACTGGGTGGAGGCGTGGCTGCTTTCTGATTGGGTGGGGGTGTCCTCCGATTGGGTGGAGGCGTGGTTGTCTTCTGATTGAGTGGAGGCGTGGCTGTCTTCTGATTGGGTGGATGCGTGGTTGTCTTCTGATTGGTTGGAGGCGTGGCTGTCTTCTGATTGGGTGGGGTGTGTTCTGAATGGGTGGGGTTTTTTGTTGTGTTGTAATATCCTGAGTGTTGTGATTTGGTGTCCTGAGGAGTGGGCTGTGTAGTGGCCTCCAGAGCTTTGGTTTGGCTCCGAGTTCGAGGACCTGCTATGTATCTCTGGTATGGGTCAGTCAGGTTCGTGTGTGCGTTCTTCTGCTTGGGTGATGGCACTTTTGCTTGACTTGTTCTGTCTTCTGTGTGGGGGAGTTTTTGTTCTGGGTGTGGATGAGTCTTGCTGGGGCTGGTGGCATTTGGGGTTGTTTGTTGGTTTTTTAAATCCTTGTTTGCTGAAATTCGTTTCTCTATCAATGCTGGTTTCCAAATGTCATGTAGGCGGGAGGTGTCGTCTCGCTTGTTCATACTGTCTGGGTGTTTTTCTATTTCAATGGCTTCTCTGATTATTCTGCTATTGAGATGTTCTATTTTGGCGATTGTTTTTGTACCTTCAAAATTGATGTTGTGTCCCGTAGTGTTTATGTGTTGTACTAGTGAAGATGTGTGATCTTTCTTCTGTACTGAGTTCTTATGTTCTTCTACACGTACCTCTATTCTTCTGTTAGTCTGTCCGATGTATGTTGCTGGACAGGAGGCGCATGGGATTTGGTATATGCCCTGGTTTTCCAGTTCTATTTTGTCTTTGGGATTTCTCAGGATGGTTGATATCTTTCTGTCAGTGTTAAATGCGGTTTTGATGTTATGTTTGCGTAGTACTTTACTGATTTTGTCGGTTGTTCCTTTTATGTAGGGCAAGATGGCTCGTCCGTTGTTCTGTTCTTCTTCTTGGATGTTTTTCTGTTTCGGAGTCCCCTGCTGAATCATATTGGTGATTTTGTTTTTTTGGAACTTGTTTGCTGTCAATATGTCTGTCAGGGTGTGTAGTTCTGTTTGTATATGTGTTTTATCTGCAAGGCGTCTGGTTCTTGTTATTAGTGTTTTGGCTACTGAATTTATTTGTGCTGGGTGATGATGTGATTGCGCATTGAGGTAACGGTTGGTGTGCGTTTTCTTTCGGTAGACTGTGTGTCCTAGGGTGCCGTTTTGTTTTTTGTATATAAGTACATCCAGGAAAGGTAACTGGTTGTTTGTTTCAATCTCCATGGTGAATTTTATTTTGGGATGTAGGCTGTTCAGGTGTGTTAGGAAGTTTTCTAGCTCCTTTCTTCCGTGGGGCCAGATCACGAAGGTGTCATCCACATATCTGAGCCACAGTTTTGGTTTGTTTGTAGTCTTTTCCAGAGCGTTAGTTTCAAATTCTTCCATGAAAAGGTTGGCGATAACTGGTGATAGAGGGGATCCCATTGGTGCGCCTTCTATTTGTTTGTATCTCTGGCCTCTGTGTATGAAGTATGTGTTTGATAAGCAGTGTTCTGCTAGTTCTATAATATGGTTTGGTGGTTGGTATTTGCTTCTTATTGTTGATAGAGCTTCTTGGACTGGCACCTGGGTGAATAGTGATACCACATCGAAGCTGACTAGCAAGTCTTTTTGGTCTATCTGTAGATTTTTCACTAATTCTATAAAGTGGTATGAGTTTTGGACATATGAAGCTGCCATTTCTGCTTGAGGTTGTAGTTGTTTTGCTAGGTATTTAGCTAAGTTTTGTAGTGGTGAGCCTATAGAACTTACTATGGGTCTTAGTGGGATTCCATCTTTGTGTATTTTGGGGAGGCCATATAGTTTTGGGCATCTGGATGACTTCTCCCTGGGAATGATTGTTTGTTGGATTTCTTGGCTTATAGAAGTTGATTTTATCTTTTTCTTGGTGGTCTTTTCTAGATAGGTTGTGGGATCTGTATATATAGGTTTGTATGTAGTTTCTTTGAGTAAGTTGGACAGTTTCTCTTCATAGTCTGATGTGTCCATTACCACTGTAGCATTGCCTTTATCTGCTGGTAGTATGATTATGTTGTTGTCTTTTCTTAGGTTTTGCAGTTGGAAGGAAAGGAACAGCCAGACCACGCATTGCTCCTGGAAGCAGCAGGAGGAACACTCCGGCCTGATGATGACGGATGGGATTTCGTCGAAACGTCGCCACAACTTTCTGAAGATGAAAGGAACGCGGGAAGAAACCCGAGACTCTAGATCTACACATACAGACACCCGCGAGAATCTACGAAAACATATACATATATATATATATATATATACATACACACACACACACACACACACACACACACACACACACACACACACATATATATATATATATATATATATATATATATATAAAGGTAAAGGTAAAGGTTCCCCCGCACATGCGTGCTAGTCGTTTCCGACTCTAGGGGCCGGTGCTCATCTCCGTTACAAAGCCGAAGAGCCAGCGCTTGTCCGAGGACGTCTCCGTGGTCATGTGGCCGGCAAGACTAGATGCCAAAGGCGCACAGAACGCTGTTACCTTCCCACCGTAGTGGTCCCTATTTTTCTACTTGCATTTTTAGGTGCTTTCGAACTGCTAGGTTGGCAGAAGCTGGGACGAGTAACAGGCGCTCACTCTGTTACGCGGCACTCGGGATTCGACCCGCCAAACTGCCAATCTTCTGATCGACAAGCTCAGTGTCCTAACCCACTGAGCCACCGCGTCCCTTCCATATATATATATATATATATATATATCACATACCAATCCCTCAGAAAAACTAATGTGGAATGGACTGATGTCCCGTTTGAGTTGCTGGGGTCATTTTCAAGCCTTGTAAATACTTGATTGTTTGGAACTGGGGTCTTCAAACTTGTCTCTTTTATTGACTTTTGGACTTGAAGGGCCAAGTTTGAAGGCCCCTGAATTGGAAGGTGTTGCAATTTTTAATTCTGATGGCAAAGCACAGGGGTGGGGAGCTGCCTACAGAATCAGAGGCTTAGCTTGGCTACTGACCACATGCTGGTTTTCAAAGAGGGCAGGCTGTAGCAAATATTTACTAAAGGATGGACAAGAATTGTACATCTCCCATACACAACTGCTTCCTTCAGCACTGTTGCATCACATTATTTTGGACACTCTAATAAGTAGCTTACTGTTAATCCCAAGGAGTTACTTGCTAAGAGTGAAAAGATGGGAGCGCAATACATGATTAGAAGCTGAGGCTTTTTCCTCTCCTCACTTACTTTCCTTGTAACTGTCACTTTTCAGACTTACAGGCAGAAAGGGCCAAACTAATACAGCAGAATAATTTTGTTCCTGAAGCAAATCTCCTAAAGAGTTTGCCAACATCATGCATTTGTCCTGGAGCATTTTACAAAGAAACCACCCCGGAATCCATTTTATAGCACATCAACTTAATAAATATAAAACGAAGCAAGAGATCTTCCATCTTCATTATACGAAAAGTGTGACAAATCAATCCTGGGTTTTTACTTTGTGTTATGTGAAAGTTCCACTGAATCCAATTGGTGACCATTTTTATTCTTGTTCCCAAAACAATTTTGAATGTTTTTGCTAAATTCAATTAAATATCATATATGGAATTAACAACCCTTAGAAATTTTCCAGTCTTTCAGTTTTATATTTTCCATAAGGCAATAAAACCAACACTGCCTAATCTTTCCCAGTCAAATATCCTCCAAACGCTGGGACACAATTCCCAAATTATAGTCAGCATGCCAATAGGCCAGAAGAACATACTGAGTGTCATCCCACATAATAAGAATCCTCGTTTAGAGAGGATTGCCGTAATGTACCACATGTTTGTAAAATTGTCTACTTACACTGAAGTCCCACAAAGTGGCAAAGTTCATAGCACTTGCTTCCTCTGCTCTTGGCACAGTTTTTCTAGGCAAAGACCCATATGCCTTTCCCATCAATGCCTGCATGCAAAAACAGGGGGGATGGTTTCCATCGTACAGTATTCACATCAATAATCCAACAGTGATTGAGGTCAATTTTTTTTATCATTCCACTATGTTGGAAATTGGATGTCACATATTGGGAATGTAACATGAAATTCAATGTGTAAAATCATTCACCAATAAGATCTCAAATATTCACAAACTTTAGAACTGTTGGCTTTGTATTGGGAAAGGAGAAAGGAGCTATCATCATCTCTTTTTTAGCCAAGGAGTTTTAGGAGACAAGGAATCTGAGCCTTAAATGATCACAGTTCTACCTAGAACACATCCCAATAGTCCCAATAATCTCACTGTTTGACTATTATAATGCACTCTACAGGGGGCTACCCTTTGCCAGTTTTTGGGAGTTGAGGTTGGTGCAGAACACAGGATAGTTCTTAGGGGCCCATATTATACCGCTGTTCCACAAACTGCACTAGGCACCAGTTTGCTTCTAGGTCCAATTCAAGGTATTGGTTCTTCCCTTGAAAGACCTTCACGGCATGGGTCCAGGTTATCTGAGAAAATGTCTCATGCCATTTGCCCATCCTACAGACCCTGTCAGTCAAGGAATTCTGGCTGGTGGGATCCAGGAGAAGAGACTGTTCTACCATAGCTCCCACCCTCTGGAACATCACACATCCCCTTCCCCCAAGGCAAGAATCACACCTACACATTCGGTCTTCTGAAAGGGCTTGAAGACCTGGTTCTGCCAACTGGCCTGGGGCACCAAGAAGGGGGGTATCATTCTAGAGATGGTCAATAGACTAAGATAAAAACCCACCACCTCCCATGTGCATCTTGCTCCTTTCCTCCATACCTTTCTCAATTTTAAACCAAATCTAGTGTTACTATTTATTGTTTTAATGTTTCATATTGGTGTTTTACTAATAGTAAACTGACTAGAGTTGGGCAGTATATAGGTTCAATAAATAAATAAATCAGCTGTGGTTTTTAAAGCATGTCCTACAAAACAAACACATGGACAAATCTATAAAGTTCACTCATAGGAGATGTATATCAGAAAACCTGGAACCCCTTTGGTTAACTAGGAATTGTTTTAGCACAGTTATTTGTGTGAAAAAAAGATGAAGGGAACTTTTCACTTTACATCTGGTATGCCTTCCAAATGCGACATCGGTCTCAGTTAACACAGCCAAAGATCAGTTTATAGAAATTGTAAGTCAGAGATTCTAGATGACCATACGGTCCACAATGCTGTTTTTCTTGACATTCCATCTGGCTTAATTGCAAGATCCATTTGCATTGTATTTGCCCAGTTCTCACAGTGAAGCTTTATGAATCCATGACGTGATGAGGAGCTTTGTTTTCCAGCCAGTTTATTTTATAACAGATACTGATTTGGGCTAAGAGGGAATAACTGGGTCAAGTTCATTCCATGCCTAAGAGAGAATCAGACTTCGGGTTTTCTCATCCTGGTCCAGCTCATTATCCACTAAGCCTCATTGGTTTACAGGCTCCTCACTGTTAAAATTGCTATAAAAATTATTACCGTGCTAAACAGCATAGAGTCTTAACATAACTTAAATCTGAGAACAAGGTACATACAGTATGGAAATGAAACTGTGCTCACCTCAGGCACCATGACAAGACCAAAGGTCAGCCCGAACAGAACTATATTTATTCCATACATCCATCGTAAAAATATGAAGTACGATGCAACTGAAGAGCCAAAATGACCTGTGACATATTCAGACAAAGGCAGATAAAATGACAAACTTTCCTTGTCCTTTAAAAAAGAAAAACCTGATAAAACGTTGAATTGGGTTTAACAAATCGATATATATCAGCAAGTAACATTTTTCCATAATCATATATTACTGTTTGATATGACAAAAAACCACAGACGGATACAAAGGTAGGCTTATATGGTAAAAATTGGGCGGGATTTGGAAAAAAATAGTTTTCAGCATCCTGTATAGGAAGGCATATTTTTTTAATAAAAACTGTGGAATAATAGTAATTTTAAACAGCAGAATGTAAACATTAGAACTAATCTAACAGGTAAGGAAACTAAGATGAACAAGGTTAGAATACAATTATAAATCTACAAGTTTATTCGTGAGCACAAAACTATTCAGCCACAGTCATAGAAATGGAAGGGCAGGGTTGTTGTGTTTTTTTTTGTTTGTTTTATTTTGCTGTCCCTGCATTCCCGTTTAATGGAGTTTTCCACATACACCTCATCCTTTTCTTTAAACTTGTAAGCATCATTCCTTTCCTTAATTCTATAAAATCCCAGAGTCTGGGTCTCTGAGAAGAAGCCTTCACAAAATTATTTCAAAAGGATGCTTTCTGAACAAGAGTAAGGCCAAAATGTCACAGCTTGCATTAGCCTTGGTGCAGGTTGTTCTTTGGGAGAGGCTGATTTGATGTTTAGTGTATGGTTAAGGCACCACTCTAGAAACCAGGAGACCGTGAGTTCTAGTCCCATCTTAGAAACAAAGCCAGCTGGGTGGCCTTGGACCAGCCGCTCTCTCTCAGCCCTAGAAAGCAGGCAATGGCAAACCACTTCTGAAATCCTGTCAAGAAAACTACAGAGACTTGCCCAGGCAATTGTCAGGAGTCAAGTGCCTGAAAAGCACTAAAAAGAAAAGAGGGGAAAAATATTTAACAGGAGCTGAAGAAGATAATACAGGTAGGAATCAGCGTATTTTTCAGTACAGACAATTAACATAGGCAATACTGACCTAGATGGAGTATCAGGCTGAATTTTTTTTTACAAGACAGCTCCTTAAATATTGAGGGAGGAGACTATATTGCAAATATTTTCAGGAAAACTTAAATTCTTCTTTCACCAGGTATGACTCCCAGCAGTGTGCCACTTATTTTTACCAAATGGGCGAGTAGGGGAAGGGCATCAGCCACTTACTTTCAATTTCTTTTATTTTCATTTCCCACGGTATGCAGGCTGTTTTAAAATTCTCAAAATCACGCTGAAACTTCATCCATTTCTGAAAAGAAAGGTCACACCGCACTGTAGCCCATTTGGATAACATCAAAAGCAAAGGAAATGAGGAGGGAAATGACAGGTCTAAAACCTCTCTTCCTATATCCATAATGCATACACCAGGGGTCTTCAAACTTGGCCCTTTTATGACTAGTGGACTTCAACTCCAAGAATTCCTCAGCCTGGCACACTGGCTGAGGAATTCTGGGAATTGAAGTCCACAAGTCATAAAAGGGCCAAGTTTGAAGATCCCTGGCATACACAATCCATTTATCAGAATAGCTTTGGCAGTGATGTCTCTAATACCTCTGTATATTTCTGTTTCTTTCAGAATGAAACCTGGTTACCTCACCAAAGCAAGCTGCTATATTAATTAGCCATGTGGCACAAATGGCATCAGCCAATCTGAGTACAGGTAGTCCTCGACCTACGAGCACGATTGAGCCCAAAAAATTTCTATTGCTAAGCGAGACATTTGTCAAGTGAGTGTTGCCCCATTTTACAACCTTCCTTGTTAAGTGAATCACTGCAGTTGAAAAGTTAGTAATCCAGTTGTTAAGTGACTCTGGCTTCTTCATTGACTTTGCTTGTGGGAAAGTTGCAAAAGGTGGTCACAGGACCTCGGCAGACTGCAATGGTCACAAATACGAAGCAGTTGCCAAGAATCTGAATTTTGTTCACATCATCATGGCAATGCTGGAAAGGTGTTGCCTATGAAAAATGGTCATAAGCCACGTTTTTCGGTACCTTTGTAACTTTGAATGGTCACTAAGCAAACTGTTGAAACTCGAGGACTACCTGTAATCTAAAACTTCTATTTCTCAGATATTATGAAAGACACCTAAAGCAAAATGTTTCTGTGCCCTTTCAGTACCAACACCTTTCATCCTAGAGCCGTGGTAGAGCAGTAGTTAGAATGAAGTACTCCAGGCTAATTTAATTTTAATTTTAATTTTAATTTTAATTTTAATAATTTTAATTTTAATTTTAATTTTAATTATTTTAATTTTTTAATTTTAATTTTAATTTTAATTACTAAATTTTAATTTTAATTTGTTTAATTGTGGGCTAGTCTTATTTAATTCTATTTTAAAGTGTACTTATTTGTATTGTTTTAACTTGCCCTGTAAACCGCCCTGAGTCCTTCAGGAATAGGGCGGTATATAAAATCAATTAAATAAATAAATAAATAACTCACTACTCACTCCAGGAGTTCAGTCCTGAGAGGCTCAAGTTTGGCTCAGCCGTCCATCGTTCTGAGGTCGGTAAAATAAGGACCCAGATTGTTGGGGGCAATATGCTGACTTTGTAAACCGCTCAGAGAGGGGCCGCATTGTGAAGTGGTATATAAATCTAAGTGCTATTGCTATCACCTGAAGCCTGGTAGAGCTGTGCCTCTATCAAAACAGTTGAACTGATCTATACAGCTTAATCCACTTTATTCTGTGAGCATTTCTTTTCTTATTCCTAGCTAATTTACTCTGGATGAATGTACTCAAAACTGCAGTTCTAAATACATGTTGCGGTACTTAATGTTAGTGATCTTCCTAACACTTTGCACACTGTCCTTCTTTGGACTGTTTGCAGTGTGACTTCACTGAAACATCATCAGAATTTAATACACCATTATTCAGACCCTGAAATCTGCAAGAAGCACTTGCTGATCTGATTTATTTTACTTTATTTTTATTTACTTACTTATTAAAAATACCTTGTTATTTTTATTTTACTTTATTTCTTCTTTTTCATCAATATTATAGATTGCGAACAGCTATGTCTTCAAAGTTTATTACAAAACCAGGATGGTGCTTTGCAGTATTTGTCTGATCCTGAATGCAATTGAAGTGAAAATGGAGCCATATAGTCTAGAAGAGGTATCTGGGGAGAAGGGCCTAATAAGCTATTTCAATTGAGATACTTCACAGAGTTGGAATAAGGAGAAATTAGGCTTACTTTCATCATCATCACTTTATATGCGTAAAACTTCTTTCCTTTGCCTTTACCAAGAGCCCCTTCAAATTTTTCCACAAAACGCTGGGCATCTCTAAACAAGTTTTTAAAAGAAAGAGATACATTGATATGGCAGAAATAAAAACATTGTCCTATCTGTTAACATGCTGAAACCAGTAGAAATCAGGGCAAGCTACTGTATATAAACTGGGAGCAAACCCCACACTCACTCGCCATGATGAAGTTGCCTAGTTGGGTTATGAAATGTCTGCAAGCAAATAACCAAGCTCAGAGAGCATCGAAAATTCTACAGTTAAACATACTTGACACAGAATTACTGACAGGCACGTTATGACATGTATGTACTTAGAGCTGTAGGTATATAAAGCTCCTTGAACAACTTGTCACATTTGAAATTGAAGTTCTGTGAACAATCCATTGAACCAAAATGTTAAATAATGCCAAGTGTCATCTCAGCCACTTGAGGTAGTGTCAAAAACACTGGAAATACGGAAGTGGGTTTTCCATGAACACGCGTTCAGGGTAACTTCTAAATAGCACACGATGGACTATAATGAACACTCTGAGTTAGCCCATGAAAGCTTTATTAAATTAAAAGAACTTTAATCTAATTACCAACACATGCTACATCAAAGTTTCATTAGCCCATGCATAATTGTCCTTAAAAGGCTTGGCTTAATAATTCATTGCAAGTGTAGGGTTACAACTCCCAAAGCATGTGGTGTCCAGTGCTGAGGCTGTTTCAGTGTTGCTACAGTGAGAATGAATTACTGAACTCAAGAGGTCACCGCTGAAGTTTTGAATAGGTGGACCAACTTTTCATTAACAGGTCAAGAGGGATTCAGGCATCAGTTCAAATCCCACAAATGAGAAATGTCCTACTGATGTTGATCAATTTCAGCTTTTCAAGTCATCTTTTTTACAAATATTGGATTTTCACAATGCCAGTGTTCAGCTGTGGCACCCTGAAGAGTACGACTGGAACATAATTTAAGGCAGATATTAGTTCACCTTTTCTGCAGCTTGGTTTGGTCTTAGCAAATGGTAGCAATTGTCTAGATTTGGATACTAAGCAGAGTCAGGCCTGGTTAATATTGGGTTGGGAGATCTCCAAGGAAGAGCAGAACTGTCTAGATTGCTGCCAAGAAAAAAAACCACATGCCCATGGAGTCACAAGGAGGCTCGGTTCAAAAGAGAATCTACATCTTACATTTTACCATTTCTACATCTTAAATGTTATGATTTCCATCAAGTACTGAATAAAAAAAAAGCAACACGGATCTATGGGAGGAAGAATTTAAAAAAACAAATGAAATTCACAATTCAAACGACAGATTAATTGCTCCATAGATCAAGACCCTACTTCAAGACTTTCAGTTTCTTTTTCATATTCCAAGGTTTGTTTCGCAGAGTGGAAATCAGCTTCTTTTTCTCTTCCACAGCTTCTTTCAACTTAGCCACTTCCTCTTCTGTCATTTCCTCTTCAGAAGTAGAATCTGAGCTTTGGGGGACAAAGAGTCACAAACCATAAGGGTATAAAAAAAGACAAGACCTTTCCTGAGCATTTATAAGGAGGTGTGGAGGTAGCTCTATATTGCTCAATATCACCAGCTGTATATTATATATAAGGTAAAGGTAAAGGTAAAGGTTCTCCCGCACATGTGTGCTAGTCGTTTCCGACTCTAGGGGCCGGTGCAAATCTCCGTTTCAAAGCCGAAGAGCCAGCGCTTGTCCGAGGACGTCTCTGTGGTCATGTGGCCGCCATGACTAGACGCCAAAGACGCACGGAACGCTGTTACCTTCCCACCGTAGTGGTCCCTATTTTTCTACTTGCCTTTTTACGTGCTTTTGAACTGCTAGGTTGGCAGAAGCTGGGACGAGTAACAGGCGCTCACTCTGTTATGCGGCACTCGGGATTTGACCCGCCAAACTGCCGACCATCTGGTCGACAAGCTCAGCGTCCTAAACCACTGAGCATTGGTCAAATGTGTAAATTCTGAATCAGCAAATGCAAGTCTTGAATACTGATAATAAACAGTGATGACGAAACCCACCTAAAGGTTGGGGAGAATAAAATGTATTAATTTATCATATATTGCTTTTCTTAAAAAAATAATCACACTTGCAATATTTGCAACTTCCCTTGCAACAAAACAGAAACTAAGCAATCGTGAAGAAATTGAAGCAACATCCTGAAAAATTAACGAAAGCCCGTTTACCAATACCTGCTAAAATTCAATCTGGTTGAATTTTAATAGGCGTGCCTGAGTCAGTTCTTATCTGTGAGCAGTGTTGCTCATCTGAGGGATACCAGGAAAAAAAGGAACTCTGTGATAGCAAATGCTTCCTTCTCTTCATCCTATTTTATGCTAAATTTGGACAGCCTTCATGGCTGGAAATTTGAGAAAGTGAAGCCTCAGATATATAGAGAGGGATTTAGATTGGGGAAAACAGGCTTAATATCTCAGAGTCACACTAAGGAAAAAAGATGCGCTACTAAAATATTTCAGGAAAAATGTATTTCCAACATACGCAAATGTAGAAAGAGAGATGAGCTATTAAAATTAAGAACAAATGGAGACACTATTCATAAGAACCTGCATTCAGTATTAATACTGTCACGATCAATCTATGTCTTTCCTCATATAGTTGAACTATAGCTCCCAATATCCCTCATCGTTGGAGGTGCTGGTTGGGAGCTCTGGAAGTTGCAGTTCATCAACATTTGGATGGCACATATCCCCTACCCTTCACGTATGCATCAATAGTCCATAAGTCTACCTGATTGCACCTAGAGCTTAAAATACTGAAGTTAAAAGGCAGAAGTCCAAGACATACCAGGACAAAAAGCTATCCTTCTTCCCACAAACAGAAGCATACTAAAATCTTGATAATGAGCAAACTTATGCTATTATTCCTTACCACATTATGTCTATTAACCAACACCCAGATAGGCAGAAACCAGTAAAAAATAAACCAATAAACCAATCAAGGCTGGTAAATAAGCTACCACATACTGTATATACTGCCAGCAAATTTAAGTTTTCTATCTACTCATTATGTTTCCAGCTTGGTAACGAAACATCGGCAGAACATCAACAATACAGTATTGATCTACACATATTCTCCACTATTTCAATGTGATCCTAAGTGGCAATAGGAGAAGAACCCAGAAAAAAACAGAAACAGGACAAGCAGAGGAGTGAGGCTGCTAGATGGGACAAAGTACTGTATAGAAAGAGTTATGTGTTTGTCCCCCTCACTAAACCAAATGATTGCTTAACTAAAAGTTTCAGATTATTTTATAAAGAACAAACACCTGTTAGTCTGTTGGCTCAGATAATAATAATGCCACCGAGCACTATGAATAAGAAAAGAGTACCTTGATTCTTTTTTTTTCTTGTCTTGATTTTTCTTCTTCTTCTTCTCCTTCTTCTTGTCCTTGCTTCTTTTATCCTCATCCTCTTCGTCATCACCATCTTCCCTGGATTCATCCCTAATCTTCTGATTTTCTCTGTTCTTCCTGGTCTTGTGGGCTTCCCCATCCGAGTCGCTGCCTTCATTCCCACCATCTTTCCTCCGACGTCTCCTGTATCTTCTCCTGCGTTCTGCAGCCGTCTCATCTTCATCTTCATCCTCTTCCTCAGTTTCATTTTTCTTCCTTTTTGATGCCCTTTTCTTTTGCTCAGACTGTTCCTCTTCATAGGAAGGAAGAGAGAAACACTCAGCTTAGTCAGCACAAAAGGAACCTGGTCTCTCTTCTGTCTCTTCATCCCAGATGTAATTATTATTTTCACAGGGCAATCTCATGCCATGAATGCATTGTTTGATAGATATTCGTAATACAATGGTTGAAATATAGGTGATCATTTTCTGAGAACTCAGCTTTATTCTCACATGTTTTAAAGTACAGCATTTCAGTCTGAAATTTGCAATTGCCGAAATAGCAAATTCTTCATAATTGTGTTAGAATGACTAAGCTAAAAATTTTCTCTAGAAGGGTTTACATGAATTCAGTGATCAACTGCGTCAAACAGTGTAAAGTACTAAGGGATATCTAAAGTACGATACTGATAACTTTGTTCCCAAACTAAGCTATATATTGTGTATTTACTCAAAACATGATGTATTTACTGTAAACACTGAAAGTGCTATAATTTTTAGAAATGATTCCCTTCTTTCCTGGCACAACAGCCAACTGCATTTTAGCTAGGGAGTTTCGAGAACCCAGACCATGTTTATGCTCAAAGTGTCTTGATAATCAAAAAAAAAAAGTAAAATTAAGTAGCAGACACAGCAGCAGAAATGACAGTGTAAACCAATTTTAGCTATCTTCCAACATCCTTATAAACTTTAGATACTATTTCAGCCTTCTCTAACCATGAAGCTACCCAAATATATTGCACTACAAATCTTATTATCCCCAGCCAGGATTACTGCAGTTGACGGCACTTTTAGCACCAACACATATGGGAAGTTCAGAGAAGGCTGTGTTTAGAGCTGAAGTTGTTTTCCACAACATAAGTAGTTACCTTCTTCACTTTCAGCAGCATTGCCTTCCTCTTTGTGTCCTTCAATATCCACTGTGAAGAAAAAGCAGATATCTGTACACTGTGAAAACTTGGTGATTGATGACATCTTGTTGAAAGAAGAGAATAAAATTCACATATATTAATTGTTATGTACACCTATGACTTTAATTTTGAGCCCAAAATGCAATCAGTAAAATAGGCAATGTTCACTTTTATTGGGAATTCCCCACCCATCCCATGGATCAGAGATACGAGTTTCCCAGTAAATCATAGAAGGCTCTTCTCTCTTTTTTTTACCAAAAAGCCACAGCCATGCCACAGATCAGGGACTACAGCCACTCTGTGGGGCTGAGTCAGGGCTAGAGTAAAGCAGGAAAGACACCGTGTTTCAATGGGTGACCTGAATTCTTCTCACTAACGTGTTTTGGTCTAAAGCAGGGTATCCATACTTGTCAACTTTAAGACTTGTGGCAGGCTGGAGAATTCTGAGAGCTGAAGTCCACAGCTCTTAACATTGCCAAAGTTGATCATCCTGGTTTAGAGAGAAGTGGGTTCCTCTCTTGCTCTCATCACTCTCCTTAGTAGTGATAACAGAAATGGGGAGAGAAGGCTCTTTGCCCATTAGGTCTCTGATTCATTGATCAACTGGGAATTGGAGAGTAATTGGTGCAATGGAAAGCCCAATGTAAAGAATTGAACCATCCAGGGTCAAGAGCAAAACAGTCCTGGGAAAAGTGCTCCGGAACCAGAGGGAGGGCCCCTGCCTCCAGCAAACTAAAGCAGCCAATAGAAGCTGGGCCCCTGATGATGTCATTAGCACATTACTGTGAAAGTGTTGTAAAGTGTTGTAAAGTGTTGTACCACAAAGCTTTTGCCAGAGGAAGAGGGAAAACACTATTACTAACAAAAGCTTTGTGGTATATAAAAAAAAGGTAAAGGTTCCCCCGCACATGCGTGCTAGTCGTTTCCGACTCTAGGGGCCGGTGCTCATCTCCGTTTCAAAGCTGAAGAACCAGCGCTTGTCCGAGGACGTCTCCGTGGTCATGTGGCTGGCATGACTAGACGCCAAAGGCACACGGAACACTGTTACCTTCCCACCGTAGTGGACCCTATTTTTCTATTTGCATTTTTACGTGCTTTCGAACTGCTAGGTTGGCAGAAGCTGGGACGAGCAACAGGCGCTCACTCTGTTACACAGCACTCTCCCTCTCTTTTAATGACCTTGGAAGACTAACACTGGACAGGTGAGGTCAAAAGCAATAAGAATTGAAATTTAGGTTGGTTTGTCTGCATTTTTAGGAATTTTCTTCTTGAGCTGATTTTTTAATTATCCTCCCTGTTATAAAAAAAAAGAAGTGGCAATGGTTCACTCCTAAGATGTTACATGCTGTATTTTGTATGATTGATTTGGAGAACTAACATCAAGGTGAGTTCAGTGGTGACATTGAGCAAATCACAACCGCTATATGAAAAAGCTTAATAAAGAGAGTTTGGAGCGAAAGCCCTGCTGAGATCCAGAGCTATTTGCAAGCCTTGAACCAGGTATAAAGCCATACAGGTGGGGAACTCCAAAACTGATGGAATGTTTACTGCTGATAGGTAGATACTAAAGGAATATTTGGTGAAGACGAGGGAGTGATTCTGATGCCAACTCCAAAGCTAACAAAAAACTTCCCATAGTAGATGTGGCAAGAAGTCCAAAGCTTGAGGAGGCCTCAAGCTGTAACCCAGCTAGGTTCAAAGATGTCCAAGAAATGTCAAAACCACGCCAAAGAGAAACAAAATTTGTTGTACCAATGGCTCAAGAAGAAAGAAGATGCAAGGGGACAGAATGCAAAGAGCCTGTGGGTCAAAGATCAAGGGAGAAAGCAAGGAAGTGTTGCAGGAAGGCATTTCAAGAATACATGAGAACTATAAGGTTCAGAGAACGAGAGGAGGAAGAAGCAAAACGTTTCTCAGATGCTATCCCTGTCCTTAGGGAGGTTTCAGAGCATATTAAGATTCCCCAATTGCAAAGGAGAAAGAGATCGAATTTTTGTGATTTTGAGAGGGTGGCCAGGGTGTATCCAGGTACTGAGTGGTCCATCAGATTCTCAGTTTGACTGGAAAAGCCATAAGAGATTAAATTTAAACTGGAGCAAAAAAAGTATAGAGGGGAAAAGTTACACCTTCTGCTTCTTGAAACTACAATCCATATCCAAATTCCAACAGCAACCTATGGCTGCTGTAAAAATAACAGTGGAGCACAACCATTTCATGTGGCATTCACTTTGGCACTCAGGTGGTTTTAGTTACACACATGCAGATTCATCTTTTTCTAATAAAATTTAAGACGTCTACATTCTTTCAATCGTACTGTGTTCCATTGCTTTCCCTTTTCACGTCATTTGAAAGAAACTTAGCCCACCTGAAAAATGCAATGGCATGCATTTTCGTTGGTTAAAACAAAGATTTGATTTAAGAGCCTCCTTGCTGCTTTGCTAAACCAAGAGTGGAAGGAATGATACAAATCATGCCGCTGAGAAAAACAGAGCCACGTTACATCTTGTAACACACATACATACAAGAAATACATGGATACATATACTGCATGTATGCAAAGCAGAACTTCTTTCTGGAAGGTCAGTAATATGTTGGCCTTTGGGCAGGAGGGAGGATAGGTGGAATTTGACTATACACTTCCTATTGGAAGAATCATTGGTTTCCCTTATAGACAATCAAAGTCTTTGCAGTGTTTCCCAATCTTGGCAACTTTACAATGTGTGGACTTAAACTCCCAGGATTCCCCAGGCAGCACTCTACTTTAGAGGGATGAGGACAAACATCTTTCAAAAAAATATTTTCTCTTCTGGAATAAAGCATTATCTTTTATTAGCAATAATGCCTTCACTGGTTGTTCCAGAAGGACAATTCTCCTGGAAGTTCTGTAATCTAAAACTAATGGAATGGCTGCACAGTGGATTCAAATGAGTTCAAGCTTGGGGTTTATGATATACATTGCAACATGCACTAAAGCAGTGGGTTCACGTATATATACCGTTTGTGTGGAGACATTGGCGCTCTCTGAGCTTGGTTGTTTGCTTGTAGACATTACATTACCCATCTGGTAACATCATCAATGCAAATTTGTTCCCTGTTTATATATATAGTAGCTTTCTCAGCCAGTTTTGGTGGGAGGGTGGTTTTCACCTTGATAGTTCTTTGATTAGAATATCATTCATCATTTCCCATTCCTATAATTTAAAAAAAGATACTTCCAAACCTCTCCTTTTCCCATCATATAAAAAGTAATCAAAAAGCAACCAACAGAAAGACTTCCTTTTAATGGTTTAAGACCAGGGGTCTTCAAATTTGGCTCTTTTATGACTTGTGGACTTCAACTCTCAGAATTCCTCAGCCAGCATGCCTGGCTGAGGAATTCTGGGAGTTAAAGTCCATGAGTCATAAAAGGGCCGAGTTTGAAGACCCCTGGTTTAAGAAGACAGTTGAAGGCTATAATGATCTCATAAACCACCACAGCAGCTGTGATGGTCAATGATTAGTAGAGATTACTGATATTTCTCTCCTCCCAAAGGTGAAGGGGAGAAGGAAAGAAAAGGTCTTGTGGACTTCAACACCAAGAATTCCCTAGTCAGCATGGGTGTCTTAGCTTGGGTGTCTCATCATGGCTGGCTGAGAAATTCTGGGAGTTGAAGTTGCCAACTTTGGAGACCCCTGCTCTAGCCCGTTCCTCTCAAGTGTACTAATTAAGGATGTTCAAAGTTCTGAAGAAGAAACTGGATCAGTAGATGTTCCCAAATCTTGTATACACAACAAACTGGATTGGTATGAATGTTCACAAAGGAAGGTTAACATCTACGTTTGGACTGAGGGGAATGGTTTTAGTTAAAGGTAAAGGTAAAGGTTCCCCCGCACATGCATGCTAGTCGTTTCCAACTCTAGGGGCCAATGCTCATCTCCGTTTCAAAGCTGAAGAGCCAGCGCTTGTCCGAGGACATTTCCGTGGTCATGTGGCTGGCATGACTAGACACCAAAGGCGCACGGAACGCTGTTACCTTCCCACCGTAGTGGTCCCTATTTTTCTAGTTGCATTTTACGTGCTTTCGAACTGCTAGGTTGGCAGAAGCTGGGATGAGTAACAGGCGCTCACTCTGTTATGTGGCACTCGGGATTCGACCCGCCAAACTGCTGACCTTCTGATCGACAAGCTCAGCATCCTAACCCACTGAGCCACCGCATCCCTTTTTTTGTTTTAGTTAGTTAGTTTTAGTTTTAGTTAGGTTTTAGTTAGGAGACACCATATCAGTTTTCTTGGGGAAAGACTAATTATAGTTCCAACCTTGCCACTGCTATTTATATTATTTCTGCTACTAAATTTATTAGGGGTTTTAGATACAGGGCAGAGCACATTGGGGACAATTTGCCAAGATCCAGCTCAAACATGGAGCTAATTCTGAGCCAGCTGTCAAGGAAACAAGGCAAAAGCTAAGGCAAATGATGTTCTGTTGCAAGGGCAAAATCATCATCCATCTTTCTCTTTGAACTTGGTAAGTAAGACATATCGGAAAGTAAATTCCACTGTACCCAGTAAGTAAGCAGCCACTAATACACGCTTGGTGTTAAAGACAATTAGTCTCAGATAAATTAACAGTTGCAATAAACATTCTGAATGTAAATTAATCAAAACAAGTCCAGTGTGTTGTTTACCAAAAAAATAAAAGTGAAAAATTAGAGAGAGGAGAAGAGAAACTCATCTGAAGAATGTGAATGTTATTCTAGACTTTTTAATTAAATTGAGTTTTGGCACAAGTTTTAAAGTTTTTCTGATCCTAAAAATCACTGACATTTGTATAAAATGAGCTGATGCTTCAGAAAGAAGACATTCTAGTACTGAAACAAGAAAATTCAGAACCACACACACATACACACACCAATTTATTTTTGGAATTAGTTACATAACATTTACATGACAAAGTATATGTTTTCCTTCAAAGAAATAATTATTCTCTAACGTAGTATGAACCAATGTTAACTTGAATTATCTTTTATTATTTTATTGCTTCATATTTTTTAAAAAAATATAAGAGGTGGATAACACAATGGAAGGAATCAACTACAAGTGATGAAATACGAGTGGATAAATGGCAAATCTAAAACAACAACAAAAAATATTTTAAATTATTTCATATCCATTTTATGTTGAATGTTGAACTAAAAATGCTTGGTTAGCACAGCTGAAATCCTTAAAAGGAACTGTAGGTTTTACACAATACATTAAATCAGTTCAGTAAATTCTAGATCAAATTCTAAAACCCAAATTTTGGATGTGGCACAATTCTCTATATGATTATAATCCAAGAATGGTTCCCAATGAGAATTAAATTCTACGATGTGTCTATTTATTTTTAAAAAACAGAGTTATTCTAAATATTGAGGAAAGTCCCACAATTTAGTTATCTAGACTTCCAAAGAGTGAATTAAAGATCTTTTCCAATAAAAGATACATAAAACCTTGCAGTCATTAACATATAAAATTTAATTCGGTGTACTTCAAAGGGATATACAGTTTAGTGAAATTAAGATACCTTAGTTGCAACGGGATTACAATTTTCAAAATTTGCTCCATTCTACATTAAATTATTTTCCGATACTGTTTAACGTTACAGCAGATACGATTTATATTAACCATACGCAGGATGGAAAACAATGTAATTAAAATATACGATCTGGTTTCTCGTGTATTTTTTTTTCTCAGAAAGGGTATGTCTTCTTTTCCATAGTAGGCAAAATCCTGATCCCAACTAGCATAATTAATTTACATGAACAATTTCCTAGAAAGCCAACTTGTAATACTATAAAACCAGATGACTTTCAAAGGAAAAATACTCTGCTGATGTTAGCAAGCTGGGAAAACTAACATTTCTCCCCATCTCACGACTGCCAAATTGCCTTGTTGTAATACAATATATACAAAGTCATGTGTGTACTGAGCCTTCAAGCTGAGCCCAAACTGTGTTTTTTTGCTTTCTTCTCTTCCTCTCTTAGATGGACTGCAAAACAAGGAACAGCCATGTAGAGTTTTCATTTATAAGTAAGGAGTGAAAAGACAAAGCAAAAGCTGTATGACCAAAGTAAGCTTCAGAGGCAGAGCAAGTTGTCTCAAAGAGAAGTAGGTGTCAAAAAGGAGTTTCCATATAACCTGCTTCACACCAGGATTGTGCACCTAAAGACTGCAGGAATAAGATGTATAATTAAAATTGTCATTACCATTACTTGGGGAGGCCGTTGGCTTCTCACGTCTAGGCATGGTGACTGTATTTCACAAGAGTGGTTTTCCTGCTGCCTGCATTGGCAATTATCAGGATAAGTAGCTCAAGATAAAGTATCTCACATATCAACATAGTTTTGTCTGCCAGTGAAAGGGTCCTACTGCAATTTCATTCTCTGAAATTGAAGAAGGGACTAATTTCCCTGGTCATTCATTTTTCATGAAAGTTTAGTTTATCATTTAAGGGCAGCATAAAAGGGTCAAGAGAGTTGAGGCATTTCTCTCACCAACAATGTTTTCTCCCACACCCCTCGAATAGAATGAGAATACTACTTCTGCTACGTTAGGAAAGTTTCTAGAAGTTGGCATGGAAAGACGTAGCAGATTATACTATAAGAATTCTCTACGAAGAAAGAATCAGAGGAACTCTGAAGTCATTTCCTCACTAACATCTTCCAGTGCCTTCTAGAGCTTTCCAATCATTGTTGTGCCAAAATAAGAGTCCAGTAATGAGGACAGGCTTCATATCACTTCAACAATAGCTGAGTGATGTTATAAAGACATTGTAATCACTAATGGTGAAATGTCACCAGGCACTGTAAATGATACAGAATAAATTAAAACAGTGGTTCTCAACCTGTGGTCCACCAACCCCTGGGTGGGGGGCACAAAGTCATCACAGGGGGTCCATGAAGGCTTGAAGAAATGTTATGATTTAAATCTTGAGTTAAGTCTTGGGGGCCCGCAGCCATGGTCCGTGGCCACAAAAGGTATTTAAAAGGTGGTCTGTGGTGAAGAAAAGGTTGAGAAACACTACGTTGGAAGATCATCCATTATATATCTAGTCTTGCATAATGTCATAAATGCAGTGTTCTTCACATGGATATTTGTCATCATGACAGGCATTAAAACAAGATTCCAGGTCAGTGAAAGAGCAGATATTCTACATACATGAGTTAAAAAGCGCTATCAATATAATTATTTTCCTAAAGACTTTCCTAAGACCCAGTGATGTTATCTTAATTTGATGCTCTCCCAAGATACTGACTTTGCAATCCAGAATTCCCAGCTGGTAGCACATCTGTCAGGTTCTGAAAGGCCCCCAGACAAAGTAGGCAATATGGCAGGGATGCACAAATGTGTAGCTACACTACAACTCTCAGATCTCTCAGCCATACTGGCAAAGCTGTTTGGAGTCATCTGTTACCAACATCTAGAGGATCATATATTCCCAGTCCAGCAGTACTCAGAAACAACAGCCTGACTCAGTACAAAACAGTTGACTGAGTTTCATTCCCCACAGAGCAGGCTGGCAGTTTTCTATTCTTCCAAATACATTCATGATCATGATTTAAGTAGGACAACACATTTAAGATTCCAAAATAGCCAAAACAAACATATCAAAACAGCAAGACCAAGAAAAATCAGCATTTTATTTGGTTCATTTTGATTTTGCCAAAATAAACCTTTTTTCCCCACAGGAAAGAAAAAAAGAAAAAAACTCTAAAAAATAGCAAAGAAATAAAGGCAGGATACTAAAACAAACAAACAAACAAACAAATACTAACAAAACTAAAAGATCAGTCTATTTAAGAAAAAATATACAGTATTTTGAATGCTAAAGTCTTAAAAAAAACTAAGTGTATATTAGCAAAAAAAAATTGCCTATTCCTCTCCAAACCAAACCAAGACCCAATCTTAGTAGAATTTGATAGGAGAGACAGTCTAGAACTTGCAGGACTGTAGAGTAGACTAAGAATATCCCAGGAATTTCAAGTAACTGAAATTTGTAGCTACTACTATATGTATTCTTTTTCTTATGGTTTTCATCCTCCACTGATAGACCCCTATCGCTGAAAAACACCGGAGTCTCTCTAATCATTATATTATGGGGGATTTAAGAATCCTGGAAAATTGCTATTAGGAAGTAGTAGTAGTAGTAGTAGTAGTAGCAGTAGTAGATGTTGTAGTGACAGATACCCATGCAATACACACACACACCTTCTCTGCCCATAGGAAGGAAACTCATTGGTCAGTGCTTTCCTGGAACAGAATGGTGGGAGGGCACAGCAAAAAACTGTCCAATGGGAGAGCATTGCAGCCTGCAATCTGGACTGAATCCTTTTAAGCATCCTGCATACTGCTCAGTCCAGATAGGTTTTTTTCTTAAACCAGGTTAAACCTGAACTCCCATGATCACAGGACAGGAACAGTGCAGCTAAACCACCTAAATTGCTTTGATGAACAGATGTGGAAAATTTGGAAGTGAAGCCAATGGTACTTAGGGGAAGCAGGAACTCCTTTCCTGGTTCACACATCCCCCAAACCAGAATGTGTATGGGTGATTGTGAATTTGTCTACTTAGCATTATCCATTAACTGTGGCTTACTCAACAAACCACCATTTAAACAAATGGGAGTAAAACAATAGCACATAGCTTATGGCCTCAGCCCTCAGAGCATTGTCTCTCTACCTACACACAGCTTCCACCAGATTTTCCACCCATTTGTCTGAATAATGTTCTTACATAGATCTTCTTGTGGGAGGTTGGGTTGCTACTTTGTTGTTGTTGTTGTTTTGTTTGCTACAGCAACACTGATGTTACCTAGTCAAGTAATGAAATGTCTGCAAACAAACAAGTTCAAGGAGCACCAAGGAATCCATATAGTTTAAGGATCTTAGTTGCCTTACTATGTGATACATTTTATCTATAAGGGCAGTGCTTTTTTGCAAGAAAAAAGGTGGGAAATTCACATCTTGTTAATCTTTTATTTACCTTTCACACATAGTCAATCACCCACACACATCAGTTGTGTAACGAAACATAACAGTCGCTGCCCGCAGTAAGCACTCAGCGTGTGACCACACGACCAATCACAAGCCGAGCAGTGCCACAATCCAAGCAGCGCCATTACAACCAGCGCAGACGAAATATACATGCATCAGAATTGAGACACAAGCAGCTCACATGCACCATTTTAACGATTTTGTTGCCGACTGGCTAAGCTCAACAGAGCGATTCAAGTCCATGTGGACCAAACATCAAATGTTCATAAGTTACTTTTAAAACTTGTAAAATCTGTCGGAAAAAGGTGCCAGAACTCTATTCCAGTGCATTCTGTGACAAAAAAAAAGCACTGTATAAGGCAGGGGTCAGCACGCTTGGCTCTTTCATGACTCGTGGACTTCAACTCCCAGAATTCCTGAGCTAGCCATGCTGGCTCAGGAATTCTGGGAGTTGAAGTCCATGAGTCATAAAAGAGCCAAGGTTGCCGACCCCCTGGTATAAGGGAATCATTCCTGCTTGACTTTGGTTAGACTTCTGCTCTGAATATATACAGTCATTGTTACATTGCCATATATTCTTCAATCCAACAACGGTCATCCAAAACTTCATTGATAACCAGTACACCTTGTGTAGCAAAGTGCTACATTAGTATACCAAGGTGTACACATAACTGCTCACACTGATGCATTCTGTAGCTGTTGAGTAGTCTTCAAGGACAGCCCCATGCGAAGCACATTTCAGTAACCCACACATGAAGTGAAGAAGGACTCTCTATCCTTATATATCCTTATTTGGTATATCCCTATGCCAAAGGGTCACTTGGCACCCAAGATGAATCTATGTGATGCTCTCCTGGCTGATAGCCAAGTGACAATTGTTTTACTTTAATTGTTAAGCATGAAACCACAATGATTTGGGGAGGAGTAGAGGAAGGAAGGAAGGAAAGAAAGGAGGAAAGAAGGCTCCTAAGCATGTGCTATTTTAGAATTCAAATTCTCTTAAACCATTGTCCCATCATTGCTACTGAAATAAAATGGAGCATTACTTTTGCTCCTATGATATTACTCACAAGTGCAAATACTTGTGAGATGTTAAAAAGAAACGCAATAGGTTTAAAAGTTAAAAAATATCTTTTTAAAAAAGTCCATGCCCATTAGGGCAGGGAGGGAACTTCTCTCATATGGTGATGTTTACAAAATGGTTCTGGCTGCCATTTTGCCATATCTTTGGCAAGTGAGGTTATTCAAGGACAGCCTTCAGTGAAGTCCCCCAGGTGATAAATAGGGTCATATGGAAAGAGGCAGTCTAGTACAGGTAGTCCTTGACTTACAACATAGTTCATTTAGTGACTGTTCGAAGTTACAACTGCATTGAAAAAAGCGATTTATGACCGTTTTTCACACTGACGACTGTTGCAGCATTCCCCATGGTCACGTGATCTAAATTCAGGCATTTGGCAACTGACTCATACTTATGACGGTTGCAGTGTCCCAGGGTCATGTGATCACCTTTTGCGAACTTCCAACCAGCAAAGTCAATGGGGAAGCCAGATTCACTTAACAACCTGTTGTACTAAGTTAACAAGTGCAGTGATTTGCTTAACAACTGTGGCAAGAAAACTAAAATGGGGTGAAATTCACTTAACAAATGTTTATCTTAGCAGCAGAAATTTTGGGCTCAGTTGAGGTTGCAAGTCAGGGACTACCTGTAATAGGAATCAAAGAAGAGCTAGCTCTGATTTCCTCCTGCTAGGTCGGAGGAAGAGGAGATTGAGAGAAGGAGAGAAGAGCAAGCCAAAAAAAATCTTTTTTTAATTAAATGTTATTTTCTGAACACATGTCCAGCAGGTGTTACAGTTTTAACCAAGGCCAACAGGATAAAAAGATAAGGAAAACAGAACAGCTGTCCTTTGACTATTAGTAATCATTAAGATAGTAAGCAGACTCAGGAATTACCTTGACTTACCAAGGTTGAGTCCCAGTGCCATTACAATGGAACTGATGCCTGAAATATGTTGATTAAGTAATTAAGTGATATTTAAAAAGAAAAGAGTAACTCATCTGAAGATGTACCGAGGGTTTTTTTTAACATATCCCATGCACCCTCAGTGTTAAAGAGCAGATAACACGGCAAGATATTTTTATTTGTGGCTAAAAAATGTTAATACAAATAAAACAAAAGGTATACTTAAAAGCCATTAAAACTAAAAAGGAAAATGACTAAATCAAGTATGCACTCCAGATACAATAATGATTACATCTGTACAGAAATTGCTACAGCTCCCTTTTTGGATAACAAACTGAATCATGACTACACGGAATCGCATTGTCCAGTCTCTCCTTCAGACTGATAAAGATCCAAGTCAGACACCCAGCAGAATCACATTTCATCAAACCAAGCTTTGATATATGATCCACAATTGTCTTCTTCAGAACACATAATGAACGTTTTGGCAACAGTCCAGGCTTGCCGGACTGGTTCTTCCTAAATACCTAAATTCCATATTTGTGGAACATAATTCAACAACTCACTGACATATTTAAATCATAATTTCATTATAAGATCTAGTTTCAAGATAGTAAGAATATCCAATCAATAAAAGTCTACCAGGACATCGAGGAGCCCACAATTTTTTTTAAAGTATTTTCTTAAAATAAATTAATTTGTTGTTAAAACAGAATTGTTGGTTTAGTTCCTTTTTTTAAAAAGGCTGTCTGTAATATGTTCAAAATCAGAGTGGTTTCCAAGGCAACCAGCTTGTCTGGTCCAAATAGAGAGCAGAACCAATGTTTTAATGGATCTGGCGCCATTCTACTTTTCCTAATCTTTCCAAAATTGTACTAGTAGCTTTAAGAATTGGCTGACTGAAGGTAATTATTCCCTTCAATTCATACTTCCCAAGCAAAGAAAAAAAAATACTCATCCTTTAAAATTTATGGATTATTCTTAAAGAGTCAGTATTTCATAAGAACAGGATTCAAATTTTAAATTCCTACCCAATTCTTACCCAAATTTTAAATTCTTATTACAAAAGAATAACTTTCCAGTTGGGCCTTCCATAGTGATCATGAATATAATTTTTGTTCCAACACAATGCAGAAGTTAGCAGATATGCTCAAGTAATAACTAAAAATGAGGAAAAGTAAAACATGCATCTTATGTGAAAAGCATGGAGATTTACCATATTAAAGGAAAAGCCTTGGAGATGTACCATTTTCTAAAAATTAATATCAATAATTTATCAGTTTGTTAAAAGTATCTAATATAGATGTTCCTTTTGGAATACTCTTGGAATTTTATGACATATTTTGTGGCAGTCATTAAGCAAACATGATGGTCATAAAGCAAACACCACAGTCGTTAAGTAAATCCATTCCCTTTTTTGCCAGAAACCAGAAGTAAATGCCAGTTTCCCGTAAAATTGTTGCAAATTGCAGTCGCCTGTTTGTGGGACCCTGCAAATGGTCACAAATGCAGGTCAACTGCCAAGTGTCCAAAATGGGATCATATCAACAAAACAGTTGGAACTTTAAATCCAAGTCATAAGTATCTTTTTGTGAGTCTGACAGAACTTCAAATGGTCACTAAGCGTCTAGTCGTAAATCAGGGACTGTCTGTACAAAAGGCAAAATGTGAATGCTTGTTGAGTTCCAGACATATATAATCTCTGTTTATATAGGTAGAATAATCTCATTAATCTCAAGGAGGACGGAAATAATGAAAACTTAATCTAAAAATACACTTGGATGGCAATCTGTTTTGCTTCTAGCGCTTATTAGTACCAACAGTATCTAATTAATACTATTTCAAAGGTTTATTCCATTTATTTCTTTCCTTGTTATTCATATATCCTATTTAGAAACTCCTGACCTCCCTCACAGAACAATTCTGGGCGGCATACAAATAGACAGAAAAACAGAAACATCATATGCCTTATAAGAAGCAGTTTTTAAAAAGAATAAAATAATTTTAGTTTACCATTCCAACAAGGAAGGGCTGTTTCATATTTCTTAGAAAGTGTTGCTTTGTACTGCTGTAGTACTCTAAAGCTCCTTCTCCTCACTAATTCAGAAATAACGACTTCATGTAACAATAGCTGTTTTATGAACTGTGCCATTCTTTTATTATAAAGGACGTCTGGAATAGAATTACCCTTTCCTCACCCCTGCAATAACAACCCTCTCTTGTGCTCTAATCTGGCCCTCTGCAAGGAAGCATGGAAACGTAGAAAACCCTTTAGCATTTCTGTTATCACCAAATATTTTTGTAGTATCGCTTTCACACACTTTGCCGATTCCCTTCTCTCTGCCTTACTTCATTGCTAACCTCACACAGATATTGATTGCATGAAAGAAATTTGGCAGCAACGGAAAAACCAGGAGATGGCATTAATTGCCGCTGTTGCCGTGAAATAATCCTGCAACATCATTCTCCATGTGCTGACTCGGAAAGACGGGAGGTGTATCTCAACATTCGGGAAGAGCAGAACGTAGTGAGGCCATGCTCTGATGCGTATCTATGTGGGATAGTCAGGGCTTCTATTTTGAACTCCGAGGCTCTTTCAGTTCCATTTGAACTTGGAGAGCCAGGGAGCTGACCTTTCAGAAGGAATCCAGATATTGTTAGGGAAACATCAGGTGCAGAAGAAACATGTGCTAACTCCAGAGAGATGGGAAGGAGCTGTTATTCCACCACTCTCTCTAAGACACAGACAGACATGCAAGAATCTGTTATTATAGCCTCTATCAATAAAGTACAGGTAGTCCTTGACTTACGACCCTTTGTCAGGGACCACTTGGAGTTATAACGACACTGAAGACAAGTGACTTATGAACATTTTTCACACGACGGTTGCAGCATCCCCACGGTCACACGATCAAAATTTGGATGCTTGCAGCTTGCTCACATTTATGACAGTGGCAGTGCCACGGGATCAGGTGATGTGATCACCTTCTGCGACCTTCTGACAAGCAAAGTCAATGGGGAAAGCCAAATTCATTTAACAACCGTGTTACTGACTTGACAACTGCAGTGATTCACTTAGAACCGTGGCAAGAAAAGTCGTAAAATGGGGCAAAACTCACTTAACAACTGTCTCGCTTAGCAACAGAAATCTGGGGCTCAGTTGTGTTTGCATGTTGAGGACCACTGGTGTGGCTCTGTACTTCCTATGGAGCTGTTTCCTAACTCAGTCTGTCTTGAAGGACCGAAATTAACAGTATATGCATGGTAGAGCTTTTTCATTATTATTATTTTGTCCTGCTCTGGTCATTTAGTCAAAATTGTTAAATAAGCATTGTGGAGAAGGGTGATCCATTAGACACTGAACTGTCCAATTTGAAAAAAAAGAATACTGCTTTCAGAGATGAAGCTCACATATGCTCTTCCTACACAATTCAGAGAGATCCCTGAACTTTAAGCACTTCAAAACAAAAAATTCTGGTGAAAAACATCACCAATCTCTCTCTGTGTCAAGGCAACTTTGCAACTGTCTCCTCTGTTCACTGGATTTTAGAGAAAGTGACCTTGTTTATATTTAATCTGTCAGAGATCAGATTTCAGCCAGTACTTCTCAAATGTGCTTCTGGCACCTTACCTTAAAAACAAAACAAATAAAATGCATACTTCTGCTGGGTTATGACGAACAGATACTATTTGCAGCTGATGTAAAACTCCAGTGTGGCTCAAGAGTGTTTATTTAATGTTCCTGACTATTAAAGAGAATTTTTTTAAAAAAAAAAAAACCTTGAGGAGAATCCATCTGGGCCATAAGGTAGTTAAGTTGGAGATTATAATCAGCACTCTTAAAGCGAGAGTCTCTTCTGTCACTCTCTGGACAGCTTTCAATAAGTAAGAAGGCCAACATCTCCAGTTACTCCTTTCCGATGTATGGGAGGAATGGATGACACTGAAAGGTGTCTGAAAGACATAAGAGTCAATCATTACATTAAACTGAGACAAGTGGAATAAAACTCCTCACCGTATATATAAAACTCAGCAAATTGGAAATTAATCAGGAGCTAAGCCCACCTTCTTGAGGACCCATGATGAAATTTGAAGTCAGAGGCTAGCTTTTAAAAGTTCTCCCTTCATATAAATGAGATAGACAGGGAAGGATTTTGGAGGAAACAAAAGTGGACCTCTTGGCTTATCTTAGGAATCCTATCCAGAAGTATCAATGGAGTCAAGGTCAAAGAAATTGAGATGGTGGTCAAAACCATGCGATCAAAGCCACAATCTTTGTACATGGGTGCAAGATTTATTTTTATTATTGAAGAAAATTTATATGGCTGCCTAACTTACTCTCAATGACTCCTGGTGGCTAGCAAGGATAAAAATCCATTGAAAAAGCAATAAAAAAGCAATGAGCACCTACCCGCTGGTGACAACACTCAAACAAGCCATTTGATGGGCTCCATCCTATTCCAGGGTCTCCAGGCCCATTGGCAAAACTATGCCCTTAGGGCCTTATGAAAGAGTATCTTACTCTTATCTCTGCAGGGATGATGTTCCATAGGGAGGGAGCCACCACGAAGAAGGTCCTTTTTCTCGGTTTTGCCAGAGGAACTTCCTTAGGAGAGGGAAACTGTAACATTCCCTGCCTCCCCGCTCTATTGGGTATTAATATTTAAGGTGCTGGTACTTACCTTTAAAGCCCTACATGGCCTAGGCCCGGAATATTTGCAGGACCGTCTGCTGCCGGGAACAACTTCCCATCGTCCTGTACGCTCACACAGAGAGGGCCTCCTCAGGGTGCCGTCGGTTAGACAATGTCGGCTGGCAACCCCCAGGGGGAGGGCCTTCTCTGTGGGAGCGCCAGCCCTATGGAACCAACTTCCCCTTGAGCTCCAGATGGCCCCGGATCTCCGGTCCTTTCGCCGTGGCCTTAAAACATTCCTTTTCCATCAGGCTGACCTGGTTTTATTTATTTATTTATTTATTTTATTTATTTATTTGTTTTTATAAACCGCCCTTCTCCCGAGGGACTCGGGGCGGTGTACAGAATAAGGTAGGTATACAGAATGAACAATAGTGAAAAAAACAATAGTAAAAAACAAACTGGGACCCCAATTCGAGCTATCAGGCCAGGCCGGACTGCTGGAACAGGTAAGTTTTTAAGTCGTGCCGGAACGTGCGGAGGTCGGGGGCCATCCGGATTTCAGTTGGTAAGCTGTTCCAGAGGGCTGGCGCACCCACTGAGAATGCCCTCCCCCTGGGGGCCACCAGCCGACATTCCTTGAGCGGTGGCACCCTGAGGAGGCCCTCTCTGTGGGAGCGCACAGGATGGTGGGGTGCTGACATTGGCAGAAGGTGCTCCCGTAGGTAGTCCGGACCCATGCCATGTAGGGCTTTGTATGTCATTGTTAGCACCTTGAACTTCACACGGAAGGCAACTGGAAGCCAGTGCAGCGCACGGAGGAGAGGTGTGATATGGGAGTATCGGGAGGCTCCCAAGAGTGTCCGTGCTGCTGCACTTTGCACCAGTTGAAGCTTCCGAGTGGATCTCAAGGGCAGCCCCATGTAGAGAGCGTTACAGTAGTCTAGGCGAGAGGTCACAAGAGCATGGGTGACTGTACGTAAGGCATCCAGGTCCAGATAAGGCCGTAATTGGCGAACTAGTCGAACCCGGGAGAAGGCCCCCTTGGTCACAGCTCCTATGTGATCTTCCAGGGAGAGCTGCGAGTCGAGGAGGACACCCAGGTTGCGGGCCCTATCAACAGGGGGTAGTAACTTGTCCCCGATGTTAAGGGATGGGATGTTCTGAGTATCCTGGCTTGCCGGTACGTACAGCCATTCAGTCTTGTCCGGGTTCAGTTGAAGCCTGTTCCTCCCCATCCATTCCCGGACCGCTTTCAGGCAGCGGGACATCACGTCGAGGGCATCACTGATGTTGTTTGGAGTTGAGATGAAAAGCTGGGTGTCATCAGCATACTGATGGTACCCTACTCCAAAGCTGCGAATGATCTCGCCCAGCGGCTTCATGTAGATGTTGAACAGGAGAGGCGAGAGGACCGACCCCTGAGGGACTCCGCAAGCGAGAGGCCTCGGGGTCGACCTCTGTCCCCCTGCCAGCACCGACTGCGAGCGACCCTGGAGAAAGGAGGAGAACCAACGCAGAACCGTGCCTCCCACTCCCAGTCCCCTGAGGCGTCGCAGCAAAATACCATGGTCGATGGTATCGAAAGCCGCCGAGAGGTCTAATAAGACTAGGACAGAGGAATGGCCCCTGTCCCGGGCTCTCCAGAGATCATTTATCAGAGCGACCAATGCCGTCTCCGTGCTGTAGCCCGGCCTGAAGCCCAATTGGTACGGGTCTAGATAAACCGCTTCATCCAGGATCTGAGGGAGTTGGTGCGCCACCACGCTCTCAACAACCTTCGCAAGGAAGCGAAGGTTGGAGACTGGACGAAAGTTATTCAATGAGGATGGGTCCAAGGTGGGCTTCTTGAGGAGAGGTCTCACCACCGCCTCCTTCAAGGCGGTGGGGAAGTGACCCTCACTCAGAGAAGCGGAGATGACCGCCAGGAACCAGCCTCGTGTCCCCTCTCGAGCTGCATATGCCAGCCAGGAAGGGCACGGGTCCAGCAAGCATGTGGAGGAGCTCAACCTCCTCATAATCCTGTCCACTTCCTTAGGAGTCACAGGATCAAATTCCTCCCAGATGACGTCAACAAGACTGTCCATGCCTTGTTCTTCCAGCTCAGCCCAGTTGGAGTCCAGGCCGGTTCGAATCCGAGCAATTTTATCCAGCAGATATTGACCGAATTCCTCGGCTCGACCCTGCAAGGGTTCCTCCCTCACCTCTTGGTTCAGTAGGGAGCGAGTCACCCTGAACAAGGCAGCCGGGCGATTATCTGCGGACGCGATGAGGGTGGAAAAGTAGTTGGATTTTGCCACCCTTATCGCAGCAAGATAAGACCTGGTGAGGATTCTTAATCGCAATCGGTCGGATTCGGATCGACTGGATCTCCAACGGCTCTCTAGGCCCCGTCTCCGACGCTTCATCTCCCGGAGCTCCGCGGTGAACCATGGGGCTCGCTGGGATCTGCACCGGGTCAGAGGCCGCAAGGGTACAACTCGGTCCAGAGCCTCCGTGGCTGCCTTTTCCCAGGCTTCCACTAAGGCATCCGCCGAGCTGTGAGCAGGGAGTGCATGTGCGTCCCCAAGCGCTACCTGGAACCTATCAGGGTCCATTAGGCGCCTAGGGCGGTACCATCTGGTTGGCACCGCGCATCCACAGCGGGGGGTGGCAAAGGGGAAGTCTAGCCGCAGGAGGTGATGATCGGTCCATGACAGGGGCGTGACAGTCGTGGCACCCCCACCGATATCATCGCGCCACCGTCCAGACAAGAACACCAAGTCTGGGGTGTGGCCTCTCTCATGAGTCGGTCCAGAAATTATTTGCAACAGGTCCATGGCCGCCATGGAAGCCATGAACTCCCGAGCCAGATCGGACGATCCTCACAGGGACGGTAGGTTAAAGTCACCCAAGACCATGAGTTTTGGGAATTCAACCACCAACCCTGAGAGGACATCGAGTAGCTCGGGCAGGGCTGCCGCTGCACGATTAGGTGGTAGGTATGCCAGCAGCAGGCCCAACTGCGCCCCCGGGCCGTATCTCAGTAGGAGAGACTCACACCCGACCATCTGAGGGACGGTGGTCTCTCGCGGGCTAAGGGATTCCCTGATGATAACTGCCACTCCCCCGCCCCTCCCATGGGTCCGAGGCTGGTGCAGCACCTGGAAACCTGGCGGGCAGAGGTCAACCAGAGGGACACCACCCTCTTGGCCCAGCCAGGTTTCCGTGATGCAAGCCAGGTCCGCGTGCTCGCTCTCCACTAGGTCACGAACAAGGTGTGCCTTGTTAGCTACGGACCTGGCATTCAGGTAGACCAGCCTTAGCATAGGAGGCTGCACACCTTCGCTCCCGGGTCCTCCGGGGAAGTACAGAGGGTCGGAGCGCCTCACCGCTTGTACAGAGCGGAGATGACACTCCCGGTGACGATACGGCCCTCTGTTTGTGCACCTTCTGCCGTTCCCCACCATCCTGGGAATAGGATGTTCGTCAGTACGCCATTGGTTATTGTCGGCGACTGGTCCTCGTTTCTCACCATCGCGAATGGTCGTAGGCCTGGCCTGCGTTATGGTACCCGGAAGGCCTGCCTTCCCCGAGCAGCCATACTCTTTTCCCGCCCCCCTCCCTAACCCGACAAAAAACTTAACAAGAAAAATGTTTTTTAATTTTTAATTTTAATTTATTTTATTGGGGCTGTTAATTTAATTCTTTTTAACTTTTGAATTGCTGTATTTTATTGTTGTTAGCCGCCCTGAGTCCTTCAGGAGATAGGGCGGCATATAAGTCCCAAAAATAAATAAATAAATAAATAAATAATATTATTAACGCACATAAAAAGGAGAGGAACTTCAATCACATGGTCGTAACTGCCATCCTGACATTTTTATAGCCCACCCCTGTGGATCCCCCTGGGAACTGTAGTGCCCTACCAAAATTAGGGTTTCTCACAGTTTACCTTTAGCCCTAACCTCAGGGAATACTGATGTACTTGCTTTAAAGATACCATCAGGGCTAGAAACTGTCTATACATTAGGACACTTAGTCAAACTTTCTTGGCTTTGATTTTGGCATGAATGGCAGGGTGGAAACTTTGGGCCGCGAGTCAGAACTTATTTTTTTTTTTTATTAAAAAGTTTTAACATACAATTTTTCCCTTAGAAAATCCCCCCTCCCCCACACTTCTCCCTCCCCCCCTTCCTCCCCCCCCTCCCCCCCCGACTTCCCAGAGCTAAATACAAGGTATGTATAAAAAAAAACAATCATAAACAACCATATATTAACAACCATAAACTCTAAAATCTATCACTCTCTAGCTTATATAGGATAAAACAAACCTTAGTAATATTAAATATATATTAAAAAAAAACTAATATAGAAAAAGAAACAAAGAAAAAAGCCTTATTCAAATATAAAACTTCTTAACCCTATACTTATTCTGGATAAACTCAAACCATTCTCTCCCTTCCATAATATAGCGTTCCTGCAAGTAATCTTGCAAATAGGCCGAAATCTTCGTCATTTCAACCAAATCGGAAACCTCTAAAGCCCACTCTTCTATGGTCGGCAGTTCCTCTTTCCAGTACTAACCTATCAAAAGTCTTGCTGCCGTAATTAAATTCAATATCAACTTAGTATGTTCCACCAAACTTTTATCCAAAAAGCCTTAACCTTTTTACAAGTCCACCATATATGAAAATATATTACGTCTTCATCACCGCACCTCCAACATTTAGGCTAATGATTCAGATACATACTTAGCTTTTTAAAATCTAAATACCATCTATAAAACATTTTGTAAAAATTCTCTCTTAGATTTCAAACTTGTTTAAATTTTACATTCCTCACCCAAATCTTTTCCCACCTCCCACTACTTGGCTGTAAGTACGTTGTGAAAGTTCCATAGACTTCTGCTGTTCTTGTTCTTTTATCTTTTTTGATCGTTTTAAAGCAGCACGCGTCACCCTCTGTTCTCTAGGATCATCCAAAGGTGTTATAACTTGATCTCCTCCAGCACCATTCTCCTCTGTCTGTCCATCTTCAGCCTCTTGATGTTCTCCTTCTCCAGATCCCTTTGCAGGTTCCAGAAGTGTTAATGGGGTTGCTTTTAAAACATTTTTGTAAAAATCACGCGCTTGCATCACAGTAACCAGACGGTACCTTTTACCTTCATGCATCACCATCAACCCAGCTGGAATCTCCCATCTGAACCTTATATCTCGTTGCTTGAGCTCTTGCACCAGAAATGTAAAATCCTTCCTTCTCCTTAAAATCTTTGGAGGAATTTCTTTTAGAACCAGAACTTCTTGATCAGCAATCACGACTTTAGTGTCATAGGCAGCTTGTATAACTTCATCTCTAATTTCCCTTTTTGCAAAATAAACCACCACATCTCTAGGCAACTTTCTCTGTCTAGCAATCCATGAATTCACACGAAACACTTTATCCATGCCTCCTTTTATTTCGGATGCTGGCTGATTCAATACCACTTCAAGAGCCTCAGAAACCAGCTGCTTTAGATCTTCCTTAATATTCTCCTTTAAACCTCTGATTCTAATGGCAAACTGCATCTGGAAATATTGAGCAAGACTCAATTCTCTATCCATTTTATCTCTTAAATCTTCATTCTCCAGTACTTTTGCTTCTAATATGGCATTCTTTTGAGTCAAATCTTCCACTTTTTCATCCAAATCTTCCACACATTCAGCCACTTTATACACTGAAGACAAAATGTCTACCTTCATCACCCTGAACTTCTGTTCCATCCTCTCCTCCATTCTCTCCTCCAACTTCTTCAATTTCTCCTCCATCTGTGCAAATTTATCACCAATTGATTGATTAATTGATTCCAAAAGTACCTGGGCATGTTTATCCAAAGCATCTCGTAAATCCTTCAGTGTCAATACATCAGGAGGGTGCAACGCCTGTAATGATGATTGTTGCACCGGAGAAGATCCACCACTCCGAAGAGTTTTAGGGGGAGGTTTAGCCGCCATCTTTAACTTTCAATTGTGACGCACTTTCACTTAAAGTTTAAAAAAGTCCATCAAGCTCGAGAGTAAAATAAAATAATCCTCTTCACCTTTTCCTCTTGTACCGCTCTGCCTGCTCCTTTTAATCCATAGTCCTTCCTTCAGGCAGGGGTGGTCGCAGACGCCTGGCTCTGCTCCATGAAATCAGGAGCAGAGGCGCTGGCCAGCTGGGAGCGACCCAGGCTACGGGGGAGTTCGATCCTTCAGCCGCCCAAGCTGCAAGCTCAGGCGGCCCCGGAGAACTCGACCCCTACCTGGGGCCTCACCCCCTCCTCTTCTCCCGAGGAGGGGGCTTCAAATTCGCCCGAACAGCTGATCGGCGCTGTTTCGGGCGAAAATCACTCAGCTGAGCCGCGGGCAGCCCGGGAAGGCTGTCTCCGGCGCCACGGAGCCACCGGAAGTCCCTGAGAACTTATTTTTAATTGAATGGAATTGTCAAAGGTTTCCAGGTATTTAGTGCAGGGGTGGGCAACTATGCTCCCTTTACAAACCTGTGGAGATTTAACTCCCAGAATTCCTGAGCCAGCATGTCAGGTCATTAAGGGGCCATAACTGCCCACCCCTGCTTTAATGATTCCCCTTATTAAATCAGTTGTCATTCTCTCTGCAGGCCATTCCCCATCATGTTACCAGGTCAGTTTCCAAGTAGCCAAGGGTGGCCTTCCCACATTCCTAATTAAAAATCAATTTGTTATGAATACTCTATTAAAAGTGAGCCTTTCTGGTTGCCCCTCCGGAGAAGTCAGACGCTAAAGCATGGAGAAACTGAAAGGGCATTGAGTGAAACCACACTGTGCTTTTCTCTGATTTGTGCGGGGGAGTTGGGCCTTTTTTGCATAAGAAATGTTGACATTTTACAAGATGGAGGGAATTTTCTTGTGAATTGAAATGTAATCGTGCAACCATACTTTTGTTCTTTTAGTATCTCCTCAGATAATTTGTTTCTGTGTCCGAGGAATAAACATCAGGAAACTAGGAGAAACATCTCATCTGATTGGTATACCCTGTTTAGGCCTTCTACTGTAGCCTGTGTGGGGAAAAAAGACAAATTCCACATTTGGCTCTGCCTTCTCCATGGCATTCCTTTGGCATGGCACCCGTATTCTTCTTCATTCCTAAATCAGAACAACTTTGGCTCAGAATTCCATTTTCTCTGTACTCTTATTTGCATCAGAGGGCTCAGCTGAAAAAAATAGATAGGAAAATGGTAGGAAATGAAACATTTGGGTGGTATAGGTGTACACCCTTTTCATAGCTGAATTCAAAAGATCTAGATCTTCCGTTGCTAGTTAAATGGGTTTTTTTCCTGAAAGATAGACCAGTATACTACATTTAAGAGCAGCTTTGTCTGCTTATATTTATATGATTTCTAGGCTGGCTAACTCACCATCATTCTGGGCAGCTTACCAGTTAAGAGTTTTTAAAAATCACAAAACCCAAAGAAGGAAACACAAAAGGCACCCCCAAACAAGATACAACCAAACAAGAAAGCCATTCAGTCCATAGATCCTGCTTATCTTTAATAATCTTTAATAGTTTCCTGGACATCATTACAGGTAATCCTTGCATACTGATGGGAATTGAGACTGGGAATTCTGTTGCTAAGTGATGCAGTTGTAAAGTTCAACATCACATGATCACACTGACTTATGATGGCAGTTCCAGTTGCCATTATTAGGCAAATCCTACACAACTGCAGTGTCCCGTGGTCACATAATTGCCACTTGTGATCTCCTGCTAGTGTCCCCATTGGCTTTGCTAAATAGCAATCATGTGACTCTGTGACATCATAATTGTTAGGCAGTTGTTTAGCATTTAAATAGCGACAATGTGACTTTGGGAACACTGCAACATCGGTAATTACAAGAACCCATAATAGGTCCCTCTCCCAAAAGTGCTTTTTCAACTGGACTTTCTTTGTTTTTCCTTGAAGCCATTTCACTTCTCATCCAAGAAGCTTCTTCAGTTCTGACTGAATGATGGACCATGTAAGGATTAATATTCCTTGAGGTCACCTGGTCTTTAGCACTCTCTTTGAGAATCATTGAGGCCACTTGGAGGTTTTATCTGTACTCTCTGGTCACCTGAATAGTGCAAATGGGTGTGGAACCTTCTTGAAAATGCTGAAAGGACAGCGTTGTAAAAAGGAGATAGGTGGTGTCGTATCCCTCTCTCTCTGTTGAGAGAGGAAAAACAAAGAAAGTCCAGCTGCCTTTTGAAAAAGCACCTTAGGGACAACCATGGCCTGGATGACTGAGAATCTCCATAGTCGCATAGGTACCTCTCATTCGGCACTGTTGTAACTTCAGTCACTGAATGAATAACTGTTAAATGAGCACTACCTGTATTCCAGAAGGCATGTTTCTTGAGGCCCACAAAACGTCACTATCTATGGGGCCTAGGGTGTGCCCACTCAGCCTGATCCTTCATATAGGGAATATATGAAGAAAGTGAGGGATATTTTTTTCTGCCAGTAACTCATCAGACGGCAAGATTAATAGTCAACATACGTGATAATAACCATGAGACAAAGTCTTATCAATAGCAGTCCTTATTTTATGGAACTCTGTTTCTAGAAAGCCTCTTACACTATCTCAGATTTCAACAGACGGGTGTTTAGCTGGAAAATATATGTGTTAGGTGGACTTTATATACGGTATATATATATTGCTTTGGCTTTTATTTTTTGTTGCGGTTTAAAAGTGTCCCACCCTTTTAACCTGCATGTTAAATGGATTATCTGCTGCCATCTATTTAATATTTAAGATTAACAATTAGCAAAGTCTCAGTTGTAAAGTTTCTAAAACTTCAAAATCATTTGCTTCTTGCTTGCGGGGAAAATTAGGGATAAGAGAAGAGACGCCATTAATAGAACTTTACTGTGTAATCCTTCTGCAGGGTTTATGAGAGGTGAAGGGGTGGTTCCCATGAGCGCTCTGAAAAAATGGTGGGAACTCTGTTCAGGCAACATGACACCCATCCAAGGAGAAGGCAAATCTAAAGTGTTTACACACACTGACTCACAACTGTCTCTTCAGTTTTGCGATAAATATAGCCCAGAGCTGAGGTGCACATGATTCACTGTGTGGCAGAAAATCCAGGAACAAGCTTTCCTTTTCTAAAAAGCCATGAATCAAAGGGGATTGCCTAATGAAGGTAGCAATTAGGAACAGCCAGGTTTGCAGCAAAGAGGGAGGGGGAGTAAAGGAAGCAACCGGGTAGTGGTTGATACTCCTATTTCGTAACCATCTTGGCCAACTGTTTCCAAATGCATCAGCCCCTGGGGCTTCCTAAAACACCTCCTCTCTGATTTTCAAAAAAGCAAGATGACCTTAGCTGACCTGCTAGGGCTACTTTTTTTTCAACTGGTTGTTTTTCTGCTGTGTCAAGACTGCAACTCACAGTCTGCCCTGAAGAAATAGAACCTCGCCTTTCCCTCCACTCAAACAATAGGGACTTCAAAACCCTAATAGTTGTACATTGTAGACAAAGATCGTGCCATCTGATCTTCACAGAGAAAGATGAAGGAAGTGAGGGGTCCTTGGTGTTCTCTGAGCTTCTTGCAGATGTTTCATTACCCAAACTAGGTAACATCATCAGAGCTAGTAGCGAGTGGGGTTTGCTCTTGATTTACATATCCCAGTGGCTTGTGCTCAAAGTGAAGCAGTCTTTCAAATGCAGTTGCTTAAAGCCTACTTACCAGAAAGACATGGTGTTTTATGAGGAACAGTCAAACTCAGTAAGCCTACTGATGGTCAAAAATAAGTTTAGAATATTCAAATAAGGGTCAGTTTCACAGAGAAGAGTCTTTGGTTCAGCTTGTTTATTACATGATCAGTTCAGATAGACACACCCCTTTCGGGAAGGATTTCATAAAGCCAAATGTTGGTAAGTCATTTTCATGACTCACCGAAGTTTCTGCTTCAATCTGAGACACACCTTTCGTAATGTAGTTCTCAATGAATCTGCCGTGAAACAGGAAATTCCTTTTACCTGCAACAGGAATCCCTGAAAACAAGCCCCCAAAGTCTATAATGCTTGCAACAATTGGGCTTAAAAATTAGCATTTCTTTTCACAAAACAAATCTATCAACAGTGTCTGGGAGAAGAAACGTATCTGCATATTAGACACAAGTTTCAAGGACACTCGCCCAAGAAGCTAATACAACTTCAACTTGGGAAAGTTGAAGCAGGGCAAATATTAAGTTGACAAGCAAATTCCTGCCCAATGGAGAGTGGAAATGTATGGGTAGTCCTCAACTTACAAGAGTTCATTTAGTGACTGTTTGAAGTTACAATGGCACTGAAAAAACTGACTTATGACCTTTTTTCACACTTATGACCATTTGCAGCATCCCCATCGTCACTTGGTCAAAATTCAGATGTTTGGCAACTGACTCATATTTATGACCTTTGCGGTGTCTCGGGGTCACGTGATCACCTTTTGCAACCTTCTGACAAGCAAAGACAATGGGGAAGCCAGATTCACTTAACAGCTGTGCTAGTAACTTTGCAACTGCAGTGATTCACTTAACAACTGTGGCAAGAAAGGTCATAAAATGGGGCAAAATTCATTTAACAAATGTCTCACTTAACAACCAAAATTTTGGGTGTAAGTCAAGGACTACCTGTAGCTTGTAGTTTGTTCAAAGGTTTTCCCAACTCATGGGGAAAAGTGAGCACCGCTATATACAGCTTATTGGCCCTTGGTTTATTAAATTAAACAGCTTTATTCTACTTTTAAAGAACAGGAAGCCCACAAAGCAATGATTAAGCTGTAATAATATTAGTAATTGTAACAACCATAACACGCAACAAAAGTTTTGCCTAAAATATATATTGGCATAGCACAGTCCATAAAAACTTCACTTTCTCTATTGAAGCTGTCCAGATCAGGAAACAGCCTGACTGGATGACTAGAGCTAAGCTTTGTTGAGATAGATTGTATTAACAGAATCTTGAAAGTCTGTTTTTCTTCCCTTCCCTCTATACCTCAGTGAATCAGGGAGGAGCTAGCCTGAATCTCTTCCTAAAATTGTCTCCTTCCCCAGCCTTAAGGAATGCTTCTGCCATTGTAACAGCTTCTGAATATTCTCCCCAAGGCAATCTTCATGGTCCTCTGTATCAGCTCTCTCATTTGACTCAGGCTCTCCTCCTGTATGCAAAGAAAAACCTTGGTCAGATTCTCATTCCTTCCCTCCCTAGTGAACTATTCCCTGAGATCACTAGACAAGTCCTGCATTGCAAAGGCAAAAGACACAGCCACAACTCCTCGTCCCCTTCATCCTATCTGGCAAGTAGATGGAGTTGGGGAGCCTTCCTTTGAGCCAGGCTGTGCCCTTGTCTGCTCATGGGAACCCATCATGCTGGGGACCACAGATTCATCTTCTGTAAAGAGTAAGGAAGATAATATTGATGGAGATAAGCCAGCTCCATTGCCAAGGTAGTAAGAGGTCAAACATTTTCCGAGTCCAGAATGTCCAGATAATGTTTGGAAGTAAGTCAGATAGACAGCTCCTTAATTCAATGTATGATAAGAAGGGAAGAGGAAGTATAACATAACCAGACCTGCAAGATTCTATTATTACAACAGTCTTAAAAATAATTTCAGCCTTACTACGGAGAAGATTTATTGGTCTCCCCTACCCAGTAGGACTGACATCTTCATCCTGGAACCCAGGGCTTTTTTTCTCATAGAATGCTCAGAACGGAGTCCCGGCACCTTTTTTGGATGGAACCCTGTAGGGTAGGCAAGGTGGGTTGTATGACATGTGTGAGTTCCGGCACCTTTTTCTTTTACAAAAAAAGCACTGCTGGAACCCCATTCAATTTGTAGCAGATCACATACATGGAATTTGGCTCAAAATTGTAGAATTGTTGTACAACAGGTGGAGTGTGGACATCTGTTGTATTTCCCCATGATTTCTCTGATTTTCCAGTGACTTAGATAGTCTGCTAATTTCTCCTTGCGAATAGAATCCAGAACAGTTTCCATACCATACTCTTCTTCTCCCAAACAGCAGAGGGCATGTTGGAGCTGTCTTAAAGCCTACATTGGGTTAGGGTCTTCCACACAAGTAGTGATTGATGGAAAACAGGATGAAACTTCATTGATGCAGGCAACTGCAGATGAAAGGACATTGGATTTATTTGCTGAACCACTGGAATGGTGCTACTGTAATGAACTTTACATTCAGCTTCTTAGAGGATTAGCGAGAAGTCCAAAACCTTGTTGAAAGTCACATTAAATCTCTGCAATTTTGGCCACACTCTTGCCTCTGTCCATAATGGGTCACTTAAATACAGCCTTTGCCAAATCTTTTAAGAGGTGCTGACTAGCCTGTTTTTCCTGCAGGAAGTCTGAGGCATAAGAAACTGCAGATGCAGGAGTTCTACATGGCAAAATGTGCAAGGAGAAACCGTTTTGCCTAAAAAGGAGACATGCTGATGAGTTGTGGTAGGCAAATATTCCATGAGGCAATAGTTCAGTCCAATTGTCTTGTTAATAATTAACAGAACACCATAGATGTTGTCACAGAATCCGGCTTATGTGTTCTTTCTGACATTAGGAGCCAGATGTTGATAATATGACAAATAGACTTCAATGTTTAATCACTGGAAAAGATTCTTCCAAACCTTGGAAATAAATTAAGATCAGTAATCACTGAGACAGTTCCCTTGGTTTGTGTACCTAAAAACACGATCTACAAAAAGTTATGCTGTTTCCTGAGCTGACAGGAGGCCTTTGCAAGGAATGAAACAAGCTATCTTTGTAAACTAATCCCCAATTACTAGAATGCTAATACAGGGGGGAGATTAGTAATAAGATCCATTGATATATAGTCCCAGGGATGGGGAATTCAGAAGCTAGAGCAAGCCAGCTGGCTTTCTGGGCATAGCCTTCGCCTGGCAACAAAATGACAGGATGAAATTTAGTCCCTGACATCTGAGGGATGTTACCAGAGCTAATAATCAAATACAGGATTTTTAAACCCTCTTTCCAAGGCAGAGTTGTAACATTTCTTCCCCTAAAGGAGGTGGGACAGCTGACCCTTCTCAAAAGTGAAAGGTGAATAAACAGTGTGTGAGGCTCCCTGGCGGTCCTCTGGCATAATCATCTTGTTGCTGCTCGATCCTAATCTCATCCACAAAATCCAGTCTGCCTCCAGTTTTCTCTGGAGGTTTTGGCTTTGGGAGAAAAGCAAAGCTGCAGAGTTGTAATAATGTGATGATGGACCTGAGTAGGAAAGATCATATACAGGTTGATGCGGTATGGCATCTGGAAGCTTGCCTTGTGAGCCAGGCATACACAAGAAATAACAAAGCAGGAGAAAAAAATATGCCCATCTGATCTATCAAGAAGTGAGAGATTGTATTAGAACAGTTGCAGGAATTGGGTATGTCTAGTTTAATGAAAAGAAGGACTAGGGGTGACATGATAACAGTCTTTCAATACCAATATTGCCACAAAGAAGAGGGAGCCAACCTATTCTTCAAAGCACCTGAAGGGAAAACAAGAAGCAATGGATGGAAACTAGTCAAGGAGAGAACCAACTTAGAACTAAAGAGAAATTTCCTGACTGTCAGAACAATTAATCAGTGGAACGAATTGCCTCTAGAAGTTGTGGGTGTTTCATCACTGAAGGTTTTTAAGAAGAAACTGGACAGGCATTTGTCTGAAACGATATAGGGTCTCCAGCTGGAGCAGGGAGTTGGACTAGAAGACTTCCAAGGTCCCTTACAACTCTGTTATTCTGCTATCTGTTATCTACTTCTAAATTCTTGTGGTCTGGGTGTATCTCTTTCAGGGAATAGCTTCTTTCAGGAATTGCCTCCATTGCTGAAATGCCAACATTACTACCCGAAGCTCCATATAAAAGATGTCATAGTTCCATTCAGTTGGTAGAGGGGGGAAAACTAGAGTAAAACATATATGGCAGGAGATCTGTCTCCATCACATTCACTTTCTCTGTCTGGAGAATTGTTTCAACTGCCACATCTGATATCAGCTTGTATCATAAATTGGTGGGTGGGATATAGGTATTTGAGGAGCAGCTGTGAAACAAAAACCCTTTTTCAATTACTGAAATGCTATGTGCTCTTGACTAGACCATATGAACATACAACCTTTCTTTAGCTCTTGAGACAGTAAGCTGATGTTGTCTGCTTGCATAGAAACTGGCAAAGCCCAGAAACACAATATATCCTTCACATTCTGAGAAGAGTGCCACAAAAGCATGCATAGGGTTTATTTGTATGGTTTCAAATAGTCCAGTTGAAATGTACATTTCTCCAATTTAGTAAAAAGCTTTTGTCTGCAGAATCTCTTTAAGACATTCTGACATGAGCTGCATACAAAGAGGTGTCCTTTGAAAAGATCAGCATGTCACCTAAATACACCACTTACGTTTGTCTTGAATATCATAAAATGTTTTGTTCATGAATCCAAAGAAGACTGCTCCACCATTAACCAAGCCAAAAAGTATCATTGTGCAATTAAGTATTCATATCCCTGTTCCAACCTGATAAAGCAATACACCTCTGAGGTCCAACTTGTGAAAATGCATGTTTTATAGTAGTATTCCAAGAGATTTAAAACAAGAGACCAAGAATAGTAATATCTAATGATCACTTTTCAACATCTATAATGCTAGACAGCTCTAATGTGGGCTCCCAGCTTCAAGCTGATTGTGTAGTTGTACATTAAAGTGAGAAACAATGCAATTATTCTTCTCAAATACATGTGCAAAGACAGAGTATTTTTCTTGCAGTTCTGAAGAATCAGTGTGCAGAATAGCCGCAGGGAGGAGTAAAAATGCAATTGACATTGTTGTCATTTCAGTGATGGAAAATAAATTACTCCATGCTTCCAGTGAATATCTGAATCATGTAATTTTAGCCAATTAATCCCTAGCACAATGGAATCTGTGAGGAAGCCATCACATAAAGGGACAAGGGTTTTATGTGATCTTATACAGTATTGTCAGTTGCACAATGCAAGTAACACAAATTCAGCTCATAATGTCCGTCCATCTATTGATTCCACCAGCACTGATTTTTCTAGGATCTGAGTTGATTAATTAAAACCGTATACTGTAGTCTCATCTATAAAAGTAGCTGTCACCCCCATTTCTTTAAGGACAGTGAGTTATATTTAGTCTAAATAAAAATAGTCTAAACAAAGAATAACGTGCCCAATAAAATGTATTTATCTACTCTCAGCTGGCTGAGTTCTCCATAATTTTCTGAGAAGCGCCCCCCCCTTTTCAGAGGTCTTGGAAGGAAACCCAGCAAAGTTGGTGAAGGCTTTGACCCTGGCATGATTTGAGGACTTGTGTCAGGTGCAAAAAATCAGAATCACACATTAGGCTACTGTTAAGATGATTTATTGTTCATGACTGTACATAAGAATCTAGTCAACTAGCAGTCAGCATTAAACTGGTGCTAGGTATGAGTCAACAGAATTCAAGAGGGGTTAGACCATTCATGGGAATGAAACAATTCTAGGCCGATTACTGTCTTGATTCCACCCTCAGGCTCTGTCTTTTTTCTACAACTTTTTTGCTAAGTGACTTGTAGTTCCATTGGTGTAGCATTCCATAGAGCAGGGGTCCTCAACCTTGGCAACTTTAAGACTTGTGGACTTCAACTCCCAGAATTCCTCAGCCAGGTTTGAAGTTGAAGTCCACAAGTCTTAAAGTTGCCAAGGTTGTCATAAGAGGAATCAGAGACGTGAATGTTAGCTGTGCCAGATTTGGTTATTTGTCTGAGAGTTTTGTAGTAAGATCATAAACACAGGTCTTACCTCCTTTGTTTCTTTCCTGGGGGCAAAAAAAATGACTGTTCCAATCTCAGAATCCTGAGAACTGGATTCTGAGAAGGCTACCAAGAGAAGGATTAGGGGAAAAGAGAAGACGTAAAACCAATTCCTTCTGCCATTTCTCTCCTTCCAGTCAGTCACCTGTTACTATGCAACATTGGAAAAAGGTCTTCCAAATTATCTGGGATACCTCATCTCACAAAGTCATCTCTTAGTTCATCAGCAAGTCCTTCTCAAAATTCGTAAGACCTTAAGCATTCCACTGTGCAGTACATCCCTGGCAAATAATTTTAAATATGATGTGTAAACATGCGGACAGTGCTGGCTGAGGTAAACCTTGTCCTAAATGTCGTATGAGTTGCATCATGGTGGCATTTCACTTAGATTATTAATTATTTGTAAATGCATCTATTGCTGGTGTTGCAATAAAGCTGCAGCAAGATACTCTGCAGACAGTGTGGTGCCTTGAAGGGCAGATGCCATCTCTACAAACAAGGGTATGGTTTTCTGCCTCTCTTAGGAGACAATATAAAACTTGCAAGATTGATGTCACCTCTTCAAGGTTGTCCAGATCAGGAAATTGTTTCCATGAGAAAATTAGTCCTTTTTATTGAGATAGACCAGGAATAGGCAACCTCGGCTCTTTTATGACTCATGGACTTCAACTCCCAGAATTGACTCAGGAATTCTGGGAGTTGAAGTCCATGAGTCATAAAAGAGCTGAGGTTGCCTACCCCTGAGATAGACTATATTAGCAGGATTTATTTAGTTATTTACTTGAATGTATTAGCCACCCAATTCCAATGGTACCTTGAAAGACTGATAGTGTTTTTTCCTCTTTTCCTGTTATACCTTAGTAGGACAGGGAAGAGAGAACATGAATGTCTTCCTACTACTACGGTATCTACTTTTCCAGAATGCTTCAGCCCTTTTTATTTTTGTAAGGGCCTCTGAATAGTTCTTTTAAGGCTATCTCCACAGTTTCTCTACCATTGTTCATCCTTTTTCTGTTCTCTCTGTATTATCTGGTTCACACATCACACTAAGCAATAACATACTGCTTAGCATGTCATCTGAGCCCACCCAAATGGCTTAGCATAATGTGTGGCCATTGAAATATATGAGAAAAACTAGAATCATTGTTGTTTGTTGTTTAATCTTTGGGACTTTTCTCCCCTTTGTTCAATTTAAAAGGCAGAATGTTTTCAAATTTCATCCATTTTAGTATTTTTTTTACCTAAAATATCTATATAAAATGCATATTTGTGATATCTGCAACTTACAATCTATTTCAAATGTGTAAAGAAGGTTTAGATTGGCACCGTTTGAGTTGTGTATGAGTGCAATATCTCAGGGGTAGCCACAAAGAAGAGGGAGTCAAGCTATTCTCCAAAGTGCCTGAAGGCAGAACAAGAAGCAATGGATGGAAACTAATCCAGGAGAGAAGCAACCTAGAACTAAGGAGAAACTTCCTGACAGTTAGAACAATTAATCAGTGGAACAACCTGCCTCCAGAAGCTGTGAATGGTCCAACACTGGAAGTTTTAAAGAAGAGACTGGACAACCATTTTTCTGAAATGGTATAGGGTTTCCTGCCTGAGCAGGGGGTTGGACTAGAAGACCTCCAAGGTCCCTTACAACTCTGTTATTATTATTATAAATAACTTGCCAGTATTATAAATTCAGATGTCTACTGTATGTATGTATGTAGGTAGGTAGGTAGGTATATGTATTTATGTATATATGTTTGTATGTTTATGTGTGTATGGCCATTTTCCACCACTCTCCAATTATACTGCGGTATAATGCTATCAGCAAAACAAAATTGCCATTTGGTCCAGTGCATTGTCATAATTCTCTTTTTCATGGTACTTTCATTCCTTTAATAATATTGCCCAGAAAAACATGCTCAAGGAATTCTTTGTTCTTCAGTCATGGCATTGCTCAAAACTGTACCACATAATTTAGACTGTTATTAAGGTGTTCCTCAAACCTTAAAGTTATCCTGGAAAAAAAGATATTGTTTTGCCTCTCTCTCCCTCTCCCTCCCTCCCACCCCTCTCTCATCATATTCCCTCACTCAATAAATACTCAATCCAGTAAGGTCACTGTTAAATTTGTCATTTCAGTTTCTCTAATATTAGATTCAAGGCTGGTCTCCATCCTTGCTTTCAGTAACAAATTGCTTTCAGTTCTAAATTCAGTCTGGCTTCTTTAAATGCTTGCTTCTTTATTTCTCCTCTCAATATCAGGGTTACAAACTGAACTTTTGACCTAGTTTTAAGCCTGTTTCCTTTAGTTGCTAATTCACAGGATAATCTCTGAATCTTCCAAAATGTGCTTCTAAGCGACCATGTTATACTGTATTCCCTAAATCAAGTAAAATGGCTGAAAGTTTAATTCTTTCTTAAACTGATCCATCCTGGTTTTTGTTTAGTTTTTTGTTTTTCCTAATTTGAGCTATTTATTTTGGGCTTGGGAAATCCTGCACAGCTGATTGCTAAACGGTGATTCACTGAATCAGGGTTTATTGATAATGCAGACCAGACCAGATGATGTAATCTTCTGTGGTGATAACTTTTTTTAAAAAAAAAACCTAGAATATGCAGTGATGCAGATAGGAAGATCAGAGTATCTAGCTGTTCATTTTGCAAGGCGGATCTTCACACAGCTGGAATCACTCAGCCTGGGTGGAAGTGGCAACTTTTGAAACTGAATACAGTGGCAAGGACTCTTGGCTGTTTCATTTTTATTTTATTTTTTGCCAGGAAAAAAAAGTATTTCCACATGTTTACAGCAAGTGTGAGACAGTTGGTTTCTTCTTTGCTGTGCTCCTGAAATTGCTGTGCGACTGTGTCATGTTTCTAAACTATAATATGATTGTTACGTTTTGGCTTAACTTCATAATAGTCCCAGTCATTATGGTTTGTAAATCTTAGTCTACGGTAGGGATGAACTCCACCCAGTTTTGGCCTCAAAGTTGCTGAAAGTCATTTGAGTAGTTTCCTGCTGCTTTTATGTTGAGAACATAATAAAACTGTGCTGTAAACCCTAAAAGAGTGTGTTAAAAACAGAAGCAAAATTCTGTAATCTCCAGCAAACCTTCCTAGCTTATGATTTAATACAGTGCCTGAATCCAGCCATTCAAACTCACTCGGCAAGCTATTGCTAAACAGTGCAGAATGTATAGTAAATGTATGTCTCTTGCACATGGAATTTGTTCTGTTAACATCTTACAATCCCCTCACCCTTTCCTCTATTCCACAAATTCTATGCTCTCTGCAGATACTGTAGACTTCCCAATATGAGTTGCATATTTGAAATAACACCCCTAACTAGCGCCCCTACCTCAGAAGCAGAGCAGATCTTTACATGACCATGCAGAAGATCCCAGATTCAACCTCTGGTGTCTTAAGGTAAAACTCCTGAAATTCTGCATTGCCAATACAAGTACTATACAGTAGATGAACGAACTCTTGAGTATTAAATCAGCTTTCTGCCTGCCTATCACAGATCAAATGTCACAAGTAGTACAATAATATCCTGTTAGATAAAACACCTTGCATCCTGAAGTTCTCTTAAGTGAAATTGTATCACTGAACATTCCTGCTTAATGGATTGGAGAGAGGGGTTTTTACCCATCTGCCTTTTTTTGTACCAGCTCCAACAGAGGATCTTCAGACACAGCGTGGGAGACAATACTAGGTCAAAATTATCTCATCCCTTTCTGCTTAAGGGCCTTATACAAATGATTTGAACTCAGGACAGATAGGGGGTAATTCAACACAAGTTCAGCGGTTCTCCCAACATGAATTCTGAATTAATGATTTAACCCCATGAGGCCCCCACTTAGGGCTAAATCTGATCCTAAATCTAAATGTCCGCACTTTTGATATCTTACTGTATAATTTATAGCCCAACCTCATTTACAAGACATTGAATGAGTCACATAATTACTCCCATTTTTTGAAGTTCTCATGACACTCTTTCATCCCTCACTGACCCAGTTAGTTATGTTGTGGCACAGAATTTATATGACCATGTAAATTGCACAATCATATTTGCAAGTCATTGTTTTGCTTTGCACTCTCTAAGTGATTGCGAAACATCATATAATGAATCATTAAGGCAGTCATCCTTTCTGCAGTTACATATGAAGATCTATTCAAGGTAATGGGACTTTCTTCTTAGTAATCATACATGGAAGCATTTTGTTATTGGCATGTAGAATGCATGTGTCATTTGTTTCATTATTTCTTCATCTCCCCTTCAACATATTACTGATGCTTCTTCTATCTTTTAAGCTTTGGGATATATTTTCACAAAGACATTACAAGTGTGCACATTCAGTCTTCTGTCATCTCCAAAATTCTATTCTGTAATACAGATTTTTATCAGGGCCATAGAGTAACTCCTGGGGGGAAATGTTCCCCTTTAATCCAGTCCTATATTGCTAAGGTAACACTTTGAAGTTTCTGTCACAATGGAAATTATAATTACACATCAACTCTGGAGGGATTTGCATTTTCTGCCCATGCTACTTCGTGAATTTAACCAAAGAAAACAAAAGAATTGATAAACCTAGCTCATTCTTTGCCATACAGTTTTGGGATTTGTGACCCAAAAGATCTGAAGGGCAGCAAATTGGAAATAAATGCTCTGAAGTAACCATATCCCAGTAAGTCTCTCTTATCAAAATGCCTTCAAAGCAGGATCTGCTGTATTCTTTGCCCATTAAGGAAAATACTTCGGCAGATTTACCAAAGACTTGATACAGTATGGTGGGAGTTTTGTAAGATCAGTAAGATCAGAATGGATGAAGATCTCACCAAAAAGAATACTTAGAAAACAGAAAATAAAAGAGAAGAAACTCAAGTTAATATTACTTATGAATTGTCAGGGCCCAGTTGCTTCCAGCCTTTGGTGTTGTGGTAAGAGGCTGATATGATGGAGAGAGACACCAGACAATTCTTGTTGCTATAATTAGCCCTTCCTAGTAAGGAGATGAGTCATCATTATAATTTGCCCGGTGTGTTGACTGCTAGGCTTGTTTATGGTTTGTGGTATTTCTGAAATAATTCCATGTTTACATGGTTCCAAACTAGTTATTTTATAATTAAAGTTAGCATTAAAATTGATATGGGTTATTTTCAGGATCTAGCAATAAAGAGATGAAATATCCTCTCTTAACACATCAGTGGTTAAAAGCCTTGAGGAATATTCATGCTTGTTATGAGTATAGAAAGAGATTAATTCAACAAAAGCTTTTGGTCTTGTTTTACTGTTTATTGGATGCTTTGGAGAACATGCATTTTTGACTGTCAACTTTGCTATGCAGTAGTCCTCATTTAATGATCCTAACTGGGATCAGAATTTCCACTATGAAATGATTGCTAGGTGAAACATCACATAATGCACTGTACAGTGATGGCAGTCTCACTAGTCCCAGTTGCAGACATTAAGTGAGGATCATGCCATCATTAGGTGAGGATCTCACACTTCTACAGCCCTTCCATGCTTGTCTCTGCTTCAGTTCCCCAACACATAGCTACCTCCCCCTATCTCTGTCCTTTAGGCTACCCTGCACTCCACTGCCAACCCCTGCCACTCCCCACCAGCTCCAGCTGACTTTCTCAGCTTTCTGACAATTGAATTGAACCTGACAAATTCTTCATCTTCTCTATCCTAAGATAGCCTAGAAGAATGATTCTCTCTGGTCCTTACTGAATAACTGAAGGACTCAGCTTGGTCATTTCCTACAGCTAAGCTCACCTAACCTTCTGACCCAAACAACTGGTTTCTTGCAAAAGGCTACTACCATTGAGTTTAGCATATGGATCTCCAGAATGATGCTATTCCACAGGACAGGTTCCGTTGCAACAGAGAAGGCACAGTTCCTGGGTCCAACAAGATGACACTGATGGAGGTGACCTGGAGCATGTCCTGTCTGCTAGATCTTGTGGGCTGAGCAAAAACAATGGGAAAGAAGTGATCATGCAAGTAGCATGGGCCTGTGCCATATAGGACTTTATGGCCAATGACCAACATCTTGAATTGCACCCAGCAGTCTATTAGGATCCACTGCAGCTCACAGAGCAGCCGTGCTATATGATGTAATGACAAATTGTCCATGCTGCTGCATTGTGGACCAGCTGCCGCCTCCGAATGCTTTTCAAGGGCAGGCCTATGCAGAGCATTATACTAATCTAGATGAGAGCTGACTAAGTCATGAATCACCATGAGCAAGGCCTCTCAGTCCAGGAATAAGCAAAATTCTGTGCAAGGCAAAGCTGTGCAGAGGTTCCCTTCATCATGGGTTCCACCTGTTCAAGCAGCGGTTGTGAGTCCAGGAGGACCTTCAATTTGTGCACCAACTCTGATTGGGAAATGACCACATGCTGATGATATTGCACCCTGTGCCAGCAGATTACCTTGCCAGCTGTCTCATGCAGAAGTTAAATAGCAGGAGGGAGAAGATAGATCCCTGAAGCACCCCACAAAGCAGGGACTTTAGGTTCCCTAAAAGCGTTCTCTAAAGCACTTCCTCCCAGCAGCAATCTCTTGAAGTGGGCCAGAAGGGTACCAGAGATCAAGTAGAGTTAGGATGGATATACGACCCCCATTATGAACCTCTCAGAACTCATCAGCAAGTGTGATCAGTGCTGTCTCAGTTTCATAACCAGGCCTGAATCCTGACTGAGTAATCCAGATTCTTCCAGGGCCTTCTGGAAGGAACTGTAAACCAACCACCTACTTAGCAAACTTTCCTAAAAAGGGAAGGTTGGACAACGGACAAATATTGTTCAGCTCCACTGAGTTCAGCAGATCTTGGGGCAAACAATAACCTCCTTCAAATAGAACTATCCACTCCTTCAATGAATTCATCGCTGCATGGACCCAACCATTTGTCACCTCCTAGAAGACCTTCATTAACCCTTGCTGTTAAATTCTGACACCTGAGTTGTTTCTCCCCAAACCATGTTCCAGACCCCATCTGTATAATTTCCAAGAACAGGTAGAACAAAATTTGTGAGGTAACCCATATAATCATAGGCCTAGAGAAATCTCAGAGGTCTTCTGATACAACCCCCTATTCAATCAGGAGTCCACAATGTTAACATAGGCCAGGGGTCTTAAAACTTGACCCTTTTATGACTTGTGGACTTCAACTCCTAGAATTCCTCAGCCAGCGTGTCTGGCTGAGGGATTCTGGGAGTTGAAGTCCATAAATCATAAAAGGGCCAAGTTTTAAGACCCCTGACACAGACAATGAAAAAAGGCAGCTTCCTTTCCAGTCCCATCTCTCCCTCTTTTGGGAATTCTTGGTTCAATAAATTAAGCAGGACAGGTAGTTAGGACAGCCAGTTTTAGCTATGGCTTTCAGAGATGTTGTCTTAATAGAAAACAGAGAGGCAAAAAAGATTTGAGAAGAAGAAAGCAGCTTAGCAATAACTGATTTTATTGCACATCAGATTAAATTGCACTTCAATTAATAATGAATTAATGTCAGAAACATTTGTTGTGCTCATTCTGACATATTAAGATAGGCAACACTAGTACCAGTGCTGATGAATCACTTTTTTAGCAAACAAATTGGTAACTTCTCATAGGCTGTTCTTTCTTCCCACCTATTCCACACTCCCACATGTAATCAGAATTAATGTTGGTTTGTGGCATCATGCATGATCCTGCTCAACTTATGGATCACAGTTATTGACTGGATTTGAAATGGAAGCAGTTAAATAAAATAATTAGAGCTCACAGCTGTGATAAAGTAGGGCAAAGCAGCCTTGATAGAAATATACCCACAGTTGTAGAATGACAAAGCCTTGACTCATTGGCATATCATATTTGGGTTATGCAAATCCAGACAACTCCTGGGCAGTAGCAAAATACTAAAAATTTTGCAGGGCGAACAAATGGTTGTCTAGATTTGTGCAGTCCACACATGGTATCCCTAACAGAGAAGAGGAAGGAGGAACAAAAATCTGAGGGACAGTATAATGTAAATTACACTAATTTGCCTGAAAAATATTTAGCAATGCGCGTACTGCTGCATAATCACTGGTAATTTAGAAAGAAGAAATTTTCGAGTGTGGAATCGAGACAGTAGATTTGTTCAGCATCCAAATCCCTTGGCAGTCAATTTTGGATGGCCACTTTCTGAAGAGAATGCTTTTGTATTCTTTCATTTAATGTACTGGCCATGAAACTCAAGCTCTATTAATATTTGTTTCTGGTTTTTTTTATTGGATCATTCTGAACTCTTATCTGTTCAGATTTGATAGCTTTAGTTTGGGTGTGCTCCATTAGACCACTGACAAAGGCTTTCCTGTCCAAAAATGTTTGTCGGTTGTTGAAAAATTTAAGTCCAAAATTATTAGGATATTTATTACTGAGATGTCATCCATAATCACTAGCCAATACAATAAAAGAGACTGTACAATTCTTTTGGGTTGCACACAGGATATTTTCTCTCTTTCTACACATAACCTTTGATATACATATATCATAAAATACTAATGTAATTGCTTATAAGAACTATAGGCATGCCCAACTGGAAAGTGACTAGATGTAGGTTCTTTGATGGACTTTTCACATGACTGTGAGAATCTGAACGATAATCATTTGGTTATTGTTGACAATACAGAATCAGGTTGATTTGACTCAGTGAGGCCGGGGTTCCCAACTGGGGGTGTGAGACAATATTCCAGGGGGTGCAAAAACTTGGTTTTTCAAAATTATAGTGTACATGCATAATTTGTTGCCATTATTTTGAACTTTTGTAAGGGATATGAGAATAGATCAGAAGCGTTCTAGGGATGCAGGGTATAGAAAAGGTTGGGAGGCGTAGCAGTAAGGAATGCTCCTCGGGTGAAGTAGAACTCCTAAATGGCTTACACCACAAGCTGAGAATAAAGCACAATGAGAGAAAGGAAACAAGACCTGTTAGAAAGGCCAATTTATATATTTATTCAGTTTATATGGCCACCCCTCTACTGAGGAGAGGAGTGGGAAAATGAATAGCTGTGAGAGTGTGGTGTTTAAGACTGTTATAGAAGAAAAAGCTTTCAGTTACAACTTACTTTGGAGCCTCTGCTAAGGCCTCTCTTAAGAATGGGATTAAACGGTCTGCATCACAGGTGTCCAACCTTGGTAACTTTTAAGACTTGCGGACTTCAATTCCCAAAATTGTTGGCTGGGGAATTCTGGGAGTTGAAGTCCACAGATCTTAAAAGCTGCTAAGATGGGACAGCCCTAGTTTACATAGTCACCAAGTCATTTTTACTGTTGAGTTTATGTTCTACCCCACCGATCCTTGAACTGGCAGAAAAGGGTAGTGATATGAGATCTTTTACCCTACCAATCATACTTCCTGTATTGCTTCTGTTTCAGGTCACTGTCATCATCTGATATCTGTCCAAGAAAATGATAAAATGTATTTTATATACTTTGAGGCAACCCATGGATGCTTTTAGCATAAACACTACTTAAAGTCAGCTAAGGATGATTTAAATCTGCCTCAGCCTTGGTCTGGGAAAAGATGAAGCCAGCCTCATGGGAATAATGGAAGAAAAAACGCTGTACAAGCAAAGAAAAGTTCATAATGTTAGCATGGGGTTAATTCAAGGGCACCAAGGACTGCATAACATCCTCAAGCATAAAAATCCTTGAGGTTCAGAAGGTCAGAGATACTACAAGAAAATTAAGAACAAACTTTATTATAGTGCAAATCATTTATATGTCAAACTAAAGCTGCCCAAAGTCACTTAGTTATGCTGTGAAACTATAACTAACTAACTAACTGTGAAGAGAGGTAATTTAAAACTTCACTAGCAGATTCCTTTTCCCAAAGAAGCCCCTATAAAAGATTATTTCAATGGGCTGCCAGCAGTCAGGCTGAATTTTGTTATGTCGTAGTCTGTCTAGGTAGGAAGTTGTCCCATGATTTCTCTATTCAGCTGAAATCTACAAAAATAGCAATAGCACTTAAACTCAGTGCTTTTTTGTAAAAGAAAAAGTTGCCAGAACTCACACATGTCATACAACCCGCCTTGCCTACTCTGCAAGGTTCCATCCAAAAAAGGTGCTGGAACTCCATTCTGGGTGTTCTATGACAAAAAAAGCCCTGCTTAGACTTATATACCGCTTCACAGTGCTTTACAGTCCTCTCTAAGCAGTTTACAGAGTTTACAATCTGGGTCCTCATTTTACCAACCTCAGAAGGATGGAAGGCTGAGTCAACCTTGAGTCAATCAGGATCGAACTGCTGTCAGTCAGCAGAATTAGCCTGGAATACTGCATTCTAACCACTGGATTCTAACCACTGTGCCACCAAGATGAAAAGATGTTTGGGGGGTCTTCCCACCCAAACACCCCAAATTTAGAAATTAACAAACCTTGTTCCAATTTTGAAACACAAGCAGCAGCTGTGGAATCATAGAGGGTGACTGGAGTGGATCATCTGAATCTTTTTCATTTTTTGCCTCTGAGTATTAGTCCACAGTTTTATAGAACGTGGGAGATACGTAAAAGTCACTGAAGACCAAGACACTGTTGTTCTGAGTCTAGTTGCCAAATCAGAAATTATTTAACAACAAAGTCCCACTTTCCTAGTGACCCTTGATGAAATTATGAAGGAAGGTTTATTTTTATCACCAGTTCCGTATTTGTGCAACTTAAATTTCACAGGAAGCTCTTTTGGGGATAGAAAACCTGAATCTATATGGTACTTGGCATGGAGTCAGGTTTTGGGCAACATTATGGTGCCAGAACAGCTTTTGTTATTACATCACAAAATACGATACATAAGATTATGAAACGTCATGAAGTGGATAATAGAATAAAATTAATGCTGAACAGATGTACTCTAAGATAATTTGGAGGCCTCTACATTTTTCTTAAACTTTATAAAAGTCTATTCTCCAAAGCACCTGAAAGCAGGACAAGAAGCAACGGATGGAAACTAGTCAAGGAGAGAAGCAACCTAGAACTAAGGAGAAACTTCCTGACAGTTAGAACAACTAACCAGTGGAACAACCTGCCTCCAGAAGCAGTGAATGCTCCAACACTGGAAGTTTTTAAGAAGAGACTGGACAGCCATTTGTTTGAAATGGTATAGGGTTTCCTGCCTTAGCAGGGGGTTGGACTAGATGACCTCAAAGGTCCCTTCCAACTTTATTATTATTATTATTATTATTATTATTATTATTATTATTATTATTATTATTATTATTGTTGTTGTTGTTGTTGTTGTTGTTGTTGTTGTTGTTGTTGTTGTTGTGTGTGGTTGTCACATTGCCTGAGTTCATATATTCCACTAATTCATAATATAGCTTGGTTCTGGTTTGCTGTATGAATTCAATCTGTTATCATGGGACAAGGTTAAACACACAAATCCAACAAATTCTCATTTATTCAATAAATTATGGTTGAATAGTGTCAGGGAATTATAGTTCAGCCATTCATTTGCACCATGCTAAATGGACTGGCTCCTTTCAGAAGCTTCTTTTCTGTTGTATTGTGTTTAATTTGAGTGCATAGTGATAAGAGTCCAGATTTTTTTTTTAAAAAATTGTCATTTAACACTAGTTACAAATCTGCCTCTGAAACAAGACTAATTTGGTAAGTATCAGGCAGAGACTAAGCCTAACCATCGAGCAGATTTGTTCTTTGCGTACAAAAGCTGGAAATCTCTCCAGACTCCAGCTGCCTGCAAAGATCTAACTTGAGAAGGAGGTTTTGCTAAGTTAAGAGCATCCCTCCTGCAGCTGTTGCTTCTGCCTCCCCCTTCAACGTTGCGAGTGTGACATGGCAACACTTTAATAACAAACAGGTGGGAGTCATGCAAATGATGCTAATTAAAGTCTACCAGGCAGTTGAGCAACTGGTCTTCCCTGGTTCCTTTGTTGTGTATTCTTCTTTCACAATCCTGCATAGTAACATGTTCTTTTCTCCTTATTTCTCGGCAATGCAATGGTTTTGCCACTCATCTGTTGTAGGCATTCACTGAAATGTCCAAGAAAGATACATATCCCATGGGACGGTCTCAAAGAATCTCAACTATTGACTGAATTAAAAGTGGAAAAACTGCCCTGCCTATTAGTTTAGGCACGAGACTGAATGCCAATGATCCAAACAAAGCTATCTCTATGTAACATCTTAACATCCTGCTTAACAGTGCTTCCTTTTGTGGGTTCCAGATCTCCTACTAATCAATGATCATTCTCAATTTTAATGTTTATTTATTGGAAATATTTATATATATATATATATATATATATATATATATATATATATATATATATATATATATATATATATATATATATATATATATATATATATATATATATATTCACATTTTATCTTCATGAAAACTATATATCACCATATAATTCATCATTGGGTAAATCATATTTTTTTTGCATCCTTTATCCAAATCTAAATGAAAAACTTCTAAAATGCTATTTTAAAAGAAAAAAGAAATATTGTAAAAACCTAATTGTTTTGCTTGCTCTTTTCTGCCTCTTTCCTGTTTTATATTTATTCCAAGTCATTCCCCACACAGGTATAGGACACTACTCATTTTTATTTTCAACCAGTTGTGGTTTTTTTTAAAAAAAAATCCATAGTAAATGTTGGTACAATTACCATTTCACAGCAAATTGTCAATTACACTGAGCTAGGTTCACCAGCACCCAAAGGTGTTATTAATTCAGATGTCCTTCCGCTTATAGTTGCTTATTTCTCATTTTGCAGCCCTTTGCAAATAGCTTTTGGGGGGCTTCAAATACTTCTTGAGTTTTTACAGTTCTGATTTAATGTCACTTATAAACTTGCTTTTCTCATTTACCATTCCAGCTACAGATCATTCAACAATACAGACAGTTCTCACTTACCGATGGTAACTGAGACTGGGAATTCCATTGCTAAGCAACACAGTCATAAGGTGCAACAACATGTGATCACGCCAATTTAAGACTGCAGTTCTGGCAAATCCCAGTCTATTGCAGCATCCGGTGGTCACAAGATCCCCATTTGTGACCTCCTGCCAGCTTCCACCTTGACTTTGCTTGTTGAAAGCAAGTAGTGAAGGATGCAAATGGTGACCATCTGACCACAGAACAATGCTACATCATAAATGTGAGCTGGTTGCCAAGTGCCAAAATTGCAATCATGTAATCACAGGCACACTGCAATGGCCACAACTATGAGGACCTGTTGTTATAAGCCCCTCATTCAGCACTAGGCTAACTTTGAAGTGAACATTAAGCAAGGAGTACCTGTGTGTTAAATAGCATTTATCTTCCCCAATCAGAACCATGTTTTCTGGTGCTGCTAACTGTATCCAACATATCAAAGCCACAGTGATCAATAACGTCAACTCAGAACTGTTTATTCACCCAAAAGGCAGATAAGGGTTTTCCCTTCAACTAATTTACCTTAAAAACTGGAGGGTCATCTTAAATTTGCTGAAAATGAAATAATAGAATAGCAATAGCAATTGCACTTAGACTTATATACCGCTTCACAGTGCTTTACAGCCCTCTGTAAGTGGTTTACAGAATCAGCATATTGCCCCCAACAATGTGGGTCCTCATTTTACTGACCTCAGAAGAATGGAAGGCTGAGTCAAACTTGAGCCAGTGAGATTCGAACTGTCAAACTGAAGTAAGGAGGTCATCTTAAATTTGGGATCATCACTCTTTGGGGATTGGTGTATACATTATTCTTTCAAAAGTTTGGTTAAGTGGTTAACCAAATATCTCAAATACATTGGATTTATACTTTGTGTAAGGGGCACGATGGCTCAGCGGTTAAAGATGCTGAGCTTGTCAGCAGGAAAGAGGACATCCTAGGTTTGAGACCCAAGCACTGCTCAACAGAGTGAGCTCCCATTACTAGCCCCAGCTCCTGCTCACCTAACAGTTCAAAAACATACAAATGCAGGTAGATGAATAGGAACCACTTTGATGGGAAGGTAACAATTTCCGTGCACCTTGGCATGTAGTCATGCTGGCCAAATGACCATAGAAATGTCTTCGGACAATGCTGGCTCCTTCAGGTAAGAATCGGAGACGAGCACCGCCCCCTAGAGTTGGACATGACTGGACATGACTTTGCCTTTACCTTTTATACTATTTATGCTACAAAGATTATAGCAACTTCTTCAATCTGTTGCTCTCCATATTGTTCGGATATAATTTCCCTTATTCCCAGCCAGCATAATCAAAGATCATTCGGCACTGGTTATATTGGCTGGGAATGATGGCAACTGTCATCCTTTGCAAGTGGCAAGCAATAGATAGGTAGAAATTGCTTTGTACAGTATATCAAGCCACACCTATTTGATATGATGTCCCCTGAATGTGATGTGTTCCTAGTCATTTGAGAGAATTACTGTATGTCCTAAGAAGTGGAATCAAAAACTAAGAATTTTAATTTAAGTTCTTATTTGAGACTTATTTATTTTATATTTTAAAAAAATCTTTGAGATCATCCAATGAACCTAGGTTTCATTAAGCTGACCGGCTACTGTCTCTAGGAAATATGGTAGGTGAATATTTTGTTCCTAAACACAATTGATTGTGTGATTTTATTGTGTTTGAAAGGAGAAAGAAGAGAAAGAACATAGTTATTTAAGTAGCAGCATCCAGGGCCTTGCTATGATAGTTTGCCTCAACACAAGAGGCACCAGCCTGTCACCAATTTAGCCACACATCCAGCACATAGGCTCTCTCTGTATCTCAGGATGACTAAACACACACAAAGCTAGAAGACATTACTTTTCAAAGGGATAATGTAAAGTAGTTTTCTGAACAAAATGTTCCAAACCTGGGAATCAACTGCTTTCACTCTAATAAACATGAGCAAATTTGCTTTGATGACAAATGGTACAAATATCCCCAAGACTATTAGCCAGAAGAAAAATGAAATTGAATCTATGTACCTACCCCCAGTTCCTCATCCTATAAGACAAAAAAACATACACAAACAAGGTGTTTTTTTTAACCTGTAGCCAATGAATACAGGGTGCTTTTAATACCCATTTCAAGGAGTGCAGAACTATTGCAGGACTGAAACCAATGAGATTTGTAATATTACCCTTGCACAAGCACACATCCACACTCTCTACAATTAAAATAATTGCATTAAGCACTAATATAATAACATCGCTGATCACAAATGAATCCGCATGTGTAATACAAGACACACATACACACACACAGCAGTGCTCCCAGGATACCATCTGTGTCCTGTGGCAGTGTGATGCAAGCAGTGAAATAATCAGTCTGCTCAGAAATCCCCGAGAAAGGGATTTATCTCTTCCCCAGCTGCTGCAAAAGAATTAAGATGCAAAAGAAAAGCATTCCTCCAGAACCATTACTCATACAGCTAGAAATCAAAACTTGTGACAGCAATATGTTTCAGAAGAGGGGGGAAATGATTTAGATGTATAACATGTTGCCCAACAAGATGGTCAATGAATTTGGGTGCAGAGAATAGGGGGAAAGGCAATTATGTTGACACCCAAGCTCTCTCAGATACATTGACCATAGTAACTCATTGGCACACTTATTGAGACCTAAGTTAGCTTGGATAGTTTTGCTCCTAATCCTTCTGTGCCAGTGGAAAGATTTTCATTTGGCTTTCCAAACTGTCCTACAGGATCCTGCAAGATCCCATTGTCTCTCCCATCTTATTTGACATCTCTGAGAGGCAACTGGAAAGACATGTGGATGGGTTTGTGGCTCCCAGATGTCAATCATCTCCTTCTTCTCAGGCTTTTGAGTGGACTTTCATGGCTTCCTGGAATATCTCAGAGTTCTTATATTGTTGGCTTTTAATAATTTGTTATTGGGATTTTATTGGATCTTTATAGCGCACTTAAACCTCTTTTTAAAAAGAAGAGACCTGTTTACAAACATACATTAAAACAACATCACTGTCACTCAGGGATAGGTTATGACTCAATAGTTAATGATGTTTTAGATGTAGAACCTAGTGTGATCTAGTACTGTAGTTAAAATATTGGCTTAGGACGAGAGAGAGCTGGTCCAAGTCTAACCATAGTCATGGAAGCTCACTGGATGGCTTTGGGCCAGGCCAGTTATTACCATCCAATTCATCCTACAAGATCATTGGTGGGAAAAGCAGTACTTTATACATCACACTGAACTTCAGGAAGAAGAGTGGAATATAATTATAAGAAATTATGTATTAAACAAATCCTAATATTTTTGGAAAGTGAAAACAAATCATTGGGGCAAAAAATTGGCTGCCTGAAATTCTGGAGAATTGCAATGAGAATAGAAAACACGAGGCTCGGTGAACAGATAATTTGTACTGATATACTGTAAGACAGGAGTCTTCAAACTTGGTTCTTTTATGGCTCATGGACTTCAACTCCCAGAATTCCTCAGCCAGGCACGCTGGCTGAGGAATTCTGGGGACTGAAGTCCATGAGTCATAAAAGAACCAGGTTTGAAGACCCCCACTGTAAGACAATTCAACTCTTCCTAATCCTACTGTTTCAAAATTACTGATATGATTTTGAAGCATTCAACATATATAGGCAGTAACAGGGAAGTCGTTGGCATTCACTCTGAGATTTAGATAGACACACACATATAAGCATATATTTAGTAATCTATTACGTTACCAATACTCACTGCAATATAACAGAAAGTAGGAAGTTTGCAAAAGCTGCCTATCCCTCTGGTTCCTTCCAATCAGGCAGAGCTGAGCTGGTGTTTAAAGTCCATTCTGTAAATTGCCCTCTGAAAACAGCTCAGCAGCCTTGCAAAACAAAACAAACCTGACTTTGCCTTGGCGGGAATGTGCGTACTAACATAATGCAATGGGACGTTGTAACTCCAATTTCTTGGGAAATACAAAAGTTTGCTCTGTGTGTGTGTGTGTGTGTGTGTGTGTGTGTGTGTGAGAGAGAGAGAGAGAGAGAGAGAGAGAGAGAGAGAGAGAGAGAGAGAGAGATGCAATACAGTAGAAAGGAATAGGGAAAGTGCACAGAAAAGGAAACACTAAAAAGAACAGGAATGTTGCTCCTTGGATATTGAATGAGGATGACACATATAACCACTGAACCACTGAAAACCCTTGTTTGCTTCATATCTCTGTTTACATGTAGGTTCCAGAGAACAAGATGACATACAATGCTCTTCATCAAATCTAAATGTACTCGGCTCTTGTCAGTAAGCAAACAGAAGTCTGTCTAGAACAGGCATGTCAAACACAAGGCCCGGGGGCCAGATGCGGCCCGTGAAGTGGTTTCATGTGGCCCGCGAAGCCATCCTGGAAACAGTGAGGGAACGGTCCCCACTGCCTTGGCCCTGGCCCAGAGACCCTCAGTTCTGTCCACTGCCTTGGCCCTGGCCCAGAGACCCTCAGATCTGTCTCGTCAGGCAGAATGCCTTTTTCCTCCTAAACATTGTTGGAGAAAGAGAGCATTCTAATAAATGGATGAATTTTTAACGTATCTTGGTTCTTTCTGTTCTGTATTACTTTACGGTAATGTATGGATAAATTAGAATTACTATAAGGTAAAAGGTAAAGGTTCCCCCGCACATGCGTGCTAGTTGTTTCTGACTCTAGGGGCCGGTGCTCATCTCCGTTTCAAAGCCGAAGAGCCAGCGCTTGTCCGAGGACATCTCCGTGGTCATGTGGCCGGCATGACTAGACGCCAAAGGCGCACGGAACGCTGTTACCTTCCCACCGTAGTGGTCCCTATTCATCTACTTGCATTTTTACGTGCTTTCGAACTGCTAGGTTGGCAGAAGCTGGGATGCGTAACAGGCGCTCACTCTGCTACGCGGCACTCGGCACAATCATCTGGTATTTCCCCCGTTGAAGTTAAATATTCTATTTTGTAACCATGAATACCAGGAGTCCCAACTTTTATTAAAAAGTGATTCACTTTTCCCTTTGAGAATATATGTCATTCAATCTGACTCTGCGCATAGTAATACTTTCTCTATTACTTGATAGTCCGTTGGGATTTCCTTCGTCTTCCAATATTGTGCATAAGTCATACGCGCCGCTGTTGTAATATGTATTAATAGATACCAAACATTTTTTGGTACTTCTTGTGGCTTCATCCCCAAGAGGAAAATAGCTGGGTCCAATTGAAAATCATATCCTGTTATTTGAAATAACCATTTTTTATATTGGTCCAGTAACGCCTAACCTTTGGACAAGTCCACCATTGATGGTAGAAGGTGCCCCTGGCAGAATCACATTTCCAACATTTGTCATTTGCATTGGGAAACATTTTTGAAATTCGTGCAGGAGCTAAGTACCATCTATACAACATTTTGTACATATTTTCTTTAAATGCTGTTGCTAACGTTAATTTTATATTTTTCTTCCAAATTTGTTCCCACTCCTCTAATTCTATAGTGCGACCAATATTTCTCCCCCAGGCAATCATTACATCATTTATTGTTCCCCCTTCCATCCCATGAAACAAAAGATTATAGGTGTTAGATAAAAATTTAGCATCACTTTCCCATAAAATCTTGTCTAATTTTTGTGGGATTATATTGATTCCAAATTCCTGCTTATCCCTATTAAACCTTGAGCTCATTTGAGAATACGACCACCAATCTAACTCTTTACCCCCAGAATGTAACTCCTCCCTGGATTTAAGATTGCCTCTCAGATCTATGAGATATTTATACCTATAATTTCTGTCTGGATTGTGTAACGTCGAATAAGTTACAGCTTCCAAAGGAGTAAACCAGCCAGGTATCTTTGTATAGATCCACCCTCTCACCATACGCCAAGAGTTTATCAATACTTCCCTAATATAATGATTAGAGAAAACTTTATATTGACTATCCTTCCTTGGCCAGATATAGGCATGCCATCCCTGCATTAAATTATATCCTTCAATAGTTTTTTTTTTAATCCCATTTATATCCCGCCCTTCTCCGAAGACTCAGGGCGGCTTACAATTTAAAGCACAAATCAATGTGCTTAGCAATAGCCTTCATTCTATGTATATGCCTGCTTATTAGGGCTTTCGCCCCCCCCCCAAGCAGCATTATTACAAAGTCAGCTTATTGCCCCCAACAATCTGGGTCCTCATTTTACCTACCTCGGAAGGATGGAAGGCTGAGTCAACCTTGAGCCTGGTGGGATGCGAACCTGCACTAATTGCAGGCAGCTGGTTTTACTTAAGGAGGCATTAGCCCACTGCTCCACCAAGGCTCAACACCCTCCTTCTAGATAACACAACCCAGTCCCTAATCCAACCCAAGGCAGAGGCATGGTAATACAGCTCCCAATGTGAAAGCCCCAGTCCTCCCCTTGTTTTGTGCTCCTGCAGCGTTCTCCTTTTAATACGCGGCTTTCGATTATTCCATATGAATTTACCAACTATCTGTTCTAGTTTTTTTAAAAATTTCTTACCTAGTTTTGCAGGAGCAGTTTGGAATAGGTATAACCACTTTGGCAAAATATGAGTCTTAATCACTGCAATTCGTCCTAGGATTGAGAGTTGAATGTTTTTCCAGATGTCTAATTTCTTCTCCATTTGGTCATCATTTTTTGATAATTTAACTCCTTTATAGATGGACACCTTGAAGATAACCAAATATCTAAATATTTAACTTTTTTAACTATTTGGATCCCCATCACCTCTTGTAATTGTACCTTGGATTCAGTTCCGATATTCTTTACCAAAAATTTAGTTTTATCTCGATTAATCTTTAAACCTGCTACTTCTCCAAAGGCACTAATTTCCTCCAGTAATTTAGGGCCTGATTCCAATGGGTCTTCCAAAATAAAAACTAAGTCATCAGCGAAAGCTTGAAGCTTATATTGCTGATCATTTATCTTTAATCCTTTAATATTATTATTTTGCCTAATTATAATCAATAGTGGTTCTAAATTCAGAATAAACAGCAGAGGTGAAAGGGGGCATCCCTGTCTCGTACCTTTTTGTATATCAATTTTCCCAGTCATTTCACCATTGAATAATACTCGGGCAGATTGCGTAGTGTAAATTGTTTGTATAGCTCTTACAAAATTTGGTCCAAATCTCATTTTAATCATCTGACATATTTAAAAATTCCCAACTAACCATGTCGAATGCTTTCTGAGCGTCAAGAAACATCATTGCCAACTGTTTACTAGGGTGCATCTCATAGTATTCCAACGTATTCATCACTATTCTCAAATTATCTCTTATTTGCTGATTTGGAAGAAACCCATTCTGATCTGAATGTATAAATTCTCTTAAGAATACTTTAAGCCTGCCCGCCAGAATTGAGGAAAAAATTTTATAAACTGCATTCAATAGCGAAATTGGTCTATAATTTTTAACCAAGGTACAAACTGAATCTTCCTTTTGGATCAAAGATATATAAGCCTCTGTCCATGACTGGGGTATTTCCCCTTCACTCAAAACCTCATTAAATAAATCTTTTAAATGGCCACTAAACGTTCACAACATCTCTTTATATAATTCCGCCGGGAGTCCATCTGTCCCCAGGGTTTTCCCATTCAATTGTTTCTTAATTGCCTCCTTTATTTCCCCTTCTGAGATCTCTGAATTCAAAATTTGTTTTACATTCTCAGGAACCTCCTGTAAGTCCACCCTTTCTAAGTAACTTCCAATCCTTTCTTCTAAAATTGGGTCTTTCTTATACAATGCGGTAAAGAATTCCTGAATCACCTTTTTCTTTTGTTCATTTGATCCCACCATATTTCCCATCCCATCCTGTAACCATTCTATTTTTCTCACAATTGCTCACTTCCTAAGCCTATAGGACAACCATTTTCCAGCCTTGTTGGCATGTTCAAAAAAAATTGTTTATTCCTTTGAATTTTCTCTGCTAATTCACGTTGATCCAGGAGGGAAATCTCGTGTCGCGTAATATCTTTTCTCTCCCTCGCTATTACTGAGGATGGGTCTTTCTGAAGAGCCTCCTCAGCCTCTGTCAACATTCCCATCAACTCCAATCTCTTAACCCTCTCTTTCTTCCACTTATGTGCCGAATACTTAATTGCTATCCCTCGAATCACTGCTTTCACAGTGTCCCATATAATTTGAATTGGTGTATCTTCCCTTCTGTTCTCCTCAAAAAAGTATCCCATTTCCTGGTTCAACAAGTTTTTGAATTGTTCTTCTTTTAAAAGAGCTGCTCTCATTGTCCATCTATACCTCTTCTTTTCTCCTTTCCAAACCAAAACTAACGGGCTGTGATCTGCCCAGTCATTAGTCGTAATCTCTATTTCCCTAACCATCTCTTTCAATTCATGGGATGCCCATATCATATCAATTCGGGTCCATGTTTGATGCCTGGGGGAGAAATAAGTATATTGCCTCTCTTCCCTGTGAAAATCTCGCCATATATCACATATACCTAACTCCTCCCTCACTTGATCCCACACCTTAGGCAATGTTCTTTTTACCCCTTTAAGTAAACGTTGCCCCAGGGTATAGTCTTTATCAACATCTACTATTTGCACTGAAGTCTCCTACAATGCATATATGCTCGTATTCTAACCCTGCTATTACTTTATATAAACCTTGAAAAAAGGCACACTGATTACAATTTGGTGCATACACATTCACCAATAAGATCTTCTTCTGAGCCAATCGAAGTTCTACCATCACTACTCTACCTTCTGTATCTGAATACACCATTTTGTTTTGAAAACAAAATAAAACCTGACTCAGCTGAGTAATTTTTTTGGCAAATGCTGATGTGGTCATGCACTGAACAGGCCCGTACCGCCTTTAAACTACACACTAACAGAAAAATAATTTGTGAATCAGGCCCAATTTCAAGGATATGAACTTGTAGATAAAACTATGTGAATCATCAACTCAAAAATATATTTCCAAAAGCCAAACAAGTCACTAATTTCAAAGCAGAATCAACTGTTAAATACAAATTGCCTAATAGTCTTTATTTTAAAAAAAATTCCTGTGATATATTACTCCTTCTGATGCATTAAATTATTGTTTGAAAGGAAAAAATAGAAATAAGTATAACTTCAGCAGAAATGCTCCACATTTAAATGTAACACCGCAACATTTAACTCACCACATCTTATTTAGTTGAAAGATTCATGTAGAGAATCATGTTGAATTAGTCTTTGATAAACAGAGTTACAATCACTAGTAATGGCACATTACATCTCTTTGCAGTGACCACATGATTCCCAATACTTGTTCGAGATCTAGAGTCCCTGATGATCACAACTTACAGCTGACACATGTGCGCTTTCTCCTAAAACTTCTGACATATATAGGACATCAGACATGGTTTGAGGACTTTGTTCTCTTGTTTCCCTACAGAAAGATCAAAAGAAGTGAGGAAAGGCCCTCATAAAATGACTCTTTCTCAAACAACCACTTTGCAACAAAAGTCATATCCCATTCCTTCTCCAAAATAAAAAAAGTCAATGGATATGACAAATCACGATAGGTTTTTGGTTAGATTTTTTTCTGCTTAACAATGGTGGGTCCCTATTGAAAGATCAGGACATTGTGTTGATACATAAAGAAGTCACAGATACCTGAAGTTTTCTCTTTTATTCTGTCCTGTATGTGTTCTTTTGTTATGTCTGCATTCCCCTGCTAGACTATTGACACATCATTATTTCAGGGGAAAAAATATAGAAATGATGTAGAAGAAAGAATTCTGAACCAGGTTCCAACTCTGGAAACAATTATTAAAAGAAATAAATATGACTGTTAGTGTAGTGGTTGATTATATGACCTGGTACTTTAATTTTTTCATACTGTTTGAATAAGTTGCTTCTTGGAATCCTTAACAATCTACCACAAAACATTCAAGGAACCTTCAGTTACTGGGAAAAGATTGGCTTTTTGTTCCCACATTGCTGTGGGCATATTTATGCTGGATTTCACTCTTTATGGATTCATTTGGAATAAACAATATTTAAATAAGCGTGGCTCTTTTTTACTTCTCAAATAATTAAGGCATTATCAAGACTATTTAGCGTGCAAATATATTCTGCTAATAGTTCAGCTGCTTCTCAGAAATACATCTTGCTAATTTTAGTGGCATTTACTGTGCAGTTAGTGTGTACAAAATTGCAATTAACAGAGAAACGGCACCACATGGAAATGATTTCACCTCATACAACACAAGAGAAGTTATTTAGCAAGCTTTGGTCTGGTTTGCAAGGTTAGTTCAGGTGGGAAACTAATTTTGAAGAGTCTTTAGGTAATTTTCAACTCAGTCTTCTTTTTACAAGCATTGCATACACTTTCAGATTAAAAACATAATTGTTCACCTTCTCTAAATGTCCAACTATATAATTCCCTTTTATAATAAATAACTGTAAGTTGGTCTTATCACCGATTCTTTAATTTTAAACTTTTCTATACCTCTCACGGGCACCTATGAAATACAGGAGGAAACAAAATGGTGGTCTTACTGTGATAAGTCATTATGCCGTTTATTTAGTTACTGTATACAGTGCATTTTAGACATCTCTGTCAATGAAGAATACACCATCTCCCAGGAAAGTCTGTTCAACTATTGGACAATGCTTATATAAAATGGAAAACTTCTTGATATTTGACCCCTACCTTCATCCTTATAATTTTCCTATCTAATGGGACAATTCTTGCCCATCTTCAGATACTTGAAGATGGTTATCATGTCTTCCCATAGTCTTCTCTTTTCCAAGCTAAGCATGCACAATGCCTTCAACATCAGGGCTCTTTATTTTCTTGGCTGCTGTCTTTGAACACACTCCAGTTTATTAATATCTTTGATTGACAGGGATCACTCAGGAAGAAAAAAAACATCTGAAACCAAATTTGGGAACAAAAAAGAGTATTATATGATTTTTCTGGGACTATTTCATTATCCTACCATATGCCTTTTTCCACAGACTAGAAAATAAAAGCCTGTGCAGCTCTCAAAAAGTGTACCAGAGGTATATAAATATATACCATGTGTCATGGTTCTGACAGATGAAACTCTTCAAAAAAACCTTCAAGGCATTGTTTATCTTAAAGAATCTTTTATTCAAGAAACAAAATATCGGCACTACATAGTCAAAACCAAAAACTAAATTCCCCTCCCCTGGATACAAAGTATCAAAGCACAATTCCCTCCTCCAATAAACAATCATAAATCACATTCCCCAATTAGCTTGAAGGGAAGGCTTTCTCCACAGCTCTCCAGCCCGCCAAAACTCTATCAACTCTAGGCCCAATGACCTTGGGTTCCCATGGCTGAGTTATTATTGTTATGACTAGCTGGACTCTCATCCACATTCCCCCTCCCAGCATCAACTAACTCTAAAAGCAATAGAGAAAAATGGCTGCATTTCCATCTGTTGTCAAAGCAAGAACATCTGATGTTAGCAACATTGACACCACGTCAGGAAAGACTATTTGGGTTTTTTAATGAAATTTCTAATTTCCAAATAGTCTTTTCCCCTTAAAAATGGTCTAAAATATTTAAATAAAACACATTAGCGATTTGAGAGTGTTATTTGGTAGTGCAAAGCCAATTATACTATTACAGAACTATTTTAGGATTTCTTTAAAAGTAGAAAGATAGCCTGATTTACATTTAGAAATGCAAACTCCATGTTCTGTGAACATATGCCCACAGCTGGGAGCTATGGCAATTTTTATTTTTTAGCTCTAAAACTATAATGCCTCAATGAAAAATTATAGACCAAATTAAGAGGCTGAAATAAAACAAGAATTAGGAGGATATGGCCTTATGACCTAACTAGCTTTCAAAATTACATTCCAATTATGAATGGATGGATGGATGGATGGATGGATGGATGGATGGATGGATACATAGATAGATATAGATATTATCTGCCTAGCCTCTGTGCACACATCTTATTTCTGATTTCCTTAGAATTTTATTGTCATTTCCTAGTTTCATTTTAATTTTTTAAACACAATTTTATTCCAAACTTAAGCAGCTATTTAGTGGTTTGGATCCAACATTCTGCTGACAAAGGGCTCCGCCATCTGCTGGAGTCCTTTCATTTGCATTCTTCCAATAAACTGTTGAGAGTTAGACTCAATGGTTCTATTTTTCTGATTTGATGGCTCCATTAGAAGGATTTTATTACATAAAGGTATCCTACTAATGGACTTTCCATACCTCCTGAGATTTCTTGAGAGTCTACATTGGTAGACTGGGGTCCTTCCAGGAAAGTAGCAGGTAAGAGAAAGAGGAAGTGGAGAAACCATTCTCCCTTTAATGCATTGGTAAAAGTGTCATAATCAGAATGCCTGCATTGGAAAAGTAATAGCTAATTCCAACCCAAAATGCATTTTTATAACTTTAGTTTTATAGGGTATTTATTTTGGTTTTTCTTTTAAAAAGAAAAGGCTAAAACAGAAACATAATCTGAACCACCACAGAAATACTGGTCCACCTCTATGGTTTACTGTTGACCACCAACAGGAAAGATGTATACAACTCTGTAGTATAAAAACAACTATTCTGCAAACCACCTCAGCAAATATCATCTTTGTAATATTTATACATTTGCACCTGACAAAAAATTCTATTCTAAACCTTTATGAGTTCTGAATTTCACGACTGAATAAGAATTAAAGATCTTGATCCAAGATACCCAAATTTTCCAAATGATGACGATGACTTACATTTTAATTCCTTCTTTCCACTTAAGTAGCACTCATATCCATTCAGGAATATTGTTCTGCCTATTGAGATTCCTATTAAGCTGAAACAAAATTAGAAAACAAAAAACTGCCAAGGCCCATACAGCTGTTGTGAGATGCTCACATAAGAAAGGTAAGTTTTCACACATTTTCTTTTCAGAGATCAGCTGTGATTTCTTTTTACAGAGCTGTCATTTGGCATTCTTACATGTCACAGGTTAATAGTGCTACTGATCACTCTTTGGCACATGTGAAATAGCTGCTGATAACATCCAAGCTTTAAAATGTCACCAATTGGGCTGGCACTTCTTTCCCTGTTTTGATAGCAAGGCTTGATGGATGAAATATGACTCAGAAAAATTAAAGACAATGTCGGTTTATTATCTCATCCATTTCATCTTTCTGCCTGATCAAAAACATTCCTTCCAGTTTATTCCGTAATGCTTGTCTAGACCATTTTTAAAGACCTTGGAGAGAAGAAACTATCATTTTCTTGGCAGTCTTCTGTACAGCTTTAATGGATATTACAATTATACAGCTCTTCCTTACCGCAGTGGCAATATGGTCCTTCAGAGCTCCTAAGCAGTGCTGTCACATGGAGTACTGATCTTCACGTCTTGGCTGTGGAAAGTACTATGACTGATCTCTTTCTGGTGACGTAGTCAAAATGCTGTAGGTCCATATTCAAAAAGGTTCAGGAAACAGCACATCCTTTTAGCAATAAATAATGTGCTCACCAGGCCTGACACAGGACATTACATGCAAACATTAAAAAGAATGCTGACTCTGGTGCTGCTTTTTTGCAAATGAAATTTACTTCTGTATCTATGTTAAGCAGCTGCAAATATGAAACATGTCCAAAAAGCTTTGTGTTTAATTGTAGCTCATTCTACTTTTATTGTTTGGAGTAAACTGAGGTAAACTCTGCCCTGATTCAAGATGATCTAATTGAAAATGTCTTAAAATGTGAGTGTTGTTTAAGGCATAGGTACATGACAAAGTATACTTTGGCTTTGTCATGTACTTATGCCTTAAACATCACACAAATTTTTAAGACAACTCTCCAGAAGAGTTTGTCAATTTAAATCCTTAAGAAAGATGGCACTATTCTCAACTCAAGATGGTTTCCCTATAAAGATAAAAAATAATAATTCACATAATAAAAATTGCAAATGAAGCCCTGACCATAGTAAAAGTCAAGGATAACAGCAGGTTTTCACAAATGCAAAAGGGGAGGGGAGGGGGAGGTGTTCCTTTATTTAGATAGTAAGAGCCACAATGTTATTTTCATTAAGGAGTTGGAATGCTTCAACTCCCCCCATCAGCCACAGAAGCTGAGTAACTTTAAGCTAATTGTTTTCTCTCTGACCAACCTATCTCAGAGAGTTCCTGTTGTGGGGAAAGAGGAGGAACAAGCACAATGTATATTGCCTTGAGCTTCTGCGCAGAGAGAATGGTATATATTTAGTAAAAAAATAATGTGGGTTCTACCATCAAGATGTGCCTCCAGGCTCCCACCATCGTAACCTCATAGATGATGGGCACATGAAGCAGCTCCTCTGAGGATGAAAACCTGGGGTGAGCTGGTTTGGGGTAAGAAAGGTGATTCTGCAAGTTGTATAGTTTTTGAAGGTTAAAACCACCAGCTTGAATCCGGCCTGGAAGCCAACTGGTAACTAAGGCAGTAAGCTTAATACAGATGAAACTCTGCTGAACTGACTTCCTTTGGCAGCTGGGATGCTGTGCTTTGAATCAATTGCAGTTTCCAAATCATCTTCAAAGGTGGCTTCAAGTAAAGAGGGCTGCACAAGTCTAACATGAAACAATAACCTATATAATAAGCATACTTATCTTTGCACAAGGAAATGTAATGTAATGCAGAGTAATGTCCAAATTATTAGCCATAAATGTCTGAGATGCTGCATTCATTCCATTGTTAGCTGTTGACTGTCCCAATAATTCACCCACATGCAGCAGACTGCGTTAAATGTGACTGCATCTCATCCCACTTGTGCATGACACTAAACATTAGTGTCTCATGCTGGTTTTTCCCAAAATAGATAAAAATGAATAATGGGCTTCAGAGCCACAAGTCACTTTTAAGTTACCCCGATCATATACCCACACAACTGCTCATGTATGAAATAAAAAAATAGGTAACATGTGTTTTTCTTTTTATGTGATTATATATAAGGAAACAACTTAACAAAAGATAAACATTTGACATAGGAAAATAAAATGTAAATACCAAGGATGTATCTAGCTACTTATACCGAAATCAAACATCACAGTTCTTATAAACATCAGCGTACCAGGTAAAATCAAGAATCCAGTGGTCAATCAAAAAAAAAAACCAACCCTTGTCTCCGCAAAAATAATAGAGTTGAAGAAATATCTTTGGGGGAATCAGGAAGAAATTCCAAGTAACATATGAAACAAACATCTAACCAAAAATGAATATCCTGGATGGTGGATGATACCACAATGAATTTTTTTAAAAAAAATTTTCCCACAAAGGCCAAGCTGATCCTAACTTTTTTTAAGGTTTGGAACAGTATCCCCCCTAATGAGGCTAAAGACCTTTAGTATATCCTTCTGGGTATTTTCCTGGCACTTATGTGCTTCTACGTTGCTGTTTTGGATTCATATTATAAATGTTAATGGAAAGTCAGATATTATCTATGGTCTGCAGAAAGTGGGCAACTGTGAGTTGTAGCTTAATCCATAGAATCTTTAGTTCAAAAATCACCCTTATTAAGGCATTTTGCATTATGCTTTCTGCACAAAAATATCCATTAGCAGATTTTTTTTCCTCAAAGCATTCCAACATTTTCACATTGGCTGGCATTGTATTCATGGAAAATATTAGTGCCTGGATATCTAACCCAAAATAGGCAGTCTGATTTTGAGTTATCAACATTTTTTTCAATATGATTCCATCCAAACAATATTTGAGAGGTGCTTAGAGATCTAGTTACCGCATAACAACTCATTTTTATAAGCCCAAATATATGGGCATACGACAGACCATTTATTATTTGTTTTCACATATTTTGATCAAGATTTCTGTGTCATGGACACTGGTGATGTGCATATAAAAATATTTGGACTGGAGATGGTACAACTCTATCATAACTAGGAGAATCTACTAGACTTGTGAGTCTAAGGTGGTGTAAAACTGATTTGTAATGCAGAGGTCATGGAAACCCCAGATGGACTTTTTGCATAACAATGAAAAAAAAATGAACTTGTCATTTATGGTTTGGATGATTACACAGGATAGCTCATAGAAAGAAGAGAGTAATGATGTAACTTTAGAGACAGAGGCTAAAATATAACTAATTAACTACTTTAAAAAGATATAAGAAAGATAGACTATAAAAGTACTTTCTACTTTTTTCTTCTTTTCTTACTGCACTTTTAGCTTTTTCTGTTATTTTTTTCTCTCTTTCTCTTTCTCATTCTCTGATCTAATTTTTATTCCTGTTGTTCTTAAAATTTTTAATAAAAATTGTATAAAAAGTGAATGCAAAGTTCATTATTGGCTTCTTTTTATTATTGAGAAAAACATTCTTTTTATGCCACTGTAAATAGTACTATATGCACACAGGAGGTTTGGGTTAGGCAAAGCAAAATCCCATCATATGCGATACAGTCAGCGGGACTTATACATATGTATAATTTAATATGACTGAACCTGGTTGTGAACCCACAGATTCAAATGCTTGGAGTTAAAAGTTATATGGCATTATATTCAACAGCCTGTAGGACTGCTAAAAAGAAAGTCATAACAGTTTGGATTTGGAAAGGAATCCTGCATATCATTTCACTGGAACTTAAGAGAAAGAATTATGCTTTTAGATTTAGATTTTATTAGATTTATATACCGCCCTTTCCCGAAGGACTCAGGGCGGTTTACAGGGCATTTTGGGGTTTTGGGGTTAGCATCACCACCTCTTCTTCTTTCTGCATTTTCTTTGTTTCAAATAACATTATTAACAACATTTGGAAAATGTTCATCTTGTTTTAAGCCATAAGGTAATTAATATCCTGAGCTATGTAAAAAAAAAACCTAAGCAGTGAATTAGAAAACTCTACCCAAATTAGAAGTGTGAAATAACTGTGTAACATAGGCTTGGTATGAGATATAGAAAGTTGAGAAGGTATGATAATATACAATATGACATAAATATGAAAGGAAGTAATCCATGTGACATGCAGAACTCCTTTCATTACAGTGAATTGGCTCTCATTTCTTAGCATCTCATGATAAATAATTATAATGGCAAGGAAAGTAGCTGGTGGCACAGTAGGATAAGCAAATAATTGCCACCTCACTCACATTGCTGAACAATTATGAGCCACACCAATGGTGATATGAAGCATACCTGTATTTACATAATTAGATATGATTTATTAAATTGCATGCACTGGGTGAAGGGGATCAAATATATTTAGAAGTAAAGTTGCACCATTCTAGGGTGGACAAATCTATGTATTTAATGGTAATTGTTTTAAAGATATATGAAATAATTTGATTGAATTATTATACATAACTTAAAACCAAATGAAATAACAATCTTCCATACATAATGCCAAATATGATCCAATACTTAATACTGAGTTTAAAAAAATATCAAGCACCTATATTCAGAGATATAGAGATGCAGTCAGAGAATTCTTCATAAAAAAGAATACAATCTATTATCATTCCAATGAGAAACTAAATATGGCTGCAAAGAAAATTAATACAATGACATCTCAGTGACTGCACAGGTTGGAGAAATATATTACACCTCCTTTTAATCAATGGTCAAGAAATAAATGGACACTAATGGTCAACTTCAGCTCGTAGTATTGGTAAAGTACTAGTCCGTATTTTCTGAATTTTACTGTTTGTAGGATGGCAGTGCAGTATGGCTTTTTAGAATTGCTTGCCAATACGAGTCCTGAATGACAACAAAATTGAGTTTCAATGTTTTAAAATGGTTTTTGTTTTTAAGATAAAGATCATCTATAATAAAGGCAGGATATGAATAAATAAATAAATAGGAAGGAGAGAGCTGGGAAATTATATACCTGTGTATTCCCTTGGTCCGTCCTCCACTACTGAATTAAAATCCTGTCTACCCATGCTTGAAACAAAAAACCAAAAAAAACCCCAAACACTAGTAGCATCCTATTCTGCTCTTTAGCAATGCCCTATTCTACCTCTATCACAACTCTTCTTGGTTACTACCAAAAAAGGTTCTTTGGATTTATAAGAATGCCTGTAGTTATCTCTTAAGGCTTTGCTGCCATTTCCCTTCTGCACTCCACTAGGCTGGCAAGGAAAACACCAATCAATGGAGCATAAATAGGATGGCTCTGACTTCACCACTCTGTCAAGGCCCTTTGCTTGCTCTATCCTTCCACTTGCACGTCTTCCAGATTTAAGATTATGAAATATACAAAAGGGAAGTTAACACAGTGAGCATGCTGTTATGGAGGTCCTCTAGAGCAAAGAGAATATCTGTAGTTCCGGGTTCAAGTGTGGAGTCCTTGGTGCTTTCTGAGCTTGGTTGTTTGTTTGCAGAGCATTTCCCAACTAGGTAACCTCATCAGTATTAGAAGGAGATGGGGTCTGTGGAGAGGAGGAGGAGGAGGAGGAGGAGGACGAGGAGGACGAGGACGAGGACGAGGACGAGGAGAAGGATGGCTGTCGGGTCCTTGGTGCTCTCTGAACCTGGTTGCAGACAATTCATTATCCAAGAAGTAACATCATCAATGCAATCTGATGATCAGATTGCACTGACGATGTTGCCTAATTGGGTAATGAAATATCTGCAAGCAAAGAACCAAGCTCAGAGAACATCAAAGACTCCACAAATCCTACGATGCCCAGTTGAACATCTGGTATTATTTTCTAGGTACTGGAAAAAAGAAAAGCACTAAAAGACATTAATACATTTTAGAATACTGTTAATAATACATTTTAGAATACTGTTAATGCAGAACAGTGCAAAAAGAACCTTTCTTCTTCCCCAAATGGATCTAATCAGTTCAAAATACTGTTAAAGAATATCGCCGATCCCACATCTCTTCTTCCCAAAACAGTGGCACTGTATTCTCATTTTTCCCTTTTTCAAAGTATGGGGAGATGCTGTTGTCAAAAATAGGGAGAGAGAAGGGAACTATGAAAGGAAATCAAGAAATAAAGTACCAACCTCAAGAGGTCAAACCCTGGCAATGACTGGAAAAGGAGGCAGGCTAGTGGTTGTCAACACTTCTGAAACACACCTCTGATGGTAATCACAACAGATTGGTTGTTTTCGGCTATATACTAATAGGGGACATAGCATCTTATTATAGGCAGATAGTAGCTTGAGATGAAAAAAGCTACTTTCATTCCAGGTAGTAATAATGTTATTTCCATTGATTGGTGAGAGATGAGTTGAAGGCAATTGTATAGGCTAATAGGAGAAGGGCGGTATACAAATCAAATAAATAAATAAATAAATAAATAAATAAATAAATAAATAAATAAATAAATAAATAAATAAATAATAGGGATATCTGATGTTGTCAAGGCATGATTATGTTGTTAATATGCAAGGATCTAAGTCTTTCTTCTTCTTTTTTTTAAAATTAGTACAGCTACTTCAAAGATACTTCCTGCATTATGTGAAAAATTCCATAACCCTTAAACGTCAGACTGTCAGAAATTTGTCTGGCCTTTACTGGAGCCTCTGGTTGTACGTGCATTGACTTTAACATGAGCTTAAGGGAAGAGTATCACATGTAGAATATTGCAAAGATATTTCCAGAGGATACAAGATCTCTTGACAATCGTGGAAATGGCAACTTGGCAGGTACAGGTGCAGCAAAAAATTATACAAATGTGGAACAGTGCTTTTGAAAATTATTGAAGTCAAATTAAGGCCCAGTCTTTGGTTCTGGATGGTAATTCAGAGCGGTTTTTATAGATTATATTGAAACATACAGAAAACAGTATAAACCTAATATAGGAAGATGTCCCTCATAATTTCTGGCATATTTAAGTTTATTGGGTCTTAAAATAGTTCTAAATTACAAATGTTAACAGAATAATTCTCCATGAACCAGGTATGAATAAACAAGTTAGCATATTAGTAATTTATTTATTGCCGAATCTCTCTTTCCCTTCCTCATTTCACAGGTAATGGTTTTCTTTTTATCCATTAGAGTCATCTTTATGGAATACCACAAATTTATAACCACGAATATTTCTGCAACAACCAATGCAATTTCTTCTTTCGTCCCCTTTTCTAATATAGGTAAATTTAAAGGGAAATTGGTAATTTCCTTTTTCTTCTTCTGATTAGATCTAATCACGATTAATGATTTTCTCCTTGTAGATTTACAAAATCTATTCAAAATGTCTGATATCAAGATTAAATCAATAGCATACTTAATACTAGGAAGCATCAGAGAGCACCATTAGCTAAATCAAACATAATGGCAGCTTTCCAGACATTAACACATTTTGTGCCTGTCTTCTAGTGTCTGTGGAATGCATTTTCACATCAAGATGGAACAATATGTTTTTGCAGTAAAATTAAGACCATAAATAAATAAGGTGCTGTTGGAAATCTTTCCCATCCCCTCATTGAGGTTTTCCATTTTTCCTTACAACTTGGTTGCATGAATTGGGTATGTCTACTTTAATGAAGGACTAGACAGCAGTGTTCCAATATCTAAGGGGCTGCCACAAAGAAGTGGGGCTCAAGCAATTCTCCAAAGCACCTGAAGGCAGAACAAAAGCAATGGATAGAAACTAATCAAGGACAGAATAAACCTACAGCTAAGGAGAAATTTCCTGAGAGTTAGAACAATTAATCCATGGAATTTTATTTATTTTATTTTATTTTTATTTTTATTCCATTTATATCCCGCCCTTTTCCGAAGACTCAGGGCGGCTTACAAGCTTAGCAGTAGCCTTCATTCTATGTATATGCCTGCTTATTAGGGCTTTCACACACACACCCAAGCGGCATTATTACAAAGTCAGCTTAATTGCCCCCAACAATCTGGGTCCTCATTTTACCTACCCAGATTGTTGGGGGCAATTAAGCTGACTTTGTAATAATGCCGCTTGGGAATTTTAAAAAATTTAAAAAAAAGGAATGACTTGCCCCCAGAAGTTGTGGGTACCCCAACATTGGAGGTTTTTAAGAAGACATTGCAGAACAATTTGTCTGAAATGTTATACAATTTCCTGCTTGAACAGGGAGTTGGACTAGATGACCTCCAAGATCCCTTACAACTCTGTTATTCTGGCATCCGGCTTTGCAAATCATGTTTTCAGGCCACTCCTATGTATCTTGAGAAACAGAAATGGTACAGAGTACAATAACATTATTGCCGCTGGCAGAATAGCAGGTTCCATTCAACATTTGATTATAAGATCAAAAATAATCTTTCCTTAAGGAAAAGATGTAAGGTTCATAATGCTGTTTAAAAAAAACAGAAATCAGTAAGTTCTATGCTTGAAAATGTACAGACAGGATTACAAAGGCTGATCAAAGAAGAGCTTAGTGACTGTTCAAAGTTATGGCACCAAAAAAAAAAGTGACTTATGACTGGTTTCACACTTACGACCACTGCAGCATCCCATGGTCACATGACCAAAACTCAGGCATTTGGCAATTGGCATATATCTATGACAGTTGCAATGCCCGGGGTCATATGATCACCATTTGTGACCTTCTCAGCTGGCTTCTGACAAGGAAAGTCAACAGGGAAAGCCAGATTTATTTAATGACTGCACGATTCACTTAACAACTGCAGGGATTTGCTTAACAACTATGGCAAAGATCATAAAATTGGGCAAAACTCACTTAGCAATGGAAATGGTGGCTCAATTGTAGCCGTAAGTTGAGAACTACTTGTATATGAATAATTGTGTCACTGAGAAGGATTTAGGCATTATGCCAAATGAACTGTCGTCCACTTATGATAGAAGAGACTGGTATATCAAACTGCCTTCCATGGCAAAGAAACCAATGAAGTCATTTTATAGTCATGACATTTTATCAGCAAAACTTGTATCTTAGTATAAATCCACATCACTATTCAAAATAAAATATAACAGAAATCATTGATGTGTAAAACCTCTCCCAAACTCACATGAATTTCATAAGTTACTTCCTCAGCCAGTTAATAAAAATAGAGATGCATTCTGCTCCTTACTGAATTGCAACTATTTAAAACAAATGTCTAAACACATCAACGCATCCATTTTTAATTTAGCTGAGAAAAGAAAAAAGCAAACATTTTAAATTTTAACTTCATAAATGTACATACTGCTAAGCTACCATAATATTCACAAGCCAGCCTGTTTCAAACACTGTACACTTCTGCTATAATTTACATTTTCTGATTAGATCGGGCAAACAAATTGCTGTTTGGTAGGTGAAACCAAATATTGATTGAGCTGTGCAACTTCCACCTAAAAAAACAAAAGGAATTTACAAGGTCAGTAACTAATTGCCAAATTTCTCCTTTATCATCATCCTGAAAGACATATGGAAAGAAATAACATCACTGGAAACAGGACCTTTTAGCAATATCTCTTTAATAGTACAAGCTGTTCATTCACATCTCAAGTGCCAAGAAATTCAGCTTCAGATACTGTTCTGTGATTGCTGCTGAATTTGGCATGCACTATTTTAGTTTTATATCAGAGCAACATATTTACTATCATTCAATTATGCCCAACGTATTTTAGTGTATAGTCAAATCTATGCAAAGTATGTTGCTAATCATTCTATAAATTAAGCAGAGAATCTCCCCCACAATATTGGATTTATCCACAGATGCAGTTCCTTCAGTCCTCCAAGTCTGGATTATCCTTTCTGCAATAACAGAATTGAATTAACAGCATAAGCTAAAGTTAAGGAACCAAGGCCCTTTTGATATGGCCCACAGTGAGGGATGCTGGAAGTTGTAGTTCAGCAACACCTGCAGGATTGTAAGTTCATCATTCCTTTATAAAAGGTATGTGACATCGTAACCTTCTGCTTTTTCGTTTACTTTAAAAAGCCCAAGGCTGCTACTCTGCAACAAACATGTTTAAAGACACTGGATCTACTGTGTTTTAGGAATGGGCTGTATACTAGTGCAATTAGCAACTTTTAAATTTACAGTCTAAGGCAGGGGTCTTCAAACTTGGCCCTTTTATGACTTGTGCCTGGCTGAGGAATTCTGGGAGTTGAAGTCCACAAGTCATAAAAGGGCCAAATTTGAAGACCCCCTGGTCTAAGGAATCCTAGCTAAGATTAAATTCTTGCTTTCTACTACCTGAACCTTGAATGCATCTGAGTCATAAAAAGCACAGCCTTAGCAAACTATTTAATTACAGCTGAGAAAAGAGATTACATATGCTGAAAGTTCAAGGGATAAATAAGAAGTTGAGCAGGATACAAGGAATTAAATGGTCTCTTTTCTCATTTCCTCATTTTTATTTTTATTCAGGACACAACATAGAATCCATACTCTGATATTAAAAGATACATTACAGGTATTACCAGACTGATGTTAACTCAGAATACTTCCTATCTTTCAACAGATTCATGGAAAGGTAGAAAGCAAGAGGTAGGATTAGTTTCCCTGCCTGATTTTTCATGATTAATACAAACAACTATCACTCTTACCTCTGTTAATTCTGTTAATTTAAGCTTTGACAATATTATGGATGTGAATAAAGAATTTAGTTTCAAACTGTGACATTCACAGTCCCCAACAGACAACCGAGCCCAAAATTTTGATTGTTAAACAAGACAGTTGTTTTGCCTCATTTTACAACCATTCTTGCCACAGTTAAGTGAATCATTGTTGTTAAGTGAAACACTTGGTCATTAAATGAATCTGGCTTTCTGTATTGACTTTGCTTGTCGGAAGCTGGCTGGGAAGATTACAAATGGTGATCACATGACCCCAGGACAGAGCAACTGTCATAAATACATGCCAGTTGCCAAGAGTCTGAATTTTGGTCATATGATTACCATGATTATAAATGTAAAAAACAGTCCTAAGTCACTTTTTCAGGGCCACCTTACTCTGAATGGTCACTAAATGAATGGTTGTAAGCCGAGGACTATCTGTATATTAAAATTGCTATTTTGTCCTTTCAGGCAGTGGGTGTTCAAATGTCACTATTTTTCTATTTATTAAGTTCTATGATAGATATAGTTGCTATTTTAAGATACTGTGCACTTGTAAGCAGAGGCAAAACACTTGGCTGGCAGCCAGTATTACGAGTATTTCTTTTTTCCTGAAAAAGAAAGTTAATTTTCTTCTCAACAGATTGAACAGAACTCCACAGAAACTACCCTATGAAACTTACAGCATTCGCGTTAGGCCACACAATCATGTCAACCTTATTTTACCTGTTACAAATGCATTGTCAAGCCTATCATATAAAATTCCCTTTCATTATGCTATCACAGCCTGAAAGCTGTAATTTCACATCCACATCCCTCTCACTTTCAAAAGAATTCTGGGGCCAACATTCATAGGATACCTTACACTAATCACATTTAATTTTGAGCAGCTGCCATTACCTATTTATTGGTACTTTCATGCTACCAGGGGATTTATGACTGTTCAAAAGCCTCAGTAATATAGTTATATGAACCTATTTAATATTTGACCCAAGAGCCTAAAGGAGGGAGAGAGAGACATATTCTGGCACCAGTTATAAACAAACAGCAATTCTTATGACCAGCAGAAATATTTTTTTTTCAAGAAGAGGAACTGGTTGATCTCTCAGCTGAGCTGAGCAATCTTCATACTAACCACTTGTCCCATTGCTGCAGTCTTTTTAAGTAGCATTGGATGATGGCAATTGCAAGAAGAGCTTGATGTAACTAGTCACTCCATGGTCATTTAAGCCAGAATATTTGTATTTAATTTGAAAGGAATGAAAATATTCCATTGCATGTTAAGAAAAAAAAATCAGAATGTATACAGGACTTGTATTGCTGCTCACTGTTGCATTCCAGTATTCTTTTGTTCCTGGATATAGGAAGGTAGAAGTCCATATTCCGTTCCTTTTCACTCTTTCAGTTTCCTTCAATCTAATCTAGAGAAAGGAAAAACAAGATTTTCCAGAAGTTCTGGAAGTTCCCAGCTGCCCTATCTTTCCAAGGTTTTAGTTCTCCTGGAAAGATGAATGGAAAAGAAACCATGTTTTCTGGGTAGATTGGCAGCCTGCCAAGCTCATCATTGAGATCAGTGTTTCTCAACCTTGGCAACTTGACAAAATGAAAAGTTCAACTCCCAGAATTCCCCAGCCAACATTTTTAATAATTAACAAAATTGTAATAGATTTTCTGAATTGTAAACTGCCCAAAGTCATTGAGGTGTGCAGCCATAGAAATTGAACAGATAAATAAATTCCCACCTAACACCTTTTCTTCACTGTTTATTGAAAGGCTAGTCTGGAATTAGGTGAACAGCAACTGGACACGTTTAGTGCATTTTTAGGAATAGTAAATACAGTCTTGACTTTCAGAGATATTCTGACTTTCCACCTTGGATTACAGAGCAGTTAATCGACCCAATGGAACCATAAGATGAATAAGGATGTGGAAAATATTAACTTTATTCAAAAGCATATTATGAAGGGCAAACTTATATATTGGATCTCTGACTCAAGAAAATCAATGTATTGCATGTACAAGGAACGTGTCTGTTTAGAATGTTCTGGTGTGTTTCATTTTTTTAGAATGAATAAAACTGCAAACCCTAGAAACGTTCCAAAGACGTACAAGCTCATACTATGGCCACTGCAACAGTTAGCCTACACATCTTTGGAATTTGGATCAAATAATCTGCACCTGTGAAACTAATCTGGCCCATCAACCACAAAAAACAGAGCGTGAATTTTTCCTCACTAAAGATTGGAGTTGCTGAAATTTTTGAAAGGGATGCTTTGTAATATAGGGGAGTGTGTTGAAGCCCTAGTGCTTGAATCATTATAGCACCTGTGTCTTTTTCCAGGCTGATGCAGCTGCTCTCTAAACTGCTATTAATGTTCAGTGACTTTCTTTGCTAGAAAAAGAAACATAGTGCAAGACATCTGGAGGGCATCAGGCCGAGCAAAAGGTATTCTAAGTCAGTACATTCAAGTTATTTTGATCAAAGATCACAAACCCCCCCTCCCACTTCCCAAAGTAAAATAACTTGCAAATACCAACCATATAAAATCTGCCAAAAGAACCCATATAAGCGTATTACTCAATATAGTCTAAGGTCATTCATCTGCAGATACTGACAGCAGCTGTGCCCAACTTTGCAACACTACGCATAACAAAAGTGTCCTTGCGTGATTTTTTTAAAAAAAGGTTAACATAAAATTCCTGAGTGACCTGGCTCACACAAAGAACAGTGTCTTCTTTGGCTATCATTATAAAAAGAACAATGCAGCAATATGTGAAGGATGAATTGGTGCAGAGATAGTTTTGGCACGCTACAGGCATTTCACTGAATTTCCCATATCAAAGTGCTGAGGGTAAACTGTCCAAAAGACTTTCTCTGATTATCATAAATGGTACAAAATTTAGAAAATCTAGAGAGAGAGGCCCTATGGAGAAACCTTTCTCCCCAAATGCTCAAGACCACAAAGGCTGAAATTGGTCAAAGGGCAAGAAAATGCTACTGTAAGAAATTAAAGTATACCCTCGCTTTTTCGATGGAGACCCTCAGTCATCCAGGTCATACTTATCCCAAAGGTGCTTTTTCAAGAGGCAACTGGACTTTCTTGTTTTTCTTTGAAAACCGCTTCTCATCCAAGAAGCTTCTTCAAAAAGCAAGATGGTGGGTTTGTTGTCACTGTAAGTTGGGGGGGCACGAAGGGAGGCTCAGCCAATCTCACTGTACACATGTTGTATTTTGATCATAAAGGCTCATTCATTCAAAGCACCTTTCACTCGTGAAAAAGCACCTTGGGGACATACCCTCGCTTGGTTAAAGATGTGTATCAAAATTGGCTAAAAGGCAGTTCTTCTTCTTCCCCTGCCCTGTTCATTCCTCCCAGCAATTAAAAATAATCACTATTTTTTTCATTTTTCCTCCTGAGATTGTAAATTGGATTTTTTTCTTTGAACTCGGTATTCTTTAGGCAGCTCTTTGGGTCAAGTCGGGCAACTCTGTGATGTACTGACATTACACTGTGGTAATGAACATGAAGCACTCAAAACACTTAAATACAGTTTGTAAATGCAGATTATCAATATTAATTTTAGCTACCTCTGTGATCCCTGATAAAGGCTACTGTTTACCTATCTATATAAAACATGAAACAGACACAAGCATCTAATTAGCTACCTCAGTGTTTCTCAACCTTGACCACTTTAGGATGGGTGGACTTCAACTCCCAGAATGCCCCAGCCAGCCTTGAACTACATATTTCCCTCCTATCAACCTTTCTCCATCGTTTTAGATCAGAAATGTCTTTGCATCAACAAATTAAAATACAGTACAGACAATTTAGAGGGAACTATACCAAGTATACGTTACCATCAGTGTGTAAAATTAGGCATTTTTAGTTGTTGTTGTTAGCTGCAAAGTCATGTCCGACCCATTGTGACTCTATGGACAACGTTCCTCCAGGCCTTCCTGTCCTCTACCATCTTCTGGAGTCCATTTAAGCTCACGCTTACTGCTTCAGTGACTCCATCCAGCCACCCCATTCTCTGTTGTCCCCTTCTTCTATTGCCCTCAATCTTTCCCACCATTAGGCTCTTCTCCAGTGAGTCCTTCCTTCTCATTAGGTGGCCAAAGTATTTGAGTTTTAGCTTCAGGATCTGGCCTTCTAAAGAGCAGTCAGGTTGCTTTCCTCTAGGACTGACCGGTTTGATCACCTTGCAGTCCAAGGGACTAGCAGGAGTCTTCTCCAGCACCATAGTTCAAAGGCCTCAATTCTTTGGCACTCAGCCTTTTTTATGGTCCAACTTTCACTGCCATACATTGCAACTGGGAAGACCATAGCCTTGACTGTACACATTTTTGTTGACAGGGTGATATCTCTGCTTTTTAGTGTGCTTTCTAGATTTGCCATGGCTTTCCTCCCAAGGAGCGTCTTTTATTTTCTTGGCTACAGTCCCCATCTGCAGTGATCTTGGAGCCCAGGAAAATAAAATCTGTCACTACCTCCATTTTTCCCCCATCTATTTGCCAGGAATTGAGAGGGCCAGATGCCATGATCTTGGTTTTCTTAATGTTAAGTTTCAACCCAACTTTTGCTCTCTCCTTCACTTTCTGCCATTAGAGTGGTATCATCTGCATATCTTGGCATTTTTAGAATGCTTAGCATGCCAAAAATGGGACAACCAAGCATGAAACATTATTTCATACATTTCCTAAGCATTCCATGCAATGCCAAAAGGCAAACCAGCAAAGTATAAAATACTCCAGCTAAAAGGCCATTCTAGCCTTCCTTGTTGCAACAAGTAGGTCAATACTGGTCTTTTTCTCATTTTTTTTCTTTCAGTATAGAAAGTCCTATACTTCATTTTGCATTTCTTCTTTTTATATATCTCTAACCCTAACTGTAACTCTAACCCTTTTCACGACTCTCTTTTCATACTTTGCCTAAATAGTTCTTGTCATTCTGCATAATAACTAAGTACAGTATTACATACAAAGCTTAGAGAGAGTATATAGCATATTAAAATAACATAGGCATTTCATACTTTGCCTAAACATGTCATTCTATAAATTTCCTAGGCATTCTACACAATGTCAGCTTTTCACACATATATAACATATATAAACAATTGCATTAAACAACCTTGAGAGTATGTTTCCAGCTGAGATTATGCAATAAGAGCTATATTGAGATACTGAAAAAAGTAAAAAAAGAAAAATAGATGGGTAATCATCAAAATTAAGTTGGGTATTTTATTTAATTTATGATTTCCCATCTCATAACAGTGGTTCTGGGTGGTGTAAAAGAGGGGTCCCCATCCTTTCCAGCTCTGCAGCCCGGCAGCTAGCAGTGGCAGTGGGGAAGGAGAGGGGATGACTTCACACACAAGCACACACACTCACCCGCTTGCACAAATACAGCTTTCCGTGTGCTCACCTGCTACTTCTGCAAATGTGGCTGCATGCGTGCGTGCTGTGCTCACCAGCCATTTCCACAGCCCGGTTCCCAACAGGCTATATACCCTGGCACTGGGCCATGGCCCAGGGGTTGGGGAACTTTGGTGAAAAAGATTAAAACAATGGCTACAGCCACCAATGATGCCCAAGTTAAACAAAACGTTTCAATCAGAAAAACCAAATCTAGCCTAACCTCCTGGCCAAACATCTGTGGAAACAAAAGGCCAAAAAGATTAGGACCACCCAGATCTTGGGGGTGGGAACTGTTCCATAGAGCAGGCCCTGCCATAGAGAAGGTGCAATTCCTGCGTTTAAACATTTTTGACACTGTTTGATGGAGGGAGCTCAGGGCATGCCTGCTCTTCTTAATTTGGTAGGCCAAAAGAAACAATAGATTGAATATATACCGTACCTAGCACAGGCTAAAAAAGTAGCTTACCTCTAAGCCGGGATGGGCAATTAATTTTCCCAAGGGGCCACATGAAAAACATGGAGCATTGTGGAGAGCCAAAACAATAGGGTTGTCAGGGTAGGCACTCATGAATATATGTAAATTGAGAAAAAAGTAGTCGCCTTCAAAATAAAATCAATCCATATGGGCTAGAGAGGAACAGGCAAAAGGCCAGGTGTGGCCTGGAGGGGCATAAAGTGCTCACATCTGCTCTGAGGCATGTAGGCTTTATAAGTAAAAAAAGCAGCACCTTGAATCACACCTGGAAGACTACTAGAACTGAGGGCAGCTCATGGTAGTTATATGAATGTAACAAGAAATGCTACCACCTGTCCACATTACTGCATTCTGGACCAGGTACATTTTCCAAAAAACTGTAGATGAGTAGCCTCACATAGTGCATGTTGGACTAATCTCATTGGAGGTGACTAAGGCATGAATCACTAAGAGCCAGGCCTTCCTTGGTACAGGATGCCTGAGACAAGCATGTGTAAAAAGCACCCCTCGTCCAGCAGTAGCCATTGCAGGAACACTCCCAAATTGCTTACCAATTTTGACTGAGGAAATAACAACCCTAAACAAACTCAAAGGCAGAAAATATCCCGAGCCAGGGGGCTTAAAATTCTGGCTTCCAAGGATTTTGCGGCAGCCTCTTCTCCTCCATCCAGACCCTCACATTGTCCAGGCACCAGGAAAAGTCCTTGGCAGCATTACTTGGTCAACCCAAGGCAGATGTACAACTGCCCTACATATACATAACAATAAAATATTAAATACTGTCCATCTTGAATATATAACGGAAGGAAGAAGCCTGAGAGTTCACAAGGTTAATGCTGCATGGAATGAAACTACGGCTGAATCTGGATGTTCTGCTTTGGATACCACAAAGCCTCCACCCAGAAGGTAACAAGGAAAACAGGTTGTGAAGAGGATGTGTAGTGTCCCAGATAATCTTTCGGACCCTGTTCAGACAACTTCTGTGCTATGTCCTGGATGGGAGGAACTGCCAATAATCTTTTCGGCCATCCTCACCACTCTCTGCACCGCCTTCCTGTCCGAAGCCCCAAAGAAGCAACACTAACATGGTGCTTCCCATGCTGAATTTCCTAAGCAAGCCAGACAAATACCATGACTGATAGTATCAAAGGTCACAAAGAGATCAAAGAGGGCCCATATGGATGAAGTACTTCCCATCCTTAGCCTGCTAAAATCAATGGAACTCTCCTTTCCCCTCTTTGTAAAAGAATATAAATAAACACAATAAACGTTATAATCTTTATGTATTTATTTTACCACTAATTATAGATTTGGGGAGTTATGTGCCAATCAGAGTCAAAATGATACAGAAGTTATAAAATTATATAATGACAGGGGAGGTTAGAAGAACAAAGAAATCTCAATCAGAGGCAATGATCAAGGGAAAGCTTAAGTAAAATCTCTCCACCTACCACACCCTTATAGAGTATGAGGGGATTGATTAGGTAACCTGAATTTATCATGTTATATTGGGCAACGAAGAGTTGCATATAGATTCATAAAGTAAACGTCCTATAATAACAGCAATACAGGTAGTCCTCAATTTACAACCATTCATGTAGTGACTGCTTGAAGTAACAATGGCACTGAAAAATGTGACTTATGGCCATTTTTCATACTTATGACCATTTCAGCATCCCCATGGTTATGTGATCAAAATTTGCACACTTGGCAATTGGGTCATTTAAGATGGTTGCAGTGTCCCAGGGTTATGTGATCATATTTTGTGAACTTTTGACAAGCAAAGTCAATGGGAAAGCCAAATTCACTTAAAAACTGTTGATACTAACATAACTATAACAATTCACCTAATATTGTGGCAAGAAAGGTCATAAAATGGTGCAAAGGTCACCTTGGCACCAGAAACTTTGGGCTCAATTGTGATTGTAAGTCAAGGACTGCTTGTTAATTACTGTAATAAATGCAAGATATTTGCCAAAGTTCTAGGAAACTTTAGAAACTTCAGCCTTAGAAAATGCCTTTTTGGGCTCATGAGCACAACTCAAAACTAAAAGTGACTTACAGTAGTGGTTACAACATACACTCCAAACAATGTACATATTGATTTTAAATGTAAAAGTATATATCAATTAACTAGATCTATCTTTATCTTATGGTTGAAACACAAAGAGAAAAAATAAGCCTATGAAAAAGCTGACTTACAAAAATTTTTAAAAAGTTTTAGCTTTACCAGTTCCAGGACTGAGGGGAAAAAAACCATTTTTAAACAGAAAGGCAACATTTCTTTTTGCCAGCAGAAATCATTGCAATGAATGAAACAAGCAAGAAACAATAGATAAATCAACATCTTGAGGAATTATCTTTCACATTACTTTGTAACTTCTAGCCAACATGCAAGGCAAATGGTTTATCTAATTATAATCCTATTGACAAGCTTTTAGGAAGAAACAAAGCTATAATCTAGACAGAAGGTTCAGATAAAGGAAATAGATTGCACTGCATAACTGATTTGTAGTATTTGTTTTGTTGCTTATGACATTCTCACTGATGGCAGTAAAACATATTTCGTGCTCTTTGAATTCTGAATGAATGAAAACATCATGGCCTGTGTACATTTATTTGCATCAACTGCAGCAGTTCCCAGCGTTCCTTATCTTTACTAGAATATTATAACATAAAAAGCTCAAAATTATAGGATATGAATTTTTGATAGTAGTGATTCTGATATATAAAATGTTGAAGAAACCTTAAGAGAATCATTATATAAAGATGAATAATAATGAAAGGCAAATAGACATAGCTGGTCTATTTACTGAGAAATAATACTTAGCTAAATGCAATCTTTATGTAAACATATAATAGCAGACTACAGACTTTACAAATTTCAGGTATGAACATGTTTTCAGGAGAAAATGAGTGGAGCACAAACTCAGGGGAAAACAGCAATCTTAACTATATAATAGCATCTTTTAGTCATTTTTGGATCCCAAATTTTTAGATTTCTAGGTTTCATCAATTATTCAATCTGATCATGGACAGTACAGAACAGTTTTCATTTATAATGACTTCAGCTGGCCTATCCTCTGGAAACAATTTTCCTCTTATCATAATTGCAATGAAGGGTGCCCTGTTCTGTAAAAATGCCAAATTGGTAAGTGAAAGAGCCATATTTATATCTTAACAACATGGGTTTAAGGACTGTAGGATATGTTGGGCCATATATTCACTGCGACACTGGAGACACTGAAAAAATTGGAATTATTTTGAGACTCTGCAAACTAACTTTGGCACTACTTAAACTCAACTTGCCAGTTTGAGAAAAAGGTCTTGCTTTAAAAAGCTGTATCATGTGATAAAAGATCACTGCTTTCAGCCAAGTAGGATAAAAGTCATAGCTTTTAGCCAATCATAAAAGCCAGAAACCAAATTACTTAAGACCCATGAGGCTTCTTTTGGGGTAATCGATTTCATTGTCATGTAGTACATATTCATGAACCATTTTACTGCATCACAGAATATTTCTCACAAATACAGTAACAGCATACCACACACAGAAAACTACATGGAAATGTTTCTAGTAATTTATAGTAATCTGAGTGAGTGAGCACCTGTTACTCGTCCCAGCTTCTGCCAACCTAGCAGTTTGAAAGCATGTAAAAATGCAAGTAGAAAAATAGGGACCACTACGGTGGGAAGGTAACAGCGTTCCATGCGCCTTTGGCGTTTAGTCATGCCAGCCACATGACCACGGAGACGTCCTCGGACAAGCGCTGGCTCTTCAGCTTTGAAACGGAGATGAGCACCAGCCCCTAGAGTCGGAAACAACTAGCACGCATGTGCGGGGGAACCTTTACCTTTTACCTTATAGTAATTCTAATTTATCCATACATTACCGTAAAGTAATACAGAACAGAAAGAACCAAGATACGTTAAAAATTCATCCATTTATTAGAATGCTCTCTTTCTCCAACAATGTTTAGGAGGAAAAAGGCATTCTGCCTGATGAGAAACCACCAGCTAAGCAGTGCTGTTCCACAAGCATAATTCCTGGATTATTCCATAGTAACAGTCCTATGGATATAGCCAAAACTCCATGGGGGGAGGGGGAGTGCACAAAGCATCAGATGCTACAAAAGTTGAAATTCTTGAGTCACCCATCCAGCCTTCATGCCTAAAGTGACTAGAACTCTTGTCTCCTGATTTTCAATCTGGTGCCTTGCTATGCTAAATTGGCTCTCTTAATTATAAATTAAGGTTTGAGCTTCCCAGTTATTCTTTTCCTTTCTTCTTAACCTGTAAACATGAGAGAACAATGTCAACAGAACTCTAAACACTTGACAAGATTTAAATATATTACTCTAAAATACAATTTAAACTAACTGCTGATCAATAAGATATTTCATAAGCTATTTTAGATCAATAGAAGTGACCATAACTATGTTGGGTACTGAAAACAAAACCAATTCCCCCCCACACACACACAAATCTATGGCCTAGCCCAGGGGTAGGCAACCTTGGCTCTTTTGATTCATGGACTTCCAACTCCCAGAATCCCCGAGTCAGCATAGCTGACAGGAATTCTGGGAGTTGAAGTCCACGAGTCATAAAAGAGCCGAGGTTGCCTACCCCTGGCCTAGCCATATCTTTATTGGACCATTTTTTTAAAAAAAAAATGAGATTAAAAATGTGCAGGGCTTTGAGCAATTCAGACTTTCTTCCGTCAGGCCAGAAATCACATAAAAGAGGGCACGAAGATCTAAAAATTAGGCCGGATAGGCTTACAATTTGAAGGCTTTCCTCATTTCCCTTTGTGGTTACATTTCCCAATGATAGCTAGGGAACATGCAACATGTCCGGCTTTGACACGCACTGGCCAACCTTTGTCTTTTGGTTTCAGAGCGCATTCGAAACGAGAAGAAACGGCCCGCTAACGTCGTAACCCCTGGTTAAAAGCGAGCAACAGCTCGCCTCCTAAAGGATCAGCTCTTAATCCCTCCCCTCCCTCCCCTCTCGGCGTGTTTTTAAGATCCGAGCCCAACCGGCCTTCTCCGCCACCCCACCCCCCACCCCCGCCGGCCTTCTCTCGCTTGGCCGCGCTTCAGTGAACGAGGGGGGGGGGCGTGGAAAAGAGAATGACGGTGACGTTGACACTGACTGTGAACTGTGAGGAGGCGCTTGCGCCGTCGCTCGTGTACACGTCTCCAGCCCCCCTTTCGCTCGCCGCTTTCTTTTTTTTTTCTTTCCCCAATGTGCGCGGGAGGGGGAGGGGAAGAGCGAGGGAGGGTTTGGAATGGTGACGTCTCAGGCCGCCCTTCCTCCTTTCTGCTCCTCCCCCTCGCCCACCGTGAGCGACTCCCGTCAGGGCACAGCCAGCGCGGCCGCGCCAGTCAGCGCCTTAGGAGCCCGGCGGCCGCCTACTTCTCTTCACCCGGAGTGACCGGGCTGCCCCCGCGCGCGCTCTTCCTCCACACTCGAAGGACGGTTTGTGCGCGGGAGAGTTGGGTACGTTTCATCAAGGCCCGGAGGCTCGCGGCGGCTTCACCGCCGCCATTATCACCAGCGCGCGACGAAGAACCATCTTCCACCCCCCTCCCCCCCTCCCTCCTCCCTCCCTCCCTCGCCGTGTCTAGCTCCGCGCAGCGGCACCAGCAACTCCTCCTACTCCTCCTCCTCTTCTTGGAACAAAGGAAAGAAGCGGCGGCGGCAGCAGCGGCGGCGGTTGCTGCTGCTGCAGCTCCGGGACCCCCTCTTCCCGCTAAAGCCCTACCAGCGGCGGCGTCTCACAGTCTCTCTTTCGACCCTTCCCTTTGCAAGTCGAAGTATCTGGGACGCCGAGCGAGGGTGAGTGGCGGAGCAAACGCCTTTCGTTCCAGGCGGGGGGCGGGCGGGGGGGGAGATGAGGAGGGGGCGTCGTTTTCCGTCTCGCCTCCACGGAGAAGCGGGAAGAGGCGGGGGCGTTTGCCAAGGGAGGGCGCTTGGATTGGAGCGGGGGGGGGTCTCGTCTTCCTTGTCGCGAGCCGCGAACGCTGGGCTGGGGGAGGGGGAGAGAGGGGGCAAAAAAGGCCGCCTTTTTCGCTTTGTTTAGCCAAGGAGGGGCAGGGAGGACGACAAAAGGACCGCTGTGCCCGCTTGTTTGCGTGGCTTCACGGACGAGTCCGGGGGGGGGGGCGGCGGCGGCGAGAGAAACTGAGAAAAAATATGGATGCTCTTTCTTTCTCCTCTGCCCGTCGCTCGGTGTGTCGGCTGGCGAGGAGGCGGGAGGGCTTTCTTCCCCGAAGTGGCTAAAAGGGGGAAGAAGCGGCGGAAGGGGAAACAAAGAAACTGGAGGAAGACAATGGGCTTCCTCGGCTTGCCGGCGCGGGATGGGAACGAAAGCCTTCCTCCTCTTCCCCCCCCCTTTCCCGCCTTTCTTCTTCTTTCCTCCCCCCCCCTCCCTTTTTCCTCCGGGCCGAAACGGCCTTGGGTGGCTTTTTGCGCGGGGAGTGGGGGAGATATTGTGGTTGTGTTGGGTGGTTGTGTTTGTCCTGGAGCGCTTGGCGGGCGACCGCTTGGCTTTTCCCGGGCTGGCTCGGCCTTGCCATGACTCAGTGGTTTTCTTTCACGAGGCCCCCTCAGGCCTCGGCGTGTATGTGTTTGTCAGCTGGGTGGATGTGGCTTGGGGAGAGAGGGAGGGGGAAACGGCGAGCCGGAGCAAGGCCCCTGCCTCTCTTCCCAGGTTCTTGCCCATCCCCTCCCGGGAGCGCAACTAGGAGAGTCCGCCCTGACCGTCGTCGCCTGCCATTTTCTCCCGTCTTTTTTTGTCGGCGCGTTTTGGCGTCCCGGAGTCCTTGGCGCTCGAGAGCGGCTCGCTTTCCTTTTATCCGCTGCTTGTCCCAATGCCGCCGCCCGCCGCCTGTCGAAGGGCTGAATTACTGGCAGCGGCTTCTCCTTTGTTTCCTCCGACTTGGCCGGTATCCATTGTGCCACTACGAAAATCCCTGGCTCCTTGTCCTCTGGCTCCCAAAAAGCTTCAGGATTTCCCTGGAGGCGCCCTTCTTTCCAGGGCCTCCCGAGTTGAACCAAAGGGCCTTTTGTTGCTTTAGTTTACAAAGTGAAATGCGTGTAGTAGATGAGCTGGGCAGTTGCGTGCCATAAGTGATGCAATTTCTGTGGGTGTAATGCTGAATTAGTAATCACGGTCTTTCCTTCCTTCACCTAAGAAGTTCCATGTTTTTCAGTGTTAAGCAATCCACAGAGGGCTGTTGAGTTCGTTCTGTGACTTCTTCCTTGTCATAGGAGTAACTTTTTAAAACGTTTTAATTTTACTGAATTTTTAAACATGGAATGGAATACAATTCTTCCGTTTCATACTAAAGTACTATCCCATTCTGCATTCTGCACCGTGGAGTTTTAGAACTATTGATGGAGTTCCTATTGATGAAAGTTAGGTTGAACAAATGGCATATTTTAGAATGTGTCACCTTTAGTTGGACAGCAGGAAACGAGCCTTTATAAAAATAAAGCAATCATCTGATTTTTGTAGCCCATATATGTATGGATGGCAGAACAATTGCTTATACTATTGTAACTAAATTAGTTGGACACATTTTCTAATTATTGTTTTTCTTTAACACAATTATGAATTGCCCCATAATTGAGGTTTTGAAAAAAAAATCTTAACTGAATACATATTTTACTGTTTTAATTTTGTGAGCTGTACTGGAACTAGGCAGCTTTTGAGATAAAAATAGAAGCTGATTTCAGAGGCCCCTGTTGACAGGGTTTTATCTGAGCTTCTAGCTCAGCTTGTCACATTGCAGCCTTGTGACAAGCGGAAGCTAATGCGCTCCCCCATGTGACCTTAGCTTCTGAGGAAAAACTAAAGCTAGAGGACACACATGAAACCAGCATTCTAGTTAGACTAAAGGTATAAACCATATTCAATAACATGAGATTATAAATTCCATGCCAAGTGACGCTTGGAAGCTGTCTGAAAATCAAAACTGACCTTATTTCATTTAGCATCAGTTTTTAACTGTTTAATTTCATTACCCCGTTCCTGGAATACTTGTCCTGTTGCTTTCTGGACAGTTTGAACTGAAATGGCATTATATGGAAGGAGGCTTTGTTTTTACAAATATGCAGTATAAATGGATTGAGTAGACTACTATTTCTATTTAATTAATAGTCTTAGGTTACTTGATACACCATGCCTAATTTAAATTGTCAATTTTAGATCTGATTTACAAACCAGATTACATTTTGTAAGTAGACAGTTTCATGCATAGTTTAAAACTACAACCTGAATGTTTTAATAGTGGTTGGAAATCTGTAAACAAATCTCCTACTTTGGAAGGCTGATACATGTTTGAAAAAAGTAGAAGAAAATATCTATTTTTAAAAAAAAAATTAAAATAATGAGGTGTCTTCACCTTTTTTAGGTATTTGGGGAAAGAATAAATATAGCTATCCTGTCAAATTTCATTTTGGACTTAATAGGTATGAAAATAGCTATAAGAAAGCAAATTTCATACCTATATACACATATAATAATAGCCTTATCTTCCAAGTTTTATATTCCCTATCCATAAATGGTTGTTGTTAGTTGCGAAGTCATGTCTGACCGATCACGACCCCATGGACAACGTTCCTCCAGGCCTTCCTGTCCTCTACCATCTTCTGGAGTCCATTTAAGCTCACCCCTACTGCTTCAGTGACTCCATCCAGCCACCTCATTCTCTTTCGTCCCTTTCTTCTCTTGCCCTCAATCTTTCCCAGCATTAGGCTCTTCTCCAGTGAGTCCTTCCTTCTCATTAGGTGGCAAAAGTATTTGAGTTTCAGCTTCAGGATCTGGCCTTCTAAAGAGCAGTCAGGGTTGATCTCCTTTAGGACTGACCGGTTTGATCACCTTGCAGTCCAAGGGACTCACAGGAGTCTTCTCCAGCACCATAGTTCAAAGGCCTCAATTCTTTGGCGCTCAGCCTTTCTTATGGTCCAACTTTCACAACCATACATTGATCCATAAATGATATGGGAATATTAATAAAAATATTAGTCTTGCAAAACATTTTAGCTTGTTTATGTGATTGTGGCACTATTTTTGTTAGTGCATTGGTCATGCTAAAAGCAGGGCTGTGCATAATATTTGCACAAACCTCAGTCTTCCTTCCCAATCCAACAGAAACTACATAAAAGCAATCTGAAGTCCATTTAGTAGCTTAGGAACTTTGGGCTTCAGCAAACATAATTGTCAATAGAATATGCAGTTAAGAGGCAGATCTATGTGATTATGGCATATGGATAAGCTATATGCACCTGCACATTCCCCTTTTTTATTTTTTAGGATGCAGTTAGCATTCCCATTTATAGAAAAAGAATCTCTTGGGTGAGGGTTGAACTGGGAATGGCTTTAGGCTGAAAGGAATCAAATGACAAGCAGCTTATTTTCTTTTAGCTTAACTCACAGCTTTAACAATTGAGAGTACCTACTAATTTCTTCATCCACCTGCCTTTGGACAGAGTAGATGGAGGAAGATTAAGTTTTTTCTTCACAGCTTCTAGTCTTCAAATATATACATTTTCACCAGTCTTGTTCCATCCCTGTTTGTGATGATCTGTCATTTCATGATGATGTATATTCAACATTTATGTAGAGGGATAATTGTGCCATACTAGCATTTGTAATAGCAGTTCTGTGTGAATTATGAATGTATAGAAGCTCCTAATTAGGTATCCTTTTCCTCTGTTTACAGCACAAAATGGCTCAGGAAACCAACCAGACCCCAGGACCCATGCTGTGTAGCACAGGATGTGGCTTTTATGGGAATCCTAGAACTAATGGAATGTGTTCCGTCTGCTATAAAGAACATCTTCAGAGACAACAAAATAGTGGCCGAATCAGTCCAATGGGTATGTTTTAGAGCAATAAAAATGAAATACTGGATATGGATACAGTACATTTAATAACAACCATTTTATTTGCTTAAATGTTGTAATGCATTTGGTTATATTCCTTTTTTTTAACCTCCCAGGAACATCAGGTGGTTCCAATAATCCTACCTCAGATTCTACATCTGTACAGAGAGCAGATTCTAGTTTAAACAACTGTGAAGGTGCTGCTGGCAGCACATCAGAGAAATCAAGGTAAAACAGAAATATGTTAAATTGAGCTTGAAATTACTTAAAAATGTTTTCCTCTACAATTGCATTAGAGTCTGCTATACTAAATTAATATAGGTAATATTTAGTCTATTTTTGAGTTAATATGAGAATTATAATGATGAAATATTTATAATAATATCTTGAATGACTATAAGAATAGATTTTAAGGTCAGTTGTTAATAATTTGTTATCAAAATGTATTACCAGTGGGTTCAGTAATTCAGTTACCAAAAAGAGCTGAAGTTGTTAAAAATCTTAGCTTTATAAAAATTCTAGTCTTCGTAATAGCACTAACAAATTGCTTTCATTTTACTGAATGCAAGCAGAAATGTGCCTGCTGCCGCCTTGCCTGTAACACAGCAAATGACAGAAATGAGCATTTCAAGAGAGGAGAAAGTAATTCCGAAAACAGAGACAACAGAGCCAGGTATGCCTCTTTAAAAGTGACTTGAGTGCAGTTAGGTACAGTGGGACCTGGCATGTTTAAACATCTATAATCAAGGAAGAAAACTATATTATTTGGTATTTGAACACTTCTTACACAGCCTAGCTATGAGGCAGCAATCTAGCCAACTCTGGTGGGCCTTAGAAAGCTAAGCAAGGTAGGACTTGGTTAGTTCTTGGATGAGAGGCACCAGGAAATCCCAGGGTTGTAGACTAGAGCAGAGCTCCCCAACCTCTTGGGTACCAGGGACCGGTTACGTGGAGAGAGGTTTTTCCACAGACCAGAGGGGGCCTGGTTTTGTGTGCTGCCTACATCCCGCGAATGAGACTTTACTTGTATGTGCGGACCGGTTGCTGGCATGCCGTGAACTGGTACCGGTCCACGGACTGGGGGGTTGGGAACCCCTGGACTAGAGTATGAAGTACAAAGGGGTGGGTATGGTGGAGAGGGGTTATTGGAAGAAGAAAGTTGCAAACCGCTTCCAATTAGTTACCAAGAAGAATATATAGTTATAGGGTCAAGCTCAGCTCAAAAGAAACTTTATTTTTACCTTGTATATTTAAGAAAAAAGCATGCAGGAAACTACCAAAATGCTTTTCTTACATCATTGCATTCTCTTCCAATAAAAATGCTTAATTTGCTAGTCAGGTGAACAGCTAAGAAATTTAGTAGTCAAAATGCACCAAAAACCCCATGCAAAATGCTTGTGTTTAGAACTGAGTACATCTTCTGCTTTGAATACATTGCATTTGACAAGTTCCAAAAGTTCATTTGTAATATCAGCAAACTTACATTCAATCATACATATGCATTCATTTTCATATCCATACTCTGCTCTTTAATCAATTTTTTAAGTGGGTCATCAAATATTTTTATCAAAGCTCTTTTTAATAATTCGTTGTTCTGTACCATCATCATAGCAAATAGTATTTTTAAAGTAAACTTTCTGTGGTAAATATTTAATGTGTGGTGTAAACCCCCCCTTTTTTCAAAAAAAATTGCATTAAATTGAATATAGCTTAAAGGGAAAGTATTTGCAATAACTTCATGGTTTTGTTAGAATTGTAATAATGGGAAGAAATTCTGATTGCTTAAATAGCATTTTGAAGGAATCTTACAATATGGGAAAGTTTTACATAACATTAGATATGGCAGAAGGGGAAACAATTACATAAAAGAATAGATAGGTATATCTCAGTATAAGCAAAAAATCTATACAGGTAGCCCTTGACTTACAACAGTTCACTTAGTGACAGTTCGAAGTTACACCAGCATTGAAAAAAGTGACTTATGACCATTTTTCAAACAACTATTGTAACATCCCCATGGTCACATAATCCAAATTCAGACACTTGCCAACTGACTCATGACGGTTGCAGTGTCCCGGGGTCATGTGATCACCATTTGCAACTTTCTGACAAGCAAAGTCAATGGAGAAGCCAGATTCACTTAACAACTGTGTTACTAACTTAACAACTGCAGTGATTCACTTAACTATGGCAAGAAATGTACTATGGGGCAAAATTCACTTAATACAAATTTTGGACCCAGTTGTGGTCGGAAGTTGACTACCTGTATTTAGAAGTCCACAAAAACTATATCCTGAGCCTTTTCCTTTTCTCAAGTATCTGAAAATTAGTGCTTTATATGGTTACTTGGCATAAGTAGAAGATAAAGTGAGAAATACATTCAGGCTTTTTACTTTTAATACCAATATGTTTCTAAGTGGGCAAAAATGAAGCAATCTTTCATGTCTAGATAAGAGCAGCTTGTTTACAAAAAACTATTTTAAGATAATACATTCATAATTATGCCTAAACTTTTAGATATGTGGGAGCTCTATGGGGTATGCCTACCCAGAGTATATCTGGACTACCCCCAGGAACAGAGTTGCAACCCGTCGTGAGAGAGCGGGGGGCGGCCTGTCTCTGGGGGCACCCAACTGAGTGGCAGTGAAGTTGGGTGTGGATCCAGATATTTATCTCCATGCTTCGACCCTCCCATGGATATAACCAATTATGGGATGCCTATCCTGGACTTGCTGGACCTATATGCGACAATACACCAGCACAGACTTATTCGCCCTCAGGGGTGCCCCCCTCTCCTGGGTGCGACCCGCCTTTTTAAATACTCTCAATCTCGATGAAGGGCCCGATTGTTGGGACCCTGAGAGATGGCTGGGCAGGGGCAGGGGCCGTCAACACAAATTTAATAGGAGGCCCCTGATTAATTTTTTATCAAAAATTTTTATGAGGCTAGGGAGAGGGGTGGGAGATGGGGGTTGTCTGGCTAGGGGGGGTGGCCAATCAACCATGGCTCAGGCCAGACTTGGGTCTGACCGCGCGGGGGGAGAACAGGGTGTGGTTGTCTCCGGGGCTCAGGAGCGGGTCGTGGGACTACCGATTCCCACGACGGGGAATGGCAGCAGGTGGATAGACAGAGGGCCGTAACGTTACCGGGAGGGCCGTCTCCGCTATTTGCAAGCGGTGAGGCGCTCCGACCCTCTGCTTCTTCCCCGAGGTTCCGGGAGGGAGGATGTGCAGCCTCCTGAGCTCCGGCTGGTGTACCTGAATGCCAGGTCCGTGGTTAACAAAGCTCCCCTCGTTAGGGATTTAGTTGAGGGTGAGCACGCAGACCTGGCTTGCATCACGGAGACTTGGTTGGGCCCAGAGGGTGGGGTCCCTTTGGTTGACCTCTGCCCACCAGGTTTCCGGGTGCTACACCGGCCACGAGCTCAAGGTAGGGGTGGGGGTGTGGCGGTGATTATCAGGGAGACCTTATGTCCGCGGGAGACCACCGTCCCTCAGATAGTCGGGTGTGAGTCTCTCTTTTTGAGATTTGGTTCGGGGGCACAGTTGGGCTTGCTGCTGGTGTACTTTTCGCCTAGTCGCTCAGCGGCAGCCCTGCCCGAGCTGCTCGATATCCTCTCGGGGTTGGTGATTGAGTTCCCCAAACTCATAGTTTTGGGGGACTTCAATCTACCATCCCTGGGAGGCTCATCTGAGCTAGCTCGGGAGTTCATGGCTTCCATGACGGCCATGGACCTGACGCAAGTAATTTCTGAACCAACTCATGAGGGAGGCCACACCCTTGACCTGATTTTCTTATCTGGACGGTGGTTGGATGATCTTGGTGGGGGCTCTCCATTTATTATGCCCCTGTCATGGACCGATCATCACCTCCTGCGGCTGGTCTTCCGTCTTGCCACCCCCCGCCGTGGGGGTACGGAGCCAATTAGATGGTACCGCCCCAGACGCTTAATGGATCCTGATAGATTCCAAGCGGCGCTGGGGTCCCCACCTGCCTCCATTGCTCACAACTCGGCGGATGCCTTAGTGGAAGCCTGGGAAAGGGCAGCCACTGAGGCACTTGACCGGGTTGTACCCTTGCGGCCCCTGACCCGGTGCAGATCCCAGCGAGCTCCATGGTTCTCCGCGGAGCTCCGGGAGATGAAGCGTCGGAAACGGAGCCTAGAGAGCTGCTGGAGGTCCAGCCGATCCGAATCCGACCGGTTGCGGTTAAGAACCTATATTAGGTCTTATCTCGCAGCAATGAGGGCGGCGAGGTGTAATTACTTCTCTACCCTCATCGCGTCCGCAGATAATCGCCCGGCCGCCCTGTTTAGGGTGACTCGCTCCCTTCTTAATCAAGAGGTGAGGGAGGATCCCTTGCAGGGTCGTGCCGAGGAGTTTAGTCAACATCTGTCGGATAAAATCGCTCGGATTCGGACCGGTTTGGACTCCAGCTGGGCAGAGTCTGACGATCAGGACACGGGCGGTCTTGTCAATGTTATCTGGGAGGAGTTTGATTCTGTGACCCCTGATGAAGTGGACAGGATTATGGGGAGGCTGAGCTCCACCACATGTTTATTGGACCCGTGCCCTTCTTGGCTGGTTTATGCAGCTAGGGAGAGGACACGAGGCTGGTTCCAGGCGGTTATATCTGCTTCTTTGAGTGAGGGTAATTTCCCCACCGTCTTGAAGGAGGCGGTGATGAGACCTCTCCTCAAGAAGCCTGCCTTGGACCCAGCTGTATTGAACAACTTTCGTCCAGTCTCCAACCTTCGCTTTCTTGCGAAGGTTGTTGAGAGTGTGGTGGCGCACCAGCTCCCTCTGGTCCTGGATGAAGCGGATTATTTGGACCCGTACCAATCGGGTTTCAGGCCCGGGTACAGCACGGAGACGGCATTGGTCGCTCTGGTGAATGATCTCTGGAGGGCTCGGGATAGGGGATATTCCTCTGTCCTAGTCCTATTAGACCTCTCGGCGGCTTTCGATACCATCGACCATGGTATCTTGCTGCGGCGTCTCAGGGGATTGGGAGTGGGAGGCACAGTTCTTCAGTGGTTCTCCTCCTATCTCCTGGGACGCTCGCAGTCGGTGTTGGCAGGGGGGCAGAGATCGGCCCCTAGGTCTCTCATTTGTGGAGTTCCTCAGGGGTCGGTTCTCTCGCCTCTCCTGTTCAACATCTACATGAAACCGCTGGGTGAGATCATTCGTGGTTTTGGAGTTGGGTATCATCAATACGCCGATGATACCCAACTTTTCATTTCGACCCCAAACCACCCCAGTGATGCCCTCGCTGTGATGTCCCGTTGCCTGGAGGCGGTTCGGGTCTGGATGGGGAGGAACAGACTTCAGCTCAACCCTGACAAGACTGAGTGGCTGTACATTCCGGCATCCCGGGACATTCAAAATGTTCCATCGCTTTCTATGGGGGGTGAGTCCTTACCCCCCGTGGATAGGGCTCGCAACTTGGGAGTCCTCCTAGATTCACGACTTACTCTGGAAGATCATATAGTGGCCGTGACTAGGGGGGCTTTCGCCCAGGTTCGCCTGGTGCGCCAGTTGCGGCCCTATCTGGACCGGGATGCCCTGTGTACGGTCACTCATGCGCTCGTGACCTCTCGCCTGGACTACTGTAATGCTCTCTACATGGGGCTTCCCTTGAGGACCACTTGGAGGCTCCAACTGGTACAGAATGCGGCCGCGAGAGTTGTCTTGGGAGTTTCCCGGTACTCCCATGTTACACCTTTGCTCCGCGAGCTGCATTGGTTACCAGTTGTCTTTCGGGTGAGGTTCAAGGTCTTGGTTATGATCTTTAAGTCCTTACATGGCATGGGTCCGGGATACCTCGAGGACCACCTGCTGCCGGCGTCAACTCCCCTCCGCCCTGTGCGTGCCCACAGAGAGGGCCTCCTCAGGGTGCCTCCGGTCAGGGAATGTCGACTGGTGGCCCCCAGGGGGAGGGCCTTCTCTGTGGGTGCTCCGGCATTATGGAACCAACTGCTGGTTGAGCTCCGGATGGCATCGGACCTTCGATCCTTCCGCCGCGGGCTGAAGACCCACTTATTTGAATTAGCTGGTCTGGCCTGATGGGGGAATATGGGTTTTTTAATTGGTTTTTTATTATTCTATTGTTGTTGTATTTTAATTGGGCATTGGTTTAATTTCTTTTTAATTTTTGTACTGCTATTTATATATGCCCTGTGAACCGCCCTGAGTCCCTCGGGAGAAGGGCGGTATAGAATAAATAAAATAAAATATAAATATAAATATAAAATATAAACATACTTTTTGAGCAACCAAGTTACATATAATAAATTTAATTAACTCATTTTATATCTGTAAGCAAGGGTTAATTAAAATTTGCAAGTCCCCCACACACTAAGCAACAACACATTTCCCCCCCCCCAGATTAAAAATTACACACCAACTGAAGTTGATTTGGCATTAGATGTTTTGCATGGATTATGTGTTGATATGATAACATTCCACATTGTTTATATTAAACAGATGGTTAATGTGGATGTACTTATTTTATTCATTTGAACTTTTGCACTCTCCCAATACTTTGAATTATAATTCTCTTGATTTCTTAGCACTATTTGTGCTAGTTGAGTCATAATATTTTTCTGCATGATTTTGTTCTTACATATTTAATTGAAACATCTAAAGAGTTTTACCAATAGTGTCCTCCATGGTGCACTTTATCATAATGGTGAATTTGAGTTGGCTATGAGACGAACTAGCTTTTTGAGGTAAAAAGCAGCTCACATATATGCCTATTGATAAACAATGTGATTCATCTTTGTGGCCTTTCTTAAAAAGAAAATAACATTTTTAATACCCAATCCTGTCTCAGCTCAGAATTTTAGAATGATTTAACATGACTTTATATAATTATGTATAAAACATGTCTAAATCATTAAAAATGGTTACAATGGCAGCACAGTGGCTATTTTAATTTAACATTTAAATTATATCAGTATATGTCACCCTGTGGACATTTAATGCATATTTCAGTTAGCTCAATAAAATAAACTTTCTATTACATAGGCAGTACCATAAGTGAAGGAGATAATTGATCTCTGGAAAGTGGCAGAGGAGTCTCTAGTTTTTACTTCCAGTTTACCAACACAATTGATTATAGGCCTGCACTTGTCCTAGCTCTGTATTGAAATGATAGCAACATCTCTATAAAATACATATTGTACACATTTTCAATTTCAAGGCCAACAGTGCCTTCCTGTTTATTCTGAGCAAGTTTAAGCTGTTGCAGCTGCTATGTGAAACAGTGATGGAGGGAAAAGAGCTACTTCAAAGCATTTACTTTCAGTAAAACATATGTTTCCAAAAAGGTGGCATAACTAGAAATTGCTGCAATAACATAAATATTATTGTCTGTGTGAGATCAGGGAAATGTTAGCTTTCCAAACAAAAGAAGATCATAGTCTCCTTTCTCTCCATTATTTGATGTGCTGATTGGGTTTGATAAACGATGGAGTTACAATATTTGAAGGATTCTCCACACCTGTTCTCTCATATTCCAACATGTATTGCTGGACTGCAGAAATCTAAATCCATTGATTAAGCCATTGCCACCAAATGCCTTGGTTCTGATTCTTGGTGCCTTTGATAAAGCTCAGTGTTGGGAAAAAAAATTCTTTGATTTCCAGAGTTGTACTCATTTATTACAAAATAGTTTCAAATTGTCCATAGTATTAAAACAACTCATTATATAAATGTTCCTCAAGATAGTTTTTTAAAAAAGAAATGGGAAAGACGAGAAAAATAACTTTAAGACTGGTTGTATACCCAATATCTTCAAGAATATTTTCACCAAATATTTTTATAGAAATAATTGTTTCAATATTAACATTGTCCATGAAATAACATGGTTGAAACAACTCCAGCAAATGTTCCACTGCTTCATATTGCTGGGGTATTAGTTTCAGAGTGCTGTCCTGCTATTGCCCAAATAAAAATTAATGCTGAAAATCTGAGTACAAGGAACTCAGAAACATTCTGTTTTTTCTCTGGATCATGCTGATCTGACTGTTCCATGGATGGTCTGGCTATTTTCTGCAAGTTAATTCTTTGAGTTGGAAGCAGTTTATAGTGTTCTAGACATAATATTCCAGATTGAAAAACAATTCCAAAATCTTCATAGCGACCGATCTTGACAGCAGTTTTAAGTGTAGATTTTTTAATCCCCCTTTTTGCAGTTTTTTAACAGTGGTTGTTGCATTAGAACCATAACAATAAAATATCACTCTTGCATTAATGTCCAGAAAAATTCAACTACATAGATAATAATTACATAATATATTCAATACATGTGAACTTTTTTGCACTGGTAATAGTTGCACAAGCAACTGCAAAACAGATCCAGAACTGTCTGACCTAGGCAAGTCAGTGATTAGTGCTCAATAATAATAGTTTCATCCTATATTTAGGTTTTTTCCTTTCTTTCCTGCATCTGATAGCATGGATGAAACTGGTCCTGCTACAGAACTTGGTAATACACATTTTGCAAAAATAATACAAAGTACAAATCTTAGCACTCGAAGCAATATAATTTTAACAGTCAAGTTTTGCTTAGAGGACAGAAAATTCAGAATATTTTTGTTTTAATCTCAGTGAAGTTCTTGAACACTGGTCTTTTGTTTCACATCTGAAATGCTGGAAACTCAAGTTCAAATATCAAATTTAAATAGGGATATTTTGTATATCCTATTTAGCAATGGAGCATGTGAAAAGGTGATGGAGATGAAAATTCAGATTAAAGCAGAAATGTATATTTAACCAATTTCTGTTGTTCTTTTAGTGGTTACCCAACCAAGTCCTTCAGTTACTCAACCTAGTACATCTCAGAATGAAGAGAAAACACCTGAAATGCCCAAACCAAAGAAGAACAGATGTTTTATGTGCAGAAAGAAGGTTGGACTTACAGGTAGGATACTGGAGTTCATTTTGTCCAATTCCTTGCTTTGAAAGAGTGTATTTGGGAACATTTAAGGCTCTTTCAGACTAAACAAATATCTTTAGAGGTTAGATGTATTGCTTAGAAAGACAATGAATGCCTTAGTTATAAGACTTCACCATAACTTACTTCAAGGTACCGTTTCTGTGTTTTCGCAGGATTTGACTGCCGATGTGGAAATCTGTTTTGTGGACTTCACCGTTATTCTGACAAGCACAACTGCCCATATGATTACAAAGCAGAAGCTGCAGCAAAAATCAGGAAAGAGAATCCAGTTGTTGTGGCTGAGAAAATCCAGAGAATATAAACTAACCTACTTGGTGCAAAGACTGACTTCCTTTGTTTTTATTTTAAAATATCCTAGGAAAACATTAAAGAGCAGATGCATGGTCATTTTCCTTTGATGTTCTCCAGAGTTTTACTTTAGTTTGTCTTATTGATTGATATTTTAGGATATTGTGGGTGTTACAGGCAGAATTGGATAGATACAGCCCTTTAAAATGTATACATGCCCTCCCCCAAATGAATGAAAGAGTAAGACCTGCATTGGAAAACAGACATGCACAAAGGACAGAGTTGTCTAGTTCACATGTGCCAAACAGATGCATAAAATCTGCATGTTTGCAGCAGATTTGCCTTTTGGGATTGTTGATAGAGGTATATCATCATTGGATAGTGCTAATGTGCCTGTTTGATTAAATGATACACCAAGAAAAATGAGTCTCCTTTTACCATAGTTAACCGTAATCATCTTTAATTTCCACACTTCATTGTTTTAAGGCTGAACTGCAGAGGAGCCGTTTCTAAATGAAAATGGGTGTTCAGGTGCCATAAACTGCAGTTTAAGATTACCTTCTAAAGGATGTAATCTTTGGAAGTGATAAAAATTGTTCAACTGTTAAAAACTAGTTCCTGAAGGAAACTTTTTTTCAGAATTTTATGAACTAGCCTACAACATGAGACTTGTCTGCTTCTTACTCTTAAGTAGCTAAATACATTGTGTAGCACAATGCAACAAGAATTGATTTCAGTTTACAAAATAAAGGCTACATTTTTGATAAAAGTTAATCACAGCAGCTCGTTCAAATAAGCACCTGCATCTGATGAACCTAGTTTGCAAAAGTATTCAAGCCTTTAATTTTTTCATATGCATCTTAAGTTGAATGTGTTCTGGTTTGAAAAGGTTAGCCCTTTAATTTTTTATAGTTTCCAAATGTAGTGAGATTGCACCCTTTTTGCATGGAGAAATCATACCCAATATGGCTGCTGTACACTTAAGTGGTATCTGGAACCACTCTGAGGGGCTGCTTTTATCATTTTAATAGTATTTGGGTGTAGGACTGTAGTGTTCTTGGGTGTATTGCATGGGCTGCATTATCTACAGCATTGTACAATAACAACTCTAGAAAAGGCAGTATACTTCACTGATGCTTGTCTGGTAATATCACTTCTGTGTTATAATGGAAGGGTTTTTTGTGATGTATGAAACTTGTGTTTTTTTATATAAACAAGTACAGTTAGAGTAGTATAGTGGTAATGCCTGTTCTCATTTGTAAATAGTTGTGTATACATAGGGCACTACTTCTGATTTCTATTGCAGTGATCAGTCTTAGTTTTCTTCATTAAAAGCATCAGGTCTTTGCTTTAAATTTTGTCCTCAGTTGAGTTATTAGATAAGCAAATGTGTACAGATAGTTCATATTTATGTATTGCACATAATCATGCTACCCAGCATCTATGCTATATTGTATTATGTAAATAATAAAATCATGTACAGAGGGATCTAGTTCCTTTTGTGATGGTTCATTGGCCCAGAAACTAACTGAATGCTCTGCTGGTGGGGAAGAGGTGGTTGCAATTTATTCAAGCTTTATTGATTTCTAATTTGGGGATTTAAGTAGATAACTTGACAAATTTGAAAACGGCAGTATCAGTATGATTGTAAGGGGAAATGTCTTACATTCTACATGTTTCTCCAGTTGGCATTTTTTCTAGTTGACATTTTGGCAGTAATTCTCTGGCCGTAATTGCAGCCCTTGATAATTCACTAACTATGGACTTAACTATTTTATACCTTGGTTAATTCCTGATTGTTTGAACAAAGAAACAAAGGCAATTTGTACTGTATGTAATATGAAGAAAAGTGCACTTTATATTGCCTACTATTGCACATTCTTTTTCTGCATTTATATAAATTAAATTTATTTTAAGTGCAAATTATAAAGATTTTTTTTTCCTGTTCCAGTTTTACACAAATCCATTTAGTCATTCAATGAGTCAAAATTCCTTGAGGAAATTAAGATTTACTATACTGATGAAAAACATTTTTGACTTGGTGGGTATCTGATATGAACAGCAATTAATGTTAGGTGTTAAAAGAGTGCCAGGAACTGTTAAAAAGACTGGATAATCCTAATTTTTTATTGTGACCTAGTCAAAAGAAGGGAAAAAAACTGTCCTTAGTATTGTATAAATATAGATTTCTGTTTGGAATAATGAAGCCATTGGGTAATTTATGATGTGCCTGTTAGCTCTCTGCAGTATTGAAGAGTTGCTGCAGGGAGTTTATATTGGTCAAAGCATTATACCAAATTGGCCTGCTTTTTCTTTTCTGAAGTCAGAAACTTTTTGAAGGCATTTTGAGAAACAAATCTAAGAAAATAACCTTGGCATTTGAGTTTTCAGTGTTCTGGAAAAAAAAGCAGTGCATGCTTCGAACATGAAGTATATAAGCAGAGCTTTTTGGGATAAACATTTTGCAAGTTACTGAACTTTCACTGCTATTGGCTCATAAGATGTGCAATACCTGCTTATTGTTTCATTCAATCATATCTGATTCTTGGAGATTGCCTGGACAAGTCCCTGCATGTTTTTTGGCATTTTTTTTAGAAGTGGTTTGCCATTGCTTCCTTTCTATGGCTGAGAGAACATGGCCCAAGATCACCAAGCTGGCTTTTTCCCCAAGACAGGACTAGGTCTTCCAGTTTCTAACCTAATATCTATACAGAATTAGCAAACTAGAGAAGTTACCCCAGAAAAGCTTTTATAACTGTTACCAATATTTTGGAAATAACCACCCCTTAAAGATAAAATGTGCTGTTCGGGTGCAAAAGTTCTATCACTTGCCAATGGAGTATTTATTCTGCTTTACTATTTCACCTACTTCCAAAGATAATTGTAACTTAGTATGACCACTAGATACAGGGACGCGGTGGCTCAGTGGGTTAGGACGCTGAGCTTGTCGATCAGAAGGTCGGCAGTTTGGCGGGTCGAATCCCGAGTGCCGCGTAACAGAGTGAGCGCCTGTTACTCGTCCCAGCTTCTGCCAACCTAGCAGTTCGAAAGCACGTAAAAATGCAAGTAGAAAAATAGGGACCACTATGGTGGGAAGGTAACAGCGTTCCGTGCGCCTTTGGCGTCTAGTCATGCCGGCCACATGACCGCGGAGACATCCTCGGACAAGCGCTGGCTCTTCGGCTTTGAAACGGAGATGAGCACCGGCCCCTAGAGTCGGAAACGACTAGCACGCATGTGCGGGGGAACCTTTACCTTTTTACCTATGACCACTAGTGTGTGGAGATGTATATTTGGAGTATGATCGTTTTTGATGTAAAAGACTGATTTGTGAAATAGGGAAATGGTAAGGAGTTGGTGAACTTTAACAGCTATTTGCCCTTTAAAATTATAGGTAGTCCTTGACTTACAACAGTTCATTTAGTGACTGTTCAAAGTTACAACAGCACAGAGAAAAAATATTTATGACCATTTTTCACACTTATGACCATTGCAGCATCCCCATGGTCACATGATCAAAATTCAGGTGCTTAGCAACTGATTTGTATTTATGGTTGCAGTGTTCCAGGGTCATGTGATAATTTTTGCCATCTTCTAACTAGCAAAGTCAATGGGGAAGCCAGATTCACTTAACCATGTTACTGACTTGATAACTGTAATGCTTCAATTAACAATTGTGGCAAGAAAGGTCATAAAATGGGGCAAAACTCATTTAACAAATTGGCAACATAAATTTTGGGGTTAATTGTCATAACCGAGGACTATCTGTATTAATTTATTTGGATTTTAACTTCTACAATAGAAAAAATGACAATAGCTGAGTAGTGGAAGACATCTCATATCAGTGGATTCAAATACAAGGAACATTAATGTTTTTCAACACTGGAAGTAAAAACTAAGGATATGTTTCTCCTCAAAATGAAAATGAGCACTGTTTAGTTACCAAGAAGTTGAAGTATATTCTTCTCTGATAAATTACCTATCTATTCACTTTCGAGCCAAACATAAACTATTCCATTCAAAAACATTTCTTTCAATTTTGCAATGTTCCAATATAAAACAGAAAATGCATATTAGAGCAGTACACACAAAAGCTAATGAGAGTGCAAAATTGTTTGCAAAAATGCATGTCACCCAGCTAACATCTATAGGAAGTTGACTTGTATTTGAAATACTATATATTCTTATTTTTAAAAAACATGCAAATGTATGTAAAGCCAATAATGCATACTAAATTATAGCATGTGTATTTTGTATAAAGTAGGACACCGTGAACTACTTGAAGTAATTCAGGGAATTCTTCCAAAGAAAGAAAACCAATTCTTTGATCATATTGAAAAAGATTTGTCCTCACAACTGTCAACTTGAATATCTTGTGATTGTATATTTCCATATGAATCTGAAGTGGAATTCCTTTTTAACTTTTATTTCAGCATCTTCTACCTGGAGTCACATGATTTTAATTTTGGCAACTTATATGGACTGCATTTAGCAGCTCTTTGCATCATAGAAAACAGTATCTAAAACCTCCCAATTCCATTTGTTAATTTTTCTAGTTATATTTGTTGCAGCTGCTTTGCGGCCGTTCCGACATGGGGACCCACGGCCTGGAGTTGGAGAGCTGGCGGTTTGTGTCGCTGACCGTCGGGCGGCACAGGTTACCTTCGCGTCACCCGTGTTTCGTGGGGCCAGCTGGACTCGAGCTGTTGGAACTTCGCCAGCCGATGTTGGACCTGTTTGTTACCTAACTTTTCTTGTTATGGAGAAGGATTTTTGCAGCCGGAACATCTTTCATCATGTCATTCTGCAGGCTTTTTAGGCCTTGGTTAATTGCTACTCAACTCCTCTCTTCTCCCATGTCCCCATAGGACTCAGAAGGTCCCAGGGTTGAGTCACTGTGAGAGAGTGGCTCAGTTATACCATCTGCTGCCCTCCCTAGAGGTGAGAGATCTATGGGGGGCATGCCTTACCCAGGGTATGTATCTCGTTCCGCTCCCTGATAGGCCCGGGACCGCCGTGAGAGGGCGGTGGCCAACCTGTTTTGGAGGTTACCCAGGAGGTTACCCAGCTCAAGTGGCAGAGGAGCTGGCGGACTGGATATTTATTGACCTGTTTTTAGATCCTCCTTATTGACTATGGGACTGCCTTGCTGGACCTACTTGGACAATGGCTCGCCTATTTTATTCCAGCATGGACTTATTCGCTCTCAGGGGTGCCCCCCCTTCCTGGGTGCGACCCGCCTCTGTTTTTACCTCTCCTCTTGATGACGGGCCCAATTATTGGGACCCTGAGAGATGGTCGGGCAGGGATGGGAGCCTTCGTTATAAATTTAATAAGAGTCCCCTGGTTTGTTATTTATCCAAATATTTTAAAGGGTTAGGGAGGGGGGTGGGATTGAAGGTTTGGTCGGAAACGGAGGGGGGTATCCACCAACCGCTATTCAGGCCAGGCCTGGGACAGATCAGGGTGGGATGGGGCTTGGGCTGGGTGCCTCCGGGGCCCTGGAGCGGGGTGTGGGATTATCTATCCCCACGACGTTAGGGAATGGCAGCAGGCGTTCGAACAGAGGGCCGTATCAACAACCGGGAGTGCGTCCCCGCTGTCTTCAAGTAGTGATGTGCTCCAACCCTCTGGTTTCGACCCATGGTTCCGGGAACGAGGATGAGCAGCCACCTGAGCTCAGGCTTGTGTATTTTAATGCCAGGTCCGTAGTTAATAAGGCTCCTCTCATCCGAGATCTGGTTGAGGAGGAGCGTGCGGACCTGCCTTGCATTATGGAGACCTGTTTGGCCCCAGAGGGTGGTATCCCTCTGGTTGATCTCTGCCCACCAGGTTTCTGGGTGCTTCACTGGCCTCAGGCTCAGGGTAGGGGCGGGGGTGTGGCGGTAGTTGTGAGGGAGACCTTATGTCCGCGGGAGGCCACCGTTGTCCAAATATCCGGGTGTGAGTCTCTCCTGAGATGTGGCCCTAGGGCTCAGTTGGGCTTGCTGCTGGTGTACCTTTCGCCCAGTCGCGTAGCAGCAGCCCTGCCTGAGCTTCTCGATATCCTCTCGGGGTTGGTGATTGACTTCCCCAAATTTATGATTTTGGGTGACTTCAATCTGCCATCCCTGGGGGGATCATCTGAGTTGGCTCGGGAGTTCATGGCTTCCATGACGGCCATGGACCTGATGCAAGTAATTCAGGGCCCGACTCATGGGGGGTAACAGGCTCGATTTTGTTTTTCTATCTGGACGATGGTTAGATGATCTGGGTGGGGGTTCTCCAATTGTTATGCCCCTGTCATGGACCGATCATCATCTCCTGCGGCTGGTCTTCCGTTTCGCCACTCCCCGTCGTGGGGTTACAGAACCTACAAGATGGTTCTGCCCTAGGCGCTTAATGGACCCTGAGCGGTTCCAGGTGGCGCTTGGGTCCCCACCTGCTGCCTTTGCTCACAGCTCGGCCGATGCCCTGGTGGAAGCCTGGGAAAAGGCAGCCATGGAGGCACTCAACCAAGTTGTACCCATGCGGCCCCTGACCCAGCGCAGATCCCAGTGGGCTCCATGGTTCTCCGTGGAGCTCCGGGAGATGAAGCGTCGGAGACGAGGCCTAGAGAGCTGTTGGAGGTCCAGCCGGTCTGAATCCGACCGATGGCGACTAAGGTCCTCTATGAGGTTTTATCTCGCAGCGATGTGGACGGCAAGGTCTAATTACTTTGCTACCCTCATCGCATCCGCAGATAATTGCCCGGCCACCCTGTTTAGGGTGACCCGCTCCCTCCTTAATCAGGAGGTGAGGGAGGAGCCCTTGCAGGGTCGTACCGAGGAGTTTAGCCAACATCTGTCAGACAAAATCGCTCGGATCCGGACCGGTCTGGACTCCGACTGGGCAGAGTCTGACGGTGATGACATGGGCGGTCTTGGTGATGTTATTTGGGAAGAGTTCGATCCTGTGACTCCAGAAGATGTGGACAGGATCATGGGGAGGCTGAGCTCCACCATGTGTTTATTGGACCCGTGCCCCTCCTGGCTGGTTTATGCGGCTCGGGAGGGGACATGAGGCTGGCTCCAGGCAGTGATAACTGCTTCTTTGAGTGAGGGTAGTTTTCCTGCTGCCTTGAAGGAGGCGGTGGTGAGACCCCTCCTCAAGAAGCCTGCCCTGGACCCTGCTGTTTTAAACAACTCGTCCGGTCTCCAACCTTTGCTTTCTTGCGAAGGTTGTTGAGAGCGTGGTGGCGCATCAGCTCCCTTTGTTCCTGGAGGAAGCTGATTATCTGGACCCGTACCAATCGGGCTTCAGGCCCGGGTACAGCACGGAGATGGCATTGGTCGCGCTGGTGAATGATCTCTGGCGGGCTCGGGACAGGTTGCTCCTCTGTCCTAGTCCTATTAGACCTCTCAGCGGCTTTCGATACCATCGACCATGGTATCTTACTGCGGCGTCTCAGGGGGTTGGGAGTGGGAGGCACTGTTTTACAGTGGTTCTCCTCCTACCTCCTGGGACGTTCGCAGTCGGTGTTGGCAGGAGGGCAGAGGTCGGCCTCGAGGCCTCTTGTTTGTGGAGTTCCTCAGGGGTCGGTCCTCTCGCCTTTCCTGTTCAACATCTATATGAAGCCACTGGGTGAGATCATTCGTGGTTTTGGGGTCGGGTATCATCAGTATGCTGATGATACCCAGCTTTTCATCTCCACCCCAAACCACCCCAGTGATGCCCTCGATGTGATGTCCCGTTGTCTGGAGGTGGTTCGGGTCTGGATGGGGAGGAACAGGCTTAGGCTCAATCCCGACAAGACTGAGTGGTTGTACGTGCCGGCATCTCGGGAAATTCAGGTTATTCCATCTTTAACCATGGGGGGTGAGGTATTACCCCCCTGTAGATAGGGCTCGCAACTTGGGTGTCCTGGATTCACAGCTCTCCCTGGAAGATCATATAGGAGCTGTGACTAGGGGGGGCTTTGCCCAGGTTTGCCTGGTGCGCCAGTTGCGACCCTATCTGGACCAGGATGCCTTGCGTACAGTCACTCATGCGCTCGTGACCTCTCGTTTAGACTACTGCAATGCTCTGTACATGGGGCTGCCCTTGAGGACCACTCGGAGGCTTCAACTGGTGCAGAATGCGGCCGCGCAAGTTGTGTTGGGGGTCTCCCGATACTCCCATGTAACACCTCTACTCCACAAGCTGCATTGGCTTCCAGTTGCCCTCCGGGTGAGATTCAAGGTGCTGGTGATGACCTATAAAGCCCTAAATGGCATGGGTCCGGATTACTTACTTTTGGGAGCACCTGCTGCCGGCGTCAACTTCCCTTCGTCCAGTGCACTCCCACAGGGAGGGCCTCCTCAGGGTGCCGTCGGTCAGAGAGTCGGCTGGCGGCCCCCAGGGGGAGGGTGTTCTCTGTGAGCGCGCCAGACCTTTGGAATCATTTACCAGCTGAGCTCCGGATGGCTCCTGACCTTTGCTCCTTCCACCGTGACTTGAAAACTCACCTATTTGAACAAGCCGGCCTGGTCTGATGGGTTTGGGGTATTTTAATTTTAATTGTAATTTTAATTAATTTTATTGCAATTGGGCTTTTCTATTTAATTCTTTCCCCTTCATGGATTACTGCCTTGTCGTGGCGAAGGGGCTTGCGTAATTCAATGAAGCTATGAGCTATGCCGTGTAGGGCCACCCAAGACGGAAAGGTCATAGCAGAGAGTTCTGACAAAACGTGATCCACTGGAGAAGGAAATGGCAAACCACTCCAGTATCTTTGCCATGAAAACCCTATGGACAGTACCAAAAGGCAAAACGATATGACGCTGGAAGATGAGCCCCTCAGGTCGGAAGGCGTCCAATATGCTACTGGGGAAGAGCAGAGGGCTAGTACTAGTAGCGCCAGAAAGAATGAAGCGACTGGGCCAAAGCCGAAAGGACGCTTAGCTGTGGATATGTCTGGTGGTGAAAGGAAAGTCCGATGCTGTAAAGATTTTTTCTCCATAGGAACCTGGAATGTAAGATCCATGAATCAAGGCAAGCTGGACGTGGTCAAACAAGAGATGACAAGACTAAACATCGACATCTTAGGTATCAGCGAACTAAAATGGACAGGAATGGGTGAATTTAATTCAGATGACCATCAGGTATACTACTGCGGGCAAGAATCCCTCAGAAGAAATGGAGTAGTCTTCATAGTCAATAAAAGAGTAGGAAAAGCAATACTGGGATACAATCCTCAAAATGACAGAATGATCTCAGTTCGAATCCAAGGCAAACCATTCAATATCACAGTAGTCCAAGTCTATGCCCCAACCACCGGTGCTGAAGAGGATGAAATTGACCGGTTCTATGAAGCTCTACAGCACCTTATAGAACTAACACCCAAAAATGATGTCCTTATCATCATGGGGGATTGGAATGCTAAAGTAGGAAGCCAAAAGATAACTGGAATAACAGGCAAGTTTGGACTTCCGGTGGCGGCGCGGCGCCGGAGACAGCCCTTTCGGGCTGCCCGCGGCTCAGCTGTGTTATTTCCACCCGAAACAGCGCCGATCAGCTGTTCGGGTGGATTTGAAGCCCCCTCCTCGGGAGAAGAGGAGGGGGTGAGCCCCCAGGTAGGGGTTGAGTTCTCCAGGGCCGCCTGAGCTTAAAGCTTGGGCGGCTGAAGGATCGAACTCCCCCGTAGCCTGGGTTGCTCCCAGCTGGTCAGCGTCTCTGCTCCGTGATTTCTGGAGCGGAGCCAGGCGTTTGCGACCACCCCTGCCAGAAGGAAAGACCATGGAATAAAAGGAGCAGGCAGAGCGGTACAGGAGGAAAAGGTGAAGAGGATTCTCATTGCTGCTTTCTAGCTTAATGAATTTAAGTGAAAGTGCGTAGTAAGTGAAAGTAAAGATGGCGGCTAAACCTCCTCCAAAAGCTCTTTGGAGTGCTGGAACTTCTCCGGTGCAACAGTCATCATTGCAAGCGTTGCTTCTTCCTGATGTATTGACACCGAAGGATTTACAAGATGCTCTTGGAAAATATGCCCAGGTAATTCTGGAAGCAATGGGTGATAAATTTGCAAAGATGGAGGAGAAGTTGGAGAAATTGGAGGAGAGAATAGAAGAGAGGATGGAAGAGAAGTTCAGAGTGATGAAGGTGGACATTTTGTCTTCAGTGTATAGAGTGGCTGAATGTGTGGAAGATTTGGATGAAAAAGTGGAAGATTTGATTCAAAAAAATGCCATATTAGAAGCAAAAGTACTGGAAAATGAAGATTTAAGAGAGAAAATGGACAAAGAATTGAGTCTTGCTCAATATTACCAGATGCAGTACGCTGTTAGAATCAGAGGTTTAAAAGAGAATATTAAGGAAGATCTAAAGCAGCTGATTTCTGAGGCTTTGGAAGTAGTATTGAGTCAGCCAGCATCTGAAATAAAGGGAGGCATGGCTAAAGTGTTTCGTGTGAATTCATGGATTGCCAGACAGAGAAAGCTACCTAGAGATGTGGTGGTTTATTTTGCAAAGAGGGAAATTAGAGATGAAGTTATTCAAGCTGCTTATGGTACTAAAGTCGTGATTGCTGATCAAGAAGTTTTGGTTCTAAAAGAAATTCCTCCAAAGATTTTAAGGAGAAGGAAGGATTTTACATTTTTAGTGCAAGAGCTCAAGCAACGAGATATAAGGTTCAGATGGGAGATTCCAGTTGGGTTGATGGTGATGCATGAAGGTAAAAGGTACCGTTTGGCTACTGTGATGCAGGCGCGTGATTTTTACAATAACGTTTTAAAAGCAACCCCACTATCACTTCTGGAAGCTGCAAAGGGATCTGGAGAAGGAGAACACCAAGAGGCTGAAGATGGACAGACAGAGGAGAATGGTGCTGGAGGAGATCAAGCTACAACTTCTTTGGATGATTCTAGAGAGCAGAGGGAGATGTGTGCTGCTTTAAAACGATCAAAAAAAAATAAAAGAATAAGATCAGCAGAAGTCTATGGAATTTCCAAAATGTACTTACAGCCAAGTAGTGGGAGGAGCACGGCCTAAAAAAGATAGTCCTATTTAAGCAGTGCTCCAAGAGCTTTGGGATGATATGCATGGCAACTAAATTTTTAATTTGGAACGTTAATGGACTAAATTCATCACAGAAGAGGAAGAAAGTTTTTTTTTAATATTTAAAACAATTCAAGATAGATGTTATATGTTTGCAAGAAACGCATATTAGGGTTGTGGACCAAAAGTATTTATCGAACTCAAGGTTGGGCACGCAATTTGTTGCTTCTGCAATGAATAAGAAAAATGGAGTGGTTGTTTATCTTAAAAGTGCTTTAACAGTGGACTTAATTGAAGCAGATAAGCATGGAAGATACGTTATGATAGACTTGCTACTAGTAGGTAAAAAGATGCTTTTAGTTGGATTATATGTTCCTAATTAACAACAAGTTGACTTTTTTAGTTTATTTCATACAAAGTTTACCCAGTTGGATTATAAAATTTTTATTTTTATGGGGGATTGGAATGGTGTTTTGGATGTACAGATGGACAAGGCTGGAGCTTTTAAGCGCGGCCCAAGTCATGCTAGACTGTCTAAATCCTTTTTTGAAATGAAGGATGACTTGGAACTGTGAGATATTTGGCGTGAAAGACATTCGCATGAAAAGGATTATACTTTTTTTTTCTGACAGACATCAATTTTTTTTCAGGATCGATTTTATTTTGTTGACAAATGACTTTTTTTTAAGGATTAAGAAGGTGAAGATATGTGTAAGAACTATTTCTGATCATAGCCCAGTTGGGCTAGAGATTTATAAGGACAATAGAGATAGGCGCTCGTGGCGCGTAGATGAGAATTTGTTTAGAAACCAGAGAAATGTGGAAGAATGTAAACAGCGGATGAAGGGTTTTTTTTTTTGAAATTAATATGAATAAGGGCACCTCTATGGATATGGTTTGGGATGCTAGCAAGGCCTATTTGAGAGGAGTGTTGATATATATGAACAATAAACATAGATGTGCTGTGGAAGCTAGGAGGGAAGAATTGGGGAATGAAATAAAGGAAAAAGAAAAGGCTTGGATTTTGAATTTAGAGGTTGTGAAGTCTAAGGAGGCTATTAAACTGTTAAGAGGAATGGATTGAGTATATCCAGAACAAATATGGGATTAAGAAGTTTCAGGTAGTATTTGAACAAGTCTTCCTTTCTTTTTTTTCTGTTTTTTTTATATATATTCTATATTAATAGTGTTTGTAGTTATCCTATGTGAGCTAGAGAGTGATAGATTTTAGAGTCTATGGTTGTTAGCATATGGTTGTTTATGATTCTTTTTTTGTTTTTTATACCTTGTACTTAGCTCTGGGAAGTCGGGGGGGGGGGTGGGGAGGGGGGAGGGGTAAGGAGGGAGGGATAGGGGAGGGGTAGGGGGGACTGTTAAAGATAAAATGTATGATAAAACTTTTCAATAAAAAAAAAATAAAAAAAACAGGCAAGTTTGGCCTTGGAGTACAAAATGAAGCAGGGCACAGGCTGATAGAATTTTGTCAAGAGAATACGATGGTCATAGCAAACACTCTTTTCCAACAACCCAAGAGACGGCTTTACACATGGACATCACCAGACGGTCAACACAGAAATCAGATTGACTATATGCTCTGCAGCCAAAGATGGAGAAGCTCTATACAGTCAGTAAAAACAAGACCAGGAGCTGACTGTGGCTCAGACCATGAGCTTCTTGTTGCAAAGTTTAGGCTTAAATTAAAGAAAGTAGGGAAAAGCGCTAGGCCAGTCAGGTATGAATTAAATCATATCCCTATTGAATATACAGTAGAGGTGACAAATAGATTTAAGGAATTAGATCTGGTAGACAGAGTGCCTGAAGAACTATGGACAGAGGTTCGCAACATTGTACAACAGGTAGCAACCAAAACCATCCCAAAGAAAAAGAAATGCAAGAAAGCAAAATGGCTGTCTGAGGAAGCTTTGCAAATAGCTGAGGAAAGGAGGGAAGCGAAAGGCAAGGGAGAAAAAGAAAGATATGCCCAATTAAATGCAGAATTCCAAAGAATAGCTAGAAGAGATAAGAATGCCTTCTTAAATGAACAATGCAAAGAAATAGAAGAAAACAATAGAATAGGGAGGACCAGAGATCTTTTCAAGAAAATTGGAGAGATGAAAGGAACGTTTCATGCAAAAATGGGCATGATAAAGGACCAAAATGGCAGGGACCTAACAGAGGCAGAAGAGATTAAGAAGAGGTGGCAAAATTACACAGAAGAACTATACAAGAATGAGCTTAACGTCCCTGATAATCACAATGAGGTGGTCACTGACCTTGAGCCAGACATCCTAGAATGTGAAGTGAAGTGGGCCTTAGAAAAGCTGAGCAACAACAAAGCTAGTGGAGGTGACAGTATTCCAGCTGAGCTATTCAAAATCTTAAAAGACGATGCAGTAAAAGTGCTACACTCAATTTGCCAGCAAATTTGGAAAACTCAACAGTGGCCACAGGATTGGAAAGATCAGTTTACATTCCAATTCCAAAGAAAAGCAGTGCCAAAGAATGTTCAAACTATCGCACCATTGCACTCATTTCTCATGCTAGTAAAGTTATGCTTAAAATTCTACAAGCTAGACTCCAGCAGTATGTGGATCGAGAACTACCAGAAGTACAGGCAGGATTTCGAAGAGGCAGAGGAACTAGAGATCAAATTGCTAGCATACGCTGGATTATGGAGAAAGCTAGAGAGTTCCAGAAAAACATCTACTTCTGCTTCATTGACTATGCTAAAGCCTTTGATTGTGTGGATCATAACAAACTGTGGCAAGTCCTTAAAGAGATGGGCATACCAGACCATCTTATTTGTCTCTTGAGAAACCTATATGCGGGCCAAGAAGCAACAATGAGAACTGGACACGGTACCACTGATTGGTTCAAAATTGGGAAAGGAGTCCGGCAAGGCTGTATATTGTCGCCTTGCCTATTTAATTTATATGCAGAGCACATCATGAGAAAGGCAGGGCTAGATGAATCAAAAGTTGGAATTAAGATTGCCGGAAGAAACATCAACAACCTAAGATATGCAGATGATACCACTCTAATGGCAGAAAGTGAAGAGGAACTAAAGAGCCTCTTGTTGCGAGTGAAGAAGGAGAGTGCAAAACTTGGGTTGAAACTAAACATTAAGAAAACCAAGATCATGGCATCCGGCCCTCTCAATTCCTGGCAAATAGATGGGGAAGAAATGGAGGTAGTGACAGATTTTATTTTCCTGGGCTCCAAGATCACCGCAGATGGGGACTGCAGCCAAGAAATTAAAAGACGCTTGCTCCTGGGGAGGAAAGCCATGGCAAATCTAGACAGCACACTAAAAAGCAGAGACATCACCCTGTCAACAAAAGTGCATATAGCCAAGGCTATGGTCTTCCCAGTTGCAATGTATGGCAGTGAAAGCTGGACCATAAGAAAGGCTGAGCGCCAAAGAATTGAAGCCTTTGAACTATGGTGCTGGAGAAGACTCCTGCGAGTTCCTTGGACTGCAAGGCGATCAAACCGGTCAGTCCTAGAGGAGATCAACCCTGACTGCTCTTTAGAAGGCCAGATCCTGAAGCTAAAACTCAAATACTTTGGCCACCTAATGAGAAGAAAGGACTCACTGGAGAAGAGCCTAATGCTGGGAAAGATTGAGGGCAATAGAAGAAGGGGACGACAGAGAATGAGGTGGCTGGATGGAGTCACTGAAGCAGTAGGCGTGAGCTTAAATGGACTCCAGAAGATGGTAGAGGACAGGAAGGCCTGGAGGAACATTGTCCATAGGGTCGCGATGGATCGGACACGACTTCGCAACTAACAACAACAACAAATTTAATTCTTATCTTAACTTTTGTATATTGTATTTTTATTGCATTTTATTGCCCTGTACACCGCCCTGAGTCATTCGGGAGAAGGGCGGTATAGAAATTAAATAAATAAATAAATAAATATTGTATCTTAGCGGTGGCAGGATGCAACCACTTTGCTGTAGAGTGCTTTTACATTTACAAGAAAATTCAATAACTTAGAAATCAAAATCACATGTCAACTTTTACTTACTAATTTTAAAGATCCCATTTCTGTAATTAGTGCTGAACTTTTAAAAGCTTTCTTGCTGCTAAAATTAGCATTTTGTTGGATTTTTTTCATGTCTAAAAAAGATCATACCATTCATATACCTCAGCAGGGGTGGTTTATTAATGACGTCTGAATTAAAGCTTAGCTATGCATCTCTTGCTTGTGCTACTGTAGTTTGAGAAATGGAATTATCAGTAGCATGCAAAGCTCCCAGTCACAGACAATTTTTTTTTCTCATTTGCTCCACATATCTAAAGTCCCTTAGTTTGGCTCAAATTTACCAATCTGAAGAACCACAGATTGCTCATTTAAAAAAAATCTACATGAATCTCATAACATCTCATTCATATATAGGTGGATGTTCTGCCTTACTCCCATATTGAATGACTTGCTAATAGATGCTGGGTTTTATGACTGGAAATCAACTAGGACATATGTTTATAAAGAGTAAGCTTCAGTATTCCGAATAACTGTCTCCTTTGTCCTAGAGACTGTAATCCTAAAAGCAGAAATTATCAAAATCGTTATCCATTTCCTAAAGCTAAGGGTGTGCAGCACATCACTAATCCAATCTGATTCAGTTAATATAGTCAGCTCTGTCTGAATCTAGAACCAAACTTGCAAAAGCAGGATGCCTTAAATGTGAGGGGGAAAACGATTACTGCAAATGTTTGTTGTTTTCAAGTGGAATGGTGTGGAATAATCATACAAAGTACAGCTTAATAAGAATATGGAGTATATTTAACTTCAGTGTAGTCTTTGTGGTGCTCTGTGTTTTGTACCTTATTCAAATGTTCCAAAGCTTAAGATTTTGCCTTGCTTGTTCCATGCACTGTGTAAAACTAAACTAATCACTTTCAGCTCTGTCTAAAATGGCAAGAGGTTTACAATGACAATATATGTGTTCTCTATGCCTTCCACCCCAAAGAATTTGGAGATTCTTCCTTGTTTGCTAAAGAAGAAATAAACTGTCTTGTTTCAACGTACTATCTAGTTTGATCATAGGTGAGGCGAGTCATCTCCACTCTGATGCCTTCAGTCATTCTACATCCCTATAGCAAGTTCACCCAAAGAAAACCTTAAAACCGGAGTTACTGAGCTGTTCCTTTCCTCTTCCCAACCCCAAAAGACAACAGATCAGTGTCTTTCTACATGGCTGTGAGCACAAAGAACTATGCTATTTCCAGTCTAAATGCTTTCAGCCATACTAGTATCTCTGTTTTCAGAATAACAGCTAGAGCGCCCAGAGAGAAAATCACTACAGAAATGAAAGCTCAACAAGTATAACCATACGCATGCTTCCTTTGTAGTCTGACTTACTGAATTCAGAAGTTCTTATGCTCAGGTAAGTATGCAGGAGCAGCAAAACAGGTATGGAAGCCACCCTTCCAGGTCTAATTCCAGTTGTCTGGTGGGAATGTTTTAATGGCATTGCAACATGAAGGATAATGGTTTAAAAGTGAAGTCCTTTTCACTTGCACGTTATAATTTTCATCCTAGTTTACTTACCAGTAGGGGGTTGTAATTGCACTTGCTAAATAAAATAAAAAATATCAAATGAGTTTGATCTTAATTGCTATGCTCTCATATCCCCCCTTGTGACAATAAAGATACTCTACCAAGCAGGTTTTGCCTGTATTCTTCATGAGTTTCATGTATGCCTTACAGACCAAGACAGAATGTTTTGCCGTGCAGAGGGATTCCATGATTAATGCAAAGGAAGTGCTGGCAGATTGGTCAATTGTGCAAGTGTTCTCTGAAAGTACATCTGGGAAATTACAGTAGTTTGGCCCACCATGAGATCAAGAAACGAAAGAAATCTTGAGGAAAGTTGGTAGAGAGCATATATGACTAAACATGGATGTGAGCTGAGGAAGAGCAGCAAATACTTATTCTTCCCATCCAGAAGCCCTGCTTAAGCCAACCCAGACCGATCTGGGACCAGATGGGTAGAAGATAACTGACTGAGCCTCTGTAAGAAATTTGCAAGGCATATGGAAGACAAAACCTTTTATATTCAGTCTGAACTGGACTCTTGCTAGGCAAATTCATTACAGATGAATAGAAACCATATCTCTCAAGATTATCTGAAAGCCAATTGATTCTGTTGATCCTGAGGAAATAGATCAGATTCTTCTCAGTTCTGCCATTTAAAGATTACATCCTGATTCTCATTGGTGAAAGCTACCTGGAAAATAAGCAAGACGCTGGATAAGGATGGTGGTTTTAATGCATCCTTTGGGTAACAGTAGTTCTACCTGCCTTGGAGGAGGAAGACATGTCTCAATCCAGCTGTTTTTTACTACTACAAATAGTACTCAACTTACAACCATTCATTTCGTGACTATTCGAAATTACAGAAGCACTGAAAAAAGTGACTTATGGCCGCTTCTTACTCAGTCATTGCAGCATCCTCACGGTCACATGATCAAAATTTGGATGTTTGGCCACTGGCTTATATTTATGACGGTTGCAGTTTCCCAAGGTCACATGATCACCTTTTGCGACCTTCTGAAAGCAAAATCAATGGGGAAGCCAGGCTCACTCAACAACCACGTCGCTAACTTAACAGCTGCAGTGATTCACTTAGCAACTGTGGCAAGAAAGGCCATAAAAAGGGGCAAACCTCACTTAACAAATGTCTTGCTTAGCAACTTAAATTTTGTACTACACTGTGGTTGCAAGTTGAGGACTACCTGTATTGGTTATCTCCAACCGCCCTAGAATCAAGTTGCATGGTGTGACACTTCGTTAACTATGCCCCTGTTCATATGACATCTGCATTCCTCTGTCCAGAGAGTGCTGTAAAGCACTTTGGGGTGGCATATAAGTCTAAGTGCTATTGCTATTGTTAATAGTGGGCTTTATATGCAAGTAAACTTAGATTTTTCCAATATAATTGCTGGGGCAGATTGATACAAGCATGGTAAAGTTCAGGCAAAGTGTATCAGTAATTAATGATTTGCATAACCCCAGCAGGTTTCATTCATTTCTGGGGTAGGTTAATGGTAAGCTCTACATTGATATTTCTGTTTAATCATTTAAGAATGGCCTACACCAAATAATCGCTATACATTTTTTTCTTGCAGCGTTCGAGAATTATCCCAGAAGGATAATACAGGTATACTGAAACTCCAGTGGTTTTTCAAGAGGAAGCAGAGTTGCTCTGCTCTTTAACGTTTTAGTATTTTTGTGATTTTTTTCCAATAATTATTGAATAATGCTATCTTGTCTTTACTTAGAAAATGCTGTTTGTGATTATACAAGTACACTATTGTTGTTCTTTTGAGTGACAATGGTTACTTAACCAGATAATTTATGTACTCTGCTGACAAATTGAAGAAAAAAAAATTTAGGGGACTTAAGGCTAAAACATAAGAAGAACGGTTGCAGGAATTGGGTACATCTACTTTAATGAAAAGAAGGACTAGGGGTGACATGATAGCAGGGTTCTGCCACAAAGAAGAGGAGGGTCAACCTATTCTCTAAAGCAAGACCGCAAGCTATGGATAGGAACTAATCAGAGAAAGAAGCAACATAAAACTAAGGAGAAATTTCCTGACAAGTTAGAACAAATTAGTGGAACGGCTTGCCTTCAGAAATTGTGGGTGCTCCAGTGCTGGAGGTTTTTAGGAAGAGATTGGACAACCACTTGGAATAGAAGACCTTCAAGGTCCCTTCCAACTCTGTTCTTATGTAGTTGTTGTAATGGTTTCATTTGAGAATTCTTACTCTTTTTTAACGACACTTTGGTTATTATAAACAGGTCCTTAGTATTATTACAGAAGAAATCAAAGGGTATGTGTGTGTGTGTTTTTTAAATACAGCCTATGGACAAATATTCTCATAAGTTGTAGAGAGTGTGGTTTTATTACAGTTCAGAAGCCAAACTCACTCTTTCGGTAGCTCTGCTGAATTTTCTGTTTTAAATGGTGGGGATCTGGAGAAAAGAGTGCCATCTTCTGAAGGAAGAGAGCTATAACATATCATAATATCCACATTTGCTATTCAGACAGAACACATTGCTTCAATGAAAGAGATATGTGCTTTATTCATTCTATATATCTCTGGTAGGTCTCTCAAGATAGAATGTATGGGAAGGACAAGAAGAGGAACCACATGGTCGTCTTTACCTAAAAAAGTTACCCAGTAAATTTCATGGTTAAAGTCATGATTTATAAAAGTTTCAGACCGAATCAAATGTGGCTTTAGAAAGCTACAGGCACCCTAAAAGGGGGGTCCTCAACCTTGGCAACTTTAAGACTTGAAGTCTACAAGTCTTAAAGTTGCCAAGGTTGAGGACCCCTGCCCTAAAATATATCTGAGGAAAACAATTAAAATGTTTTATACTATACTCCTGAATGAGACAGCCAGTTTGGTGTAGTGCAGGGGGCTTTAAGACTTATGGAATTCAACTCCCAGAATTTATCAGCCAGCTAATTCTGGAAGCTGAAGTCCCCAAGTCTTAAGGTTAGAAATGTTAGCTAAAATACCAGGCTACAAACTGCTTTAGATATAAAGGCAATTGGGGAACCTGGGTCAATCCTCCTCTCTCAGCCCTGGAAAGGAAACAATGGCAAGCGACTTCTGAAAACTTTCCAAGAAAATGATAGAGATTTGACCAGGCAATCACCAGGAGTCAACAAGGACTCAAAGGTACATACACAAATAGTCACAAATACAATGAACATTTTAGAAACTTTATTTTGTTCTATTAAAAGAGCAAATAGTTTTAAAAACAGGGAATAAAGATTTGCAAGGAAAGCTTTTCATGAATACGTTTCAAGGTGAAAGACACTGTCTAATCTGAAATTTTCTCCTGGTTACTTGTGAGGGGGGAAAAATAAGAAAAGTATCACCATTTTTAAAATTCTTCATATTCAACTGCTTAATAAATATTGGAAGACTACTCTCAGGGTAAAGCAAGGAGGCATTCGAGAAAGAAACCTGTTGAAACTATGCAGAGAAAAGCTGGCTGGAACAAAAGAGAACTTGGAAAGAGAAAAAGCATTGTAATGGGAAGATGCCACCAACAAATGCACCTCACTACTTCTAAATCAGCCCAGAAGTGCCAACCATGGGGACTCAGAAGCCGTCCTTATGTGAAAGAGAAATATGCTTTATGGAATCTCAAGCATGAGCTGAGAAGCAGCTAAGGAGGATTCACAAGAGCTGAAGAGGACCCTCAACTAGAGTTAAGTAGGGCTTCAGAACTATTATCTGCACTGCTTTACTTTTAATGGCAGGTTTATTTATTTTTTTGCAGTGGTTTGCCATTGCCTTTTTCCTGGGGTTGAGAGAAAGTGACTGGGACAATGTCACTCAGTTGGCTTTATACCTAAGGCAAGACTTTACCTGGGTGCCTTAACTACTGTGCCGTCTTACTAACTGATATTAGTATTTGTTTTACTATTCCATTCATTATTTTTGTCTTCCAGGAAATAGCCTGGCCTGTTAAGGAAAACAGGTAGTTGATGACGTATGTTTTAAGAGTGTGAGAGTCTATGAGAGTGAGCAACTCAGAGGGCGACAAATATGTGTGGCTCCCAAGCTTCATTTTGCAGCCTGCATGACTCTAGAAAAGAAGTGTTCAATCTTGGCAACTTTAAGACTTGTGGACTTCAACTTCCAGAATTCCCCAGCCAGCATGCTCTAGAACAGGCATGTCAAACTGCCGGCCCACGGGCTGGATGCATCATACTGAAACCACACCCACCCCATTGCCAGCAATGGGGAAACAGTTGCAATACGTCACGCAACATCACGTAACGTTGTGAGTTTGACATGCCTGCTCCAGAAAATGTGTTCCTGAATATTGTCAACAACTTGTCAAATAATGAGTGTGTGATTTTTCTACCAGACTAGGGAAAATAATTAGATATTGTCTGTGTGTGGTTGAATAGGCCTAACTCATTCCTTCCATAATCAAAGAAAAATATCTCAACATGCCTATCTCAAAATGTTGCATATTACAGGAATGTCACCAAGTTACAGTTCTCTCCTTTGTGGCCCTCAGCAACCTCCCTAAAATATATTTTAAAATATGCCCCTCTCCCCCTCTCTCAGCCATCAAAAAAATCCCTTGAGAGAATCAAAAGGAGAGGGATTACATTTTTGTGTCTATTCTGAGATATTTAAATGCGATATTTCTTTTTCAGCAATACAGTAATTTAAATATGAATATGAGAGGTTGCAGTGAAAAAAAAAACAGATGAGAAAATTTCACTAACTAACTCTGGAAACGTTTTATAGACTCTATTATTTCAGTGCCAGTGTAGCATCCTTAACCTTGTATTGATTGAGGTCACAGATCTTCACATTTTATGAGGGCTGGAGACTTGTATAAAAGCTGTTCCTTTAGGAATTCAAGTATTGTAATGGATTCCATGAATGTAATATTGTGGATGAATAGATTTGATTAAAATGAATGGATCCAAACTGTGTGCCTGCTTCAGGAAAAAAAAAACTATTCAGACAATAAGAAGGCTGCTTTTTAAAAAAAAATTGTTAATGTTTATATGCCAAAGAGCTGGCTATTATTTTTCATATATGTTGGAAACTGGCTCATTCCTGTCTTTTCTCCAGTCCGTGTGCTGCCCTCAAAGCCAAATTGTGGAAATAAATTCATGAAAATGCATTTGCTCTGAAATCATCAAAAGACTTTTGTTCCTGCTGATTTTAAAAGATTCTGACAACAAAGAGCAAGTTTCTAGCATTTCTTTCCCAGAGGGAATGGTGCAACACCAACGCAATTTGAATCTATTTTTTAATTGTTAAAAAAAAACACCTTAATTCTCAAGGAGATGGTAAACAAAATATTTTCAAGAAGGCAAGCAGATGTTGCTTTTTACCGATGTTTGTTGACGTTTAAAAATATTTCATGAGTTCATTGTTTTTTATTTTCCACTGAACAGGGCTACAGGCTTTTAAGATATTGATAAAAGAGAATATTTATAGCTCAAGGTTGAAATGAGAGGTTCTTGGTGCTCCCAGAGCTTGGTGTTTTTCTTGCAGACATTTCACTACCCAAACTAGGTAACATCATCAGTGCTTGTTGAGTGTGAGGTTTGACCTCTTGATTTAAGATATTGCTGTTCTACAAGATTCAATAGATTGATTTCCAAATTTCTATTGTTATGGAAGCTTGTAAATTGGTTCAAATACTTTTTTTTCCCTTCAGATTGGCATGCCACGGGGAACATTTTGCTGTAGTTTTTAGGACTGGATTCTTTTGGATAAAACTTTGCTAGAAGAGGAATGTCGCTACCACTGATGGTAGGGCCTAAACTGGTGGGTTGTATGTGATTCTTTCTCTCTTCCCCCTTTTTGTCCAGCATGTAGCTGTGAGGACAGACGGGGTTCTTGTAAGATCCCTGCAATGATTACTTGGAGAAGTGAAATTAAACTGAGAGCAACAGATTCTCTGGCATAGAAGGATGGAACTGGACTCGGTATCAATGCAATCCTATGTATATTAACATATACATAGGGAGCCTTGGTGGAGCAGTGGGCTAATGCCTCCTTAAGTAACACCAGCTGCCTGCAATTATTGCAGGTTCACATCCCACCAGGCTCAAGGTTGACTCAGCCTTCCATCCTTCCGAGGTAGGTAAAATGAGGACCCAGATTGTTGGGGGCAATTAAGCTGACTTTGTAATAATGCCGCTTGGGGGGGCATATACATAGAATGAAGGCTATTGCTAAGCACATTGGTTTGTGCTTAAATTGTAAGCCGCCCTGAGTCTTCAGAGAAGGGCGGGATATAAATGGGACTAAAATAAATAAATAAAAAATAAAATATATATTTCCATTTACAGCTTTCTGTTCAGTTTGCTTTGTTAACAGCACTCAAAGTGCAAACATTACAAATGATGGCCTCCCAAGCAAAAAAAACAACCAACCAGTGGTGGCCTCCGGAGCACAGCTAAGGAATCAAAGCCTGCTGAAATAATACAACTTTACCTCACTTACAAAAAGCAAGAGGGTTGTTTAGGCTATGTTGAGATTTACTCAAGGCCATTATGAGCTGTGCGTCACCTGGCAGAAAACAGGCTGGCGTGACATGTCCTGTCCCCAGTGGTAATCCTCTCTTGCCCCTAATAACAAAGCACAGTGCCAGCCACCTAACCCTTCTCCAGGGCAATGAATGAGAATGCTTACAGATTTTGTACATCTTAAAACAGCCCTGTATGATACTGGCATAAATAAATAAAAAAAATTCAAAAAAACAACACAAACAGCCGAGGAGTTGTTAGGGTTTTAATTAATTAATTAAATTAATAATAGTTTAGGATTAATAGTTTAAACCCATATCATTTAGTTTCCATACTCTGAATATTAATTCCAAAGCAAGTTTCGAAGCAGCTGTTTTAAAGGATCGGCACAGCCTTGGTGAATAGACAAGAAGGAAGAGGAACCTTATGCAAAGATGTTTCTTGCCCTCAGTTTGAGTGGTTTGGTTTATCTGAGAACATTATTTAGGGGTGTTTGTTTTTTTCTTCAGCATCCACAGATTCCCTTCGATGCATGTCTTCCTCTGGAGCTAAGCAATGGATTATGGTTTTTCCACTTCCTTCAAAACATTAAGAAATGAACCAATGTAAACCAGAGTAAGTGTATCTTCTTTATTCTGTTAAATCGGCGCAAAGGGGCTCATTTATAACTACTGACAATCAAGCAGTCAGAATACACAGCAACAATTATTTTTTGGAAAAGGGGTTGCATTTCCCACCTTGAACACATACAGTCAGAAAAATAAAAATCTGGCAAGATTCACATTTTTTTTTCATCAGCCAAAAGCTGTACAATAAAATCATAGCACTCTTCATACCAAGCACTCTTCATACCAAGATTGAAACGCAGGTGAAAGAGAGAAAGCCATCTGCAGGGGATGTAGGGAAAGGGATAGGGCTTCAATTCAGGCTCCACAACCGTCACCTTGCCCTTTTTGACCCCGCCTCCAAATGCTGCTGAGGCCCAACTTCTCTCCCACACGTTCCGGCTGTAATTAGCAACAAATATATCCAAGTGGCTTTCCAAATCTATTAGTGATATGGTAATGCTATACATTTATAAACAGATACTATTTAAAGGATCACAATTTTAGTTTCATTGATTTGAGGGCCAGACAAAACAAGAGATGAAAAATGTGCTTAAATGATTTTACGTTATGATGGAAATCAGTATACGATAGGCAATATCAACAGCAGAACATACTATCTGGGTAATTGGTTTTTCTCAAGAGTATAAATGAGAAGGTTTACTCCTTTCCCTCCTACGCCAAACACATCATAATTGTTTTCACACCAAGAGCAAAGTCCGTCCAACTGGGCAACTCGGCTTGTAGGTGATGCTAATCTATTCTTTTATTCTGTTTGTAGGAAAAAAATGAATTTATATATTTCTAAAAAGGACTTGAAAGGTTTTTTTTCTGTCTTTTTAAATAGTTTGTTTATTATTTAATTTCCAAGCTTTCCCCCTTTTTCTTTATTCCTTCATTTCATTTTTATATGACTTTGTTAACACATATGTACAAATACATTTTTAGCTTAATATAATCAAATAGTATACTATTATTAATATAGTATAAATTAAAATAATATAATGGCAATTTTAAGCATATCTTTTGAATGAGGCCTATTAATAGGTTTGACAGATTGTGTTAAGCCATGGTTTAATCATCATATTCCATGGCTAGCTGAGTTCACTAACATGCTGATACTCATAAACTTTGTCTATTAAAACTAAATCAAGCCTAACTTCTTAGTGCAACAAATATAGTTCTATGGAATATTATATTTCTCCTTCCTTGACTTCCAATGCATGTTTGAATTATTTTTTTATCAGCAGGAATAAGTTTATTTTTGGCATAAATGCAGAGATGGGACCGTTTCCCCCTCTTCTTTATTGTGCAAAAAATGCACAGACTTACTCTATTTGAAAAAGTAAAATAGATAAGAGAATAAAGTGCATTCCTTTCCTGAGTTCCCCTAGCCTAGCCTACTGTTTTGCAACTATTGTAAAGCATGCATATTAAAGTCAACATTTTATACTGCTGAACTCCAACTGCCACACCAAAATCATTCAAGTGACTCCACAAAGCACAAATTATATTCATTCTCATTAATACCTTCAAACAGAGGATTAATAAACAGTAGAGTAAGGTGGAAATTCAAATAATTTCAATTTGTCTTTCAAAATGCTTCTTTTTCACAAAACAGATATTTAGGCTTCTCTTTTCTTCCAAGTAAATTTCCAAGGCTCTCTTTCCAGCTGCCCCAACCTTTTCAACTAAACTTCATGCTGACAAGGAACAAAGAGGCAGGTGAAGAAGGCATCCCGTGTGCTGAGAGAGGATTGACAGTTTTCAACAGGCTTTCCAAAACGTTTAGAGACATATCCCTTTAAAAAGTGTTCTATTTTATTTATACAACTATCAACAAAAGTTTATTTCCCACTGAGAATCTCTTAGAGGCAACCGTTGCATAATAGTAATTCTCCTAAAATTATTCTCCCCCAAATTAAAAAACCAATAATCCTAAAAGGCACACATTCCTCCAAAGATGTTTTGTACAAATCTATCATATTTATACCTGCCATCTCTGGGTTGCAAGGTAAAAAAAAAACAATAGTTTTAACATTATTTACTGAGTATGTATCCTAAGTATTTTATATACTTTTATCAGAGTAAAATAGTGCAGTTATACAAATATTAAACTCAGAGATCACATTCTAAAGCAAAAGCCCCCTTTTCCATATTGATTTGATTGTCCAAATTGCTTTGAACTGTAGGGTAAGATTGAATTTAGAATCTAAACAAAAACTTCCAATTAGATTGCACCCAATTGACCCACATCAGTAAAATATCAAGGCTACAGCCTTATCCTCATATTAAAAAGGCCCCTTTTTCTCACTTAAAAATGCTTCCATAATGAAGGGATTCTTCGTGTTAATCCAAATTTAAATTAACCACATTACAACTTTGCATTATGTGTGAACAAAGCCATCCTAGATGACATAAACTGTGAACATGGGATCTGACTCTCTTCTTTTTATATCCTCATTCATCATGCCATATTTGCTGTCAAACAATCTGTACTCTAGGTGGATAAATGTATGAAAATAAAGGTGAAAGTTTCAGGAGACAGGTCACTCCCTAGAAGAGAGAAATGAAAACAGATTTTTCCATTCCTGATTGGAAAACCCTGCCATGATTATGTGATGTCTATTCAAGGAGGAAAATTGTAGAAAATGGACACCACCCAAAACAAGTGTGTTTTGTTTCTAAGTCAATGAGAGCAATTGTAATATATTCACAAATAAGATCCCTAAATTCTCCTCAGATACATTTTTAGGATTTGCATTTTTATATTTTAAGAGATGAAATACTTTCTGCAACCATTGCTGGATATTCTTATTAAGGTGTAGGTAGGTGGAAAGGTTTATTCCAAATGCAAGTTCATGCAATTGAGGCTGCTTCCTGTCCTGCTCAAATGAGATAGATTTTTGGCATATATTTTTGTTCTGTCACTGCTAAGTTGACAACTTTTCTGGTGCATATCAGAAACATAATAAATAAAATCAGCATAACAACAAGGCACTGCATTTCTACCCAGCTCTTCCAAACTAAACGATAACTAGTTGAGCATTTTCCAGAATCGGAATCCAATTTACACAGAGCTTGAAAATGGAACCACCAGTTTGCCAGCCACATACACTCCCTCAATATTTCTGTCATCACCTGAAAATATAAAGATGAATGAGATTATTTTCTTAAAGTATGCAACTACCACTACTAACTTCCCTCAATTTTCCTAAATGATCAACATATAATTCTGAATTTTATTTACAAGCATGCATAGTTCACATTCTTCCAAAAATTTAACTGATTATATTTACTATGCTGGATATGTATGATCTGCTTTTTATTTATTTATTTTCATTGTTCCCATTTTTACAACCTAAGCCGCTTGGAGTTGGACAGCTTCTAAATAATATTAAAAAATTACAATAAAATTGAAAATTACCCATAGTCAGTACTAATGTCCAGAGTATGTTTGTAGCAGATTCAATTCTGTCCCAGTGATTTTTAATGAAGGTTGTGGAGTGGGATTTGAAGTACTGAAGGATACCCAGAATTCAGCATTCCCTGACCATTTACTTTTCACACACACACACACACACACACACACACACACACACACACACACACACACACACAGAGGCGTAAGTCCTCACATCACGTGAGACTTTACAGTTAAAGACATTATTTGGTGCCATCACGCACAGTTCACGTTCGGAGTCAGTTCGCATATAGAATTCCGAACTCCTTCAACGTTCTTATCATCTCCTAACTATGCTGCTGCATAGAAACCAGAAGATCATAGACATAATCACAGGGACTCTCTTAATGGCAAGAAATATGGCCATAGTGCAGGGGTAGGCAACTGTGGCTCTTTTATGACTCCTGGACTTCAACTCCCAGAATTCCTGAGCCAGCATGGCTGCATCAGGAATTCTAGGAGTTGAAGTCCAGGAGTTATAAAAGAGCCAAGGTTGCCTACCCCTACCATAGTGCTATACTTTGGAATAAATTACATCCAAATTCTTTTGGGAAACATTATAGATGTGGATATGATTATTTTGATTGTATTAAACTTCGGTTAACCATTATAAGAATTGCAAGAATTCCCTTGTTGACTGCAACAAAGCTAAAAGACACCAGATTGGGGAAAGCTGCTCTGAATACATTAAATGTTTCAAAAGACATACTGTATTCAGTTCAAGGGCAATATATAGGGAAAAGGTGACTTGTACAAGTAGACATAAATGAGAATCATCTATAATATAACTTCCAATTTTTATGTGATCAGTGGCAACATGTATCTTATCAAATGCAATATGCCAAGAATACAAAGAAAATATAAGACAAAAAAAGTTGTCTTGAATCTGTAAATTCATCTTGTCCTGGCATTTTGCACTGCACAGAAATCAACTTTTTCACAAGTGATTTAAAAAACACTTCCATAATGGAAGAATTAATGCTCAGTGTGAATGATAACATTTCATTATACAACAGCTAATAAGTATTAAACACACACACATGCACAATAATATTTTAAGAATTTTTTAACAGTAAATCATATGAAACTATCTGTATAAATTATATCTGGTATACCTACCAAGATACAGGAATTTTTCAATTATATCCTAGGATGTGAGGAAAAAAGGAAATATTCAAAATGTAGTTCTTTTTTTAATTGCAAAAGTAGATATTAAAACATTAATAATTTGTAAATTATTAATTTTACAAATTTGGGTTAAGAAAAAGGGACTGGCAAGTGAGCTGTTTGTTTTCTCAGTCCCACTTCAACATATTAGAATTAATTTTTTCTCATAAATCAAGTTTTTTTAAAAAAAAATATGTATTTATGGCTTTTGGAGGAAAAGATTACAAACATCTCCAAGAATATTTATATAAAAGAGCATCAATCCATCTAAACTTTTAAGAGACAGGAGTGATCCCACAAATACTGTATACTTGGAGTTGCAGAAACCCTCAAATTTTCTCAGCAGATAATTCCAATTGTGAGATCAAGATCATGGGATAAGAATAGGAAACAAAGAGTTGGAATCAAAACATAATTAGATTGTATTAGAGACATGTAAAATGGGATCACCAGGGATACATATCAGGATTGACACTTTTTAACTTGGTAATGAATGATGTAAAATTATCAGGACTAGAGATGAAACAGATTTGACCTATGATATCCAAATTTAAGAGTACTAATCTCAATAAGAAATTGCAATAATTCCAACAGTGCTTTTTCAAATGAATTAATTGGCTTTAAAGTAGCAAATGCTGTGAAATCAAGTGGAAAATGGCCCCACATTTCTTCAAAAACAAACATATTGACTAGAGTCAAAATTAGCAGGAAAGTGAGAAAGTCAAACCAGTAGGTTGCTACTATTAGACAAAAAGGCAAACAAATTTCATGCTAGCAATCATTAGGAAACTAATGGAAAAATGGAATGCCAATAGTTTTGTATCAAAAGAATACAACAGCTCTTATATAAAATCTATCAAATGTTTCCCCCCCCCAAATAGAACTGGAAAAGATGCAACAACAGGATGCAAAATGATTGACTTGTAACGAAAATCTGCAGCTTTTCTAGTGCTTTAACTTAGACCAAACAGCAATAAAAAGAGATAAGATAGAGATAATAAAATCCTGGATGGTGTGAAAAATATAGACCAATTCCCCCCCCCCCCAATGTTAGAACACGGAACTGTTACTGTTCATTCAAAATAAATGGAGGGAGGACCAGTACAAGGAGCTACTTTGTTTACGTTTCTAAAGGCAAATTATGGTTTAATTTAGGTGATTTTAAAAGGAGACTAGATACATTCATGGAAAATTCAGATGCGAGTTAAGCACTAGTCTGGATAACTACCTCCTAAACCACTGGATGCATGTCATAAATATCAGCTTCTAGGAAGTAATAATGGAAAAGGAATATCACCATCTTCTTCATGTTGATGAGCCTCCTATTACATCTGTTCGATTGCTGTGTAACAGAGGATGCTGAACCAGATGGATTGTTGCCTGATCAAGCCAGACTCTTAAGTTTTTATGAAGCAACCAGAAAACTCACTGGGCTTGAGTGGTACTTGTGAGTCAGGCAAACTCAGTAACAAGAAGTATTAGGGTTTCTGCCATGTCTATACTGCTAGTAGGGTAAAGTACATAACCTTAAAAAACTGTTGAAGCAATTCTCTAGATTGGTGTTTCTCAACCTCGGCAACTTTAAGATAGGTGGACTTCAAATCCTGGCTGGAGAATTATGGGAGTTGAAGTCTACCCATCATACAGTTGCCAAGCTTGAAAAGGCAGGAAGCAGCTGGCAGCCGAAGAAGCGGGACGCCCAGGAGGGCCGGCGGCATCTGTAGAGCAGGGAGATGGACACAGCCGCCCGGTGGTAGGCCCCACAGGGAGGCAGGCAGAGGCAAGACCTGGGAGTGAGGGGCCGGCGTGAGAGGCCGCCTCCCCCATTGAATGTCGGGCCCACAAGGCTCGACACACTGCTTGATCAGCTTATACCTTAAGATAGAGTTACTCTGAGTCTCTTTCTCATGCTCCTTCCCATCTGCACGGCTGAGGTGTCTCTTGCTTTTGTTTCCTTCCTGCCTATTCCCAGGGCCTGCTAGTCATTCCATTATATGTGGATTCCTCCATACACATGCAACGTACTTCAGTTACGCAGTGTTTGATTACCTCAACATGGTCAGAAGCAAATAGATCAAAAGGACTATCTGAAGCTTTGGTGTTGATAAGCAGTGCATCAAATTCCTTGCCGACTTCAAAATTTCCAATTATATGATCTAATCCCAAAGCTGTCAATTTAAAAAAAAATAGAATGAATATCTTTATTTGTACACAATGAAATTAAGTGCATTACAAGTTATGATTTTTGAAATCAATAGAAAGGACTCAATAATTCATTTACAAAGGTTATATGTGTGTTCTTAGTCGCAATTCTGTTATGACTATAATTCCAGTCAGTAACAGAGGAGAAAATGACTCCAATTCTTTAAAATAAAAAGAAGGAAGAATATTCAGCATGGAATTCGATCCAGCATCGGTTCTGAGGAATACTGTTTTTGAAATACTAAATTTTAGTAACTTAATACTGAAATAAACTCTCTCAGAGTTTCTTTCTATGGTGTTTTTCCTAATCCTCTTTTCACACAGTTTCCACATTAAACAGCAGGGGGCAGTAGAATATCAATAGCCACATGCCTGTCAGAGTTAATAAGAGATGCACAAGAGGATCAAAGTAAATTTATGGACATATGGATCATAAAATCATCTATTTCAAATCAAGAAAAGGAGCATCAGGAGAACAAATTTGAATTCCAGCCATAGCAGAAGGAAAAATAAGGTGTTAAATGCTTGTAATCTGTGAAAATCTTTCAAATCTTTTAAACATTTTAAACTTATTTATAGAGTTCAACAAATGAGAATCCTATTTGTTCATTCATATAGATTTATATTCTCCTTATTTCATAGCATATTGGATCAGTGCTAGATCATCTCCAAATTTCCACACAAAATAATCAGTTGTGTGATGTGAAGGAGAAATAGCAAATGATCCAAAATCATCCATTGAATCTTCATGGTAAAAAGTAGCGTCTTGGTCCTAATTCAGCACGGTATCTACCACATCACGTGGGTACAAATGTATTTTAGCAATTTTGGTAGCAATGTCACATTAAGCTATAAAATTTTAGTGTTTTTTTTAAAATTTTGTCTTATATGATGTGTGAACTGGTTTTTTGTTTTTTTTTTACAAACCATGAGTGAGAAAACTATGTTTATGCATACAGGGTGCATTTGGTCAGTAAAATGAAATGATTAAGATGTAAGATATGCTAAGATCCAAATGAATTTTTTTTTGTCCAAGCCAAGCTAGAATATCAGATGTAACTTCTGTGTTTTGGGGATAGATAATTAAAAAGAGAAGAATTACCTTGACTTCCTGCAAGAGTTGCTAGTTGAAATGCCTCCTTCAGAGTTAAGCCTTTTTCATCTGTTTCACTCTCTTTATTAAGGTGAAGGACTTCAGATACCACAATCGTATTTCTGATAGCGTCAAGCATGGAAACAGAATAGCCACCAGCAACATCTAACAATAGAGCAGAATATTACAATCAGTCTGGAAGGCCTTATGCATGAGATGGAAACAGGAGTTTCATTAAATATGCAGGAAGATGCTCATTATTGCAACATAAGTATGATCTCATCCAGGCTTTTTATCATGCTGACAACTTAAATGTATCTTCCAGGAATTCACTACGTACAGGAGGATATCCATGCTCTAAGTCAGAGGTGCAAAATGTGTTGCCAAAGGTCAGATATAACTTGCCAGCATATATCTGGGGGTCCCAAAGCTTAAATCGTGGGAGAAAAAGTTTGCTCCCCATTTTGCAGTGAACAGTTTGTACACAAAATAGAGAGCTTAAGCCACCCATTTCACCTCCTGAATCTCCTCTCCCAAAGTAGCCCAGCCTCCACCCACTTATGAGGGGCAGGCCTGGTGGTGCCAATAAGGTGACAGACGTGGTGTATTCTTGCCAGAGTTCACTCCAGTTCGGGATGGACAGTGGTACTGCTACAGCTGTAATTTCAAGGATAAAGCCAAGACACTGTACCTTAACTGTTCCTCAGTGAATGGTAAACAGGCAAATAATAAACAGATCTAGGGTCAACACCTGAGATGATATAGCATGATGGGACTTGATATTTATAAATATTTGATAATCAGGCAGTGGCTAGAGGGGCCTGTAGATGGAGCCAGCTGCTTGGTTTATTATGTTTTATTTATTCATCATATTTATATAGCCGCCATCTCACAATCAAGTGACTTTGGGACGTTATATAAATATATTAAAATGTATACTGTAAAGATATTTTCTTTATACACTTTCCTAAGCAGCTGTCAGAAAATGTTCCATTTTATTTATATAATTCCATTTTATTCATGGAATATTTCACATTCCTATTGCTGTATCTTTTTCCACTTGGAATATGCATCCCAAATATTCAGGTTAAATTCATCCCATCTCTGAGATCATTCAAATGACACTGGTTCCTTGCAGATAGTGCACAGAATGTCCACGTAGGTTGTAGGAAGTCACGTTAGTGAAGGGCAGGGAGATACATGCAAAGCTCAAGTGTTTAAAAATGCCTCAGTAGGTTATAATTTCACTCAGTTTCTCTATTTAATATGATCAAAATGGCTGAAAACTTCTTTTATGTTAAAGCATATAGTCCCCATTTCTTCTCAACACCTCCCCACTCCACACCTCTCTTTTTTGTCAAAATTATCTCTTCTTCCATAATGAAAGTTGGAGGGAATAAATGGATCCACATATTTTACAGTGGCACCTGCATGTTCTTACTGTTTCCATCAGCATGGAGAAAACAGCATTACAGAACTGTGGCACGAGCTCCACTTGTATGATATTGTCATATGCTTGTAGAAAAGGGACACAGCTTATGTCAAAGTACCACAAGGCTACTTATGATATTTTGACCTCCTAGCCCTGTGTGTAGATATCACTGATATTCTACTTACCAACTGCAACTAGTACTGACATCTCCGTCACTAAGTCATGTGGTTGTAAAATGAAATTGTCATGTGACTAGGCTGACTTGTGATATCAGTTCAGGCTATGGTTGTTAAGTGGTGGCACAGTGGTTAGAATGCAGTACTGCAGGCTACTTCTGCTGACTGCTGGCTGCCTGCAGTTTGGCAGTTCGAGTCTCACCAGCTCAAGGTTGATTCAGCCTTCCAACCTTCCGAGGTCGTTAAAATGACCCAGATGGTTGGAGGCAAGTTGCTGACTCTGTCAACCCCATAGAGAGGGCTGTAAAGTACTATGAAGCGGTATATAAGTCTAACTGCTATTGCTAAGTGAATCACCACGGTTTTTAAAAGCAACATCACATGACCATGACTTGCAACTTCTTCCTGGCTTCTCCACTGAGTTTGCTTGTCGGAGGCTGGCGGTGAAGTTTGTAAATGGCAATCATGTGACAGTGGGATGCTGCAACTATTGTAAATGGGCACCAGTTGCCAAGCACCCAAATTGTCATTAGGTGATCATAGGGATCATGGGGATGCTGTGACAACCACAACTCTTAAGGTCAGTTGTAAATCTCCTTTTGGCATAAGTTTGAATAGTGGTAACTTCAAACAGTCACTCAGTGAGTGATCAGTAAGCAAAGACTGAATGTATTCCATGTGCATTGTGTGCTTATGTACGTGGCTTATCTACTTTTTAATCTTTTAAAATGGTACCTGAAAGTAAACAGTTACATAATAAATCACTAACCTGTGCCTAATCCAAGTTTTACATTGTGGTTCAGAATCTTCCTTGTGTTTAAAAGGCCACTCTTTAATCTAGTTTGGAAATAAAAGAATGAAAGGATATCATTTTTATAAGTAAAAAAATGGATGTAGCAGAGGTACATTAAAAGCTATTCACAAAGTACATTAAAAGCTATTCACAAAGTGCTAGAACAAGCCTTGCCACTGATTTAAGTATAACTTCATGTGTGTTATTGCTATGAGCATATTCCACATTAACTAAGCTATGCTATATTTAATACAGCTGAATCAAAAGCAATTCAGTATGCAAACCTAATGAGAACATAGTACCTCAATACTGTTTATTAAAGTATTTTCATGTTTCTGTGCGACCCGGAAAAAAGATGTGGCTGCTTTAAGAATCACATTAATTTTAATTACCGAAGCCCTTAAAGTAATGGCATTCAGACTCCCACATAAGTCTTAAACAAATGCATGGCTGCTTTAATGAACAGTAGACAAATGCTGTAGTTGTATGAAATTTTTTTAAAAGTCTTTTGAATCATTTCTGAAATGTCTACAATCCTGGTATTTAAGCTTGTGCATAAAATCAATAAAATCCAAGCATATAAGCTTCTGGTAAATAAATATGTGAAAGAAGACTGAATGAATCAACCATTGGAAACAACCAGAATATGTTTTATGAACCTGATGAGTAGATTTTAGGATTCTTGTCTCAATTTAAGATCCAAGATTCATATCTGAAAAACCTGACAACCGAATGCTTCCAGTATTTAACCCAGATGGATCCAGCCTGTGGCCCATGGGTCGCCATGCAGCCCTGGACATCTAGTAATGTGGTCCCACAAGATTGCAAACTTTTAATATTATTATGTGATTTATATACATTATTATGTTTATATATTTTATATGTGGCCCAAGCAGTGGTGGGTTTGAGTCGGTTGCACCGGTTCGGTAGAACTGGTAGCTAAATTTTGCTGCAGAGAACCAGCTGGCTTCCAGAAGTCCAGTCTAGGCCTCAGAGGCCTGGAGGAGGCCTCCCAGGCCTAGAACAGCCTGCCAGAAATCCGTTCTAGGCCTCAGAGTACCAGGCCTGCATCGAATAAGAGAACCAGTTGTTCAGGTATTTGAATTCCACCACTGGGCCCAAGGCATTCTTCTTCACTCAATGCAGCCCATGCAAACCAAAAGGTTGGACACCCATGATTTAACTCATGACTGACATTTTTAAAAGCAACCTACCACAAATCCTTGCTCTCCATTTTTATCTTCATTATTTAGGAGAGTGAGAATAATTCAATATGAGCACCAGGTTGGGAAAGATTGATCAGAAACCCACTTCTTGAAAGTGTTATTACTTTGTGACACTATATTACTCACGATATGTTTGAATTAGGACAATGTATAATGGCAGCTCCCCTAAGTTTAAATATGTCCAGCTCTTCATCAGAAAGATAGCAGCCATGAGCCATTATAGTCTAAAAGTAAATATAGTAATATTACTTTTATTTATTTGAATCATTTTATTTTGGCAATTCAGGTTTTAAAATAACAGTTTTAGCATCTATTGTGAAAACCACCACAGCAATAACCTGTAATGCACCCCACATTGCTCAACATTTTCTGTAAAATTTTCAGTCTTCCAATTCCTTACTGAAAGGCAATTAAAGTGACACCCATATTGGGTTATTAGTTAGATGCTTATATTTTCAGATAAAGAAAATAAAGACTCAACTTAATAGGTCCTATAGTATAATGTTTGATAACCACTGCTTACGTCTATAGTAGCAATACACAATGAGCTTAGAGTAGATAAACTTGAATGTGCTGTTAATATATTGGGAATTTTCATGCAGTTCTTTTCATGCATGTGAAAACGGAGCAGTTAGAATTTTAAAGTTGTGAGCTTAACAGAACAAGGCTAGATTACAAGGAAAAAGATAGGAAGGTTAAAAAAAGGAAAGGGCATCCATTATTTTTTTTAAAAAAAATATTCTAAAAGTAGTCTAGTATGTATTTGAAATACATTTTTGTAACTGGTAGCTGATATATAAAAAACATTTAAAATTTTGAGCCACTAAATTACCTGTCTTGCCATATAAGTATAAATGAACTAAACACAGGCAAAGTACAGAACAATATATTTTATATGTTCAGCCAATTGCCAAAGAGATAGACCTTTCTACACCCCTTTGCTGCTATCTAGTAATCATCTAAACAGATGCAACCCAGAGCAGTGGTAAATAGTTTCTTGAAATAAACATTGTTTTTAAAAAAGTTTTTTTTTCTAACAGAAATCATTTCTCTACAAGTTTTAAGATCTTTATACAAATGATGAGATAAAGAAAAGTCAGAACTCATAAAACAAACAGTGCACGTTTTGTTAGATTGATCAACATTGATTCTACTTCAGCAGTAATTCAACACTTGTAACTCAAAAAGCAACATTACTCAAAATGTTTTCATAACAAACCTTGCTTGTAAGCAGCTTATTTTTATCGTATAGCTCTGTATAATGTTGATAATGTGGAAACGTGCTTTCTATAAGTCTGAGCTCTCCTTTAGATTCACTGATGTGGCTCTGTAGCATGGGAAAAACACAGAGAAAGTGGTCAGCATTTCACATAATTTCACTCCTTCAGACAATAATATGAATGTCTTGATACAAGCAAGCTATTGAAGCTATTCAGTACACAGCATTTATAAAGCTAATAAAAGCAATATTTATAAAACTTCATACCATGTCAGGTTTGGCTGGTAGTTTTATGGTAAATGAAATTATTATTTGAGAGGTTTTTTAAAACAAACAATGCAAAAGAAATTCTGAAAACAGAAGAGAAACATTTTGCTTTAACAGATTTTAAAACCCTCACAAAAAATAATGATGTAAAGAACTAGCGTCGTATGACGCAGAGCTGCCTAAACTAGACCACATTTTGAAAAGTTGGAATACTGAATTTTAGTGTTTAATATTTATTTATTTTAATTCCATTTATATCCCGCCCTTCTCCGAAGAATATGAAGAAATATGAAGAAAATATGAAGAAAAAGCTGATGAAATCTCCCTTCATAGCTGAGAACTTAAGTATTTTAAAGAAATAGATCAGGGGTAGGCAACCTCGGCTCTTTTATGACTCATGGACTTCAACTCCCAGAATTCCTGAGTCAGCATAGCTATGAAGGGTTGCCTACCCCTGAGATAGATAATATAGACAGCATAGAAGAAGCCTGAATAATGTTGGGCTTAGCAGAAGAGTGCTGTGTTTATTCAAGTTTTAAAATATTTTTTCCACTTAATTTTCAATTGGCACACACCAATATTTATGATCTAACTTAATCCTGGAAAACAAAGTTGAACTAGGTCAGCAGGAAGTCATTTAATTTTACAGTATCTGATGATTAACAGTTGAAATTAATGAATCATACTTTACAAAGAAAAGACCACACATTGTAATTAAAGACTGAAATGAATATTAAAATATAGTGACTTGTGATTTAAAGGATATAAGAGTGGTGCAGACTATAACAACAGGCTATATAGTCCAGTTGCCACCATGGTAATAGCCCTCTTCATCTGTTGATTTCATATCTGTGTCTTACTTAGCTACTTCGCATATTTTCAGTATGGCAAATTCTTGCCTCGTGTTGAGTGAACCATGATAGCTATTTAAAAATGCAAGAATTCCTATTAAATCAAAATATTTCATTAATAAAACTTAATTGCACTGTTCCCACATTCTATCTGGGTTTTTTGTTTGTTTTAGGACAGAAATGCAAGAAATAAATGGCTAACATAAATGGCTAACTTAACATGAGATAACAGAATTTTGTCCAGAGTTATATAAAGTAAAATAAACAGAGCAGATGGCAGAGGGATACACCTGATAATGGTTTCCTTATTTAAAGCATCCTAAAGATTTAAAGTTAATCACATAATTTATGGTATGTATGTATGTATGTATGTATGTATTTACCATCCTTCTCGACTGGGCAGCTTACAACACTGTACATTTTAAGACTGATTTGAAAGAGATTTGCATACAAATGAGGACTGTGATTGCTCAATTTTTATTGAAATTTGGGACAGAAGTAGGACAAGTAGAGATACGATAAAGTGAATAAAATTTATTATAATTTACAGTTGGAACAATGGAAAAATATGTGGTTGAAAAGGCTGAAATTTACTCTATGTTATCTTCTTAAAGAGAATTTTTATAAAATAATGTACTGTTGGTATAAGATACCAGAAAAACTATCTGGAATGTATAAAGGTACTTCAAAGTTATGTTGGAAATACGAACTACAACAGGGCTTTTCAACCTTTTCACCCATTGTACCACTTTTAGGATATGGCAACATCCGAGTACCACCAGTCGCCTAGCAAGGTGTCAAAAACTTGATGACCCCCCCCCAAAAAGGAAAAAAGTGATGAAGTACAGGTAGTCCTCGACTTACAACAATTTGCTTAGTGACTGTTCGAAGTTACAGTGGCACTGAAAAAAGTGCCCTCCAAAAAGTGCCTGCCCGCCTGGTGGCGCTCTTTCTCCTGTCCAAGGTTTTCATTGTTGTGAGCATTTCTGTTGAGGATTGGCAGCGCGGGTGGGGTGGGGGTGTTTGGTTTTTATTCCCCCCCGTCTGCTGGGTGGTGGCATCAGGTTTTGGTTACTTCACATGACCCTGGGACACTGTGACTGTCATAAATATGAATCAGTTGCCAAGCATCTGAATGTAAATCACAAGACCCTGGAGATGCTGCAACATTCCAGCTGATTGGTGCTTCTTCTGGGCTCAGAAGGGCCAGGATCAGCGCCGAGGTCCAGTTGGATCCTGGCACTGACCCTGGTGCTTCCGCTGAGCCCTGACAGCCCCGAAGAAGCACTGATCCTGGCGCTTCCACTGAATCCTGACAGCCCTGCAGCTCCAGTCATCTTTCGCTCAGGCTTGTGCGGTGCTGCCATTCCCCTCTCCCGCTACTACTTTTCTAGGATGGTCACGTACCACCTGCCAGGTGCCAATGTACCACAGGTTGTACCTGTACTACTGGCTGAAAAGCCTTGAACTACAAGAATGGTTATTTTATTATGCTTGGTGGCCATGCAAAATGCTAGAAAATTTGGGGTTCAAATGCACACAGATATGCAGAGGATTTTAAAGATAAACATTCCATGAAACCAGAACTTTTGGGACTGAGGGATAAGAAATTGGGGAAAAAAAGTCATGGAACATTGCTTTTAATATATGACAACTGTAACAAGCATTCTGTACACCGAAAAATGGAAAGATTTGGCAATGCCTACAACAGAAGTATGGTTGGTGAAAATGATAAAACTCACTGACTTGTTTGAATAGAGAAAAAACAATATCTACATTTACTGGTGACTGGAAAGCCCTTGTGGACTTTTCTGCAAAAACATAAACGTATGATAGATGGTTCTGAAAATTAGATAGGGCAGATTATAGAAAGAAGAGAGTCACAATTTAACTTTAGAGAGAGAGAACCAGTATTCTGAAAACTGCTGGGTGAATAACATCTTTGTAAACACAATAACAAATGGTTTACCTGTATATGAATATCATGAGTCTCTGCCAGGTTACCAAGGCTACTAAGTAATTCCTCTGTACAAGATAGTCCAAAACGGGGTGTTACTATGGGAAGTATTCTTGGATACTAAGGAAATTCAAATAATAGAAAGAATAGACAATAAATGTGTGAGTACAACAGCATTTTAAGCTATACCTATTGCTGTATATGTATCATGTATTAAACCATAATTAAAAGGGGCTTTAGGCTCATTTTCAACCCCACTATTATGAAACCGTAATGTAATATAGCAAAATAGTGATTATCAGCTAGTAAAAATAAAGCACCAAGTGTATGCAAATTTAGGCTTTAGCTAATAATTATATACAATGCTATTTGATTCTAGAAAGTCTATTGATTCATATCTAGCACAAGATTAATATGTATATAAAAAGATTATTTTCATATATTTATAATGATAACTAAATGTAATCTAAAAGATAAACTTTGGGGAGTTATCTAGAAATAAATAAGGCAGAATTGCTATTTGGGGAAAGCACCAATGATGAATACTTTCCCATATCTCTAACAAAACAAAATATCCACATAACAACCCTGTGAAATAAGCCACTAATGTGGCCTATTTTACAAAAATAGTTTACAAAAGAGACAGTGAAATTAACCTTCATTAAATTCACTGAAATTAATGTTCTTAAGTTCAGAAATCATTCCCCCCACCACCACAAAAAAATGTGATTGTAACTTGACTCAATTCTTTGAATGTCATTCTGGCTACTTTTTTTTAAGGTAAAGTTTTCTATTTCCTCTCATCACCTATGACCCATCCTTTGAATTACACCCCGACATTACCCCAATATTTTAGAAGCCAACCTGGAAATGAGAAGAAAGCTATTTAGTGTGAAAGGAAGATTGGTTCTCAGGGGCTGTATGGAGTCACACACACACACACACACACACACACACAAATTGGATGGGAACTGAAGAATAAAATGCAGAGACCAGAATAAAACTATAGCTGTACAGTGTTCATATGTAATTAAATACAGCTAATGTTTAATCATATTCTCCTTCTAATAGATTAAAGCTTTCAATTTGATTTTCAATTTTGGCAGAGCTTTAAAAACTAAAGCAACACCTTCTGTAGACAGATACCATTCCGGGCAAAACGTGAGACATCCTGTTGTTCTATCTGGATGAGTGCTTATAATCCCTGACTTGTATAGGAACAGGAGTTCAGTATAAAATGTCTAAACAATACATGGTTTCATATTGCCAAGATCATTTTGTTGCATAAAAAACGCAAACATAAGGTATAAAGTAATTATATATACTGTTCTGCAGAAGAAAAGTCAGCTTACTTACTTTTTTCCCCAGTATTCCTTGAACAAATCTGAAAAGATCAGAGAAAAGAATTAGAAAGGGATTTATAAATGGATTTGCGGGTCGAGTGATCAACCATGAAATCAACTACCGGTATTTCAATTTGGTATCCTCCACAAGGTTCTTGACTACAATTTCCAGAATTCCCTGTTAATTTAATTTCCAATACATCCAAAGGATCCCATATTTGGAAAGACTGCAGGAAATCAACACTTTCTGTGGCAGTTAATGAAGCTGTGCAAATGTGCACCAGCTAAGAATTTTTATCTTAAATGTGCACAAGCTGTTGATAATTAACAGTAGACAACTGATTATTAGAATGTTTCCTGTGACAACTAAATAGATAACATACAAATCAAGTGAAAGCATAATTGTATGTTATAGTTATGGGCATATTTTTTTAGAAAGTAAGAACTTTTGGCTCTGTATCAGAAAAGTGAAGTGTCCTATTTTGTTAAGCAGCATTTTGTATGGCATTAACATGTTTCATTGACAATACCCTGAAAATGTGAATTCTAATTTCACATCTGTCCTACATTCACATAGATAGATAGATAGATAGATAGATAGATAGATAGATAGATAGATAGATAGATAGATAGATAGACAGACAGACAGACAGACAGACAGACAGACAGACAGACAGACAGACAGACAGACAGACAGACAACATTTATTGTTATTTACTGTGGGCTTGCTCTCAAAGTGTACCCATACATAACACACATTTAAACATAGCTCAAGCTATAGTTTTCACTGTTGTTAACTATTCTAAGACACAGTTGAACTAATTCCTGCATGTCTTGTTAGCTCATCCAGAATTTCACCTGTCAACCCTTCCTGAAACTGATTGATAACTTCTGCTTCATTCCAGGCCAGATCTTCGGAGATTAACTGGAAAGCTCTGACATATTCAGCCACAGAGTGGCACCCTTGTTTCGGTTCTCAAACTTTGGCAGTATGCTGTCACAGGGTCAGAATAAATGGGTTTAGAACTGTCAACTAAATTCAGCAGTCATCGAGCAGGGAGCTGTTGTGTTAACAATGGTGTGGCCCATTTAGTAATAATTCAAAATAAAAGGCTGATTATAAACCCAACTCAATGTCTTTCTGTTGGAAAATCCTCCCCATGCATGTTCATATATAGATTGAATTATGCCCAACAGGTAAAAAATTGAGACAGCATCCCATCAATCTTTTCTGGACAGGCAATAGGACATTTTCTGAAGAGTGAGGAGTGGACGCTGTTGCAGCTGCTGCTTATACTGACACGGCTTGTAATGTTTGCAGTTGGGCAGTGAGTAAAGCAAGCTGCTGAGTCAGCTGGGTATTCCCGACTGCAAGTTTCTCTATGCTGTTTATTTTCCTGTAGTGTGTCTGTTAGTTAAAGTTTCACTTCCAAGTCAGCTGAGAATTAATGAAGCTACAAACAAACTGTTCTGCTTCTGATTTCAAATATTGACTCACACAAAGTTTACTCAAGGTAAAAGAGATAACAACAGGCAAAGCATGCAAGTCAAAACAGAGTCTCTGACAAGTAAGGAGTGAAGAACAGTCCAACATCATTCCAAGGTTCCAAGAGCTGGGTGAGGGTTGTCAGACAGTCTAGAGATCAGAACCTCATGGGAAGAATCCACATGAATTGTTATGCAAGAGCCAGAAATCAGAGAGTTATTTCCAGCAAAGAAACGAGGGTCAGGGCTGGGTCTTAAATCAAGCAGCAGTCAGTTGTCATTATTTGAGAAATTTGTCCCTTTCCTGGCAACGTCTCTGCTCTCCTCTCTACTTGCAGAATGCAGGAGTCTAGGAGGCCTTATGTCATTCTTATCTGACTGCTCCAGCTGTCCATATGATGTCTATTTTTGATAACTTTTGTATATGTTTCTTATGTCTCCTGAGGCCAAAATTCCACAGGTTCTGCTGAAACCTCTTCTTCAAAATTAGAATCAGTATCTGAGTTTGGCCCATGACACATATATTCTGCCATAACTTATGAGTTTTTAAGTTCCCAGCAAGGCAAATAGCATAAAGCATTTCCCAATGGAATGTCAATGCAGTGTTAATCTTTCTAAAAGCTTTGAAGACATAGATATGTTCCCCTGCTTGGAATTAGGTAGATAGTGGGAGCCCATATGATTATGGTTAAAGTTATTGTAGAGATTTATCTTGTCTGCCTTCATAGTTTGTTTAATGCTGTTTTACTATTTATTTGGATTGTGCTTTTATATATTGTTAGCTGCCTGGAATTGCTAAGGCAAGATGGGTGACTATATCCATTGAATGAATGAATCAACCAACCAACCAATCAATCAGGCTACATAGAAGTTGAAGAGAAGAAGGATGTCTCTTCACATGAGCAGAAATATATGACCATGCTCATATATGCATAATTAGGCAGTGCTGTCTGAAATACATTGTAAGTCACCCAAAATTGCTTTTGGATAGCCATATAAATAAATATCTTTAATACTTGAACTTTCATAAAAGTGTAGCATTACTCTGCTTATACCTTTATGTTATCCACACATGAGCCTTGAGTTCAGTTCAATGACCTTTAAGATTTTAGAAAAGTTATATGAACATAAATGTGTTACATAAGAGCCATGTTGTTACACCCCTCCTGCGCGAGCTGCATTGGCTACCGGTTGCCCTCCGGGTGAGATTTAAGGTGCTGGTACTTACCTTTAAAGCCCTACATGGCTTAGGCCCGGGATACTTACAGGACCATCTGCTGCCGGGAACGAATTCCCATCGCCCAGTACGCTCACACAGAGAAGGCCTCCTCAGGGTACCGTCAGCTAGGCAATGTCGGCTGGCGACCCCCAGGGGGAGGGCCTTCTCTGTGGGAGCGCCAGTCCTATGGAATCAGCTCCCCCCTGAGCTTCGGATGGCCCAAAATCTCCAATCCTTTCGCCGCGGCCTCAAAACACTCCTATTCCACCAGGCTGACCTGGACTGACAGGCATTTTAATTAATTATATTTACAATTTTTAATTTATTTTTAGTTTTTAATTTTAATTTATTGCACAGATGATTTTAATTTTATTTTTTTATTTTCTGTACTTATTATATGTTTTGTTGTTAGCCGCCCTGAGTCCTTCGGGAGATAGGGCGGGATATAAATCCCATTAATAAATAAATAAATGTTGGCACAGTAGTGAGAATGCAGTATTGCAGGCTAACTCCTCATTCCACTGCCAGCAGTGAATGACCAGCTCAAGGTTGGCTCAGCCTTCTATCCTTCTGAGGTCAGTAAAATGAGGACCCAGACTTTTGGGAGCAATATGCTGATTCTGCAAAATATTTAGACAGGGCTGGAAAGCACTATATAAGTCTAAATGTTATTGCTGTTGCTACATCAATACAGGCATTAGTTTCTCTATAGCTGCTTTTTCTTCTTTTTTCAAGGACTTTATTTTGGCAACGTGTCTGAGAAAATCCCAAATACTGTGACATTATTCCTACTGTAGTAGGAGCCTATTAGTAACAAGTAAAATACAAACAGATGCCACATGTTAATTTTTGATAATCCTTGTCCTCTTTCTTTCATCATTCTTAAAAAATATTGCTGCTAAAATCATACAGGAAGAACTATCTGGATTACCTTTCAGTTTCCTCAATTGATTCTTTGGTGGCCTCCTTGTATTCTGGGAAGCTTTCGTTGATATCCATGCAAACTTTACCCACAAATGCCCTCTGACCAAATTTATCTATAAGATATGAAGCAGAACAAGATTAAGAATAATTTTCTTGATTCTCATTTTTAACAGGTCTTTTTTTTAAAAAAAATTACCAATAATTTCTGACATTACAAGCATACCTCACAATTTTAGGCACTCATTTGGAATGGAATAGTATAGAAAGAGTTCTATGCAATTCATAATTATCTCCCTGTGTAGTTTTTGTCTTTTTAGCCACACTGTTACAATTCCCCCACCCCCTGAAAGCAAGTGTTTACAAAATATAGGATCTACTGTTACCACTGTGAGATGTGAGCTATAAGTTCCTTAGTTAAAACTTATTTTATCTATACACAGTATAGAGAAATTGAAAGCAGAACAAAGTGCTTCAAACATTGAAAAATGCTATATAAGTAGTAGAAGGTAAATAAAAGTAACAGTAGAAAAATGTATATTTTATGGAAACATTTTCTCATGTTAAGAATGAAAACCACAAACTTAATTGGGATTTATTGGTTTGTTTTTGGTAATTAGATGAATTTGTGTTAACTTTGACAGATGAATGCAGCCTTTATTGACTAACAGCAAAGAATGACTATTTTCATATCTAGTTGGGAAGTTTCCTAGTAAAATTTATTCACTGCTATTGAAACAGAATGTACAGCTTGAGTGAGTGAAGACTCCAGAAAATAAATCCCTATATTATTAACTATATAGAAATTGAAGGATTGAAGTGTGTTATAAGGGAACACAGGAATATCATTAATTGATCCAGTCTACAGTGACAAAGGCAATCTGAACTATACTTGGAGCGTCTGAAAATTTCTCATTACCTGTAAAAGTAGGATCTATTTGCAATTTTTGTTTACCTTTTTTAACATAAAATTCTCAAGTTCCACTAACCAGAAACCAGATACAAAATAGTCATGTGGACACACAGACACATACTAAGAAAAAAAAAGTTAAGTTCAGGAATTTGAAATCAATAATATTCCTGATTTTCCTTCCTGTGTTTTTTTACTGGCAACTAATTTGAGAAGGAAATACATTTTAATTATTGTTATTATCAGATAATTGTACTTAGAAAGCCTTACCAATCTACTTTTAATCACAGACCAATAAATCCCAATTTATTTTCTGCTAGCCCATTCTAAAAGTTCTCGACAGTGTTACAATCTTACCTATAATGTCAGCCAGAAGCAAAGCAGCATCTGTGTGAATTGTGGCAAAATAGCAAGCTGTAGTTGTACCATTCTTGAGTGTTCGCCTCTGTAAAACAAAAACAAAAAAACCTCACAATTTATTTGTTTCAGGGAAAAATAATGCAGTGAATAATGCTACCATTTTCTAAAATAACCCTGTCTACTGTATATAATCAGTGACAATTGTTAGGACAAAAATATTATTATAGACATTATAGAAAAAAATACCTTTATTATATTACCTCATGTCATCTATTTTTTTTTTTTTAAATTCTTAGCTGTGTATTAACAGTATATCTAATGTGTGCTAGGGTTCTATCTTTCAGGGGTGGGCGTGTTCCTTCCATTCTATCTCTTGAGAACTACTAAGGATTCAATTATGGCCTTCAGCAAACAAAGCAGAAACTATTATTCTTTTTCCTTTGCAAAGATTTAGTTTAAATTATGCTAAACACGCAGTTTCTTGGCTCCAGTTTAACATATTGTTAAGCATTATAATTTATTCAGTAAATCATAGTTAAACAAATCCACTGTGCAAAGATAGCCAATGTTAAATCAGAATAGCTAGTTTATCTCTGTTTCATCTGAATGCCTAATATCTGGGTGCATACAGTTTATACACTCTCGTTTTCCTTTTTCCTTTGTACAACTGGGTTAATTTGTCCTAATTTTTTCCTGAAATATATGTTTTCACAAATCATATCGACTTGCATCTTGTCTTTTCATATGATGGATTTGATTTCCCGGAGAAAATAGAAGCAAAGCAAAAAGAGTGTATATTAAAGGGAAGGGGAGTAACAGGATTGGTCATTTTTTAAATTGATTATAGAACTAAGACTGCATCATATTTAATTGATTCTAAGCAGCTAAATTGTGACTCAGCCTCATTTCTAATCTCTCATTCAGAGTTGGCTCCCTTTTTAAATCCCACAGATTTCAAAAAGGAAAAAAACCTACATGCCCCATTTCACCATTGAGGTTAGTTGCACTTAAAAATGGCTAGATCATGAGCAGAGATTAAAAATCATGCACTTAAACTATGCGTCTAATAGTGTTTCATAAAGTATTCTGCCAAAACAACACTATCATATTTACTTAGCCTTTAATGTTTTATAAATCAGAGGTAATATTTACAGTAGGAAATCATCCATATGTATTTAGAGTCCAGCTGCATAAACATAGGCGTTCACTAGGGCTAAGCAGCATTTTGGATTTGATTCCTCATAGCTGTTTCAGAAAGGACATGTTATGAGCTATTTAAAGGAGTCATGTTTTTGCCCAGAATTCTACTGTTGATCTTTGCAGCTATTTTAAAGAGCTGCAGATGGATGCAGTGTTAGTTCTGCAGAACTTTCCTGAAATCAAGTCCAAATAATTACTCAGCTTTTTATGTCTTTCTGAGTTCAGTGGGACTTCTCCCAAACAACAAAGTTTTGCATTTTATATTATTCATCAAATTTATAGACCATTCATCTCACAAACAAAGTGACTCTGAGTGGTTTACAAATAAACACCATAAAATTGTACAGAAATAGACAAAGTTCGAAAGATGGAGAGACACCCATAAGACACCAACCACCCCCAGGTTGAATACCACTCTTGGGCAATCAAGCTAGTTTATAGAGCCAGGTCTTAATGCTCTTCCAAAAGGCCAGAAAAGTGGGAACCATTGTCACCTCAGGGGACAAGATGTTCCATAGGACAGGGGCAACAGCAGAGGTTCTCCTCCTAGATCCCATTAGTGGAAATTCTTTGGCCAATGAGATCCATAACATGTCCTTTTTGCCTAACTGGGTAGGACAGGTTGATGTAACTGGAGCGAGACAGCTCCTCCAATGGGTCCCAGGCCACAAAGGGTTTTAAAGGTCATAACCAATTTTGAACTGGACCCAGAAACAAATTTAAAATTTAAGTTTTAAAGCAATTTTTAGTTTTATCTGCTCGTGGTTTATTTATCTCGGGGCAGACAGAGAAGTTTAATTATTCTAGCTTCAGAATAATGTTTACTATATATTCCAACTGCTTCTGTTTATTCATGAATTATACATGTTGAACTGTAAGAAATCAGGAAGAATTTTTTTCTTTGTATCTTTGTATTGAGGTAGAAATGAAGTATTCAGAAGAGATAAAGGATTATCAAATTATTACACCAAATTCAGCATAACCTTCCCAAATAATCTTTTTTATATAATTGTAAACCATAATAGTAGTAGGGGAAAAAATCCTGAGATGTTTATGGTGATAAGAAAAAGAGGTACAATAGATAGGGACAAACTGACAAGTAGACAGACAGATAGATCTGTCTTACCACAGCTCTAGTGTACACTTCTTCAGCAAAATCAAGTTTTTTGAATTCAGCCTCTACTGGATAAGTGGTTTTTTCCAACCATTTCAAAAGAGTCAGATTTCCTCGTATCCCTGTAAAGGAATACTGTGGGGCATGGATATGTGCATCAACCAAACCTGGCATGAAGAATTCACTGGGAAAGAAAAGTATGAGAAACAAGCACATCAACTTTCCAAATGTTATTATTTGCATTTTATTAAATCCAGTGACTTCAGGAACAAACTGTGATATTAACATTAGGATATATTCATGATGATGTAATCACACAAATGTTGCATACACAAGTACGTAAGCATTTGTGTTATGACATTATCATGCATCACTTTCTCCTGCTTCTACATGTCTTAATAATACTTGTGGAATAATCTTAGCTTGAAACCAAAGCATCTGAAGAATATATATATTGCTGTTGTTAGTTGCGAAGTCATGTCTGACCCATCGTGACCCCATGGACAACGTTCCTCCAGGCCTTCCTGTCCTCTACCACCTTCTGGAGTCCACTTAAGCTCACGCCTACTGCTTCAGTGACTCCCTCCAGCCACCTCATTCTCTGTCGTCCCCTTCTTCTATTGCCCTCAATCTTTCCCAGCATTAGGCTCTTCTCCAGTGGGGTAAGGAATCATTACCTTTTCACATGAACAAATGCCATATTAACTTATATGTGGTCAATACTGATAAATGGAGAGATTGGGATAGGTCATACATTATGCAAGCCTTTGGTACTGTGGCTATATAGTTATAATTTGTATACGCATATAGGAAACTGGTTCTGCCACTCTTCTACATGTTTGATATCATTAATATATTTATTTTACATCTCATTTTCATTAAAGAACTTGATAGGATTTACTTACACTTCCTCTTTCTGTTTTTCCCCCCACAATAACTCAGTTTGTTGAAATAGGTTGGGTTGAGAGAGAATGAGTGGATTAAAGTCAAACAATGAACTTCTGTGGGTGAGTATGCATTTGTCACTCCTACTTAACATTTTAACCACTACACTTTATGAGTTGTCTAATTAGAAATGATATTTATACTCTTTTCTAAGTTTGAAAGTTTCTGTTCAAAAAACTCTGTTTACAACAACAAAATATGACAATAATAGCAATTTAACAATGACTAAACCTTAACAAGAGTGAGTCAACCTAATTCCAGTGCTTGCAAAGACTTGCAAAAACATGATTTGGGTGAAGAGGATTTGACGTTTTTAAAATGTTTGTTGGTACTGTATGGGAGGAATACAAAAATATGGCTAGCATGCCTTCACAAACTACTGTTTCCCACAAAATGTACATAAAAGTTAAGTGCCAAGATGTGGGAAAGGACAAAAGCAGTTTCAGCTTCTGCTTATAATAAACTGTTTCACAAAGATCTACAAAATGGTGAGGGTGGACAGATGCTGAAATAATAAAGCCTGCTATACAAATTATGTCATCTTCAAGCTATTAATAAGGCATGGTATACGGGTAGTCCTTGACTTACAAGCTTAGGGACTGTTCAAAGTTACAATGGCACTTTAAAAAAGTGACTTACAACCGTTTTTCATACAACTGTTGCAACATCCTTATGGTCACATGATCAAAATTCAGACACTTGGCAATTGGTTCATATTTATAATGGTTGTTGTGCCACAGAGTCATGTGATCATCTTTTGTGATCTGACAAGCAAAATCAATGAGGAAGACAGTTTCACTTAAGAAACACAGTGATTCCCTTAACAGCTGTGGCAAGAAAGGTTGTAAAGTGGGGCAAAATCTCACTTAACAACTCTCTTGCTTAGCAATCAAAATTTTGGGTTCAATTGTGGTAATAAGTCGAGGACTACCTGTATTTGGTCTATTCTTCTCTGCACTACACAGGTACCATTATTTCTGGATGAATAAAGAATTAGGAGACAAAAAATATGATAGCAGTCAACCTGTCCTATAATATTGGAGTAATGTGAATGGAGGAAGGGTTGAGAAGAAAAGTTGACTTAGGATGGCTGTACGCTAGAGGAATCAGGGTTTGTTTTCATTGCACTGTATCATAGCAGATTAGAAAGCAGTAGACTAGGGGTGTCCAGCCTTTGCAACTTTAAGACCTGTGCAGTTTAACTCCCAGAATTTCCAAGCCAGCTGGTTGGGGAATTCTGGGAGTTGAAGTCCATAAGCCTTTAAATTGCTGAGATTGCATATCCCTGCAATAGCCTGAGTGCATCAGGGCTGTTTGAGCTGAAAAGGGGGCTCTTAGCCAGGAAACAGACCTGAGTGGTTTGTAAGCCTTTTCTATAATTCAGTCTTTCTAATTAATTTTGCCTCCAGAAATAATGGATTATGAGAGGTTGTAGCAAAGATGCTGACTTGACAAATTCTGAATGTTTAAGTGAAGAATTTTGGGACAGGTTGTTGTTTGTTTTGCTTCTGCCATTGTTTAGTTCATTTTATTATTCATGTGTATTATATGTTTTGAGTATCTGGTGCTAATTGATCAGAACACCAAAAAGTCTTAACCATTTATCATGGTTTTATACATGATATTATAATTCTACATGATTTATCTGCTAATGGCTTTTATAAACAATTGTTAAGAAACTTTATCCAGAAGTCACTTCATCTAAAATTTGCTGAAGGACACAGTGTTTCTTATGTAACTTCATTGTCTTTTGTTTTTTCCTCATGTTTTGCTACAGGGCAGGACTAAAGTGTTTATTTAAAAAAGCTGTTCAGTGCTAATGAAGTGAAAGTCATTGTAAACATAAATTGTCATAGCCACTACATGGATTATGCCCAAAATAAACTGCTTCAATCAAAGCTGGTACTTGCATGGTATTTAAGAATTTATTGCAATTATGTTCAGAATTATTATGTACTAGTTTGAGCACTCTTGAACTCTGTGATAATGTAAAAACTCTGCAGAGTTTTTTTTAACCTTGGCAACTTTAAGATGGGAGGGTTTCAGTTCCCATAATTTCTCTGGCTGCTGTTCATCCATTGTAAAGTTGCCAAGATTGAGAAAGGCTGGTCTAGGATTTACCTAAAACCTGCCTTTCCACTGGCAAATGACATTCTGCTGAATCTGTTGATAGAAGTAACTATAGTGTGCAGTAAGGCACCTGAAGAAATTGTCAATACGGACATTATGCCTGGGAAGTAAACTGGGAAGTAAACTGGGAAATCTCATTGACTTAAGGTGAGTGAGTAGTAAAAATAACTGTTGAATGATTGCCATAGTTGTTAAACATCCTGGCATTCTCTGCCCACAAAAATAGATAAGACATTTTAATATAAATTCCAGAGAAGGAATGAAAGATAGGAATAATTTCTGGTTCAAACATCAAGTCAGGTTCAGATAATAACATTTTTCTTCAAAGGAACCCTTGACATCATAGATAAATAGAAAGTATTTCAAATTATAATTTCTTGTGCAGTAAGATTGTGACAATTGCAATATCAAGACTTCATAATCCATACAGGTATACAGACCATGCCCATTACAGGATAATTCTCTGAGTTACATAATACTGAACCAGCTGCCTGAAAAATATTTATTTCTTTGTGCAATCCATTACACAAGTATTTTAAATAGATAATCAAATGATATAACTGATAAATAGAGTTGCACACAGTTTGCAAATTATTCAGAAGTTTATCAGACCTCCCATCAGCACAGTATCCCTCACATGTTCATAAATATAGTTACAGGTTGAGGTTTAAAGAAAGATGTGGCTGCTTTAATGAGTTGTGTGACTTCTTTTCAAGACCACACAATGTCCAAAACATTTCTGAAATAATTTTGAAGCCTGTACAACTCTTATTAAGTTAGAAAGCCATAAAAAATTAAAAAATTGGAATACCTCATGGCAGAGGAAAAGAAAGGAAGATACATGAACGGATTTTTTTTAGTTAGCTAAGTAAAAAGAGAAGGACAAGAACAAACAAGAATCGACAGAAATCATCTTACAAAGTTTCAGGAGATTTAAGATTTAAATTCTTGCATAATGATCCTCTTCTAATACAATACAAATAATTATAGTGGTGCATATTATTTCATCAATCCTATTTGGTTTTGTCCCTAGCTTCTTTGTTATTATATGCTACTGGTTGTTCTGCTTTTTAGCCAACTGGATTTATAAGCCACAGTTTGTTCTTGAAAAAAAGCCAGACAAATACTTTGTTGAGAATGTAATATAGAACAAAAATGCATACTTATTACTGAGCTCTTGTATATCAGATGTTTTAAATCCCCACTTCTTCGCTAGTTTGTCTTGTCCACCAGCTGGTTCAAAAAATATGATCTAAGAAAAAGGTAAAAGAATGAAATAGATAAATTATTTTTTTTTATTAAAGAGTTTTACAAAATTTTACAATATATCCCCAAATCCCTCCCACCCCAACCCCCCCACTTTCCCCCCCCCACTTCCCAGAGCTAAATACAGGATTATAGTTACAACAATCATATTCTAAATAAAAATTTACACAATATACAATCAACCAAATTCGTACTGCGCTTTAACTCTCTCTTAGCATAACTACTAACAATAACAATATCCCACTAAATTCTACTCATAAGCTAAATGGAACTTTTTGGTCCCATATTTGTTTTCAATATAATTTATCCATCTCCTCCAAACTGAAATATATCTCTCCTGTGAGTGATCCTTTAAATAAGCAGAAATCTTGGACATTTCTGCAAGATTAGAAACTTTAAACACCCATTCTTCTACCGTAGGCAGATTGTCCTTCTTCCAATATTGTCCCACCAGTAACCGTGCTGCCGTTATCATATTCAACATCAGATTAGTCTCTTTGACATCACAATTTACAACAATACCCAGTAAGAACAATTGCGGGGAAAACTTTATCTTCCTCTTAAAAATCTTTTGAATGTTCCACCAAATTTTAATCCAGAAGGCTTTTATGTTTCTACAAGTCCACCACATGTGGAAATAGGTGGCTTCTAAGCTACCACACCTCCAACACTTAGACTGCAGATTAGGATACATGTTGGACAACTTCTTGGGATCCAGATGCCATCTATAAAACATTTTGTAAAAATTTTCTCTTAAATTTTGAGCCTGGGTAAATTTAACATTTCTGACCCAAATTATCTCCCAGGTGTCCAACGAGATTGGTTCCTGAATATTTTGTGCCCACTTTATCATGCAATCTTTAACCAATTCCGTTTCCGAATCCAATTCAATTAAAGCATTATATATCCTCTTTATATGTGCACAATTTGAATCTTTAATTTGCTTTACTAAATTTTGATCTGTAATTGTGATACCAACCTTTTGATCTGACTTCCACCTAGCTTTCAATTGGGTATATTGAAACCAAGAGTAATTTATGTTTTCTTGTCTTAACTCCTCTTATTATATCATTCTGTATGCAAGGGAATTTAGCAAATACTTATTCTATGTTTTATTTTTATTAATGGTAGAAACTAACTCATATTAAATGTTTCATTTTATTGTTTTTTTTAAATAGGTAATTTTCTCTTGTATATCCTAAATAATATGTGATATGTGTGTATTAGAGTTTGTAAATATGAAAACTAATATATTTACAGAAGACAATATTTTATACTGTATATCTGTGTATTTACATTGCCTTCTGTAAATACTGTATATTTGATTGTTGGCATTTGCACGCTGATATTTTTGTAAATATTGCAATATGTTTAATACAAATTTTGCATAATTATTTGTAACCTTTCTTCTATCATTTCTGTTTTTGAGTACCGGTATAAAGAATACATTTCCAAAATCCATTCAGCTTCTACAAAATAATTTTCACAGGGATTTGGATTCCTCTCCATTTGATATTCCTTCAGCCTCTTTTTTCTACTGAGAGGTAAACCTACTGAGAAGCGGTCTTGCAAATTAATGCTTCCTCAAAATAGGAAGTCAAGGACTGAACAAAGTCTTTTGTCTTTGGTTAATGTTATAAAAGAAATCTGTAGAATTATTTTTTATCCATAATTAAATCCCCTTTGGTAGAATCTATTGAGGGTCTCTACCAACAGATCCCAAAATGGGTGGAATAATAATAATAATAATAATAATAATAATAATAATAATAATAATAATAATAATGATGATGATGATGATGATGATGATGATGATGAAAGGGACCTTGGAGGTCATCTAGTCCAACCCCTGCTCAGGCAGGAAACCCTATACCATTTCATACAAATGGCTGTCCAGTCTCTTCTTAAAAACTTCCAGTGTTGAAGGATTGCTTCTTATCCTGCCTTCAGGTGCTTGAGAGAAAACTGGGTTGACCCCCTCTTCTTTGTTTAATCTCTCAAATATTGGAACACTGCTATCATGTCACCCCAGTCCTTCTTTTCACTAGACTAGACATACCCATTTCCTGCCACATTCTTCATATGTTTTAGCCTCCAACCCCCTAATCATCTTTCTCTGTACTCTTTCCAGTCTCAACATCTTTTTTACATTGTGGCAACCAAAACTGGATGCAATATTCCGAGTATGGTCTTACCAAGGCATTATAAAGTACTAACATTTCATGTAATCTTGATTCTATCCTTCTATTGATGCAGCCTGGGATTGCTTTGTCTTTTTTGGTGGCTGCAGCACATTGCTAGCTCATATTTAAGTGATTGGCCACTAGGACTCAAAGATCCTTCTCATAGTTACTGCTATTCAGCCAGGTTCCATTTATTCCATACCTGTACATTTGATCTTTCTTGCCTAACTTTAAAACCTTACTTTTCTTACCACTGAATTTTATTTCAAGTTGTTTAAAATAAACCATATTTTTTATGATTCATTTTTGGTTGCCTGAGCAAAAATTAAGAATTGCATGACATAATGCTATTTGTCTATCACAAACCTCACAACTTTCCACCTACACGGGCCCTCAAATAGTTTCCTTGGTCTTTATAACTACCATTTCTCAAAAAACTTAAATACTATACTATTTTGGTGGCAGTTGTTCTCTTCTCTAAGATTGTTCACTTTCATCACCTGCCTTGGCTTCTCATATGCACTTTAAGTAGGCCATCTGTTAATTCAATAAGTCGTTTGAAGTAACAGATTGCTCGACCACCTGATTTGTGACAGAAGCCCACAGTTCATGGTATAATTTTGGCAGGCCCTATTTGTAGGTAGTAAAAAGGTTGGCCTAGACAGGGTGAGGGAAGAGCTATTACAAAAGCAATAAAAAGGGATACATTGCTTCAGCCAAAAGAATGAAGAAAGTATATACACTGAAAATGTTTCTGAGTGACACTTCCATAGTTCAAAATAAGTATAAGAAAGGAAGGAGATATAGCATAATCACATTTGCAAGATGTGTGTATTACTATAGCCAGTTTGAATAAAATTACTGTAGTTGAAGCCTTAATGTAGGGGACGCGGTGGCTCAGTGGGTTAGGACGCTGAGCTTGTCGATCAGAAGGTCGGCAGTTTGGCGGGTCGAATCCCGAGTGCCGCGTAACAGAGTGAGCGCCTGTTACTTGTCCCAGCTTCTGCCAACCTAGCAGTTTGAAAGCATGTAAAAATGCAAGTAGAAAAATAGGGACCACTGCGGTGGGAAGGTAACAGCGTTCCGTGCGCCTTTGGCGTCTAGTCATGCCAGCCACATGACCACGGAGACGTCCTCGGACAAGCGCTGGCTCTTCGGCTTTGAAATGGAGATGAGCACCGGCCCCTAGAGTCGGAAACGACTAGCACGCATGTGCGGGGGAACCTTTACCTTTTACCTTTAGCCTTAATGTGTTGATTTCTTGACCTGATCTACTTCTTGTGGTTCACACTATTTCAATTACTGGAAAGCTACTATCCTTAGCCTATTGTCCACAACTAGAGACATGAATGCTAACTATGAACTATACTTTTGTTGGAAGTGTTGACTTTCAGAAAGATGACCATTTATTTTATGCTTGCCAAGTGTCTTTTAAAATTATGGTTAAAATATATGTTTTAAGGTTATTTATGAATACAGCTTCCCTTTTTTCTAATAATCTTCTGGTCTTTAGCCATCACAGAAGCCTCTCATTTCATTCAGGAGTTTCAAGCAATTCAGTAATTCTTTAACAATTGCTGGGCCATGCCAGGTCTTCCAACAAAATGTTATCAAGAAGAACTTCCACTGCTGTGAATCGTTGTATTTAGCACCACCTCTCTAGCTACCCCAGAAGTTCCTGGTAAGCCATGGAAAAGGCAGGAAGTAGCAATGGTGGATTTAAACTGAAGAGGATGACTTTATTTGATGATATTTCCAGAGGTAATCCACTAATTTCAGTCACTTCATTCTAAGACTGCAACAATGATACTTGTTCAGCCCCGTGGGAGTCACGTGTCTGAGTACCTTCGGTTGAGATCAGGTCAGATAATAGAAGAAGCCTAATGCTAAAGATGTTTTCCTCTGTGCTTGTGGTCTACTCCTGTCATTGCGTCTGTTGAAAGTATGTCATTAATACAGGAACCAGCCAAATGAAATAGGGAGCAGTCATCCCAGCTGGTTTCCCAGTATGCATTATAGCTGGCAGCACACCTTGTAATTTCTTGTTGCCACTGTTTAGTTTTTTTCTTAAAGTGTAAAAATTCATCATGTCTGTCCTCGCTCTCTTATTGACTCAAAGTTCTTGTTCATCCAGAGGGAGCTAATCCTGCTCCTGACTGAAATTAAATAACCTACAGTTATCTTAGAATACAACTGGTGTGGCTGGATATCTTTGTGATGCATTGGACCTTCAGAAGATCAGTTTAAACATTTCAGCCATTAGTTCAAATTCAAAGCTACAGTAATAGTGAATTAAATGTCTTGTGATATCCTACAGATCAGTAACAGCTTATTGTTCCTCTCAGTACAAATTACCATAAGCTAAGTTTGGAACGTTCCAAAAGAAGATAATCTGTCTTTGAATACAATATATATATATATTCTCTGCCACCGTTGTTTGGTGTTTCTTTAACCGTGGCTATTTTAATTTTCTTTACAGTGTAAGCTGCCAAGAATCTGGACACAATCAGTCCCTCTATCAGTCAAATACATAGAGATTCAAAAATGCTCACCCTTAATTCATGTCATGTGTATAAGATGGGCAGCCGATAAATTTACTAAATAAATAAAATTCACAATGTCAGAAACAGGTTACCAAACTATTTCTTCACTCACCCTTTTCCTTCTTTCAATTTCCTTTGTGATTTTTTCTTTTCCTACGAGTGTGCATGTAAAATATTACCTTTTATCAGGACTTTGAAACCAGGCAATAAAGAAATTACAGTGGTTGCCCTTTAGGAGCCATGAGTTTACTTCCTGGTTTCACTACGTAGTATTAACAGGAATGCCTACTCTTCCTTTACTGAACACTTCTGGCTCTCAGTCTGTAAAGCCAGCTTACTGCTTCTCCTTCTCGCTGGCCCGTCCTTTCCTATTCCTTCTACTCCCTCTCCTCTCTCAGGTAACAGTGATGGCTGGACATTTTCTTCAAACAAAATTACTAATTACAAAATTTTCTAATTACTGCAATCGAAGTTCCCAATGCTGATATTTTAAAGAGCAGTGGAGATATGTCTGAGATATTACACTTAAGATACGCATAACGTTTCTGCATTATATTTAATATTGCAAATGATGCTGCATTAGGACATTGTCTGAAGTACAATTTGATTCCCAGGCATCCTTGTATAATACAATATTATCTGAATATAAACTGATCATTTCAGGCTTCCTAACTTGGGCTTAGGTTTAAATTTCATGACATTTCCTCCTTAGTTTGACGTCTTGGCTTGTCTTAATTGAAAACTCAGACATGGATCAGTTAAAGCAGAATCTTCATTGAAGAAAAGAATGAAGCCACATATAATGCCTTATTTCCTCCTGTAAGTGCAAAGATGTAAATGATGTTGATATACTCAAGTCTTTAAACTTCACATTTGTTCTTCCCATCATTCTGAATTAATAGATATTTGGAGCAGTCCTTGCTTGCTTAAAAACAAGTGACTATTTTATGTTTTTGAAATGACCATCTGACGCTAGTTTGCTCCTCCCCAACCTCAAGCCTTACAAAGCTTTTGCAGAGGTAAAGGTGAACAAATGCTAGTTGCATGTTTGGCAGTTATAACATAGAATCTAAAAATAATTACTTTTCTGCTATCCTCAAACAAGAACATGTTAAAATGGCTTTCTTACATAAGGTAAAGGTAAAGGTTCCCCCGCACATGCGTGCTAGTCGTTTCCGACTCTAGGGGCCGGTGCTCATCTCCGTTTTAAAGCCGAAGAGCCAGCGCTTGTCCGAGGACATCTCCGTGGTCATGTGGCCGGCATGACTAGACGCCAAAGGCGCACGGAACGCTGTTACCTTCCCACCGGAGTGGTCCCTATTTTTCTACTTGCATTTTTACGTGCTTTCGAACTGCTAGGTTGGCAGAAGCTGGGACGAGTAACAGGCACTCACTCTGTTACGCGGCACTCGGGATTCGACCCGCCAAACTGCCAACCTTCTGATCGACAAGCTCAGCGTCCTAAAAATACACTATTTTAATAATAATAATATAGTGATTGATGTGAAGAAAGATTAATAGGAGTTGTCACCTCCAGAAGTGACAATACAATTGTCACACAGATAAACCTATTCTGGGGTGTGTGTAACTATAGACCTCTGCTGCTCTCCTCTAATTTCAAGGTATAACATAAAATTGCAATGAATTACCTAAAAACTAAAAAGAAAAAGAACTTCCTTTTTAAAGTTCTTGTCTGTTTACTTAGTTTTTAATCATTAAACACTGTGTAGAAATAGCATCTATATGTATATTATTCCTTTCAACATTATTATCACTTATTATTCCCCTTTTGGATTTCTTTTCTTCTTCCACTGCAGAGCTGATAGTAGATCTTCCCCTTTCTTTTTGTCTCTGCTCTTCCTCCTCTCAGTGCCTCTTTGGGTGGGATTTGGCATGATCTACTTATCTTGATTGATCAATTCAAAATACTTCATTTCATCATCTCTCTCCTTCTGCCCTGGCCACTTTTTACAGAGGCACGATTGAGAGTGTTTTAACAAATGCATCACTGTCTGGTTTGGTGGCAGCAGTGCCACAGATAGAAAGTCCATACAGAGAATGGTAAGGACAGCTGAGATGATCCTAGGAAGCTTGCTTCCTGGTGTTCAGGATGCTGCTTATAAGCGCTATGTGCTTAGAGCTCAAAGCATTGTTAGAGACCCCACACACCCACTTTACGGTCTGTTTTTGTTGCTCCCCTCCGGGAGGAGGTTTCGAAGTATTTGTAGTAGGACTACCAGATTCAACAATAGCTTTGTTCCGTAGACCATCCGTCTGGTAAACTCGCAAGATTTGTTTTTCTCGCCATGCATATGTATACATAATCTGAACTAGACTGTGTTGTTTCTCTGTGTCTTTCTTATATGTGGGTATATGCATCATTCCGTATTTATTTATTTTTGTCATATTTATGCAGTGTATATTGCAGGTGGTGACCCTTTGAAAGCTATATGCAACAAAATTTCATTTTAATGTATTCCGGTTATTGTATTCAAAGTGACAATAAAGTTATTCTATTCTTTGAATCATTTGATTCATCTGTTTAATTATGGATTTGAATTTTTTTTTCTTCCCACGTAGACTGAATTCTAATCTGAAGAGGAATATCAGGAGATAAATTCTCCCATATTTTCTAAGGTATTCAAAGTTTTAAGCGGACCTCTTTCTGCAGAATTTCAGGTGCTAAATCTTTAAATATTTGAACTCTGTTTCACTACAACATGTTTTCTCATTGTTTTAGTCTTTGGATTGATAGCTTTTTTAACATAATAAACTTAAAACTTAATGTCTTGATTTTTTTTAATTACCAGATGATTGTAGTGCCCTAAAAGGTATACACTTTCCATGTCCTGAGGTCTAATGTTAATCTCTAGGAATAACTCATTTAATAATTTACTGCAAAATATAATGTATTCTGTTTATCATATAACTGTGTAATATTTTTAAATTTATTGATGCAATGATGCCTGGCATTCTACAGATATAATAATCTCATATTAAGTCTTCAGAACTTCTTTTTATTAGATTTGTTGAAACTAAATTCCTTTCAGTGACGTCAAATGCTTTATTTGCAGTATCAGCAATAATTCCTATAGTGGAGAACAACTTGGAAATGTCTTATTGTTTCATTACTTTTGACCAGTCACTAGATACATTTTTTGCAACTTAGCAAATACAGTAGTTTGGGTAGTGAAAAAGAGGCAGATTCATTATCTTTTTTGTGCTGTAAAACTTTGATTTCTATGATAGATTGTATCTCCTATTCTTTTTAATAGCACTGCCAAGTAAAGTCTCCTAAGGGAGGATATGTACATTATGTGTTTTAATTTTTTTATTTTATGTATCTAGTTGTATGCATTTCATTCTAAGCCACACAGAATCACATTCGTGAGATGAGTGACTATAAATCAAATAATATGGCATGATTCCACATGAGCATGTAATTCTACAAATTACACATACATTCAGATCTTTTGATAAGAAACTAAAATAAGATGTTAAAGTAAACTGGGGGGGAAAATAATGCTCTGTATTAAACAAAAATTTCACAACCGGAAAAAGTGAAATACAGTAGCACCAGATGGTAACTGTTGAAAGCAGGATTGTTGTTATGGAAGACAGGCTGCCAATGCTATATTCATAGCAGAGTATTTTGCAATCATTTTATTACAGAACAGCATATAGTGCAATAATGTATTTATTATGCAAATATCACTTTCTGAAGAAAGCAAACACATATGGGCCACTAAGACTAGGATTGCTAAAAACAAATTGCAAAGGCAGGTCAATAGGATCTGTTCTGCTTTTTTTTGATTGTCAGCAATGTTTGATAAGTATACATTAATCAGATGATAAAGCAAAGGTTAGTTCATAAACTAATATACATATAAACATAATCTGATTTTTCAAATGTTCATCCATTGATATATCATAGTGAACCTATTCCACTGAAAAAAAACTTGTGCCTGATGCAAGATCATAAAATAATGTCTCTGATATTACAGATGAATCTTTTCATGAGCCAGTTGCACCGCAATGGACCAGCCCCCAAATTGCTGAACTTGAATGAATTATACGTTTGCGTAAGACAATGATAAATAAACTGAAACAAAAGTTAATTATAAATACCTAAAAGGTACATGCATCGTGCAGACAAAGGAATGTACCTCTGGAATGGAATAAGTGGCAGGTACTCTAAAGTAAGGATTTCAGACTAGGATAGTGACAGTAGTAGGAAAGTCTCATTTTAAATTATTACTTAGATTGAGCAAAAGATGGACAGGGAAAGGACATATTGGGGGAACCTAGAGAAAGGTGTGACTTATGTCATAAGAAGTTAAGGTAACTTAATTTCACTGTACCTATATCAGGGGTCCCCAACCCCTGGTCTGTTGACTGGCACCAGTCCGTGGCATGCCAGAAACCGGTCCATGCAAACAAGTGAAAACCCATCTGCAGGATGTAGGCATCACACAAAACCACGCCCCCTCCAGTCCGCGAAAAAAAACTCTCTCCACAGAACCGGTCCCTGGAGCCCAAAGGTTTGGGGACCTCTGACATATATTCTAAATGATATGTCCATGGAGATTATCAATCATCCAGGTCATGGTTGTCCCAAAGGTGCTTTTTCATGAGGCAACTGGACTTCTTTTTTCTCTTTGAAGACTTTTCGCTTCTCATCCAAGAAGTCCAGTTGCCTCATGAAAAAGCACCTTTGGTTCTAAATGATACGTTCTATTGAAAGATGTTATGTCAACATCAGTGCCTTATGGGGTGTATGTTTTAATTTTTTTAAAATAGGAATAATATTGGTTCATTCCCAGTTATTGTAAGTTATCTTGAAAAGCCTTCCTTTATCTTCCAAGATTTTTCATGGAAAATATTGTCACATGGAAAGTATTCTTCTGTAGAATATTCCATCCATCTACACAGAAGTTAGGTTCAACACACTGAGTAAATCCAAAGTGCAGTTTGGCTTGGTTTAGTATAATGTATTATATGTACCCATGTACCCACACAATTTTAGAAAACATTAAGAATGCCTTGGAACACTGTGTGAACTCTGCCACAGTTGTTTCATATTATTTATCTGCAAAAAATTAAAAGGCAGACAAATAATCAGTTCATTGAAAATGAATGTGTTCTTGTATAGTACAGGTAGTCTTTGACTTATGACCCCAATTGAAACCAGTGAATCGCACCCAATTTTATGAACTTTTTTGCCATGATTGTTAAGCCAATCAGTGTGCTTGTTAAGTGAATCACATAGTTATTAAGTGAATCCAACTTTCCCCCTTTTGACTTTGTCAGAAGCCAGTTGGAAAGTTACAAATGGCAATCACCTGACCCAGGACACTGCAGCTGTAATAAATACATGCTGATTGCTAAGTGCCCAAATTGTTATCATGTGACCATGAAGATGTTTCAACAGTCATAAGTGCAAGGAATGGTTATAACCATGTGCTGCTAATGGTTACTAAATGAATGGTTGCAATTCAAAGACTATCTTTACCTAGCTAAGCATAAGGGTTTCAAAGAAGAAAAACAGTGAAGCAGAGATTGTAAAAGTCAAAATTATTTATCCATGTATCTCCCTTTTAATAGCATCGCCAAATAAAGGTTCTTGTATTTCCACTTTTATGGCCATTTGTATTCTAGTGAAGAACTCTGAGCAATAAGGACATGAGAAAACACAAGATATGAGGAAATACATGCCAAATGTTAGCTGAATTAAAGGAACCATCACATAGGGCTGTGCCCATCCATCAAAAAAGATATGAGAGATGCAGCCTCTTACTCCAGCCAAATTTTCATGGGTACTGCAAAAGCTACTCCTAGTTGTCTTGCGTGTGCCTGTGTGTGGATGCACAGGAAGCCACTTCACTTTACACATAAAGGGGCAGCCAGGAGCAACTTCTGCATGAACCTTCAAAAAGATGTGATTTGAAATGAGGTGCTCCTACATTTCAAAGAATTTGCATAGGAATACTAAAATAAAATATTATTTTTAGGTTTTACTATTTCTTCCAATGATCAGTGAATTCCTTGAGCTAAAACAATGGATGCCAGTTTTTCAGACACTCATCCCTATTAGGTAAGTATTTTCCATCCTGGCTCCAAGCCTAAAAGCAATTGCTGTTAACTGCTTTAATCAATCATTATTGCACTAGCTGTGATGAGCCTGCACATTGCCTAATTATACCTTGCCTAACTGTACCTAACAATTGCCTAATTGTTATTCTCTGAACCTAGAAGGTTACATGGAGTGAAACAGGGACAAGTTCATCTTCTGCCACATCATATCTTTCCATTTTGAACCTTTCTGCATGTCCAGTTAGGGAAACTCTTCAGGAAAAAACAAAAAATCGCAGCATTAAAAAAAACAGCACGATGAATTATTCTTTTTGTGCCTCCTTTCTAATAGTACATCTACAAGCATTACAAGAAATAGGAGGGAAATAAGTCATCTAATTTTTGCTTTTAACTGGGGATGCTGAGGAAAATCTGGGCAGAATTTGAATCCATGACATCCCCAGCATGTCCCATCACACAATAACCCAGTTTCCCCCCCCCCCTCTTTGGAGTGTTAAAAAGTTAGGCTTTACTTGTCTTAAGATTGTTTCTGAGAATAACTGATTATATTTGTTTAAAGAAACCTAAAAATATAAAAATCTGCTTAACAATCTTCTAAAAACAAGAGTGGAGCCTAATCACAGCTCCCAAAGGAGCACATTTTATAGCCTAGGAATGGAACAGGAGAAGCCCATCTGCCTGCATTTGGTGGCCTCCTTACAGTAACTAGACCAGGGGTCTTCAAACTTGGCCCTTTTATGACTTGTGGACTTCAACTCCCAGAATTCTTCAGCCAGGCTGAGAAATTCTGGGAGTTGAAGTCCACAAGTCATAAAAGGGCCACGTTTAAAGACCCCTGAACTAGACTCACTGGAACTTTTCAAGAACTAATCTTCCCTTGTGGAGTCCTTGGTGCTCTTTTGAGTTTAATTGTTTGCTTGCAGGTATTTCATTACCCAGCTAGGTAACATCATCAGTGCAAATGAGTGTAGGGTTTGCTCCCTGTTTATATATAGTACCTAGTTACATGCAGGGTATTCTCTTCTATTGAAACCAATTGTCTCCTTCTTTTTATACCTTTTACATGGCCTTGTCTCCATTGTTCTAGGCAGCAACCAGATAGGTCAAAGGATAATTTCAAAAGAGAGTGGAAGATAATGAGCCATCAAACATAAAGAAAAAAAATCACCAAATTTCTGTCAGATTACCACTTTTCCCATGTCATTTTTATCACTATTTCGTAGGAACTGATAGCTGCATGGCATCTCTCCCAGGATTGTTCTAGGACCAAAGTCCACTGAATCCTCTCCTCAACTGCAACTAAGCAAAAATAATACATGACTACTATAAAAAATAAGTGTGAGAGGACTGGCTCAACAACTTGTTAACAGAAAGATGGCTCGTCTTCTCTACTATATGCAAAAGCTGATGGAGCTACAACTTGTCTCTCATAACTTGTGCTATATCTATAAGAAAGCAGTAAATGGTTTAAGAAGCTGTTTTATAACATAGCTCTGTATTCAATAGAAGAAAATTGGTCAAAAAAATCTCAATAATACTAACAGAGTACAACTGCTGACCAAAACCATCTGCTAGATGAGGAGTACAAAAATGCCCTGTCAATTTCCCTTCCATGGCCATCACAGGATTGGCAGAGCCAAAATTTGGGATCCCTGTTGGCTCTTATGGGATGGAAGGAATATCACAGGACAAAATGGTTGCCTAAAGCATTGCAGCCAGGTAAAGCACCATTTCATCCTTTATACCTCTTACTATTTCTCCCAAAATGGGCCACAACCCAAACCATTATTGAACCTTGGCAGTTTTATTAAAGCCTAATTGTTATAAGCTCTACACTGTAATCTAATGGTGTGGCTGCCCCTTATTTTGTGAGAAAAACTGCCACTTTATAAAGTAACTATTACAAGTGTACAAAAAGGCATAGAGAGCCAAGTAAATATGTAGTACTACCGCAAAAATGGAAGGAGTTAAATGATCTGCAAAATCAAGAGCCACAAAGTAGATGTGGTTACTATGCCAAACACATTCATGTATTAGTCACTGCAATCATCTGTTCTCTAATCGCAAACACATATTTGAAAGTGTATGAGCTTGCACAATAATATGCTTCATTAAGCCTTTAACTGTATACCACCAATGAATGTGGAACATATAATTACACTTCTTCTTAAATGAGCATCTAATTAGACTAGAGTTGTTGACATTTAATGATATATAGAACCAGATGGCTAAAGTATCAAAGCTTGGAAGCTTTGTTTGATACTGCTTATCTAATAGTAGAACAAATATTGTCTTTGGCTAGTGGAACCAAAAATCAGAATGGATGAAATAGTGAAAAAACTGGAAACACTTTCTGCAGGATTTCATACTATAAAGTAATATTAAACATTGTATTAATGTAATATCTTAGATTAGAGCAATCTGGCAAGCTGAACAAGAGGATCAGCACTGAGCACTGTCCTGAAACATCTAGTCATTAATTTTTCAATAGTCTCAACCTTTTTATAGTTCTTTATTTTCCAGTGCAAATGATGCATGTTCTCAACACTCCACATTACTAATTTATTTTTTAACAACAAACACACCATCATGATGTTTTCCAGGTCCAGGAGATGAGCGCAGAAGTGTTTTTAACCTGACTGAATATAGATTAATTCCTGCTAAATGCATATAAAATCAGAATTAAAAAAGACATCCAAAGATGACAAGTGTTTCTTTATATTAACTGCAGAATTTCTCTTCTATGTTGACAAATAACGAACCGGCTCAGGGAACAGTAGTATTTATTATTTATTTCCATCATTTTTTCTTGCCCTGCTTGATAATTGCCAGCACTGAAAACACTCGTTGTAACCCTTTAGAAAAAGGGGGTTGTTGTTGTTTTTTTAAAAAAAAGGGGGGGAGGGGCGTTATTGTGATGAATGTCTCTAAGTCTATCAGATCCTCTTTATAGTTGGCATAATTTGCGCACCTTCCTAAACTGCCATTTACAGACGGGAAGAGATTTTAATGTATTGGAGACTACCAGCTTTCTATCAACAACACCTCTTATCTTCTCATCCCTATGTCTCTTCTGCCCCGGCTGATCATTTGGAGCGATTCTGAGGAACCAGAAAACGAGCTCCCCGCTTAGAGACTGGATCCGATTAAACCCACTTTCGTATTTCTTTTTCTTTTTCACAGGTGTTACGTAAGTTATGTGAATCACGACAACCGGCCGCCCTTCCGCCTCCTTCTTCTAGCTCGGGGTTTCTACAACCGGCGGCGGGTTACATGCCAACTGGGGGGGAAAAAAACGGGTAAAAAAATATCGCTTCCACCGCCCTGCCCTCAAGACATCTCCCTCGGTCCCAGGGACGGTCCCCAGCCGCCGCCGGCCGGTCGAAGTGCCGCCTTTTCTCCTTGGTAGCCGCTCAGCCCCGGCCTGGGCGCCCAACTCGGGACCCTCGCCGCCTAGAGCGCGTCCTTCGGGCCCCCCACGTGCCAGAGAAGGCAGCGGCAGCAAGCCCGGGCCGGGGGGGGGGGCACGCGCTTCCCTTCCCTCCTCCCGCCCTTTCCCAGGCTCACCTTCCCGCTCTCCGCTACGCCCAACAGGTGGCCTTGCAGGATGACCATCGGGGAGGTGCAGGTGGAGTGGACGAAGGTCCCTTTGAAAATGTGCGCGAGCGGCGCGGGCCGCGGGGGGTCCATTGCGCGCGCCTCTTGGCGGGACGGGCGCAGGCGGCCGACGGGGAGAAAGGCGGGAAGGGGAGAAGGTGCGGCCGGCCTTGGAAGACGGAGGCTGCGATTGCGGGAGCTCCCGGCAGTCGGTCCCGCCGTGTTAGGAGCAGCGCCCACAGCGCTGTCCTTATCTCTCCTCCCCTATTTTAAGGACTCTCCTCTTTAGGGGTGTGATTACAACCAACTCGGGTTGCTCTCTCAGCCCCATCCAGGGGAGAGTTGTTTTGTTTTGTTTTGTTTTGGCCCGCCTGTCGCTTTCTCCTCACCCCGTCCTGAGGACAGGAAGCAAGTGCGACTGGCTGGGAGAAATTGATAAAAAACAGTCAAGACTCGTCCTGGCAGAGATGGAAGCAAGCGAGCACAGCCGCCCGCAGCACGTCCTTGCCCAGAAGGTGAAGAGGAGGTTGATGGCCAGAATTAGATTCAGAGCAAAATACTTTTATTAGAGTAACATTCTAGTAATAATCTTAATAAAAAGTCTCCTGAGTTTGGTGGGTGGCGCGCTATATGTACTCCCGAGCTGGTAAGGTGCAATAAGATATGTTGGCTTGCAAAGCAGTTTCTGGAATAGTGTTTCTCAACCTGTTCTAGATCGGTGTTTTTCAAACTTGGCAACTCGACAGGCTACTGGCTGAGAAATTTTAGAAGTTGAAGTCTACACATCTTCAAGTTGGCAAGGTTAAAAAACCCTAACTTTAGGAAATAGTTTCCGTGGGCTGGGAAATGTTTGACAATCCCCGATTTAGTGCACACTTTACTAAAAAGTATTGTGAGAAACCCTCAGTTGACCAAAGCCAAGGTGAATATTAGGTTTAATATTTGTGGACCCATTTCATGATGGCCAGAAGATGTGACTTGGAATTAGAAAGGAATAAATGATGAAGAGGATGAATTAGATGAAAGAAAGAACAGAATGTTGTATGTTGGTAAAATGAAGAGAAAGGATAATAGATCTGTTTGAAAATAATCCAGTCTTTTGGAGTGGAGATGATGAAAACATACAGGTATAAAGGTATAGATTTAATGGTAAATAAATGGTTAAAAGTTCTATATGACAAAGCCATATTATCTGCAGCACTACCTTCCCTAAGAACATCTATCCATTACTGGTGGGGTGGTGGCATAATGGTTAGAATATGCTATTGCAGGCAAACTCTGGCCACAGCCTGGAGTTTGATCCTGACAGGGCTCAAAGTTGATTCATTCTTCCAAGGCCAGTGAAATGAAGACCCATATTGTTGTGGACAATATGCTGACATTGTAAGCCACCCAGATAAAGCACTATGGAGCGGTATATACGTCTAAATGCTATTGATATCCTACCTGGTTTAATAAGGTAGGCATGCTCTTAGTCCCTTCCCTTAATTATTGCCACCTCATGGAAACTAGGAAAGATGCCTTTGCTGAGGCCTCATCTGTCCTGTGGAATACTCTTTTCCCAGAGATTTGGCAGACCATCCTAGCCTTCTGAAAAGCAGAGAGTTGACTGCATATCAGAAGCTCAACTTGGCACTGGGCTTTTATTTTTAATATGTTTAGTGCTTATGGTTTCAATCTGGTTTTTATGTTGTTTTAATTCTTGATTTGGAACTGCCCATGGTATGGTATACATTTGGTATAAAATGGGCTGCTATATAAATGTTTTAAGTAAACAAAGGTCTCTGCATTAGTAGATACTCCACATAGTTGGGCTAATATCTGTCTTTGACATTGTCTTTGGAGTAACAGTTAGAATGTGGATGCAACTGGTATGTGCTTTGTTGACTTTATTAGCTTCCAGCCTATGTAGGTTTAAGTGCTGGTTTTGACAGTTCTTCACGCTTTGGAGTATTGGTTACCTTACTGATGGTACAACACCTAATGAAGTAACACATTTCCCGTGATTTTACTAAATGTAGTTAGCTGACTGCAGGTAGGTAGCAGCACAGCTGATCTTCACTGCCTTTAAATAAGGTAAATGAAATTGTTCTTGATTAGTTGTCAAAAAATTACATAAATATGTACTTTAACTCATTAACTGATAAAATTTCAGAGATACACATCCTGTTCAAGATTTACTTACCACTTTCCTGCAGTAAGAGAAAAGCTACCATAGATATGTTGGATACTTGAAAAATTATCTAGAAATGCAGTCATTTGAAGGCATGGTGTGGATTCTTTTTTCTTTCTGTTCACTCATGTCTAATTCTCGGAGACTTCCTGGACAAATCTTTGAGTTTTCTCGGTAAGGTTTTTCAGAAATGGTTTGCCATTGCCTCCTTCCTAGGGCTGAGAGAAAATGAGTGGCCCAAGGTCACCTACTAGTCTTGTGCTCAAGTTGGAACTGGAACTCATGGTCTGCTTGGTTTCTAGCCTGATGCCTAAACCACTACACCAAACCGGCTCCCTCATGGTATAGATATAACAAGTTGAAACAGAGCTTTCTTTGATTATGTTATGTAATATGCTGCAACATCACTTACACAAACTGTACTCAACAAGTAGTCCTCAACGGCACTACATCCACATGGAGAGAAGTAAGCATTGGGGTACCACAAGGTTCTATCTTAGGCCCAGTGCTCTTCAATATCTTCATAAATGACTTACATGAGGGAATTAAAGGGGAACTCATCAAATTTGCAGATGACACCAAGCTTACAGGAGTATCCAACACCCCAAAAGACAAACTCAGAATCCAAAAAGATCTTGACAAACTTGAACAATGGGCCCTGTCCAACAAAATGAGTTTCAATGTGGAGAAAAGCAAAGTTTTACATTTAGGCAGGAAAAATCAAAGGTACAAGTACAAACTGGGCAAGACCTGGCTTAAAAACAGTAACTGTGAGAGGGACCTTGGAGTCCTAGTGGACGATCACTTAACCATGAGGCAGAGTGTGCAGCAGCAGCCAGAAAGCTAATACAATCCTGGGTTGTATAAACAGAGGCATAGAATCAAGATCACGCAAAGTATTAGTACCACTTTATAAAACCCTAGTAAGACCACACCTGGAGTATTGCAGCCAATTTTGGTCACCATATCACAAAAAAGATGTTGAGAGTTAAAAAAAAATTCAGAGAAGAGCAACTAAGATGATCAAACGCCTGGAGACTAAAACATACAAAGAACGGCTGCAGGACTTGGGTTTGGCTAGTCTAAAGAAAAGAAGAAATAGAACAGATATGGTAGCAGTATTCCAGTATTTGAGGAGCTTCCACAAAGAAGAGGGGGTCACGTTATTCACCAAAGCACCAGAGGGTAGGAGAAGAAACAAAGGTTGGAAACTGATCAAAGAGAGAAGCAACCTTGAATTAAGGAGAAACTTCCTGAAAGTGAGGACAGTTAACCAGTGGAACAGTTTGCCTTCAGAAATCATGGGTGCTCCATCACTGGAGATTTTTAAGAAGAGGCTAGACAATCACTTGTCTGAGATGGTATAGGTTCTCCTGCTTAAGCGGGGGGCTGGACTAGAAGAGCACCAAGGTCCCTTCCAGCTTTATTCTATTCTACTTAGATAAGGTTCTGTGTTTGTGATGGGTAATGGGTATGAGTAATACGTTAGCAAGAATACCACAATTCTGAAAATGATTTTCATTATAAGTATTCCTATGCATTTCATATTTTAAATGGAAAGAACTTATTTAGTTTTAATAACTAACTTGTACAGATTGTAGACTGGCTGGCTCCTATGATATTGCATAAGTTCCAAAAGCGTAAGCTAGCTGGCTCTCTGTCAAGTGCATTCTGAGCCCTATTATCTTCCTTAGAACATATACCCGGAACTTGGTTCAAAGTTTTCAATTTGCTCTGTAAAAAGGACTCATAAACTTAGGAGGTTGTATAAGCTGTTAGTTAGGGCACAATTTTTTATGTGTTATATCTGATGTTTGAAATATCAGTAAAGGTTTCCATCATTGATTAGACTACCATTATGCAGGTTTCCATTTTAATTACAACCCTAAGGCTGCCAGTAATGCTTTTATCTACAGAGAAAAACTTTAAATTGACCAGTCTAGAGATCTATTGGCAAAGCAATCTAGACCTGAAAAAGTTCAAACTAATTTTGCTTCTGTCTTTTTTTCTTTTAATGTAGGTTTAAAGCAATTAGAAATGCAGAACCTGTTCCTCATGTAACCAATATGTTCATTCTGACTTTGTTCTTAAGTTCAGGTTCACAGTCACTGAATCCCTTGTAATATTTACCTAAAAGATGATAAAAGAGGATAAAAGCATCTTAAGTTTCCTATCTTGCTAAATTCTTTTGCATGCCTATTTTGGCCTTGTCTAGACTCTCAATACTGATGTGGCAAGTCTGATCCATGATTTAATTTGTTTTCTAGACTGTTGATTGTTCCCCTCATATTTCACCACCTTGACTCTATTATAGGGTATAACCCCACATTTCCAGAACTAGTGTCATTCATCCATTCATTCATTCAATTTACATAGCCGCCCCTTTCATATATGTGACTGGGTGGCTTACAAAATTAAAAACACAAAAACAATACACACACACCCAAAGAAAGTGAAGGAGGGGGATTTTTGCCCCACCCTTTTGCTAACGGAAGCGGCGAATTAAACCTTTTATGGAGGACCAAAATCTGAAAAATAAACCAGTGCCAACATGTACTGGTGGATAAAGACTATGACAACTATGGCTTTCATACAAGACTTGGTAAAATCTGGGAAAAACTAATCTCTACTTGTGACCTTCAAAGCTTTAACAATAGAGAACAGCTGAGACAAAAAAAACCAATCTGGGCTGCAGATAAAGTGAGACTTACAAACTTTAGGGAACAAAAAAAACCTTTTTTGATTATAAGTATCTATTTAACTCTGACCTCAAAGAGGGGGGAGGAATTGGATTCTTGGTCATCATGGAAAATCAGAGATTTATAGAAAGAACTTACCAAGAAATAATAAATACTTTTCAAGAGGAGACATATGAATGTTGCAACTAATTCAAATAACAATGATTTCAAACCACAAAGAAATCCAAAATAACTTTGAAAATATAAACAAATTTATCTCCAATTCAACTTTACAACAAAAAAAAATTCCAGGAAAATACAACAGAGAAGATAACTGAATACAAATCTGAGGATAGAGACCTAAAGACGGAAGCCTACAAAACAAAGAAGTATGATATAATCCAAGTGGGGGGGGAATTTACAAGAAATACTGGATTTGGAAAAGACAACCTATATTTCAACACCACAAAATAATTTAAGGAGAAGAAAAAAGACTGGATAAAATGGACTGCAGAGATGCCAGGGAAAACACTAGAACTGGAGGGACAAAAAAATAAGAAGCAGAAAGAAAAAGAAGGAAAAAGATTTTCAACAAAAATGAGTGGGCAAATGCCTCTAACAAAGATACTGTACTTGACTTACTTTTTATATCTACAGTAACACCTATAAGAATATGGAAAGATTCTTTGACTCAGAAGAACATATTAAGAAAGACATTGCGCAAAAGAAAAAGGCTAATGTGAAAATTAAGAAAATAGATGAGGGGGCCTATCAGAGAATATTCAAAAAAGAAACACTTATTTGATAATGCTTAAAGAAACAGAAAAATTTTGGATGTGAATTTGACTTTAAGAGGGAAGAGCTCCTCAAATAGCATAGTACTTTCTTTTTCTTTCTCCTTTTTTATTTTTGGATATGAGTAATATAAAAGAGTTGGAATGGCTTATATAAGGGAAATGTTTTAGATATCTAAAGGTGATTGCCTTTAAGAAATTATAAATGGATTAAAATGTGACTGAGCTAAAAGACTAGAGGATTAGATTATTAAATGGAATATCTCAAGATTAAATACATTTTGAATTATGGGGAAAAAGAACAAAATTTGTTTGGAAATAACTATGCATTAGCCTGTAGGGATTTTAAATAGCATACTATCTTTTTATTTTATTCTTTTTCTTATTCTTCTTTGTTCTCTTTTTTAGTTTTATTTATTCCTTAAGAAAGGTAAAAGTATTGGGTTGGTTTACATGAGAAAAATAGATTTAAATTTACTAAATGTAATTAACTGAGAAAATCTTAACCAGTAAAAATGTTTAGAACATTGTGGGGAAAACAAATGTAAACAAGAACTGTAAACAGGATATATAATGAAACAACCAGAATGACTAGATAGAAAAGGAATATTATATTGATGTGATTATTATTTGTAGAAATATTAGAAAACTTTTATATTTAATTATCATTTATTAAAACAATAAAATTGTATTAACTTAAGGTTGGTAAAAGAGAACACTGTCGGAAAAGAGGAAATCAAGTAAAGTTATCATGTGGATTATAGATTATAGAATTTAATTATTAGTGAATGTTTGTTAAATGTGAACCCAGACAATGCACTGTCTACCAAATATTAAGGTGATTATGTTAAAAAATTAATAAAACATACTTTAAAAAAACCTATACAAATATAATCAGTAAGGACAGTGCAGCTAATTCACTATCATTACTTTATATCAGACATGTGAAACTCGCGATGTCACGTGACGTCATGCAACATAGCAGGAGAGTTTTGCCATTGCCAGCAATGGGGTGGGCGCAGCTTCCAGATGATGCGTCCGGCCTGTGGGCCGGCAGTTTGACACCCCTGCTTTATAGGCTCCACACCACCATTACCTGATCCCAAGGCCAGATGGCAAAGCCATGTCTTCATCCTTTTTCAAAAGGCCAACAAGGTTAAACCAATTTGACCGCAGAGGGAATGAGTACTGTAGGGCAGGTGCCACAGCTGAAAAGGCTCCCCTCCTGCAGCCCATCAGATAAATTCTTCTTTGGTTGAGGCCTGTAGCCCAAAATAAATACTTTTGTTTCTTTCTTAAACTCATTTAAGTCCTGTATAAAGATCCCCGTTTATAACTCCACACCGTCAAACACCCAAGAAATTCTGATCTTTTTATGCACAGTTATCAGATCAACATGATTTAGTGTTCTTGAATATAGCTATACTGTTTATAAAAGTAAATATGACTTAATTGTCCACCAGTGAAACCTACTACCAATTTAAACATTCTTACCCTGATTTGCTTTTTTATTTTTAATGTGGGGTATTTTTATTTATTATTCATAAATTAATAAACCTCCCATCTTACATCAAGGTAATTCCAGGTGGCTTACAATCATAAATGGTCTATGACCATAATACAATTTTCCTGCTCTCATTTTTTGTCTTGATCTGGTGCCTATTTGCTTTCAGGTAGAGTTCAAAGTGTTGATAATTACTTATAAATTCTTATATGGCTTGATTCTTGTCAAGCCCCATTCAAGGAAGATGGCAAAACCAAGGAAGCAAAAATGACATGAACTTCAGGAAGGTATCTTTAATGCTAGTTTAGGGTGTACAGAAACTTGAAAACTGTAAGAATAAATTCTCAGACTTTTATAATATAATAATAGAATGTCTGACTGTTATTTATTTATTTTTTATTTCATGCTGTTATTGAAATGTTAACCTTACTGGGTCTTAATTGCTGAAACCACCAACAGTTTCTTTGACTGAAGTGTAGAGAGAGGAGGAGGAAGAGTAGATGCTAGATAGACAGATGGAGAAATAGACAAATAGATCTTAATCCTGATTCCTCTTTTAAACAATAAACATATAAAAATATAATATCAAAATCAGTTTATCAATATAAATGACTATAAAAGAAATGATCGCCTTGCCAGTATTCAGGACACATGGAAATAACTCTTGTATTATCCGGTATATATTGGATTTACTGAAGGACAGTGTTTTTCAGCCTTGGCGACTTTTAGATATGTGGACTTCAACTCCCAGGATTCCCCAACTAGACATGTGGCCAAGGTTGAAAAACACTGCTGTAGAATTTTTAATTGTATTATACTTGCTTTCTTTCATGTTCTATTTCAGGACTCTGTAGTTTCTATTTATACTGCTGTCTTTTTGCTGCTTGTAATTGTTCTAATTGTTAGCGTTATTTTGCACTTCCTTGTTTCTCTGATGCTGCCTTCAGATGCATTCTGTTCTGTTTCTAATGATGTTATATGTCAGACCAGACTGCTCTGAACTAGCAATCTCCAAAATGGTGAGACTGCCAAAGTTACTTCTCAGAATGTTCAATCGTGGTATGAGCCAGGTATTCTGGAAACTGTAGTCCCTACACATCTAGAGGATTACTGACAGGAGAAAATGTTTGTTTTCTAGATATTACAGGTAGTCCTCGATTTACAACAGTTCATTTAGTGACCATTCAAAGTTACAACGGCACTGAAAAAAGTGACTTATGACCATTTTTCACACAACGGTTGCAGCATCCCCATGGTCATATGATCAATATTCAAATGCTTGGCAACTGGTTCATATTTATGACAGTTGCAGTATCCCGGGGTCATGTGATCAGTTTTTGCAACCTTCTGACAAGCAAAGTCAATAGGTATTCCAGATTCACTCAACAACCATGTTACTAACTTAATTGCAATTATTTACTTAACAATAGTGGCAAGAAAAGTTGTGAAATGGGGCAAAACTCACTTAACAAATGTTTCACTTTGCAGCAAAAATTTTGGCTCAATTGTGGTTGTAAGTCAAGGGCTACCTGTATTTTTATAAGTAATTCAAGGAAGATGGTGAAGTTATCTAATATTCCTTCTGTCTCCTATTTTCCCCACAGCAACAAGCCTGTGAGGTGAGTTGGACCGAGACAGAATTACTATGTCAAAGTTACCAAGTCAGTTTTCAGCCTAAGGTGGGAATAGAATTCAGTTTCCTTGTTTCTAGTGTGGTGCCTTAACTACAGAACCCATATTTTCAACTTTAGCAACTTTAAGAAATCTGGACTTCAATTTCCAGTATTCTCCTACCATCAAGCTGGCTGAAGAATTCTGGGAGTTGAAATCTATACATCTTAAAAAGGAGCTCTGGTGCATTGGTTAAAGTGCAGTATTGCAAGCAAACTCTGCCCACAGCCTGGAGTTCAATCCTGAAGGGGATCAAGATTGACTCAATCTCCCATCCTTCCAAGGTTGGTAAAATGAGGAGCCAGATTACTTACAATGTATGCAGCACAGAGAGTGCTGTAAAGTGCTATGGGGCGATATATAAGTTTAAATGCTATTGCTATTAAAATTGCCAGGATTGAGAAGCAGTGCACTAGAAAGTGGCTTATTTTTATAACAATTAGAGTCCTATGAAGTATATTCATTAATAAACACTACCAAGCTCAATCAGATTCCTAAATAAAATGTTTTCAGGATATTATATTAAGAAAACAATATTGTAAAGTTCTTTATCCTGTCATTCTGAAGGCTGAAGTTAGAAAATGCCAATTATTTTAAAGAGATTGTTGTCAAATAAAGTGTGTTGTAGTTTTATTTAATATACTATTTAAAAAGATTTAATATTATATTGTAATAATCTGTGGTTTAGAACATTTGTTTATTTCTAATACTATTCATAATATTCTGCTAGAGTATTTCAACCTGAGCTTTTGTATGTATACTTAGTAGTAAGCAGTACTTAACTGTATTTTATTCCCAAATGATTATGCTTAGGATTGAAATGTTCAGGTATGAATCATATCTAAAAACTCACTGCTTCTAACAGAACCATTTTTTCAGTGAAGAAAATATCTTTTTTTTCGAGGTGTGGAAAGATAAATTTTGAAATTCACCCCCATTTCCTAATTCAAAGTACTTTCAGATGGGGAAAGAATCCATTTTAAACAGGGATGCAGAAAGTACAATAATGATTAAAAAGAGGTCATTAAAATTATATATACTAAAGAGGGATCTGGACTTGGATGTCAGGAACAACTCATAGGCTTTCCATAACCAATTTGGATTTGTACCGATGTACTTCATTCTGTTTCTTTTTAACACACTTCTCTACTATCATTTCCTTCAATTGTGCAATACTTTAATTTTCATACTGCTATCATAGTTACTGCCACAGGGAGTATTATGGAAATTGAAATTTAAAGGGAAATATGGGATTTATGAAAATTCAAGTCTAAAACATCTGGAGTTATTTGGGACCTCAGGTGACTGGAAATGATGAAATGATACATTGTTGGACTTTTAAAAAGAGGAAAAAATAGATAGCTCAGATAAAAAAACAGTTTTGTTTTATTTATTTATTTTTTAAAAAGCCAGTTCAGTCCATCAACTTTTTTTTTATTAAAAAGTTTTACAATACATTTTATCTTTAACAAACCAAAAAAAAAGGAAAAAAAACCCCTCCCAGCCCCCTCCCCCCCCCTCTTCCCCCTCCCCAACCCTCCCCAACCCCTCCCTCCCTTTCCCCTCCCCCCCCCCACTTCCCAGAGCAAAACACAGGGTATAAAAATACAAGCAATCATAATCTAACTTACGCAAACAATCCTAAACTATTCAAACTATCAAACTTTAACTCATATAGGTAAATTCCAAACATACATATATATATCATATCAATGATTATTCAAATACAAAATAATACCTTCCAATCTGATACCCAATAAAAACAATCTCAAATAAACCAATTTATATCAATTGTCTAAAACTATTCCTCATTACAACTAAGCTTTAAATTCACATTATCCTAATGTGTTATACAACTTAAAAATACCATAGATTACTTTCCAAACTTAAGAAATTTTTATATAATCACATCATTCTTATATTCTTATATTCTATTACCTATTGCAATATTACCCATAAAAACATTACAAATTAACTTCAATCACAAAAAAACAATTTATATCAATTTTATAAAACTATTCTTCTATCCAACTAAAAGCTTAAAATCTTTCATCCAAATAACAAATCATAACCTACAGAATATCAATAAACACTACTACAAATCTTCCCAATTAACTTTTCATAATCATCTTAGAACTAAAGCAACACGAAATAATACATAATTATTTTATAAGGGTAAAAAATATATCTCCAAATAAGTCCTTCTAGCAATTCCAATTCCCATAATCCTTATTGCATTATTGTCTCTTACAGTTATGTGACTAAATCTTCAGGCTTGATTCATTCGTCCAGAAGTAGCACACCTCTTCCAATTTCTGGCCTTCTCCAGTGATAATGAAATTTGACCCACTCCTGTATCTTTCACATCTGCCTGCGTTAACCCTTCAGCAACTTGCAGGTTCTCTCTGGAACGTTGAGACTCTCTCTCACCTTTTTTCTTGGTAGATTTCAAAGATGGTATGGGGACTGCTTTTAAAACATTACTGTAGAAATCACGTGCCTGAATCTCCGTGGTGAAACAGTACCTCGTACCTTCATAGGTCACCACCATCCCCGCTGGTATTTGCCATCTAAACTTAATATCACGTCGTCTCAATTCTTGTGTCAAAAAAGCAAATTCCTTCCTTTTTCTTAAAATCTTTGCAGGGATCTCTTTTAAAATCAGAACTTTTTGCTCAGCAATTACAAAATCAATATTGTAGGAGGCCTGGATAACTTCATTTCTAATCATTCTCTTTGTAAAATAAACCACCACATCTCTGGGTAGTTTCCTTTGTCTTGCGATCCACGAATTAACACGGAAGATTTTATCTATATCTTGCATTATTTCATCTGCTGGTCGCTTCAACACCCCTTCCAAAGCCTCAGAAACCATTTTCTCCAAATTTTCCTTAGGATTTTCTATTAGGCCTCTGATTCTTAAAGCAAACTCCATCTGAGAATACTGTGTCGAAATCAAGTCATAGTCCATTTTCTCTATTACATTTTCAGTTTCTGTCATTTTGGCTTCCAATCTAATATCATTTTGAGCAAGATCTTCCACTCTTTCATCCAAAATCTCAATACTTTTAACCACGCTTTCTATTGCAGATGTGATGTCTGCTCTCATTTCTTTTAATTTCTCTGTAAACCTCTCCTCCAACTTTTTCTCCATTATCTCAACAAATTGCTGCATTTGCTTTTCCATAGTCTCTTGCAACAGATTCTGCAAATCTTTTGCTGTAAAAGCTGATACAGATTCAGATGCAGAGGACAATGAAGTTTTCACCGAAGACTGCTGCCTCAGGGCAGGAACTTTAGAAGATATAGCCGCCATTTTCACCCTCTATTGTTAACTACGCACTTTCACATGCAGATTCAGCAAAGTCCATTGAGTTAAAGATCAAAACATCATCTTCACCAAAATCTCCTGCATCGCTCTGCCTGCCTCCTCGTTCTCAAAAGCTCTTCCTTGCTAGCAGGGATGGTTGCGAACGCCCTGTTCTGCTCCAAAAAACCCGGAGCAGAGGCGCCTCGCAGTCCGGAGCATGCCCAGGCTTTGGAGGGGCTCAATCCTTCCGCCGCCAAAACTCTAAGTTCTGGCGGCCCCGGAGAGCTCTACCCCTACCTGGACGCTCACCCCCTCCTCTTCTCCCGAGGTGGGGGCTTCCGAGCCGCCGAACAGCTGATTGGCACTGTTTTCGGCAGCTCTACGGAGCCGCGAGGCTGACAGCCAAGAAATGGCTGCCTCCAGCGTCGCCTTGCCATCCAGAAGCCCAGTCCATCAACTTTTTATTAACAAGGCAATGGCTCTAAACAATGCATTCTTACAACATTCCTGATAAAGGTCTCAAAACCATTACAGACCAGCAGGTCATTTAGAAGTAATATTTATTTTAAAGCTCATTGTGTCTGTAGGTATACATATTTTGATTCTTTTATTTTCTATACATAAATTCATTTTAGGTTTTTGTATGTATATGCATACATATCCAGCAGCGCTTATCTATATACTGCTAAAACTCTTGTTTGTAATCTTCAGTTGAGAGAAATTGGAAGGTGGTGTTGTTAGCTGCGAAGTCATGTCCGACCCATCACGACCCTATGGACAACATTCCTTCAGGCCTTCCTGTCCTCTACCATCTTCTGGAGTCCATTTAAGCTCACGCCTACTGCTTCAGTGACTTCATCCAGCCACCTCATTCTCTGTCTTCCCCTTCTTCTCTTGCCCTCAATCTTTCCCAGCATTAGGCTCTTCTCCAGTAAGTCTTGCCTTCTCATTAGGTGGCCAAAGTATTTGAGTTTTAGCTTCAGGATCTGGCCTTCTAAAGAGCAGTCAGGGTTGATCTCCTCTAGGACTGACCGTTTTGATCGCCTTGCAGTCCAAGGGACTCGCAGGAGTCTTCTCCAGCACCATAGCTCAAAGGCCTCAATTCTTTGGCGCTCAGCCTTTCTTATGGTCCAACTTTCACCGCCATACATTGCAACTGGGAAGACCATAGCCTTGACTATACGCACTTTTGTTGACTGGGTGATGTCTCTGCTTTTTAGTGTGCTTTCTAGATTTGTCATGGCTTTCCTCCCGAGGAGCAAGCGTCTTTTAATTTCTTGGCTACAGTCTCCATCTGCAGTGATCTTGGAGCCCAGGAAAATAAAATCTGTCACTACCTCCATTTCTTCCCCATCTATTTGCCAGGAATTGAGAGGGCCGGATGCCATGATCTTGGTTTTCTTAATTGGAAGGTAGAGGGCATCAGTTATTGAACAATGGTACCTAAAATGGGCTAACTTACATAATGCCAGGACCCATGACTTCAGTGGTAATAAAATTTGGGAAAGATGTGGATACTTCAGCGCACTACAGTGATTCATGTGATCCTCATTTCCGAGGCTCCCTGACACCTTCCCACAAGGAAAGTCAATGGTGAAACCAATAAGAAACTCCTCTCACTTTCACTGATTTTTTTTTGCCTGCCCATTTAGGTAAGGAAATATCTCTGAACAATGATCCAGTGGGTCAAGGATTATCTAGTATTTTGCTGAAATTAATCTTCCATTTAATTGTCCTGTTTGTTTAGAGTGTCTTGATCTACTGTATATTAGAACTGACTATGGCACCATAGCAGGGGCCCTAAAGCATCCACATCTTTCCCAAATTTTATTACCATGGAAGAAATGGGTCCTGGCATTCTGTAAGTTGGCCCATTTTAGGTATCTTGGATCAATAACTGATGCCCTACTCACATGTGCATCTATTCATATGTGCTGTAAACAGATGTCTCTAACAAACTGTGGAAGCAACAGTAAAAGTCACTTATTCTGTTTCCATGGGAGCAGCGGATTTATTTTGTATAGATTTTTTTTCTCTGAGTAATTGCGGTATGAAAAGGAGAGGTGTGGCACCAAAAAAATACTTTAATATAATCAGCATTGATATCTAGGCTCAATCACAATGTTGTTTAATCTAGATAAAATAAGATTATATGTAGATTACATAAATGTGTTAATTTGATTGAATAATTTATTTAAATGGATTTTAGGTACTGTTCCATTCAACAAACAGCTAAAAATATGAACAAAATATATAATATTGTTCCACATATACATACATACTTTAGAACTTGAAACTATTCTATTTTAGACATTTACTGAATTGTTTTTTAATATACCACAAGGAGAACTGCTGAGTTTTAGAAATATTGTTATAGTTATGTTACAAGTCATTCTACTGCCTTGCTTTAGGTAAAGTAAAGGTAAAGGTTCCCCCGCACATGCGTGCTAGTCGTTTCCGACTCTAGGGGCCGCTGCTCATCTCCGTTTCAAAGCCGAAGAGCCAGCGCTTGTCCTAGGACATCTCTGTGGTCATGTGACCGGCATGACTAGATGCCAAAGGCGCACGGAACACTGTTACCTTCCCACTGTAGTGGTCCCTATTTTTCTACTTGCATTTTTACGTGCTTTCGAACTGCTAGGTTGGCAGAAGCTGGGACGAGTAACAGGCACTCACTCTGCTACACGGCACTCGGGATTCGACCCGCCAAACTGCCGACCTTCTGATAGACAAGCTCAGCATCCTAACCCTAACTGAGCCACCACGTCCCTTGCACCTTGCTTTACAGGCACTTTAAAAAGAAATACATTTTCCAAAACAAAAACTTTTACTGGCACTTGGGATTTATTTTTCTCCTTGTCTTTACTGAATACTAATATTCACTATTGTAGTTTGAGTGGGCCATATCCTGCCTTTCTGAATGTGATGGTCCTCAGTGCAGTGGCCTTTTCAATCATCTGTACCACTGACTGACCAGAAAACAATGGTAATTTGCCAAAATTTATTTCCGGTAGAATGTGACAAACTACTTGCCACATGTATTCTGGCAAGTCTTTTCTCATGTTTCTTTATATAATTGAATTCTCCCCTTCTGTGCTGTGTCAGAACTTGGTTTTTCGCTTTTACAATTACACTGAACTATGCAGTAAGCCATTTAAAAGAAGAGTGTTTGCCAGTATTAACTCCCATACGCTTTGCTTAATCTAAATATATTTCAGTATGAAAGAAGAAATCAATTAATTAGCTCAGCTGAAGAGCTGATGTCTGTTAACAGAATGAAGCTCAGTTTGGACCATGTTCTGTCAACACTGTATATAGAAGTATTGCTGTATAGTCACTATGGTTACATACTCTGCAAACCCAATGTAGAGCTTTTGGAATATAACTGGGCTGCCCACACAGGTTGCTTCACAGATTTTGTCTTAGATTTCTTTACTAGTTTTATTTTAGACATCACAGATACATCAAGAAAAAAGTGAAAATGATGGAATAGTGGGATAGTGAGCATGAAAACCTGTTTCTGGTACATATGAATATTCAGCATGTTTAAAAGGGATGAGTGGAAATAAAGTTATGGCCATATCATTGATTCACTTGTAGCAATTAGGCACTGCCATTTTTCCTGCCATACCTTTTGTTGCATTTTTAACACACACATATATCACAACCTTGTTCCAAGATGCTGAGAGTTACAAACTTTGTACAGAAAACTCATAAGTAAGAGAATAATAGTATAACAGAGTTGGAAGGGACATTGGAGGTCTTGCAGTCCATCCCACTGCTTAGGTGGGAGACCCTGCACCATTTCAGACTCTCCCTTTTCAGTGAGGTTCATCACACTTCATTTATCTATTCAGACCACGAATCCAGTACTCAGACTCCAAATAATCTATTTATAAGATTCTGCAGAACCTGACCAATCATTTAGCAACACTTCCAAGTTGAAAGCTCCCCACCACCACCATTAAATACAGATTATATCTATCTATTTTACAGGAAAAAGGAATCTCAAATTACAAATAGTAATTTGCATTTTTTCCCTTACGTTTATGTTCACAACAAGCTTGCTAGCAGAGATAGGATGAGAGATAGTGATCTGCTTAAGTTCACAGAGAGATTTTCCAATATAGAGAGGCTAGCCTGAATATTTGCGGTATCTGACATGCTAATCAATATATCAGAATTTTACCAGAATTAGCATTCTCACGTTCTGGTAGTCTTGAAAAATTTGATCCGTATACTTAATCCAGCTTTCGTAGGTTGATCCATCCTACCCACAAAGCCTCATATGACATCTCTTGATCCCATTTTGAACTTTTGCAGAAGAAAGATGAGGAATGAGTAAAGACTTCCCTGAAATGATAATAAAAAAACCTTTTTCTCTCTTTCCCTCAAATAGGTAAAGGTAAAGGTTCCCCTGCACATGCATGCTAGTCGTTTCCGACTCTAGGGGCCGGTGCTCATCTCTGTTTCAAAGCCAAAGAGCCAGCGCTTGTCCGAGGACGTCCCCGTGGTCATGTGGCCGGCATGACTAGACGCCAAAGGCGCACGGAACGCTGTTACCTTCCTACCGTAGTGGTCCCTATTTTTCTACTTGCATTTTTACGAGCTTTCGAACTGCTAGGTTGGCAGAAGCTGGGACGAGTAACAGGCGCTCACTCTGTTACGCGGCACTCGGGATTCAACCTGCCAAAGTGCTGACCTTATGATCGACAAGCTCAGCATCCTAACGCACTGAGCCACCGTGTCCCTCATCCTCAAATACATGCATACCATTATTATCAGCCCAAATCAGTTAACAGCAGGATGAAGGGTTTTCTGCATTGAAGATTATGGATCTAATCTATTAACCAGATCCAGTTATAGATCAATAAATATTTTCCGTCTTCTCAGTCCAGAGCTGAAAGAGATGAATGATCCCAAATTCACACGCCAGCTTCTAAGTCTAAGGATAGGCGAGAATCTAGTAGTTCCCACTTCTAGTAAAAGTTTTTAATTTATTAGCTTATAAAATATGAAAATACAAAAGCAAATAATAGGGAAAAAGGTAAGGGAAAGGGAAAAAGAGAAGTATGGGGAAGAGGGGGGGAAATGTGCTGACTTCCAACTCCCTCTGTTGCATTAAAATATGGCATTAACATTGAACCTCAATAATTTCAATAATTTCAATAGAAGTATGAACTAGACCAATGGTTCCCAACCTTTTCTATACCCCACGCCCCTAGAACACTTCTGATATATTCTCGCACCCCATACAAAAGTTCGAAATAATGGCAATGAATTAGGCATATAAACTAGGGGCGAGCGCCCCTGGTTGGGAACCCCTGAACTAGACATTTCTGTATCAACAAATCAATCTACTTGGTAAAACCCAAAATCAAAGTATCATTTTTTTCCACCTCAAGCACAAAGTCCAGAAGCGGTTTCCAAGTAGAAACAAAAGTACTTATATCCCTTCCTTTTATCAGCACAAGTCAATTTAGCCATCTCTGCTAATTCCATCAGCTTTTGTAGCTACTCATCCATGTCAGGGGAAAAAACTGATTAAAGATAAACAAAAGACGACACACAACAAAATTCTCACTTTAGGATCCAGAGGTTTATTTAAATTTGACACACAATTCAGTACTTACATTTCAACAACTTATTGCAGCAAGGACCAAATGGTCAGCTGGGCCAGGTGGCAACACTCAAATCTTTGAAGCAGGCTTTGTACCGTAACATTGTGCCCACCTCTAGCATTCTGGTGCCCCCCAATAGCCATCTCATTTCCCTTTCTCAGGCCTGACCTCTGGGTCAGCTCCCTATTCCTGAAACTGACCACTGCGTTAATTTGTTATTCTTATTCCACTGTCCTAGTTAGTGAGCCAGTTTCCTGTTCTTCCTTGTCCTTGCTCTGACCACTACTTTCCTCACTACCATTTCTACTCGTGTCAGTGTACCCGTGAACAAGGCTCAATTCCTCAATTCCTATGCTGTCCGGTTCTGTACTCTGTTCCTGTGGAGAAATGTGTGCCAACACAATCTTTCACTTTCTACTGCAAAGGTCACAGTTCCTTTTACTAAGTATGTCTCAGCAGACACCGATCTTTATTTTAATTCACTATGAAAGAAATATGTTTGATTTATACAGAAAGAATTATTAAGATATTTTTTCCTTTCACATCCATGGTGGGAATTGAAACATCCTTCCATTTTTGTGTGTAGAGTAGTCTTGCTGCTGTCAACATACATAAAATCAGAGTTCCAATTTTCCCCCCAAAATCTTTTTCCATTAGACCCTGAAGAAAAGTTTCTGGTTTCATCTTTATATTCACTTCAAGAATTTTCTGCATTAAAATATGAATCCTACTCCAATATTTCTTTACTTTATCACATGTCCACCATCCACCATAAATGATAAAAAAAAGTCCTAGCAGGGGAGATACCTTGATCACTTCCTGCTTCTAGTTCATTCCTTTTACTACCACACTGGCTCAAAATCCCCCACGGCTGATAAGGATCTCAAACCAGAGTCTCAATCTGGTTGCCAGTAGTTCATCATGTTAACCTCTATGCTTTTTTTCTCCTTCCCTATGTTCTAAGTGTCAAGAAAAACACATCATAAACTAGAGATTCATGAATGTGGTCAGCAGTGTTTCTAAAACAAGTGCATTTTTATTTTCTTGTTTGGGCAGCGGCTATGGTAATAGAAAAAATAGAAGGATGAGATCTGAGCTATATTCCATTATTCAATTTAGCAATAACTCATAGAACAATTCCATTTCAAGTGCTGATATGTAGGCAAATCTACAACTTATTTTTTTGCGTTAAGAAATCTGAAATCAGTTGTTTATGCTCATTATTATAGCATATTGATTACAAACTGAAATAAAGCTACACAGTATTAGAAAGTTTTTCATTAAAATAGAAATTGTTGACTTTGTAAATGTGAAGTTTGTTAAAAGAAACTTCTAGGCCTCATAGAAATGTCATAAAGGATAGGCAGTTTTAACTTAGGCATCACAATTTCAAAAGAGAAGTAGATAAAAGCAGAACTCTGCTTTTTGCATAGTTGTTTCCAGTCAAGAAATGTTCTAGATGTACTTTCCTGCTGAATTTAGTCTTGTGACATCTGGCACTGAAATAAGGCTTTCAAAATGATTGTATGAAACTGATCATATATGCACACACATATACATGTTGCTAAATAATTATTGTGATACCATGGTGGTGATTGCTCTGGTAGTACTTAAGCATGAGCATTTTTATGTGATTCTGGACTATAGGACAATTTGTGACTCTCGTGGAGTACTGTGTCTCCCTTAGTGCCCAGCCTGTCTCAGCTCTTGGATCTCATGATGATACTGGTGATGGAGCTCAGGATTTCATGGCCAGTATGGCAGCCATAGGTTTACTCCAGATTATATCATCTCCATCCCATGTTTGACCTTGGTGTTTTCCTTGGGGTAAACAGCATGTGATCTAAAAAGCCATTGTTCTTAATCCTTTGATGTATTTAGATCTCTTTATGGCCAAGTTGTGTATTACTGCCATCCCCAATCTGTACAGGAGTGGATGACCTATTTGAATGAACCACTTCAGGTGCATCTAGCTTCCAGATGGTGCTACAGCCTGGTGAGAAGTTCAACAACGCATCTAGTTATCCTCTATGAATTAGAATGGTTGAAATTGCTCACCAATCCTGGACTGATGATAAATTCTGGGAAATGATGCAAGTAAAAAGAAGACCAAAGTTATAGTGGTCAAAGACAAAAAGTAAATATGCATGATCGCAAAAAACTCCCATGTTTGAGCTTATGTGATAATGAATCATGTTGTTGTGCCTGCTGATTTATGTCCAACAATCTGCTTGGGATAACCTGCTCCCCACTGAAAACTAACAGATGGGACAATGCTCCAACCGGCTGTTGTGTAATATTTATATATTTCTTTACTCATATTTATTTGGAGTTAGATGCTATTTGGAGATGATATAATGTGATAATGATGGCAGTGCCCTTGCACTATTATCTGGGATTTGTTTGACCTTGTGGAAGCCAGCACCGATGTGAGACTCTGTGTGGGTTAACTCTATCACCTATGAGCCAAATCCATGCTCCACTTGGTTCATTTGGCCAGGAAAGGTTGAGAGGCTAGATTGAAAAATGGTAAACATTTCTGTAAGGGAGCTGAGATGCTGCCAGTTTTATGGGGCAATGATTTCCTTCTTTCAAAGCTGTTTCTCATTCCAGCTATACTAGACAACTATTGCTCTGTCTTCAACTTTTTCTTTTTTGGAAACATTGTTGTGAAGGTGGATTGTGTAAGTCAGTTGTTAAAGATGCTGACAAAACTTTGCCCAAAATATAGTTCTTCTGAGCTACAGGGAGCAAAAAAATTAACATAAAAAGTTAATATATTCTCTTGTCCACAGAGGAAGAACATTTTAATGAATAGGTCCCTCGCTTCCACAGGTGGATATAGAAGGTTCACAAAGAAGATGATTAGATAGATAGATAGATAGATAGATAGATAGATAGACAGACAGACAGACAGACAGACAGACAGACAGACAGACAGACAGACAGACATTTGCAGTTTCTGAAGGCAGAAAGCAATGATTGGCATCATTATATATTGGCTTTGGTGATTCTACAGGAAATGTAGCTGACACATCATCTCCTGAGTGCTCTGAAAATGACGCTTCTGATGAGTAATATTGACGCAAGTCACTCTTGAGAAGAATGTCTTCTTAGTGATCAAAATAATGATGCATATTGCACCATAACATGAAGATGCCCTGCATTCTAAACTTTGCGTGATTCGGGCCCATGTTCTCAATGATATGCCTGGCCATATAACTATCTAAATGGTGCAGAACTTCCTAAAGTCTAGTAGTTACATTCCTCCACTTGTGCTCCCATACACAGGACATCTTCAAGCTATGGTCCAATATTTGAGATTCCAGAAAATGTAATCTCCATGAATGATTGGGCTATTGTAAAGATTTCAAACTGAAGATGCTTTGCTTGGAATAGCCCACAATGGGTTATTTGCAGCAACAGTAGTTTGCTGCAGTAGCCTCAGTCACTTGCTGATACATCTGGATTTGATCAGGTTCTGCCCATTCCCCAAGAACAGCATTTGATGATTGCAGATTGGATATGGATTCTGATTAAGTACATTATTTACTGTACATTTATAACACAAAGCCTGCTCCTTTTTCATTAGTTTTTAATACTGGAACAATGGGTGTAGTAGCTCAATAAGTGTGTATAACAGGTCCATAGGTTCCTTATTCAATCAATTTTTCCACGTAAGGCAAAAGGTCTATTTTGGGCTATGAATAAAATTGGGGCAAAGGACATATCCAAATTGAATGACATTGGTTTTCTCTTATAATTTCTCAGAAAACTTATAGGAAATCTACTAATTATTTTCGTTACGGCCACCAGTGACTGTGTGCACCCCTCAGATACTGAAGCATATTGGTAAGAACCAGTTCCTTCCTAAAATTATTTTTCTTTTCTTCTCTGGAATGATGAAAAGAAAATAAACCTCAGAATCACTCTCCCTCCCGTCACCTGAAACAAGGCTAGTTGGATGGCTATCCTCAGATGCAATAGCAATGGAGAAATACAACCATTTTGCCACCCTTAACAGCTACAAGAAAGGCCAGGGGGTAAATTTATCCCAACACTGAAGTTTTGGACAGTTATTACTGGAGGTCTGGGGTTTACAATGAAGCATTCCAACATAGGCTTTTGTCTGTGACTGATGGGTGCTATAGCTCAAGAAAAGCCATTTACTTTGCTTGAGGGAAAGAGCATTAAATTTACTTTGGAAAGAGCCACACTGCACATGTACATTGCAGCTTCTAGCAAGATCAACCTTCTTTACATTGCAATCACAGAAAAATCACAATGGTCTCGACAGTTGGTAATCTAGTGCCAGAAAGCTATGTTGGTTTGGATAGGTAAATACCCTAAATTAATAAAAAAATATTTTGTTTAACTGGCAACGTGGCCTGGTGATAACTAGAAAGCTGCTGGAATAGCTGGTGGAATTCATGTGCAGAGGAACTTTCACCCAGTTTAAGCTTCTGCATGTTGTATCCCTATTTGAACCCTGAAGACATGCAATTATATTTCATATGCTCATCGCTACATGACTGTATTGTAATCCATTTCACATGGGACAGCCTTTGAAAAGTACCAGAATTCACAATAGATGAAAATTGTATCATCTAGACCAACAGGTGCAAACAATTATTGCTAGCTTAAACACCTATTTTTCATGTTCTTCATTAGTTAGCGATAGGTTTCTAAATTCAGTTCAAAATGCTGATTGTGACCTGTAAATTTCTAATAGACAATCTGCGACCTACTGGATTAAACTTTCCTTGAGATATTTCCTTACAAAGCAAAGAAACAGAATGACCACTGGTGAGCAAAAAAGCAGTGTGAGCAGGGGTGACTTCCAACTCTTTGCCTGTTTGGCCACATCTGATCACCCACTGGAGGGCTAAGGTGAGACTAATATATTGAACCTCAAGGCAGTGGTGTGGCAGCAAATTTCAATCCCACTGGAGTCATGGGTCCCAGATTTGGGGCACATTCTGTATGTTAGCCCATTTGAACTATGTTGGTTCAGAAACTGTTGCCCTATGATGCATTGTTTTGCCCTGTTAAAGATTACAGACAGAAAAGTTTCAGTAGAATATAGATATGGCTTCATTCCAAGTTCCTCAGCATTTGTAGATGGTATGCAAGATGGCCTTGAAGGAAGATCCGTTACCTAGGCAACAAAGAGATAAATGTGAATTAAGCTCATACCAAGATAGATATATAAAAAAACACCTAAGCAGGCACCCCCTTAATTCACATGAAGGCAAATGGAGGAGCAGCATATCCAGACTTGCAAGATTCTGTTAGTATTGGCCATTCCAGTAAAAGTAGTTTGAGGCTTACATGATATCTGTTTCTTGATCTGGTCTACCTTGTAAGTCTGTGAGTGGGGTTCCTATTAAACAGTCTTTAAACATTGTGTACCTGTAAAGGAAAGGCTTAGGATCAGGCCTGCATCAGATCAGGTGATATTAGACTGAAGGCCATCATTCTCTGTACTGGCCACCAATTTTGGAACCCCCTTTGGAACTATGCTTTGCAGTGACCTGCTAGTATTTCACAAGGCAGTAAGAATTATATTGTTTAATTGTAGATGATTTTAATGTAAATATACAATACTTATATCAATTGATGCATTTTCAGTTATATAAAATTTAACTTTATATCTTTACCAAATGCACAGAAACATACAATATAAGGTATAGGTAGTCCTTGACTTATGACCATAACTAAGCCTGGATTCCACTTGGGTATTGAGATGGGAGGCATATGCATTTACCAAACAAATAAATAAATAAAAATAATAGTTGTGATTCACTGCAGTTTTAAATCAAGGCATCATGTGACTAGACCCAATTATTCAGCACTTTTTGTGGATGTTAAGCAAATGTCATGGTCATTATGTGAACGGCACGGTTGCTAGGCAAATCCATTCTATCCAATGGGCAATTTTTTGTTGGAAACTGGAAGTAAATGCCGGAAACCAGGAAAAAAACATTGAAAATAATGGTAATATTTATCATAGGACATTGCAAGCAGCCCTAAAAATGAACCGATTGTTAAGCGATCATGTGACTGTGGGGGTGGGAGATGTGGTCATTGTAATTTCAAAATTGAGTCATAAGTAGCTTTTGGTGAGGTCCATCATAACTTCAAACAGTCACTACGCAATCAGTTGTAAGTCAAAGACACATGTAAGCTGTATGGAATAGATGATAGATAGATAGATAGATAGATAGATAGATAGATAGATAGATAGATAGATAGATAGATAGATAGATAGATAGATAGATAGATAGATAGATAGATAATGCACACAATCTGTCCCACACATTACAATTAAAGCAAAATGAAATAAGAAAACAAGTAAAAATATCTGAACAAATTTCAAGAATCCTCTTTGTCCTTTGCTGAAAAATATTAATTTATCTGATAAAAACAGTAAACACATTGTTGAAAATATTATGTATGTTTATGTCAACTCTGATGATTACATAGGAAAATGCTGTCCATCCCAATCTGTCTATAGTCTATAGTGATAATTAGTAATTATTTCAAGGACAATTCACTGATTGCATCAATCTTAAGCACCGTGTTCTCTTTCCTTCTACTTCACTCAGTCTTGTCAACCATAGTCATTTTTAGTCCATCATTCATTTCCCAAAGTATATTAATTTTTGTCTACTGATTATCATCCTGAGAGATCATTTGGGACCAGATGGATTAATTGGTTTTTCTTGCATTTTTCTTGACGCTTATGGTAGTCTTAATAACTACCATCATTTGAAACATCGGTTTTATAACTTTACCTTACAGCATTTTTATAGTTGCAGGTTCCTCCAGTTGTTTAACTTTTGTACTGGCAGTACTAATAATATAGTAGCATGAACTTGGTAGTTTGACATAGAATTGTTCGGTCTCTTCAGTATCTACTATAATACTGTAACGGCATTCATTTGTACAGTATTGAAGTACATGAGATATCCAGTAACTCTAATAAATGTGATCTGTCATTTACTGAGTTATAGTCAAACACATAGTTAACCATGACCTTTTTTGTATCATTGCTACTCTATTTCTTTCTGTAGTTTCTTGCATTGAATACTATATCACATAATAATCCAGTTTAAAATGGCTTATTTCAATCCCCTAATTTTATTATTTCTAAAGCATCCAGCCCAGTATGCTTCATGTTCATTTTCATGGTTTCAGTTTTCCTTTATTCAGACTGTTTATATTCCATGTTTCAATAGTAAACATCCTTGTAAGAAAACAACCCTTGATTTAATGCTGGCACCATCAGACTTCCATGAGTAAGCATACTTCCCTGAAACATTGATCTGGCTATGTCATCATTTCCACATGTACCAATTAAACAGTTGAGACATTTCCTCAGGAAAAGTGGTGAGATTCAGAAGTGGTTGGCTGTTGCCTTCTTTTAAGTTCAATTTCAACTTTGGGGGGGGGGGAGAGGATTAATTTCCCTTGTGACTTCCATGCCAAACCTGTGCTCAAATTGTGTATTACCCGTAGCTTCAGCCTTCTTCTTTTGATCTTATGACAGGTGCCCTATCAATCAATCTTTTATTTTGGTCATAAACCAGTCCCTATCAAGGAATTTGTGTTCCTGCAAGCACTGCCTACCTCAAAGGGTTGATGCAGGCTCATCAAGGGTGGATGATTCTAGAAAATGAATAGTTTGTATTTATAAGAAACTATTAGTCATGGGAAGGTACACCGTGGCTCAGTGGGTTAGGACGCTGAGCTTGTCGATCAGAAGGTCGGCAGTTTGGCGGGTCAAATCCCAAGTGCCGCGTAAGAGAGTGAGCGCCTATGGGAAAAGATCTGGGTGAGGAACGTAAAATTTACACAAGCTCAAAACTTAAGAGAGAACTTTTATAAAATGTTTTATAGATGGCATTTAGATCCTAAAAAGCTTGCAAGTATGTATCCGAACTATCAGCCAAAATGCTGGAGGTGTGGTGGTGAAGATGCAACATATTTTCACATATGGTGGACTTGTAAAAAGGTTAAGGCTTTTTGGATAAAAATTTGGTGGAATATGCAGAAGATCTTCAAGCAAAAGATAAAGTTTTGTCCGCAATTCTTTTTGTTGGGTATAATTACAGAAGCTACTGTTGTGGACACTAAGTTGATGTTGAATTTAATTACAGCAGCAAGACTTTTAATAGGTCAATATTGGAAGAAGGAGGAACTGCCAACTATAGAGGAATGGACTTTAAAGGTTTCTGACCTGGCAGAAATGGCAAAGATCTCGGCTTATTTGAAGGATCATTCGCAAGAACGCTATATTATGGAGTGGAAAAAATGGATTGAATATATCCAGAAGAAATATGGGACTAAAAAGTTTCATTTAGCATTTGAATAAGTCTTCCTTTCTATTTTCTTTTTTTTTCCCTATATGAAATATTAGTATTGTTTGTAGTTATCTTATATGAGCTAGAGAGTGATAGATTTAAGAATTTATTGTTGGTAGCATATGGATGTTTATGATTGTTCTTTGTTCTTATACCCTGTACTTAGCTCTGGGAAGTTGGGGGGGGGAGGGGGGAAAGGGGGGGAGGGGTAGGGAGGGATAGGTAGGGGAGGGGGAGAGGGGATTGTTAAAGATAAAATGTATTTTAAAACTTTTCAATTAAAAAAAAAAGAGAGTGAGCGCCTGTTACTCGTCCCAGCTTCTGCCAACCTAGCAGTTCGAAAGCATGTAAAAATGCAAGTAGAAAAATAGGGACCACTACGGTGGGAAGGTAACAGCGTTCCGTGCACCTTTGGTGTCTAGTCATGCCGGCCACATGACCACGGAGATGTCCTCGGACAAGCGCTGGCTCTTCAGCTTTGAAATGGAGATGAGCACCGGCCCCTAGAGTTGGAAATGACTAGCACGCATGTGTGGGGGAAACTTTACCTTTGTTAGTCATGGAGTTTGTCTTCAGTAATCTCATGAGGTTTCCTTTTCCTGCTGTTGGATTTTTTGATCTGGAAACATTAATTCCTGTTCTTTGACCACAACCACTTCTGGTTTTCTCTTTCCTCTTTTGTAAAACTGCACATTAAATCTTACTTTAATAACTGTGTTCTTTTGTAAATTTGCCTTAATGAAACTGGATGGGACTCATGGCTATGCTGCATCCTAACTTAGTATCCTGGTCTAGGATTCATACTGGTCAAGGGAAGCTAGAAGATAAGACATAAAATAGACCTGGGCATTTTATGGCCGCCAGGCCACATCTGGCCCTATCCAGCCTATGTGAGGAAAATCAGAAATTAGAAATCAAATGTAAATAAGCATATGCCATGCACACAATACAACCACATTCCATTTTGAATGCAATTGCTTTTTTCCAGTTTATGTATGTGCATGTATGCATGCCTATGCACCTTCACAGCACTTTTGGTTCAACCCTCCACAATAGTCCTAGTTTCTCATGTGGTCCTGTGGGATAATTGCTAATCTCTGACAGGCATATTGTCCTATGTACACCTGTTGGACAAATAATCCAATATAGGTACTCCTTGACTTGTATCCACAACTGAGACCAGAATTTCCATTGCTAAGAAAGGCAATTGAGTCACCCCTACTTTTACAACATTTTTTCCTATGGTTTTTAAGCAAATTACTGCTTAAGTGAATCATTCAATTGTTAAACAAATCTAGCTTCCCCCATTGACTTTGCTTGTCAGAAGCCAGATGGGAAAGTAGCAAATGGCAAGCACAAGACCTTGGGACCTACAACTCTCATAAATACATGCCAATTGCTCAAATTTTGATCATGTGATTGTGGGAGTGCTGCAACAGTTAAGTGTGAGGATGTGCTGTCCCATTTGTACACATACACACAACAGTGATTTAGTGGGTTTATCAATATTCCTCAGCAATTCCCTTCACAAAAAATCCAGGACTGTCCCAATTAAGTACAGCCAAAAGCAGACCAATGCTAGACCACAAAGCAATGGCCAATGAGTCCACAAAACACTTGAAAATTTCCCAAACAAGACAAATCCACTAGGCAAAATTATATCCACAACACAAAAGGATTCAAGAGGCAAGAAAATTCCAGAGTTCACAAGGCACGGTGTCAATCTAAAGCAGGGGTGCCAAACTACGGATCCATGGGCCAGATGCACCATGCCAAAACCACGCCCACCTCATTGCCGGCAATGGGAAAAAAGTCGCCATATGTCACAACACGTCACATGACGTGAGTTTGATACCCCTGATCTAAAGCAAGGCAGGAATCACAACAACCAGGAAACACACAGCTAGGAAATGAACATGTTCCCAGCATCGTCTCTATCTGTCTGCTGTGCTAAATAGCCAGCTTCTCTTGCAGTCCAACAAGAGGGATAGGCAGCCTGCTCATGACTAGTTGAGCTGACCTTCACTACTCTTGCCTTTTTCTGCTCTATGTGTTCTCGGATCAGGTGCAGAAGGCAGTTCCTCATCATCATCACTAATCAGCTGCAGCCGTGTGCTTTTCCACCTGAAGCCTCAGGGTTGTCCTGCTGCAGCTGTGCTTCAGTCAAATCACTCTCAGCTGGCTGCTTGGAGCCATTGATCAACTTCCATCCTGACATGCCTGGGACTGGTTCATCCTGCTTGGAAGTGACATCTGGAGAGGTGTCTGGGGAAGTGTCTGGGGGAGTCACTACAGAGGACCAGTCTCCCAGACATATATATGTAAGGGACACAACCATGTTCATTTCTGTTTGTGAATATGTCTATAATCAAAATATGAAGAATTTCTTTCAGCTTAGAATGACAAAATAAAACATATTGTGAAAAACAACAAGTCTATTTCTTATATCTCACTTATACCATTCATTTGTATGAAATAGGACGATTGTAAATAGGGGCATGTTTGTCAGATATTACATAGTCTATACATATTTGCTTATGGGGGGGTGAAGTATCCATGTTAGTGAGGACAAATATAGTGCTTCACCATTTAGGAATTATGCCAGTTTTTACAAAATAACACACAGTTCAAAGGAATTGTAACTATCCAAGAAAGTAACCAAAATCTTGAGATTAATGAATTTTTAAGTCTTCAGAATAAGCTTTCTTACCTTTGAGTGACATCTAGTGTCCTAAATGAAATTCTGCACAATATATACAGCATTGATTAAGAAAAAGGTAGGGCGGGATAAAACATTAATTACATAGAGACAGCGGGACAGGAAACCATGTAATGTGAATGTTGGATCAGGATAAAAACCTGTGAAAAACAAAAAAAGTTTTCTCTAGAAACTTTTTTATTTTAATATTAATAAATGTATATGCAGCCCATCTCATTTTGAAGTGACTCCAGACATTCTATAAAGAAATGGATATTTAATCTTTTAATTAATCAGTTAATCTTTTCACACTCAAGAAATACATGTCTAGTTTTCCCAATCCTTAATTATTTATCAGCTATGCATTAGGAAAAAGTACTTATTTTATATATGCTTTTACCAAACCTTTTTATTTTGCTCAGTAATGAATTGCTCATTTTCCACTTGAAGGAAGCAGTTTAGGGAACAAATGAGATGAGAGGAACAGAGGTCACAACCCAGTATCATTTGAACACCCACAATTAATTAGGGATTTATCAGAGGTTGATTAAACAGCTCCCTGCAGCTCCAACTAGCATGGCCCAAATGAGGGCTCCTGGGCATTCTAGTTCAGAAACATTTGGAGGAGGATGCCTGGTTCATCCAGTGCAGATTAATCAAACTAGCCCTGGATTGGATTAGTTTGTGGCAAGCCATGGGCCAAGCCATGGTTTATTTGACTATTACTTAAATAATAATAATGAGTAGGAGAAGGAGAATGAGTATCTAATATTGCATGTATTGACAGCAACGAGAATAGAATTTGCCCAATACTGGAAAAATGAAAACCTACCGAGGAGATTTTAATCAAGAAAATTTTAGAGTGTGCAGAAATGGACAGATTAACCTTAGAGATTAAAGAGAAAGAGGATTCAATTCATTTTAAAACATGGGATAAATTTTACCAACGGTTAGGAAAATGAACTAGTGAGAAATGAATGTGATATGTTATTTTGAATATATATTAGTAAGGAGAATGATATGTATTGACTAATTGATACCGTATATGAGTATCATTTAGCATATACATATTATAGCTATTTACTGTTATATTAATTAGTGTTAATTGAACATATGTACCCAGACGATAGTCTGTTTGCTAAAGCTTGAAAATGTTATTGGGGGGGCAACCCCAATGTTGTTCCCAACCCCGTTCCTACCCCAATCCCAATCCTAACTCCAGTGCTTTTTTTGTAAAAGAAAAAGTTGCCAGAACTCACATATGTCATACAACCTGCCTTGCCTACCCTACAAGGGTAGGGTAGAGCCTTGGTGGAGCAGTGGGCTATTGCCTCCTTAAGTAACACCAGCTGCCTGCAATTAGTGCAGGTTTACGTCCCACCAGGCTCAAGGTTGACTCAGCCTTCCATCCTTCCGAGGTAGGTAAAATGAGGACCCAGATTGTTGGGGGCAATAAGCTGACTTTGTAATAATGCCGCTTGGTGTGGGCCGAAAGCAGGCATATACATAGTATGAAGGCTATTGCTAAGCACATTGATTTCTGCTTCTTAGATTGTAAGCCGCCCTGAGTCTTCGGAGAAGGGCAGGATATAAATGGGTTTAAAAAAAAAGTTCCATCCAAAAAAGGTGCCCAAACTCCGTTCTGAGCGTTCTATGAGAAAAAAAGCCCTGCCTAACCCCATCCCAAATCCTGATCCTTACCCTGGTTATATCCTCTTCCTAACCCTATAAAATTCAATAAAAACTCTTATAAAAAAACAATAAGAGAGATAAATAGACTTTCTTGATATGATGAGATAAAGATGGTTGCAGCAAGCAGCGTTTCTTCAAAGGATGGTTTCTTTCTCAGTGCATATCACAGGAACACAAGTTGCAAGGGAAAAATATATTTCCATCCATCTGCAATTTGTTTAAAGAGCAAAATAAAGGAAGACAGTTGATGGAGAGAGGGTGACTGAATGAGACCCCATTTGCAGGATGCATCTAGCTAATTGATGAGCTGCTATTGCCTCTCTCCAAATTATTTGGCTTCTCCTAATACTGAGACTCTGAAAAATACTTTTTCTCTCTCTGGTGTAGAAACACACTTGCCTGATACAAAAAAAAAATCAGACTCTGTGCAATAACCTACTTGCAGCATTTGCTATGTTATTCTTAACTTTGTCAGAGTAAGCACATACTAAAAGTAGCTGCTAGGGCTTATTATAACACTGTATAACCCATATAAATGCCATGCAAGAGATTGGTTACTGAGTGGAAACTCCTTAAAAACACGAGTTCAGTACTAAATGCTTGCTAGAACTGGCACAGCATGGAACCAAGCAAATTTGCTTGACTTCTGACAAGTTCAATTACAAATGCTTCAGCAATAAATATTACATTACTTATATGATATTCAATAGTACATCACCCATAATAAAATCACCCTGTCCTTTGCAGAGTACAGAAGCCAATATGATATAAAAAACAGGGCAAGGTAGAAAGAGAAAGCTGGCATAACACATCCCATTATATTATAAAGGAAGCAGATTTAGTGGAAACTCACAATATATTCCCCCTTCTCTAAACAGTACTAGAAAGAATGTAATTATTTAGCAACAATTGTCCAAGTGCATATATATACAAATATATAGCACGTGTGCAGAAACATTAATAGTGCTAAGATTTATACATTTGTTCTTGTTTTTTCTAAAATGTAATTATTGGATAAAAATATTTTTCCTAAGAGATCAGGAAAAGTGATCAAGTGAGAAATAATTGAGGTTCAATATCTATTTTAAATAAAGGCATCAATAAATATCTCAAAGGTGCTTTTTTCTTCAAAATCCTTCCATCATCACTATTTTTTTTAATTTTTTTTAATTTTAATCCCATTTATATCCCGCCCTTCTCCGAAGACTCAGGGCGGCTTACAATTTAAGCACAAACCAATGTGCTTAGCAATAGCCTTCATTCTATGTATATGCCTGCTTATTAGGGCTTTCGGGGCCCCCCAAGCGGCATTATTACAAAGTCAGCTTATTGCCCCCAACAATCTGGGTCCTCATTTTACCTACCTCGGAAGGATGGAAGGCTGAGTCAACCTTGAGCCTGGTGGGATGCGAACCTGCACTAATTGCAGGCAGCTGGTGTTACTTAAGGAGGCATTAGCCCACTGCGCCACCAAGGCTCCTATCCTATCCTATCCTATCAGGTTCTATCCTATCAGAACCTGTCATTTCCCTCCCCATCATCCAATCTCAACTGTCAGTACCCTATCCTTCCATCCCCCCACCATCAGAACTGATGAAGCTTCAGTTCACCAAATTATTCAAAATATCAGCAAAAAGAAGAAATGGTGATATCGATGCTATCAGTCAAGCCCCTTTAAACAATTTTGTACAATATTAATAATTTCCCAGAGCAGGAATTTCTATAAACCTGCCCTGTCAAAGAGAAACTGTTTACAATCTCTGTCCCCCACCCTTAATTTCACAACAATGGGAAACTATAATAAATCATCCTGGGAGCTAAATAGCTGACACATCAGAACTGGATGGAGCACATGGTCAGCCAAACCATGTAGGGCTTTAAGGGTGTTACCAATTGAAGTTGGGCAAAGACATTTCTGGCCATAGCCTCCCCATCTATTCATCCAGCAGTCACTGTGAGTTCAGAAAGATCCTCAATTCATAAATTTGATTCTTCAGAGGAAGTGCTATCCTATCAAGAGAACCTATGGAGCCATGAGGAATGAACAAACAATTCTATCTTGTCATGTTTCACCCTCAGCCTTTTCCATCTTATCACAGCCTCCAAATGCTGGGTCAAAATATTGACAGAATCACCTGAGCAGCCTAGGCTCAGTCAGGCCCTGGTCACCTCCAGAATAGATTACTGTAATGCCTACTACATTGGGCTGCCCTTGAAGAGCATCTAGAAGCTTCAGCTAATGCAGAATGTGATTGTGTGGACAGTTATGTGTGCCTCTAGAATGGTACATATTTTACCTCTTTTTTGGGGGGGGCCTCTGGTTTGTTCTCCACTCGTTTTAATATAATCCCTGAATGTTTCATTACCGAACTAGATAACAACATCATCAGGATTTTCTTGTCCTACTCTCTTTAGCTCATAAGTGTCTTGTATGCCAGTGTGATCAGTTGTTTGGAGCTATATTTGAATTCCAAGCAGCTGATTGGCAACAATCAGCTGCTCTGAATTCAAATACACCTCCAAACAACTGACCATACTGGCACAGAAGACGCTTATGAGCTAAAGAGAGTAGGACAAGAAAATCCTGATGATGATGTTACCTAGTTTGGTAACGAAACATTCAGGGATTATATTAAAACAAGCTTGGAGAACAAACCACAGCCAAAATCTAAAACCCAAGCTACAAATATTTCCTATTATTTCATTATACCTCTGTTCCACAAGCTACATTGGTTGCCAGTTTGCTACTGGGTGCAATTCAAAATGCTTGTTTTAATCTTTAAATCCCTTCATGACTTGGGACCAGGGTATTTGAGGGACCATCTATTCCTAGTTACATCTACCCATCCCATTAGATCCAGCAGAAGAAGTACAGCCTTCGTCTTGTCTATTAAGGAATTCCTTCTGGTGGGACCCAGCAGATGCACTGTTTTTGCTTAGCCCCCACCCTCTGGAACCCCAATCCCTTCGCCCTTCCCCCCCCCAAGTTAACTTAATCTCTCTTAGCCTTCTGGAAGGTCTTGAAAAAATAGTTCTTCCATCAACGTTGAGGGGTCCCTGGCAAGCTGCAGAGGGGTTAAGTGACGCTGAATGAAGGCCGTCCTCCTGCTGTCTTGGTTGGTTTTTTATGTTCTCATTCCTTTATGTTTTTATTTTTGTTAGTTACTGTATGTCTGGTGGCTTTTTAATATTATGATTTTGTTATTTTGCTTATAAGCAGCCCAAAGTGACTTTTTGTGAAATGGGCTGCTATATAAATTTGCCAAATAAATAAAAATAAATGCATAACATCAGTCTATGGTTAATATGCTAAATCAGCTTTTCCAATGTTTCAAGTAGATTTTAAAGATTATGGGAGAGAAGATCAAGTCTTGTGACACTTCACAAAGAAATGGCTGTTGGACAACCACTTATTTCCCACAATTTGCCAACTGAATAAAGCTGTCAACGCAATGTCTCTCACTCCCAATCCTTGCAGATGATTCATGGTTAACATGGGCAATGATAACATGGTTAAAGATATTAAGGCAGCTAAGAAGCCCAATACTATGTTCAATTATATTAGATCTAGTTTTTCCCCCACCTAAACCTGTATCCTAACCAGAAAAATTCCAAATAATCCACTTCCTCTAGATGCTCTGTACCTAATCTGAGACTAATTTCAATAGGGTTTCCCTGAAAAGAAGATTAGAGACAGGGCGATAGTTATATGTAGGTAGTATGCAATAGTCTCAGAATTAAAGGATTTTTTGTGGACCAAAATCTGACTAAGAGGCTTGAAGGTTGATTAAAAGACCTAAATGTAGGCATACTTGCCTTCTAGCTGTAAACACATACACAGGCAGAAACCATTAAGTAGAGAAGGAGGAGATTTATGAGCATTTCTAGAGTTGTTTTTGTACAGTGTGTATCAAGGAGCAGCCCAGAAGTGAAAGCTCAGAAAGAAGTTTCATGAGAAAGGGGATGAAACAGAAGAGACTGTGGGGGGGAAAAACTTTCATTTAAAATTGTCTGTGTAATACTGAACATTTAGTTTGTTAAACTGAGGCTGTTGCATATAGTAGAGCAGGCGTGTGCAACCTTGGGAATTTCCAGTCTTGTGGACTTCAAATCCCAGAATTCTCCAGCCTTTATTTTTCACTTGTCCTACAGTTAAACTGAAAAAAAGAGAATTTCATCATCTCTTGTTGGGTAGATATGAATGACAATTCTGTCATCCTGTATTTTCTAATCAAGCCACTTTTTATTTCAAATACAACTATCTGTTGCTGGCCACAGATAGCTGACACTCTTTATCCAAGACAGCTGTATTATGATCATTTATTTTAAATGGGACAATCTGATACTGAATTAATCAGTATTATTTTAACACTGCTGCTTATTATTAAGAGAAAACTCCTTAAGAAGGGCTCCTGCTGTATTCAAATCTCCAACAGCAGCTTCTTGTTCTTTTAAATCAGGGGTGTCAAACTGCCAGCTCACGGGCCAGTTGCATCATATGGAGGCCACGCCCACCCCAGCTCCAGCAATGCGGAAAAGTAGCAATATGCCGTGACATGTCATGTGACACATCATGTGACACGGTGAGTTTGACACCTGTGTCTTAAATGATGTGTGCATCTATGTGATGAGGTTCAGCATCTCATAATTTATGAAATAATTATGTTCCACATATTGTGACTGGCCTTCCCATTGGACATACAAAATATGAGGTTAAAAGTTACCTAAGGTCAATATAAACAGGTGGTTATGTTCAATTGTTTCTAAGTTGAGTTGTGTACCCATTTGCTGCTTAAATCAGGGGTCTTCAAACTTGGCCCTTTTATGACTTGTGGAATTCAACTCCCAGAATTCCTCAGCCAGCATGCTGGCTGAGGAATTCTGGGAGTTGAAGTCCACAAGTCATAAAAGGGCCAAGTTTGAAGACCCCTGGCTTAAATGGATCTCAGAAAAGTTTTTGAAAAACTGGAAGGAAGAGCTGGAAACCATTCAGTTAAGGAGGAGCAACCTCTGCAAACAGAGCCAAAACATGGTCTCCATCTCTGGGCATGATTATAGATAGTCCTCACTTACTGCCTGCCTTGTTTAATGACCAAAGTTACAACAGTTGAAAAAAAGAATAGCTTTGCAACCAATCCTTGCATTTATGACCACCTCAGGGTTTCTGTGGTCACATGATCAACATTCAGGCACTTTGCAACTGGAGGATATTTACAGTCATTATTGCATCCCATAGTCATGTGATCACCATTTGTGCATTTCACAACAAGCTTCTAACAAACAGTCAATGGAGAAATTGGCAGTAAAATTGCAAGTCGTAGTCTCAAGTTTCACTTAACAGCTAAAGCAATTCACTTAATGACAGAAGCAAAATGTTGTATTGGCAGTAAAATTGCAAGTCGTAGTCTCAAGTTTCACTTAACAGCTAAAGCAATTCACTTAATGACAGAAGCAAAATGTTGTAAGTCCAGTATGATCAGATGAGTTGACAGTCCCAGTTGTGGTTGGCAAGTGAGGACTAGCCATTTGAAGAAACAACTGATCACACTGGCATACAAGACACTTATGAGCTAAAGAGAGTAGCACATCAATGTAAACAAAAAATGGGGGCTATGATAATGCAGTTGGAATGAGCTGAATTGAACAATTTCCGCAGTTTCCCTCTTAATGACTGTAAACAAGGCTGCTTGAACAGTTTGAACTGGGCTTATGTTATATGTCACATGAGGCTTCTACAGTCAGCAATGGTGGAAATAAGAAAGAACTTTTAATTGTAAGTTTGTGCCAGACATTGGTGATAACAAAAATGTCACACTGCAGGAAGACGTAAAATAGTTATTCTTTCCCTCCCAATTCCTGTTTTGTCCTGCTTGGTGTGCCATCTGCTTGCTCTGCTTTGCCATCTGAACTGTTAAGTTTAGTCACTCTTTTTGCAGCAAAAGCTGCCTTTTATTTCTCAGATATTGCTTGCTCTGTGACATATTTTTCTGACCTTGTCAGGATTTCCTTTCACCTTTAGTGTGTTAGACCATGTCTTTAGCCATTTTTTCCAGCAGTATGACTACTTGTTAGGAGGAAGTTCGTCAAATGTATACGAGCCTCCAGAGTAAACATCACTGCATAGAACAGTAAAGACTTTAATTTCTCAACCTTGTCAACATTTCTAGTTAGATGTGCTTGTTCTCTGTTAATACCTCCTATAAAGATGGTGAAGAGATATGTTTCCACCCTTGTTTTCAATGTCTACAGAAGCCCAAGGAAGATTTCTTTCAGAAATAGTTGACCTTATTCTTTAAGGGCAGTTTTCAGATATCCCCTTTTTATTTAACCAGATATTCAAGCAATAAACTGCTAGGATAGTATTATTTAAAAAAGTAATTCTGAAACAATTGAAAAAAGTAGTTTAACTGGATTATGCCACAGCTACTGTTACTCTCATTCAACATTGCTTTGCATTTTGGAATATTTTTAGCTGTAGCTCTAATTTTTGCCCAGTTGAACATTGGAATTAACAAATATTATAATTTCATGGATAGGGTCTGTATGATGCTTTGCAAGAGGCTGGTACAAAACTCTCCTTAGACCTTGAAGGCTAAAACTATTGCCATTAACACTCCTTTTAAGATGCTTGAGTAGGTGGGTGCTGCTTGAGTCTAGCCACTTCTGAAGGCTGACTGAAAATGATCCAGAAAAAGAATCAGGCTTCAGTCCAAGATTTGGCCCAGAAAATGCCTCAGTCAGTGTAATGGATATCCTAAGCCACGAGAAGAGGAGCAATTCTCTTGGTAGTATCTGGTACCAGCAGCTAAATTATATCCTGAGTAGGCTGGCAAGCTCAGAATGAGTGCACTTTGTAATGCTCCAAGGATTGTTGATTTCACAGCTCATTTTCTTTGGGGTGGGGAATGTCTGCTAGTTTCTGTTAGTTTCATAGCATTTATCTCATTCCCATGATGATAACATCCAGTTCTATTTTTCTCACATGAAAAAGAACTGGAGCACTGGAAATGCTTTACTCTTGCCTGCCATTAGTAATGAGCTAGGAACTAGATAGTTTAATCAGCCAAACCTTAGTGAATCCAGGGAAGACAAAGACTGTTAAGAGATCCATATATATCTGTCTTATGTTGGTTAGGTTTGTTCTCTTTGGGGTAAAGGTGGTTAAAATCTAGCCTTCCCTCTGGAGATCCAAATCTGTATGTCTCTGTATTAAGTAGCTTATCCTGGTGTGCCAGCTGTAGCAATACCACAGAAATCCCAATAGCATACTCCCATACTAAGCTAGAAAAAGGACGCGGTGGCTCAGTGGGTTAGGACGCTGAGCTTGTCGATCAGAAGGTCGGCAGTTTGGCGGGTCGAATCCCGAGTGCCGCGTAACAGAGTGAGTGCCTGTTACTCGTCCCAGCTTCTGCCCACCTAGCGTTCGAAAGCACGTAAAAATGCAAGTAGAAAAATAGGAACCACTATGGTGGGAAGGTAACAGCGTTCCGTGCGCCTTTGGCGTCTAGTGATGCTGGCCACATGACCACGGAGACGTCCTCGGACAAGTGCTGGCTCTTTGGCTTTGAAATGGAGATGAGCACCGGCCCCCAGAGTCGGAAATGACTAGCATACATGTGCGGGGGAACCTTTACCTTTATACTAAGCTAGACAGATACATAAGGCTACAACTTAACATGGTTTAAACATTTAAGTTAGTTATAATATAGCCATGATTAAATTAAACATGATTAAGAAACAAAACTTGCCATTACAGTATTTTCTATTTACCTATTACTAATATTTCTATGCTGCTTCATCTTGCAGACTCTGAGTGGCATTCAGTCATTACAAAAAGGTTTTTACCGTCCTTTTAAAATTGCAACCACATAAACAGAAGCAAGCAATAACCACCATCTACCAGCAAACCAGATCTTAGCAAAAAAAAACAAATATCTTGTCATAACCCTGCAAAAATGCAGCAAGAGATAACCAATGTTTGAGAGTTATTTCTGGTCCTTGGCTCATTTCCAAGTACAAATCAAGTAGTGCTGCTACTTATCTGTAAAAGCAGGGATAAGAAGCTAAAAGCCAGATATAATCTGTCCCTTCAGTAAGGTTTCTATTTAAAAGTCTCCTAGGAAGCAAAGAGATAACTGGGATGGTCTAAACATGGAAAACAAAACACTAACATGTATCTGCGCAGATGCTAAAGTGCTACACCTATAAAATACACTCGTGTAAGAATGAGAAACAAACGTTCCTTCAAATAATCACCTCTGCATTAATATCTGGTTGATAAATCTGCATGAAGCTGAGAACTTTGCAAGACAGAAGGCTGGCAGGAAAATTGCCCCTTAAGTGAACTTGATATGGATCCCTGGGTTCCTTCTATCCCCAAGACTGATAACAAAGATTTCTTCCCCAATTTATTTCTTCTGTTTCTCCTTATATCCAGCAAAAGCTACAACTATGATGTGTTGGAATGTCTCCATATGCCCCTTGGTATGCTGGTTTTCTATTCCATGAGGCTTATAGCAAGTGCATTTAATGTGATAGCAAGTTGCGTCCCACAGACATAATTTCGCCTTGTCTCCTTTGTGTGGGATTGCACAAAAATGAGGATTGCAAGGGAGAAAGATCTTTCATCCACAGGACAATCTCCCTCAATTACTGGTCTGGCTGAAAATTCCAATCATTCAGGAAGGTTTGAGATTATGAGACAATTTCCATTTGCCTGGCTTCTGGTTCCAAGTTATATCGAGCCATTACCAAAATCAATTCCTTTGGCTCTGTAATGCTGGCTATGGAGTATAGAAGCAGCTGTATGCTGCTGCTTAAGGTTGTGTTTTATTTTTTATTTTTAAGAATTCCAAGCTACCCTGCAAATTATTTTAAGAGTAGAATATAAATATTTAATATATTGAGATCATGCAGCAGCAAAATGCAATTGATTTTGCTGCTGCATTTTAATAGTTGTGTCTCCAAAACGACTCAGGAGAAAGGAAGAAAAAAGGACTTTAGTTCCGACATGAACACAGCAACTGTCTTCTATTCATTAACGTACCTTCACCTTTTTCAGTCGTATGAGGTATGGATAGCCCTATTAAGCAGCTCTGCCCAAGGAATGATACTCTACTAATTAGGACTTGGATAATTTTTGTTAAGAGTTAAGAAATGTTCACCCTTTCTCACTTTGGAAGGAGACAATCTGATAGAAAGATATAAGAATGCATGAGTCAAATCTTGACACATTCCATGGAGTGTGCTGCTCAGGTGGAAAAAGGTGATCATCTGTCAGTTCTTCTTTCTCCTCACAACTCCCAGGGGAAGAAAGTGTTTCTTCAGACATTTTATAGGATTTATTAATTTTTATTTATTCAATTTCTATAGCCACCCAATTCAACCAAGTGACTCTTCAGCTGAAAAATAGAGATCACAAAATAATCATAAACCTGGAAGGCACTTTGAAGGTCTTTTAGTCCAATCCTCTGCAGGAATTCAAATACCATCCTGAGCCGATGGCTGTCCAATCTTTTCTTGAAAACCTCCAGTGATGGGGTTTCCATAAGAGGGCAGGCTCTTTCAATGTTAAGATAACTCTCTCCGTTAGGAAATCCCTCCCTAGTTCATATTTGGATCATCCTCTCTATAGCTTTCATCTGTCATTTCTTATCTTAACCCTGAATGCTGTAAAAAAAATAAATCCGTAATCTTCCCTGTGACTGACATATCTTCATGGGAAGACTACTATCACGACTTTCCTCCTATGGTAGAACTCTAGACATAGAGACTCAAGGTTGACTCAGCCTTCCATCCTTCCGAGGTAGGTAAAATGAGGACCCAGATTGTTGGGGGCAATAAGCTGACTTTGTAATAGTGCCGCTTGGGGGGACCCCGAAAGCCCTAACAAGCAGGCATATACATAGAATGAAGGCTATTGCTAAGCACATTGGTTTGTGCTTAAATTGTAAGCCGCCCTGAGTCTTCGGAGAAGGGTGGGATATAAATGGGATTAAAATAAAATAAATAAATGCTTGGTATCCCAGCATAAAATTCATTCCCCACTTCTTTTGTCAAATTAGGTTCCAGAGTGGAGATTGGCAGCAATCATGGTTCAATGGAAGGAATACACATTTTGGTGACGTGATTTTTTTTTATATCCCAAAAGTTTTGTGAAGTTCTTGTTTACAGACACACTAAAACCTGAGAAAGCAAATGAAGAAACTGATTCACAAGCTGATCTGTAAATGCATTTGCATACCTATCAGAATGTTTTGTTTCAGGGAATCGCCCTGATCATCTTCAAGGCCATGTTCATTTATTAGAACAAGTATATAAATAAGCAGTATCAAAATATGAGTCTATCTTCCAGTTGTCTACTGTGGTGATGGGCAAGCAAGACACAAAACTGTCATCGTACATATTATATTTACATGCTAGGCAGTTATCATCATTGCTACTTTTAAACTCACATCACAATAATTACAATCTAAACTGCTCTTATAATACTATAATTTCTTTAATTTTCTCCAAAATTAGGAATGATAAAAAACATATTTCTCTGAGTAATGTTTTCTACCTTTATCAGTATGGCCACTATGTCTTAGTGGTTTACAATGTTGGCATATTGCCCCCAATAATCTGGGGTCCTTATTTTAACTACCTAGAAGGCTAAAAGAATAGAAGGCTGAGTCTGTAGGCAGAGTTTGCCTGCATCACTACAGTCTAACGACTGTGGCTCCTGGTGCACTTGCCACCGTGCAAAGGTTTTGCAGTAAAAAGGCTGGATTCTTTCACGTTCTGGATACAGGATTCACAGAATGGATCTGACTGGCCTCTGTTTATTGTATGTTTTATTCCACGGGTGTGTGTGTGTGTGTTACAGAATGCTCTCAAAACACTTTACAGCAGGGGTCCCCAACTCCCGGTCTGTGGACCAGTACCGGGCCACGGCATGCCACCAACCGATCCGCATAAACAAGCAAAACCCCATCCGCGAGATGCAGGCAGCACACAAAACCACACACCCTCTGGTCCAAAGAAAAACCTCTCTCCACAGAACCGGTCCCTGATGCCCAAAGTTTGGGGACCTCTGCTTTACAGGACCAGTGGTATTAAAGCAAGGCTAAGGGAGAAACAATTTAAAGGCAGAACAGACAAGAAGAAAAGCAGACATAAAAAGAAGCTCCTCCAATGTTCAATTATGATTTCTTATAACAACTCAAGAGGAGAAACAATAGTACGGGTGGCCACTGAAAATGGTGAGGCCAGTTTTCCCTTAGCCAAGGAGATGGACCAGCTCTGCTTTTCCTCTAATGTGAGAGGGGTTCTGGGCCATATCGATAGTGATTTTGTGATACCGTTACATCTTTAAAGACAATAACTTGGCAGAGGAAGTACTGCACAGGCTGAAATATAAAAGGTGAAGCAACAATTGTTGAAGAAATAAAAATTGAAGTGGGGAGTTACTTGCCATATAAACAAAGGAATAAGGTAGCTGAAAGCACAGGAGTCGGGGAAAGAATGAGAAACAATGAATATATTCAAGTCAGATATAGAATACCATGCTTGTTGCTATTTATTAAAGGGAAAAAAAGTCATCCTACCAACAGAACGTTTAAGCAAATTTGATTCTTGAAGAAAATAAAATCGTAAGTTTTGTGAAAACTGTTTCCAGATGCCATGAACTCCACACATAGCAAAAATAGCCAATAAATTATTTAAGAAGAAATGAAATGAAGCCTAAAAAGCTTTGTTCTGAAGAAATAATTTAGATCCCCATAGTTTCAGTTTAAGTTTTTAATCTGTATTGTGAGTAAATCCAGATCTTCATCTTCCAAGCCACTTAAGTTTGTTTCATCATCTTTCTCAAATACATCCTTTCTGTTCTGCTGCCTTTGATGCTCAGTATGCTGTAGATTGGTCTGAATTCTGTGAAAAAAAGAATCACAGTAATATTTGTCAGGCTTTATTACTCGTAGGAAAGAAAAAGGAACTTTATTCCCCCATGTGGCATAAATTTAATGTAACAATAGACAGACTGTAATCTGGAGCATGGTGTTGTGATTCAGGGTCAGCTTGTGGGTTCGGCAGTTGGGTCGGACGACTCAGAGGAGGAGGAGGGGGGTGTTGAAGAGCTTGCTGATGAGAGCCCTCAGCCAGGCCCCTCCCACCTGGTCACGACGGAGACCCAGCTGTGTGAGCCTGACAGCGTGGATGAAGGTGACCCACAGCTGGCCCTGTTCAAGGACGCCCGACGCAGGAGGCAGTCAATCAGGAGTAAACAGAGGAAGGCAATGGGGCACCTCGGAAGGAGGCAGAGAGAAGCCACGCCCTGAACTGTATAAAAGGGGAATGTGTGGGAGGGATGGTTTGCTGAAGGCAACCGCTTGAATAGATCCTGTTTCATGGTTCGTGTCTTGTTTTGCTCCGTTTTATGTTAATAAATTTGGCAGGCTTAGTTCCAGCCTCTTGCCGTTTGTAAAGGAGTTGTCCCTGCCTTTTCTGCAGGGCCGGTAGCAGGCTGGTACAGAACACATGGTGAGGCAGACAGAGCAAAGCAATGTCTCATGTTGGCTAAGGAGACAAGCTGGTACAGGCATAACATTCTTTCTACCTATTGTGTTCATGTCCAATGCAACACTTCACCGATGACACAAGAGATACCATCTGCTTCTATCATGACACACTGCACACTGCCAAAATCTAAAATCGTTTAGTGTTCCACATTGCCAAAACCGTCCATAATTTTAGCTGTAGGCTATGGGTAGAAATACACCATGTATTTCCATGAATATGTGTGTATCTCACCAACAGGACAGAAAATATTATTATTAAATACTATTTTAAGTGTTTAAAATTCTAAATGATAAAATGCTGATTATTTAACTGTTTATAGAAACAACACTTAACAATTCTCATCCCAAACTGGAATGCGAATGATTTCAAGAATTATAGAGACACTGAAAGGGAGCTACAACAGATCTGGACAAGGAACCCCAGGAAAAGGAAAATCTCACAGGCCTGGGGGATAAAAAAAAAGGGGGGGGGACCCTTTTTGTACTCAGCTACTGACCTTTCTATTTGTTCCTCTTGAACATACAGTCTAGTTCATTAAAGTCGTTCTTAAATTAAGCTATCTAGAACTGGATACACTATTCCAAATTTGACCTAATGCTGAATGAATGGAATTATTACTCTTTTTTGTATAGATTTTATTAGTTTTTATAGGGTTAGGAATAAGGTGGGGTTGGGGTTGGGATTTGGGTTAGGATTATGGTTGGGGTTGGGGTTTTCCAAATAACATTCTCAATATTTAGCAAACTGCATAATGTCTGGGTTCATGTGTTTAACAAACAATAATAGATAATAGTTAATTATCATAAACAATATGTTAATTAATCACTCAATAGCCTTTTGGGATTGTTACTTTTGATAACCCATCAAACTTCCTTTGATTTTCTTTGTTGTTGTTGCTTTTTAGTAACTGTTGTTTCACAACGAGTTTACGGTCAATTAAGATACCCTGATCTTTTTCTACCATACCATTCCCAAGCCAGATCTCCTAATCTGATACTTAGGTCTACTTTTTCCTAACCTGAACACAAAACTTTAATTTACATACACACCTCTCTTCTTATTAATTTCAGTACAATATCCTAGCCTCTTAGAATTCTTTTGAATATTGATTCTGCCTCTGAATGAACCTTTATTGTCAAAGTACAACCATGTATACATTGAGATTGGCTGAGCCTCCCTTCGTGCCCCCTCCCCCAACTCACAGTGACAACAAACCCTCCATCTTCTTACACCATGTGAGTTAATTGCACAACACACCTTCCTCGCAAGTCAATCATACATAAAGTTTATAAAATTATTTCCCGTTCAGGAGCCTGACAGCCCGTGAATAGAAGCTGTTCTTCAGCCTGTTGGTACGGCTGGCTATACTCCTACCTGATGGTAGGAGAGTAAAGAGATACCAACCAGGGTGTGAGTCGTCCCTGAGAATTTTCCTCACTCTTCCAAGGCAGCAAGCCCTGGCGATGTCATCCAGTGGTATCAGGGGACAGCCCACAATGTCTTGTGCTGTGCTCACCACCCTCTGTAATACTTTCCTATCCGCAGCTGTCAGACCAGCATACCAAATCACAATACGGTATGAGAGGACGCTCTCTATAGTAAACCAGTAAAAGAGGGTCATTAGCCGTTGCTCTACCCTGTTCTTCCACAAGACCCTGAGGAAGTAGAGTCTCTGTTGGGCCTTTCTGGCCACCTGGGTTGTGTTAACTTTCCAGGTAAGATCTTCACAGAGATAGATTCCCAGAAATTTAAAAAGGAAACTCTCTCCACACAGCCCCCCCCATGTAAAGTGGGACAGGTTCCTCTTTTTTCCTCTGGAAGTCTAGCACCATCTCTTTTGTCTTGCCGATGTTCAGGTGCAAGTTGTTGTTGAAACACCATATGGATAGTTTTTGTACCTCCCCCCCCCCCGTATGCTGTCTCATCCCCATTCTCTGGTATCAACTACCATTCTGAGCTTTGAGTTTTATGGAATCTCTTTATATTCACAGCTAGATCATATAGAATTGTGAGCATTATCTTGTAGATATAACATAACACAATATGCTGAACATCAGAAAGTGGAAGTAAAAGTTTCATGGCATTCTATGTTAAGCCTACTCCCATACGTTTATGTACAGCCATTCATGATTATATATGCTTAAAGTAGCATCCAAACAATATTTAGCCATCTTGTTTATAAGTCCATCATGTTTTCAGCATCAAATGTAAAACTGGTTGACATATTTTTTATGTATGTATGTACGGTATGCATGTATACAATATATTTTACCAAAATCCTAGATTACAAATTTCAAATCAAAATATCATACACTCAACTTTCTCTGCTTTTGCACTTGCCTCTACTTCCACTCCAAGCAGAAGGGAAAATCCCAGGTGTAGGAATATATACCCAGTTTACAAAGGGTTTCTCTCCTTAGCTTGAACAAAAAAGGTATGCAACCCAGATCAAATGACTGTGGCAGTGTACAAAATTGTCACAACACAAATCCTTGCTTAACTGTAATAATTGGGACCAACATTTCCATGTGGTGATGTCATGTGATCAAATTGCTTAGCAACAGCATTCCCACAAGTCCCTGTTTCCATAGTTGAGTGAGAATCATGGGTCATTAAGCAATGACCTTGTATGATGACTTGTGACTTCCTGCCACAGATGAAATGTCCTGGCTTCTAACCTAATGTCCCCTCTCACCTTGTCTGGTGACAAGATCTTGAATAGGCCATCTCTTAATGACCTTATAGGACAGACAGAATTATTATGTATCGTAAGGTGGAATTAAATAATTTTATGGAGTTACAGGAAATCTTACGGAATTGTGATGTCTTCCCTCTTTCCACACTTAGCACACAGCTCTAGTTCGCAGGCACATGACTTGCAGATAATATGGTAAGAATCCTTTACTGTCTTTTGCAGACATTTTATGCTATTAAGAGAAAAAGAATTAAAGTTGAATTAAAATATTTCATATGGCTACTTGACACAAACCATTATAAATTAGCAACCTGTGAAGTCATAAATAGATTTTAGAAATTTTGAAACGCAGGTAATGGAAGGATAGGTTCTCTTGAGAAGAAAATGAAGTCTGTAGTGCCTAATTTGTTATCAAGGGTAGCACCTGATCATACTTTATCATATACATGATGTTTGAAGTAGCCAGCAAGAATCTTTAATCATATATTCAAACTGTTCATAAAATATCTATCTACAATTAATCTTTATTAATTCTAGGTTTTTTTAAAAAATCACTAACAATTTGATATTAAAACACAGATACAAACAAAAGCAATGGCTAGGCCAGGGGTAGGCAACCTTGGCTCTTTTATGACTCGTGGACTCAGGAGTTCTGGGAGTTGAAGTCCACGATTCATAAAAGAGCCAAGGTTGCCTACCCCTGGGCTAGGCCTTCAAATGAACTTATATCTATACATACATACAAAGGTTTCATTCAATCTTTTTATTAAGTAGCCTTCATCATACACTGCAAAGTAATCCCTTAGAGAGTAAATCCAACTCAAGAAAAAAAATTGGAAATTTTTCAAATTCCACATTTGGAAGTAATTTCTAAATTTTTTGTTCTTGAGTTGGATTTACTCTCTAAGGGATTACTTTGCAGTGTATGATGAAGCTTACTTATGGATGTGAACTTCACAATACCAGGGCTTATTTGTTTATATTCTAGTGCATCTTTCAATAAACGTTTTGTCCATTTCTCTGGCCATATTTACTATTTGATAGAAAAATACTTAATTTTTCAAGTATCTATGAAACTGAAACTGTAAACTGACAGATTTAAATATTTAGTAGCAGTTGCCAACTAGTCTCTACTGTTTTTTAGCAACAACTATATTAGGCATATTCATAAACTGCCACAGCTGATCATAGAGCTTTTCTTTTTCTGGCCAGCAGATAATCCTATTCATAAGTGATTCTGTGTCTTGACTGAAAAAACCCGAAGGTAACCGAGGAGTCAGAGGAATGTGAGGCCAATCTGTTTAAAGGCCTTGCCAACCATGTTGCAGGAGCAACATGTGTAGCAATACAGGTAGCCCGTGTCCTGCAAGATTTCTTTTTTAGCTGCCAAAAACCATTAACGCAACTCCGAGTAACTTTCACACTACTTTTGTTAGTAGTATTAAAAAAAAAATATCCCCAACGAAGTACAGAAGCTTTGTTCTATGCACAGGATTGAATTAACGTTTGTTTTGAACACATCCTTTCCACTGGAAAACCCAGACCTGAATAATACTGATAAGACACATTTTAAACAGAGTTAAGCTCAAAGGTTATTTACAATTCTTTTGCATGAATCACCTGGTGATGCACTTGAACAGAAATGCTTATTTACAAAGCCTAGCTATGTGGGTTTCCTTAAATAAAAAAAACACCTCCAAAAGTCTTAGAATAGACAAGGGTCACAGAAAAACTATCCTTAAACTATCTTGCGCAAAATTGCTTCCTTTATTATCATGGAAAGGACTGATCACCTCCCACTGATTTTGTGGTTAAAAACATAGCCTCCTGAGGCTGCTTCTCAATTGCTCCTAAAAAATAGAAGAACCACTGAGGGCTTTATGTTAATCTTTCCTTAGTGTACCTTGTTATTTACTAATGAAGCTTCATAAGTATACAGCAGTGCATATTTCTAGTATAGGTGACTCTTAAATTATTTTTGCTCCCTTTAAAGAAGGAGTCACCAACCTGTGGACCACAGCCCACAGCTCATTGCCACCAAGCCATGTTGAGTGGATGTGCATGTGCATACAGTGTGTGCAAGTGTCGCCAACATTCGTCACCTCACTCACGTGTTGCCAGGGACCCATTCACACAAGTGTCGCCGTGTCACGGGCAATTGCAGCCCCACTCGCACGAGCATTGTAGGCGTTCCCGGCCCCACTCACGCAAGCGTCACAGATGTTTGTGGCCCACTTGCATGAGTGCTTGCAGCCCCACTTGTGTAAGCAACGGGTGTTCGTGCACGCACATGCGTTCTCCTCCTCACAAAACCATCCCTTCTTTTCCCCCTCCCTGAAAGGTTGGAGAACTCTGCTTTAAAGGATGGGAGGTTCTACACAGTCTGATCTCCCCTCTCTTTGGCCACAATTGATTAGGTTTCCATATCTGCTGGAGTAACCGTAGGGCTTCTAGTATATTAAATAACAATTTACTCACCATTTTTTAGCTTGTGTTAATGGCTTATATTTGTTGAATTTTACCCGCCATTCCAGGACCTCCTTACAGTGTTGACAGAGCCCTTCATGGAGTTTTGCATTGATTTTCTATGAGAAAAAGTTGAAAAATCAGATTTAATGATAAGCACTCGTACTTCAAATCAGTAACAATTCAATTTTAGTTTGGCTGTTTTTTTTAAAATACTTACTAAAAGTTTTCTACCACTAGACATAAATTACAAAACATGTATTTCCTATATCACTTTTTTTGTTGTTACAGCATATCAGCAGCCTGTCATTCCTGTGGAGCCTTCTTGTTAAGCATTAACTCATGGAAAGGACAGGCATGAGGAATCATGTTTAAATTCAGAGTTTGATTTGATGGTTTGTTTTGAGGAAAGCTACTAGTAAGATTTTAGGGCAAAAATTAATTTATTATTTGTTTTTATCATTTTAAGGCCAACTCATCATAAGATACAAATTCAGTTTTATGAGACTGTTAACAAAATAAACTTACTAAGAAATTGAAAGTAAATCCCTCCCCCCACTGGAATTTATATAGTTTCTTCCCAAAGTAAGCCTACATATAATTGCTAGATATACCTCAAGTAATTATGTGGATTGCAGCCAAACAACTTGGTATTTCTGAGTCAGATTTCTGAGTTTCAGTCAGATTTCTGAATTTAAACTTATATGCTTATCTCATCCATCTTACAATCCATTTCTGAAAATACTCTCAGACTGAATTTAAAGAAAGTCATATGGCATGGGAATTTATCCTTCAAAGAGCTTGAACATTCAGGTTTGCCTTGAAAGCACAATATTAGATCTAATTTTTTGCATAGTATATAGAACTGTAATGATAACTAGTTTATCTGGTGCTTTACCATTTATAATCAGCCCAATTCTACTACATTCTGGGAGGAGGCTTCGTGGTATCCGTAGCAGAACATCCAGATTCAGCCATAGTTTCATTCCATACAGCATTAACCTTGTGAACTCTCAAGCTTCCTCCTTCCATTATATATTCAAGATGGACAGTATTTAATATTTTATTGTTATGTATATGTAGGGGTGTGGGTCTATACATATGTTGTATATAGTATGTTTTAGGTATGTGTCATGTATGTGTTTCACTCTGAGAGCAGGCAACTAAATTTCATTTTTGATGTGTGTCATTGTGCCCTCAGTAAAAAATGACAATAAAGATTATCTTATTATCAAAAAAGTGAGAGATTTGAATAATTCAGAACCTAATAGCTATTCTAATCCTTAAATCAAGGGCTTCATACAAAAGCGTAAGCTTTCCTTGCCCAAAATCATCTTCAGTCAAGATTAACAGGTAAAATTGTAGATGCTGAATTTGTTAGTAACCACCATGTATTAATTCAATAGCAATATATTTACTGCAACATTTCAAGAAATCATAAATATCAAGCTGCCCTTCATGAGCTAAGCCATCTCAAGTGGAACAAGCCACACAGAATAATACTCTTCCTATTGTACTATCTAATCAAACTTCTGAAACTATATCAAAAGCATTCTTTTCAGATCATTACAGCTTTCATTAGTATTTCACTTTCATTTTTCCCCTTTCACCATAGTTGTTCAAAAGATTTTTCCCCCCTTGTGATCAAGAATGTGCAATACAAAAATAACCTTTGAACTCAACCTGATTTAGATATGTTAGACTGACAGCATATTGTCTCCAAAGAAAGGCAGAACTTTGCCCATCTTGGAGTCCAAGTGTCACACTACGATCACTATGATTACTGAAACTTACAGCAATTAAGAATCTTCTAAGGACTGAAGCTCATTATATCCATCTTCTTCAATGGAAAAGTGGTGGGTTGTTTGTGTTAAAATGTCCTCTTATGATTTTTGTAGGCAATCAAACTTATGTAAGTCTAATGCTGTATTTGTTGCAAATGATAAAATCTTATTATCCAGTAGACAGCAGCCCTTTTTCAGATACTAAAGAACTTTGGAGTCATTGACTCTCCCTTAATACCAACAAACCCAACCCACCTAATCATTGTGCGTGTGACTGTGCATGACACAATAAAAAACTACTCAGATTCTTGGAACTGTAATTCCCAGCACGCCTAGTCAGTATGGCTGAGGAAGCTGCCTGAGACCACTCTCCCTTCTCTCTTGGCTCTGAATAAGTTACCCTCTTGTTTTGCAGGAAGATATCCGCATCATCACTGTGGATTTACATCAGGGAAGGACAATCAGTAGCTATTGAGCATCTAGTGCATTCAGCTTAATTTAATGCAGTCCTTGGCCTAATTTCAAAAGCTTTCTGTAAGACATCAGCCAGCTCTCTTCCATTGAAGCGTGAAGAAAGCAATGAAAAGAAAGTGTAGAAAAATATATTACCTTGTCCCTACCCTCCACGTAGGTCCAACAGATTATCTGAAGAGAAACTGTGTCTTAATGGGATATCTCTTCCTGCTTTAACTTAAGAAGAAAGTGAAGGCAGAGGCAGAAGTGACAAAAACATTCCTTACATTAACCATTAAATTATATAAATTGGAAATCCATTGGTAATCCTATTGGTAATTTGTTGGCAGACATTTTACTCAAGCCTGGAGTAGGATTTACTCTACTCCACTGCTTGTACTGAGAGCCAAAGAGAAAAGCAAGGAGAAATACTTTCCAGTTGTAGGGATTTCACGGATCATCATAAATCTTACTGTACTGGGGAGTCTGATATTTCCTATTTAGTGGTGGCTCTCAGGTTATTCTGGCAAATTTTAAGCACTACTGTTCTTGGTTGATACAAAAAGCACAGAACAAATGCAAAGGATTAACTTGGTTTCAAGTTATATGCTTATTTTATTGCATTACATTTATGTATCTGCCGCCTCACATATATAGCTCTGGGAAGCACACACCATCGCTCTGTTCTTAAGAGAAAAAGGGCAAATTAAACTGCAAAACCGAAGAGGCCATCCTTTTGTTCTGCATCTCAATTGTCTGCTCTCCTTACAACCACCCATCCTACCTTATCAATCTGTCCACCATGAAGTCAGGTAAGCAGCACTCCTTGTGAACTGAAACAAAAACACTATCTCTTTTTTTTCATAATCTTTAAACTTTTCTCTACTCTGGGCCCAATGGCTCATTGCTGGGCCATAGATTACTTTATACCACGGGTCGGCAACCCGCGGCTCCGGAGCCGCATGCGGCTCTTTGAGCCGTCTCCTGCGGCTCCCAGTCGCCTGCTGCGCACGCACCTCTCCGAACGGGTGGAGGTGCGCGCGCAGCTCTCCAAACTTTCAAGGCGGCGCTTGGCCCAAAGAAGCGGGAACTGGAGGGGCCACGATTTCCCCTCCAGAGGAAGAAGGCGCTGGATGCGGCCGGCTCCGCGGGGAAGGGGGAGCGGCGGCGGGGGCGACGGAAAAGCTGCAGAAACGGTAGGAGAGATGCTGACTGGCGGCGGCCTCGGAGGAGGCGGAGGGGGAGGAGGGAAGGGTGACCCGGCGGGGGGGGTGAGCCAGAAGGAAAAGGGAAACTCATCCCGCAGAGCGGTTACGAAAAGAGGGAGGAGATAAGCCAGCCCGGTACCTGGATCCGCTTCCTGTGTCTCCTCCGCTCTGCCATGATGTCCCCGTTTTGGTCTCCTTGTGAAGTGGGGCTGAGCCGGAAAAGGGGGATGGGGAGACCGAGGGAGGGAGGAAGGAAGAGAGAGAGAGAGACGGAGCCAGCGGGCTCACGAGGGGCAGCAACCTTGCGAGAGGCCGCGCGCAAGCCATTAGGACGCGCACGAGCCCTTGGGGAGGCAGGGCAGGAGCGCGGTCCGGCCGCTGGGCTTCCTTTCCCTCTTGTCCGCATCGCTGCAAGGAATTGCGTTGTTTGGGGAATTTGTTGAATTGGAGCCATGGGCTGGTCGTGGTTAAGGCACTTGTAGGCGAAGCAAATCACAAAAGCCCCCAAATCCTTCTAAATGCAGCCCACGGGCGAGCTTCCCAAGTTGTTTTAATTTAGTTTGCACGTGGCAATAGAAATAAGCTTTTTTCCTCCTCAGCGGATCGGTGCGGTGAAGAGGCTGGGCTTCCTTCGGGGGGCCTTTCATTCCTGTACAAGGGGAAGGGGAACTCTCTGTGCTTTTGTGTGTGTGTGTGTGTGTGTGTGTGTGTGTGGCCCATCTGCAAAGCTGCCGAGGAAGGAGAAGCGGGATACTGGTTGGGTGGGGGAGCGGCAAAAGCGGGGGGGGGGGAGAGAGAGAAACGGCTCCGCCTTTGGTTCCCCCTCCTAAAGCACAGGGGCGCTAGAGAAAGTTTGGAGTTGGGTAAGGAAGCGCAAAATTCAGGAAGGAAAGCGGGGCGGCGGGCGAACGGGAGACCTGCCGACGTTTGGGGAGGTTTGGGGAGGTGCACGCCGGGGAAAAGGCTGGGAGAGGAGGGGGTCCGGGCTGGGGGGGAGGGATGGGGTGGGGGAGAAGGAGGCTTCCCGGGCTGGGGGGGAAGCAGAAGCGAGGGATCAGGACTCCTCCCGCTTGGCTGCTGCCGCCGCCGCCACCACTCCTACGGCCGCCGCCACCTGCTCTCTCGGCTGGTTGCTTTCTGCTTCTCTCACCTGCCCTGCCCCCCCCGCCTGCCCTCCTTCCTGCCTTCCTTCCCTCCGCCTCGCCTTCCCCGCTCCCGCGTTTTCCCTCTCCCCGCCTCGGATTCGGGGTGATTCCCCGGGAGAGGGCGATGGGATTCCAGCAAGCTTTCAAGCCTTCTCGGCGGTCTCCGGCACGGCTCAGGAAGCGTTTCTGTGCCGCCCGGCCGGAGCCTTTGCCTCCTTCCCTCCCCCAAGCGAGGCGTCCTTTTTCAAGTTGCAAAACCAAGCGGGGTGAAGCGGGCTGTCGGGAAAGACATTGCCGCCTCCTCCTCCTCCAGCGGCGACACCTCCGGTCGGGCCCTGGTGGCGGAGGAGGCAGTGGCAGAGGCGGCCGCAGCACCGGCAGCCTTCCTAGCAGCGGCAGAGACAGAGGCGGCGGCGGCGGCGGAGGAGGAGGAGGCGGCGGCTGCAGAGGCAGCTTCCTGGCGGTCTTCTTCCTCTTGGCTTCCTGCCTCTCCGCCCGCGGTGCAAGCTCGGATGTTACGGGGCTGGCCGGCCCGGACTGGGTCGGGCGAGTCGATCACCTCCTCCTCCTCCTTCTCCCGCTCCCTCTCCTCTCCAGGATGACCCTCCTGAATGTCTTTCCCGACAGCCCGCTTCACCCCGCTTGGTTTTGCAACTTGAAAAAGGACGCCTCGCTTGGGGGAGGGAAGGAGGCAAAGGCTCCGGCCGGGCGGCACAGAAACGCTTCCTGAGCCGTGCCGGAGACCGCCGAGAAGGCTTGAAAGCTTGCTGGAATCCCATCGCCCTCTCCCGGGGAATCACCCCGAATCCGAGGCGGGGAGAGGGAAAACGCGGGAGCGGGGAAGGCGAGGCGGAGGGAAGGAAGGCAGGAAGGAGGGCAGGTGGGGGGGGCAGGGCAGGTGAGAGAAGCAGAAAGCAACCAGCCGAGAGAGCAGGTGGCGGCGGCCGTAGGAGTGGTGGCGGCGGCGGCAGCAGCCAAGCGGGAGGAGTCCTGATCCCTCGCTTCTGCCTCCCCCCCAGCCCGGACCCCCTCCTCTCCCAGCCTTTTCCCCGGCGTGCACCTCCCCAAACCTCCCCAAACGTCGGCAGGTCTCCCGTTCGCCCGCCGCCCCGCTTTCCTTCCTGAATTTTGCGCTTCCTTACCCAACTCCAAACTCCGCCGGCAGAGGCTCGATCTGCCGTTCTGCAAGCCTCCGCCGCCGGTTAATACCTTGTATTCAGCTCTGGGAAGTGGGAGGGAGGGGGAGTTTGGGGGGAGGGGGAGCTCCACGGTGCAAAAATAAAGCCCTGCCGCTCTTCGCGTTGCTTGCCCGACTGGCTGTCACGGGACCAGCCCTGCCCCCATCCACCTCCAGTATGGATGGCTCTGCCAAAAGAAAAGCAGCCGAAGCAAGTCTCCCATTGAGAGAATGGGGCGGCGGCGGCTTGCAAAACGGCGGATCCAGCCTCTGCCGGCGGCAGAGGCTGGATCCGCGCTCTGCAAGCCTCTGCCGCCAGCAGAGGCTCGATCCGCCATTCTGCAAGCTGCAAGCGTGTCTGCCGGCAGAGGCTGGATCCACCTTTTGCAAGCCTCCGCCGCCCCATTCTCTCAATGGGAGGCTTGCTTCGGCTGCTTTTCTTTTGGCAGAGCCATCCATACTGGAGGTGGATGGGGGCAGGGCTGGTGCACGTTTTGCCTTGTTTTGCGCATGCGCGTGCGTGCATGCACGCGCGTGCACATTTTGCGGCTCCCACTTTTTTGTGTTTGTGACGGAACCGGTTCTGAGTGGCTCTTTGCCTTTTTCCGGTTGCCGACCCCTGCTTTATACGGCAGAAATAATTGCTTAATGCCATAGTTAGGAATAGAACTTCTGCACTGATGCTTATGTAAAAGAAAACTAAAGATGAAATTTATTTAGGAAACAGCACGATCACAGAAAAGCAGCCAATCTGCTTTGATGGTTAGGAAACCAGGAAACAATGAGTTCTAGTCACATGTTAGCCGCAAAACCAGCTGGGTGATCTTAAGCCAGTCCCTCTCTCTCAGCCCTAGGAAGCAAGCAATGGCAAGCCACTTGTGAAATCAGCCTAAGAAAACTGCAGGGCCAGTTTGTCCAGGTGGGAGGGAGGGAGGGAGGAAACCCTGAGTTCCTGAATTCTATCTACATCTAAAGGCCTATGGTGTGCTGTCCTCCATTACGGAGGGAGAGTGAAACCTAGGAATACCTGAACTGCGTAAGTCTGAAGTAGAAGAGAAAGAAGACCGAACTGAGTGAAGAAGGAAATTATGAAACTCCTGAGAACGAGTAGGAGGCATATTCCATAGGGATATGCAACATAGGCAAGGAAAGCAGATAAAAATGCTTTAACAGTCCTTCTGTTAGCTATCTCTACATCTACTGGTTATAATGCTCAATAGCTTTATGTGTGCAGAAAATCAGTGCATGAAAGTCAGTAAATAACAGGTAGAAATATGAGCTGCTAAAAAAACCATGACATTTGAACATTTGTGGTCTGAATTCCACATTTGTTTCATCCGTTATTATGAACCATAAGCTATGGCTGTGCAAATCATTCAAAACACATGCTTTGCAAAGTGTATTAGCATAGCAAAACATGTTTATTCGAACCATAAAAGCAGCCATGTCCTGTAGAAAGCTCATGTAGCTGCTTTGGAAATTCTCCTCATTTGTCTATGTACATATGTATACATTTCTGTTACAGAAGAGGATGTGTGTATACATAGAAATGTGAACACAGCCAGATGTCCTTCAAGCCTTGTATTACTGCAGTAAACTCTCTTTCAGAAGACTAATTCAAAACTGCAATTAACATAAAACGCATCAGTCTACCTGCTGATAGGTACAGGATGATTCAACAGTAATACCGTGTTTCCCCCAAAATAAGACGGCCTTATTTATTTTTTGCCTCCAAAAGAGGCACCAGGTCTTATTTTCAGGGGGTGCCTTTTATACTAAACTCTGGCACTGACAGCCCTGCTTAGGTGGCCCACTTCTTCTGACCGAAGCAGCAGCTTCATTTTGCAGCTGCATTCCGGCCTGCATTTTGCAGTCAGGCCTATGCAGCCGAGTACTGAGCTATGAATTCAATCCATAGGTCGGTTCTTAGCTGCAATGGCCTTCCGGAAAGGCCTGTGACTGAGAAATGCAGGCCTGGCTGCAGAAGACGCCACAGAAGAAGTGGGCTGGCGAGGAGAGACCTAGCTGCAAGGTGAGTGGGTGCGGGACGCATGGGGCAACTCCACCCCCCTATCCCCACCCTAGTTTGATTTTTAGGTGCGCGCCTCGCCCCAAAACTACGACTTATTTTGGGGGTAGGGCTTATATTAGGCCCATCCCCCAAAATCAAGCTGGGTAGGCCTTACTTTTGGGGAAACGGTATTTTGAGGGTGCTGCCCTGACTTCCTGTAAGTTTCTAAGTTCAGTTCAAAGGACTGATTTCAATCTATTGAGCTTTATAAAGTCCAAAGCTTTCTATTTTAGAGATAATTTTTATTATTCTGTATAGCTGTTACATCTTCATAGGCCACCGATTGGCCCTGTGTATATAGCCAGAATAGTTTCAGTTGCGAAACTGTGTTTTCCATAAACATGCACCAGCTACCACCTCGTGACATGTATCTTTCCACGGTTGTGACCTTTGTTTCACAAACAGTCTATGTCACGGGTCGGCAACCCGCGGCTCCGGAGCCGCATGCGGCTCTTTGAGCCGTTTCCTGCGGCTCCCAGTCGCCTGGTGCGCGTGCACCTCTCCGAACAGGTGGTGCTGCGCGCACAGCTCTCCAAACCTTCAAGGCGGCGCTCGGCCCAGAGAAGCGGGAACTGGAGGGGCCACGATTTCCCCTCCAGAGGAAGAAGGCGCTGGATGCGGCCGGCCCCGCGGGGAAGGAGGAGCGGCGGCGGGGGGGACGGAAAAGTCGCAGAAACGGCAGGAGAGATGCTGACTGGCGGCGGCCTCGGAGGCGGAGGGGGGGGAGGGAGGGAAGGGTGACTGGGCGGGGGAGGGGGGTGAGCCAGAAGGAAAAGGGAAACTCATCCCGCAGAGCGGTTGCGAAAAGAGGGAGGAGATAAACCAGCCCGGTACCTGGATCCGCTTCCTGTGTCTCCTCCGCTCTGCCATGATGTCCCCATTTGGTCTCCTGGTGACGTGGGGCTGAGCTGGAAAAGGGGGAGGGGGAGACCGAGGGAGGGAGGGACGGAGGGAGGGAGGGAGGAAGGAAGAGAGAGAGACGGAGCCAGCGTCAGCCAGCAGGCTCACGAGGGGCAGCAACCTCGCGAGAGGCCGCGCGCATGCCATTAAGTAACGCGCGTGAGCCCTTGGGGAGGCGGGGCGGGAGCGCGGTCCGGCCGCTGGGCTTCCTTTCCCTCTTGTCCGCATCGCTGCAAGGGATTGCGTTGTTTGGGGACGGCGACGCTCGCCCATTCACACGCTGTCCAAACGCTGGTCATTTGCTGCGGGGCTCCCGCTTGGAAGGGAAGGGAAGGTGCGGTGAAGAGGCCGGGCTTCCTTCGGGGGGCCTTTCATTCCTGTACAAGGGGGAAGGGGAACTCTCTGTGCTTTTGTGTGTTCGTGTGTGTGGCCCATCTGCAAAGCTGCCGAGGAAGGAGAAGCGGGATACTGGTTGGGTGGGGGAGCGGCAAAAGCGGGGGGGAGAGAGAGAGAAACGGATCTGCCTTTGGTTCCCCCTCCTAAAGCACAGGGGCGCTAGAGAAAGTTTGGAGTTGGGTAAGGAAGCGCAAAATTCAGGAAGGAAAGCGGGGCGGCGGGCGAACGGGAGAACCGGGAGCATTGGGGGGGCGGCGGAGGGGAGCGATTATTGTCTCGCTACTAAAACGAGGGCCGGCCACTCCGCTGGGGCGAGCGTGCCTGTCCTGCTCCCTTTCTCTTCCAAGCGGCACTGCTCAGCGGAGACGGCGACGACGACCTCGGAGTCACAGCCTAGGAATGCTAAGAATGCGGGGTGGCCGCCGGCAGTGGAAGGCAGGAAACATCGGGGCTTGAGATCTCGCTTTCTCCCCCCTCTTCCTCCCTCTCTCGTGCTTTACATACACACACACACACGGACACACAAAAGCACAGAGAGTTCCCCTTCCCCCTTGTACAGGAATGAAAGGCCCCCCGAAGGAAGCCCGGAGACCTGCCGCGTTGACGAACACGGCAGCTGTGCAAACGGGATGGCGGCGGTTTGGAAAGTGCACGCGCACCTCTCCCAAGGACGGCGGCGGCTTTCTGATGCCTCCGGCTGGAATCGCACCCGTTAGCAGCAGCACCAGGAGCGTCCGCCGGGGCAAACGAGGGGAAGGGCGGCTCCCCCAGCCTCGCAGATCCTCGGGAGCGGCAAGGACCGGGTTTCTGCTCAGAGGGAGGGGGAGCGCAGCTCGCACGGTCCGGCTTCGTCCTCTGGACCGGCCCAAATGCCGCCTCTCGCCCCCTGCGCCGGGGCCAGGGGCCAGGCTGGGCACGCGAGGCGTTGTTCCCCTCCCGCAGGGCAGCCGCGGAGCAGACAAAGAAGGGAGGGACGTGCTCCCTCCTTCTGCCCCCCACCGGAAAAGCAGGCGGGGGGCGGGCTTCCTGGGGATGCTGGCGCCTGAACAAAGGGCGGGAGCCGCCCAAGGTGGGCTGCAGCAACTCGCTTCTCTGCCCCCCCTCCAGGCAAGCGGGGCTTCGTCCCCCGCCTCTCCGGACCTGCCCGCGGCGCTCCGACCCTCCCACTTTTAAAAGCCGCTGTTCTTAGGAGAAAAGCCCCCATCGCCCCCTCCCCCCTGTGCGCGCCGGCCTGGCCCCGTTTGACGAACGCAGCAGGTCTCCGGACGGGACGGCGCACACCTCTACAAAGGGGAGACCCGTCGCCGTGCAGGTGCCTCCCATTTTGCGCATGCGCAAAATGTTTTTTGCGCATGCGCGTGAGTGGACGCACGCGCGCGCACTTTTTGCGGCTCCCACTTTTTTGTTTGTGTGACGGAACCGGTTCTGAGTGGCTCTTTTCCTTTTTCCGGTTGCCGACCCCTGGTCTATGTTCATAAATGGCAACATTCTCAAAAATATTGTAATAGCTCGTGTTATAACTCTAAGTAGGATGTAGGGTTAAATAATAAACAGTCTGATTTGCATTCATAAGTAAAACATGCCTTTTTTTTACAGGCCTCTAGAGACTAACAATTACATTTTGTTTCTGGTCTGATTGGTAGTGGGGTACTTTAATTATTATTTGATAATAACAAGGCTTATGTTTATGGTTTTTATTACTTGATATGTGTATAATCAAGGACTTCCAAGGAGGAACTATGTAGCAGGATCGGGCTATTCTTTCCTTAAGCAGTGTAACCTGAATACAAGAATACCAAACATGACCCAGAGGGTTACCAGATTCAAGAACATATGTTTAGTTCCAGTTCCGGAATTTCGGTGCTCCCAGACGTGCAAGGGATTCGCTCCTTGTGTCGCCTGGATTTCTTAATCAGGGGGGCCCCTGTAAAGGGGTTGAAAGTTGCCCTGGAGGGGTGATGAGCAGGGGAGAGGTCTCTCCAGTCAGTGGTAGAAGGGCAGCGGCCCTCCCGTCAGCTTGGAGCTACTCTCCAAACCGAAGAAGAAAGGATCGGCCACTCCCATGGCCCATCATTTAGCTGTTTCTTGCCGAAGCCAAAAGCACAACAAAGCACTTGAAAGCACTTGAAAACTGGGTGAGAATTGCCTTCTTGTTTTCTTAATTGTCTACTTTCCCTGTCAAAAGCTTCTTGAATTTGCTTCCCCCTGCGAGGAGAGAGGGAAGGCATTTTTTTCCCCACCCTCCTTAAGAGCAGCCTTTGTCTACACTGGGAGAAAAAAGAAACAGCCGTCTACTAAGTTATACTGATTTATTGGACCTACTGCCTTTCTACTTTTGGCCCAAAGTTCCTATATTTACAGAAATTGACTATTTTACCTATTAGTCTAAAAAAGGGGACAAAAAAAGAAATAAATAACAAGATACTGTCTTTTGAAGTACTCTGAGGATATCTAGTGAATATTATTGGCAAACAAGCTTGCTTACATTTTGGACTGACCTTGGCATTAAGATAAAAATCTGAAACAGCTGGAGATGAATTTGGCTTAGACTTGTGGAGGTGGACTCTTACTGATTTTTGTTTGAAAAATAGCCTCCACCAAGGACTATTTATAATTATTACAAAATGGAGGAGCAGCCACAAACCTTGCTTGATTATAACCTCATACTTGAAACAATCTACAGAGTCACTGAGATGTCTATCTCCAGATCTAATAATTTACATGCCAACCTTAAGTCACAAATTGAAACCCAGATTGCAACTAAAGAATGTATAATTCAGAATATAATGAAATTGGAATATAATACTATTGAGAGAGAGGAATATAAGCAACAACTATCCAAAGAACCGACAACTTTAAAAGTACAAGGAACTATCACTATGGCAAATAACCTTAAGGACCAACAACATACTATGGGAAAACTTAATGTGCGAGATAGTGATGTTAACATAGAGGTACATGGAAGATAAACAAAGACAGTCTCCTGAAAGCCTGGATAGCCAAGCATTAATTACAAAATTGGATAAGACTCTCTATTTAAAACAGATGAACCCAGATGGAAGAGGAATCCAGACCGAACTGAAGATAAAGTTTTTAGAGCAAATACAGAGACTAGAACTAACAAGGCAACAACATAATGATTACAAATGGTTTGGTTTTTGTGGACCACTGATGGCTAGATGTCCTCCTTCGATTCAAATAATGTGTATTGGAGCGAAGGGAGACCTATCTGGCAATTCAAAGGCCTTGGTCTGGAAACCTGATTGGCAAAAAAAGAAACCCAGAATTAGATTTTAAAAGTGAGTTCTTAGAGAACCATTAAAGGTTATCCTTTTAGTAATCAGTGATCTATCAGGATCTAAAATAGAAAATGTTTATGAGATAGAACTAGAATGTGTTTATGTATTTATTAGGCTTATTTTAGACATTATAATTTGTGCACTGACATAATGGAAATTTGGTTTATAGATCCCACTTTTGATGTTAAAAGACGTTTGATTATTCTATTCAAGAATTAAGAATTAGCTAAAATTTAAAACAGAATCTGGTTGTGTATAAATAGTTCTAGATTGATAACACCCAGGGATAGGGCCTTCTCAGTGGGTGCGCCTGCCCTTTGGAACCAGCTGCCAGTGGAGCTTAGGACTGCCCCCGACCTCCGTTCATTCCGCCGGGACCTGAAGACCTGGCTCTTCGAGCTCTCTGGCCCAGGCTGAGAATTTTAATTTTAGTTTTAATTTTAATTTTAACTGGGGTTTTACTTCTGCAGGGACGAATATATTTTTTTAATCTGTTTTTAACTTTTGTATTTTTGTTTTTAATCACCCTGTAAACTGCCCTGAGTCCTTCGGGAAAGGGCGGTATATAAATGTAATAAAATAAATAAAATAAACAAATAAATAAACATAGGCTGTGGTCCTGTCAATAACATGTGATGTATTAGGATGTGAAACAGATGATATTTATTAGGTACAACATAGCTACTTAGCCACTGTGTACATGTTAGATGCTATAGTTTTTGCTGTAATGAAATAAGGGAAATTTGGGTTGTGAATATTATTTGGGATGTTAAAGGCTAAATTTGAATAATATAATTAAAATTAAAATTAGGTAAACTTTAATAACAGGACATAGATATATCTCAATGAAATTGAATTAACAAATTTTTCAACTGACCATGCTACTTCTAGAAATTTATTAGTTTAAAATGATGTTTTAATAATGTAACCTGAATTATGTACTGAAAACTCTGTTACTGAATCTCTGATTACCCAGTCATCATGATGCTTCCTAAATATATAGATTTTAATTGAAAAACCAATAAAACTTGTTTTTTTAAAAAAGAACATATGTTTACAAAATATAATGTATTTGTCTTATTATTGCATGATTTTGGTCTTCTTTTGTCAAAATAATGCCCATTTATCAGAGTAACTAAGAAGAGTGGCCTCATGTGAATTTAACAGTCAATTAAGAATTTCAACTCAGTCCAAACCCAACATCTTATTCAAGACTATTAACTGTGAAAAACCAAGAGTTAAATTCAAGATTTTACAAGATGCCAGGGAAAGAGGGGGACTCAAGGCGCCAAATTTGAAATTGTATTATGATGCGGTTGCCTTGACCTGGGTTAGTGATTGGCTTAATCTAACTAACAAGAGAATACTTCATCTTGAGGGATGGGATTTGGTATATGGATGGCATGCATACTTGCTTTATGATAAGAAGGTAGACAGGGCTTTTAAATCCCATATTCTTAGAAGTGCCTTATTGCGTGTCTGGAAAAAGTATTATTATAAGTTAAATTATAAAATACCGATTTGGGGAATTTCTGGACACGCGATAGAGGGTGTATCTATGGGAGTGAGTATGGATATGGTTTCTTATAAGGAACTACTTAGATTGCAAGGGAATGATTGGCAACTTAAACCAGTAGAGGAGTTAAGACAAGAAAACATAAGTTACTCTTGGTTTCAATATACCCAATTGAAAGCTAGGTGGAAGTCAGATCAAAAGGTTGGCATCACAACTACAGATCAAAATTTAGTAAAGCAAATTAGAGATTCAAATTGTGCACATATAAAGAGGATATATAATGCTTTAATTGAATTGGATTCGGAAACGGAACTGGTTAAAGACTGCATGATAAAATGGGCACAAAATATTCAGGAACCAATTTCGTTGGATACCTGGGAGATAATTTGGGTCAGAAATGTTAAATTTACCCAGGCTCAAAATCTCAGAGAAAATTTTTATAAAATATTTTATAGATGGCATCTGGATCCCAAGAAGTTGTCCAACATGTATCCTAATTTACAGTCTAAATGTTGGAGGTGTGGTAGTTTAGAAGCTACCTATTTTCACATGTGGTGGACTTGTAGAAATATAAAAGCTTTTTGGATTAAAATTTGGTGGAACATTCAAAAGATTTTTAAGAGAAAGATAAAGTTTTCCCCGCAATTGTTTTTATTAGGCATTGTTGTAGATTGTGATGTTAAAGAAACTACCGTAACTTGATGTTGAACATGATAACGGCAGCACGGTTACTGGTGGGACAATATTGGAAGAAGGATAGTTTGCCCACTGTAGAAGAATGGGTGTTTAAAGTTTCGAATCTTGCAGAAATGTCTAAGATTTCTGCTTATCTGAAGGATCATTCACAGGAAAGATATATTTCAGTTTGGAGGAGATGGATAAATTATATTCAAAACAAATATGGGACTAAAAAGTACCATTTAGCTTATGAGTAGATTTTAGTGGGATATTGTTATTGGTACGTTGTTGGTAGTTATGTTAAAAGAGAGTTAAAGCGCATTATGAATTTGGTTAATTGTATATTATGCATAATTTTTATTTAGAATATGATTATTGTAACTATAATCCTGTATTTAGCTCTGGGAAGTGGAGGGGGAAGTGGGTGGGTTTGGGGTGGGAGGGATTTGGGGATATATTGTAAAATTTTGTTTTTGTAAAACTCTAATAAAAAAAAGACTATTAACTGTGGTAAGAGAAACAGAAGACAAAACTAAGAAATGCACAGAATTTTTCTCTCTCATATTCTGTAGTATGATGATTAAGTAAATGGATATATGCACAGCTTAAGAAAACAACATTTGATTTGAAAGGCAAAGTTCTAATATTTGGATGAGAGCACTTTTATCCAAAATGTGAACTGCACATGTAAGTTACAGGGGCCACGTAAATGGTTCAAGCCGTTGTCTCTCAGAGTTGACAATACTGAAATAAATTAAACACTGATATCTTCCTATGTTATTTCAAACATATAATTATTCAGAGTTTAATTCTTTTTTGTGGGGGTAGGGGAAAACCAGTAAAATTTTAGTGATAATAAAATCTAAAATTATCGATAGGACCCTGAAACCATAATATCTGTCAAACTTTTAAACAGCCTACATTAATTTGATGGCTATCCTAGAAAATTAAGGATGATTTATAAAATCAAATACAACAAGATTATTCAAGAATGCTAGATGGCCCTAACCCAGGGGTCGGCAACCTAAAAAAGGAAAAGAGCCACTGGGAACCGGTTCCATCACAAATTAAAAAAAGTGGGAGCCGCGTGCGTGTCCATGCACGCGCATGCGCAAAAAGTTTTTTTGCGCATGCGCGGACGCACGCGGTTGCCATTTTTTTAAAAAAAGTGAGATGGAACCGGTTCCCGGTTGCCCGACGGCGACGGCCCGTCTGCAAAGCTGCCGCTTTCAGCAGCTTTGCAGATGGGCCGCGGCAGCTTCCTCAAAGAGCAGCGCCCCTGCACATTCTGAGAGGTGCGCGCGCACCTCTCCGAACGACCGGAGGTGCGCGCGCACCTCCCCAAACCTTTGGAGAGGTGCGTGCGTACCTCCGCGCGAACGGGCAGAGGTGCCGCTCTTTGAGGAAGCTGTAGCGGCCCGTCTCCGAAGCTGCCGCTTTCGGCAGCTTTGCAGACGGGCCGCTACAGCTTCCTCAAAGAGCAGCGCCCCTGCCCATTCTGAGAGGTGCGCGCGCACCTCTCCGAACGACCGGAGGTGCGCGCGCACCTCCCCAAACCTTTGGAGAGGTGCGTGCGTACCTCCGCGCGAACGGGCAGAGGTGCCGCTCTTTGAGGAAGCTGTAGCGGCCCGTCTCCGAAGCTGCCGCTTTCGGCAGCTTTGCAGACGGGCCGCTACAGCTTCCTCAAAGAGCAGCGCCCCTGCCCATTCTGAGAGGTGCGCGCGCACCTCTCCGAACGACCGGAGGTGCGCGCGCACCTCCCCAAACCTTTGGAGAGGTGCGTGCGTACCTCCGCGCGAACGGGCAGAGATGCCGCTCTTTGAGGAAGCTGTAGCGGCCCGTCTCCGAAGCTGCCGCTTTCGGCAGCTTTGCAGACGGGCCGCTACAGCTTCCTCAAAGAGCAGCGCCCCTGCCCATTCTGAGAGGTGCGTGTGCACCTCTCCGAACGACCGGAGGTGCGCGCGCACCTCCCCAAACCTTTGGAGAGGTGCGCGCGTACCTCCGCGCGAACGGGCAGAGGCGCCGCTCTTTGAGGAAGCTGTAGCGGCCCGTCTCCGAAGCTGCCGCTTTCGGCAGCTTTGCAGACGGGCCGCTACAGCTTCCTCAAAGAGCAGCGCCCCTGCCCATTCTGAGAGGTGCACGCGCACCTCTCCGAACGACTGGAGGTGCACGCGCACCTCCCCAAACCTTTGGAGAGGTGCGCGCGTACCTCCGTGCGAACGGGCAGAGATGCCGCTCTTTGAGGAAGCTGTAGCGGCCCGTCTCCGAAGCTGCCGTTTTCGGCAGCTTCGCAGACGGGCCGCTACAGCTTCCTCAAAGAGCAGCGCCCCTGTACGCACATATATATATATAAAGTTAAGAAATCAGCTCACATCCAGTCATATATCACATCCTGTCAAAATTATGTATTTTGTTATTTTTAAAAAACTAACCAAGAAAATGCACATTCATTTTGACATCTAACTCCAAAATATATTTATATATGTACATATATTTTGATACAATAAATACTTTGGGATACTCACCATCAGACTCTGTAAATCATGTGCCAGTTTGTACCTATCATATTCTGTTGGGTGGAACACACCACTTTGCTTGAAATGAAGAACTGGCACCAGAGAGGCCCAGACTCAAGTTTATTTATTTATTTATTTTATTGCATTTATATACCGCCCTTTCCCTGAGGACTCAGGGCGGTTTACAGGGAATTAAAATCAACCATACAAAAGTTAAAACCCAATTTAAAAAATATTAAATCAACCCTGTACTATTAAAAACCCCAATTAAAATAAATATCTCCTCAGCCTGGGCCCGAGAGCTCAAAGAGCCAGGTCTTCAGGCCCCGGCGGAATAATCGGAGGTCGGGAGCAGTCTTCAGCTCCACCGGCAGCTGGTTCCAGAGGGCAGGTGCCCCCACTGAGAAGGCCCTATCCCTGGGTGTCACCCGCCGGCAATCTCTTACCGGCGGGACCCTGAGCAGACCCTCCCTGTGGGAGCACACTGGGCGAAGGGCGTTTGATGCCGGCAGCAGGTGTTCCCTCAAATACCCCGGACCCAGGCCATGTAGGGCTTTATAGGTGATAACCAGCACCTTGAATTTCACCCGGAGGGCAACCGGAAGCCAATGCCATGGACCTGACTCAAATTACTCAGGACCCAACTCACGAGGGAGGAAACATGCCGGATCTTATTTTTGTCTCTGGGCAGTGGCTAAATGAACTGGGTGGGGTTACTCCAACATCACAACCCCTTTCATGGACAGACCACTACCTCCTGCGGTTGGGCCTCCGTCATGTCACCCCCCGATGTCAGGAGACGGAACCGACCAGGTGGTTCCGCCCCAGGCACCTGATGGACCCAGATAAATTCCAGATGGCGCTTGGACCGATTCCCACCTCCCTCTCCCACAACCCGGTCGAGTCCTTAGTTAATGCCTGGCAACAGGCTGCTTCGGAAGCGCTCGACCGCGTTGTCCCTTTGCGGCCTCTGACCCGGCGCAAGTCCCGACTCGCTCCTTGGTTCTCCAAGGACCTGCGGGAGATGAAGCGCCAGAGAAGGGGCCTAGAGAGCATTTGGAGAGCCAGTCGGTCTGAGTCTGACCGAACACAGTTAAGATCCTTTTCTAGATCCTATCTTGTGGCAATGAGGGTGGCAAAGCGCGCCTACTTCACCACCCTCATTGCGTCCGCAGATAATCGCCCGGCCGCCCTATTTAGAGTGGTCCGCTCCCTTTTAAGTCAAGAGACGGGAGAGGACCCCCTACATAGACGAGCTGAGGAATTTAGTAAATATCTGGTGGACAAAATTGCTCAGATTCGGGCTGGTCTGGACTCTGACTGGGCAGTATCTAACGAGAGGAAAACGATGAAGTTGGCCGAGTACATTTGGGAAGAGTTCGATCCTGTGACTCCGGATGAAGTGGACAAGATCATGGGGAAACTAAGTGCCGCCACATGTTTGTTGGACCCGTGTCCCTCCTGGCTAGTCTATGCATCTCGGGAGGTTACACGAGGCTGGCTCCTAGCAGTTATCAATGCCTCACTGAGTGAAGGGTACTTCCCTGCTGCCTTGAAAGAGGCGGTGGTAAGGCCCCTCCTCAAGAAACCAGCACTGGACCCAGCTGTTTTAAACAACTTCCGTCCTGTCTCCAACCTTCGCTTCCTTGCGAAGGTTGTTGAGAGCGTGGTGGCACGACAGCTCCCTTTGAACCTGGAGGAAGCTGAATATCTAGATCCGTACCAATCGGGTTTCAGACCCGGGCACAGCACGGAGACGGCATTGGTCGCGCTGGTGAATGATCTCTGGCAGGCCCGAGATAGAGGTTGTTCCTCTGTCCTGGTCCTATTAGATCTCTCAGCGGCTTTTGATACCATCGACCACGGTATCTTACTGCGTCGTCTTGAGGGGCTGGGAGTGGGAGGCACCGTTCTGCGGTGGTTCTCCTCCTACCTCTCGGACCGTTCGCAGACGGTGTTGGCAGGAGGGCAGAGGTCAAGCCCTAGGCCTCTTAATTGTGGAGTGCCTCAGGGTTCGGTGCTCTCGCCCCTCCTGTTCAACATCTATATGAAGCCGCTGGGAGAGATCATCCGTAGCTTCGGGGTGAATTATCATCAATATGCTGATGATACCCAGCTATTCATCTCCACCCTGAACCAACCCAGTGATGCCCTTGATGTGATGTCCCGTTGTCTGGAAGCGGTACAGATTTGGATGGGAGAAAACAGGCTTCGACTCAACCCGGCCAAGACTGAGTGGCTGTACATACCGTCATCTCATTTAGTCCAAGAGGTTCCATCTCTGACTATAGGAGGAGAGATGTTAACTCCCATTGATAGAGCACACAATCTGGGCGTCCTCCTAGATTCACGACTCAGTTTTGAAGATCACATTGGAGCCGTGGCTAGGGGGGCATTTGCACAGATTCGTCTTATATACCAATTGCGCCTCTTTTTGGACCGAGATGCCCTACGTACAGTCACCCACGCACTCATTACCTCCCGTATTGATTACTGTAATGCTCTCTACATGGGGCTGCCCTTGAAGACCACCCGGAGGCTTCAGCTGGTGCAGAATGCAGCTGCACGGGTTGTGATGGGAGCTCCCCGATACTCCCATATTACACACCTCCTGCGTGAGCTGCATTGGCTACCAGTTGCCCTTCGGGTGAGATTTAAGGTGCTGGTACTTACCTTTAAAGCCCTACATGGCTTAGGTCCGGGATACTTGCAGGACCATCTGCTGCCGGGAACAAATTCCCATCGTCCAGTACGCTCACACAGAGAAGGCCTCCTCAGGGTACCGTCAGCTAGGCAATGTCGGCTGGCGACCCCCAGGGGGAGGGCCTTCTCTGTGGGAGCGCCAACCCTATGGAATCAGCTCCCCCTTGAGCTTCGGATGGCCCAAAACCTCCAATCCTTTCGCCGCGGCCTCAAAACACACCTGTTCCACCAGGCTGACCTAGACTAACAGGCATTTTAATTAATTTATATTTAGTATTTTTAATTCATTTTTTAAATTCTCTAATTTTTTTATTGCACTGATGTTCTCAATTTCATTTTATCTTGATTTATGTACTTATTATATGTTTTGTTGTTAGCCGCCCTGAGTCCTTCGGGAGATAGGGCGGGATATAAATCCCATCAATAAATCCCATCAATAATGCAGCTCGCGGAGTAGAGGTGTTACATGGGAGTATCGGGAAACCCCCATTACAACTCGCGCGGCCGCATTCTGCACCAGTTGAAGCCTCCGAGTGGTCTTCAAGGGCAGCCCCATGTAGAGAGCGTTACAGTAGTCCAAACGGGAGGTCACAAGCGCATGAGTAACTGTGCGTAGGGCGTCTCGGTCCAGATAGGGACGCAACTGGCGCACCAGGCGAACCTGTGCAAAAGCCCCCCTGGTCACGGCTCCTATGTGATCTTCAAAATTGAGCCGTGAATCCAGGAGGACGCCCAAGTTGCGAGCCCTATCAACGGGGGGTAACACCTCACCCCCCCATCGTTAGAGGTGGAATAACTTGGTTAACCCGAGATGCCAATATGCACAGCCACTCAGTCTTGGCGGGATTGAGACGAAGCCTGTTTCTCCCCATCCAGACCTGAACCGCCTCCAGGCACCGGGACATCACGGAGAGGGCATCACTGGGTTGGTTCGGGGTGGAAAGAAAAAGTTGGGTATCATCAGCGTACTGGTGATACCCCACCCCGAAGCCACGAATGATCTCGCCCAGCGGCTTCATATAGATGTTGAACAGGAGAGGCGAGAGAACCGACCCCTGAGGGACTCCACAAATGAGAGGCCTCGGGGCGGATCTCTGCCCTCCCGTCAACACCGACTGCGAGCGGCCCTGGAGGTAGGAGGAGAACCACCGTAAAACGGTGCCTCCCACTCCCAACCCCCTGAGACGCCACAGCAGGATACCATGGTCGATGGTATCGAAAGCCGCTGAGAGATCTAATAGGACCAGGACAGAGGAGCAACCCCTGTCCCTTGCCCTCCAGAGATCATTCACCAGCGCGACCAATGCCGTCTCCGTGCTGTGTCCGGGCCTGAAACCCGATTGGTACGGGTCCAGATAATCAGTTTCCTCCAGGAACAGAGGGAGCTGATGCGCCACCACACTCTCAACAACCTTCGCCAGAAAGCGAAGGTTGGAGACTGGACGGTAGTTGTCTAAAGCAGCCGGGTCCAAAGCAGGCTTCTTGAGAAGGGGTCTCACCACCGCCTCCTTCAAGGCGGCAGGGAAGACACCCTCCTTCAAAGAAGCAGTTATTACTGCATGGAACCAGCCTCGTGTTCCCTCCCGAGCCGCATAAGCTAACCAGGAGGGGCACGGATCCAACAAACAGGTGGTGGTGCTCAGTCTCCCCATGATCCTGTCCACATCATCAGGGGAAACAGGGTCGAAGTTCACCCTCAGCCATGCAATCTCACTAGGTGTCTTTGAGTCAGTCTTTCCCTCTTGGCTCCACCTACCACATCTGGTTGATGAGGAGGGGAAAATGGGAGAAGGGAAGAGCCCTATCTACACCATCCTGAACAAAGATAGCTATACAAATTTATTAAACTAATAAATCAAATCTGTGAATGATTTCACTGATTTCCCCACTAAAGATTTCAGGATGAAGTCATCTACCCCTAATTTATTTAAAGAAGGCTGCTAGGAAAGAGATGTGTAGGCAAGCCTATCACCCTTCTTTCTCTAAAAAGTGTTTTATATTAATTTTTGTACATAAAAAATAACATAATATTTTATATATTCCTGGGAGCACATCATCATTATTGACAATTTTTGGGAGACAAACCGCAAGCTTCAAAAAACAGTTCAGGGCCAAACATGAAAGAAATCTATGATGCTCAGCAATGATCTTTGGGAGAATAAAAACAGACTGATCTTTCCTTTACTATTTTATTAATGGACTATAAGATCACAATTGAAAAGGGAAATGTTTCTTGCTAAATAATGAGAGCTTAACCTATAATGTCTGAATGTATGGAATGCAAAAAGGCATACCCAGGAAGGTTTCAATGTGTGCAGTTCTAAACCGATTGCATACTTTTTCCAACAGCTACTTAAATATCAGTCATGTAGCTTGTCAAACCAGAATCTATAGAAAGGCCAAAGTGCATTATTTTAATCGCAACATGAAATATTGCAATTATAGAACAAAACCATGACTCTGACTGTAGATTTTCACGGCTGCTATTTATAAGATTTCCAGGCAATGCCATGTAAGACAATGAATAAAAGCTGATGTTGCACTAGCTGTGACTCATTTCCTGATTGACATTTATTTCCAGTTTTGTTTTACCTGTATCTGGAAGCTAGCTTTGGCACAGGTAGTTCTTGACTTACACAACCATTCATTTAGTGACTGCTTGAAGTTACAACAGCACTGGAAAAAGTGACTTATTACCAGTTTTCACACTTACAACCATTGCAGTATCCCTATGTTCATCTGATCAAAGTATGGGCGCTTGACAACTGTCATTTATTTATGACAATTGCACTGTCCCAGAGCCATGTGATCACCATTTTCAACCTTCCCAGCTGGTTTCTGACAAGCAGTCAATGAGGGAAGCCAGATTCGTTTAAAGACCATGATTTACTTAACAGCTGCAGTGATCTGATTAACAACCATAGCAAAAGGTTGTAAAATTGGGTGTAACTCACTTAACAACCATCTTGCATAGCAATGGAAATTTTGGACTCAATTATGATCATACGTTGAGGCTCCAGGCATTCAACTGGTTTTACACATACAAACTTGATTTTCACACTCAAATGAAAACCAATATTGCATGTGTTGACTTCATCCTACCATCATTGTGTCTATTCTCCTTTCTAAAACGTCCACATTTTAATGTTCAGACAGATGGAGAATGATAACTAACTGTTCCCATTCTAATGGCAGAAGCTACGGGATAAATTGATTTGGTTTCACCTCATCCCTCAAATTTTAAAAGCTAAGAAATTTGATGAAAATATACGGATATTAGGGTCATACTACCAAGATGAGCAAAGATAGATAGTGTTACATAATGCTACAATAATATACCATGCACAATGCTGCACGACATTGGAAAGATCAGAGTAAGATAATAGATTTTTCCATCTGAAGTAAAAAAGGCATTTTTTTTAAAAAAAAAAACTCTGTACCAGCCTTTATTACTCTTATTGACCTCGAAACCTCCCATACAGGTCAACAAAGAAGTAAGAAGATAGATAAAAGAGTTGCTGTATATCCTCCAAATTTTGAGTTGTCTGTGAGATCCTTGGTGCTCTCTGAGCTTGGCGACATCAGCACTAATACTGATGTTACCTAGTTTGTAATGGAAAGAAACAATCAAGCTCAGAGAGCACCAAGGACCCCACAGTTCATTCCTGAGCTACAGGTTTTCTCTTTTAAAGTTCTCTATCATGCTCACAATACAAAATAAGATCAGCTCCCCCCACCTCCCCTCTCCTCAAAAAAATATGATGTCTTCAGACCTGTTCAAAACTTGGGTAAGATTGAGAAAGCAAGAAAAATACAGGCTTTAATAAAGTACCTTTAATACCGGCATTTGAGCCTTCTTTTACAGAGGATTCATAAAGTGAATTTCTTTGAAGGATCAGAAACATTTTTCCCCAAGTCTCTAACCACTTAGGCCGAGCTACTAGTTGCAAGATATGCTACTAATGGATCTGTTTAAGAATGCTTTTACAGCCTCTCCTCACTCACCTGTATTCACCCTGACAAAAGAATTAAGGTTGTTCTATTAATTACAACATCTTTATGTTGCCTTTTGAAAAATAACCCTTTGCCTGTATGTGTGCTTATCCCTGCCTGGGATATGTACATAAGAGTACAAATAAAATAGGATAGGAAGGAAGATCTCAGGTAGACACATATGCAAAAGAGATTCCATGATTTGACTGATGCCCCCAAAAGAAAAACATCTATATCAGAAATGATTATGATTCTATGAAGCCAAAAGCCAAATTCCTATTTTTTTCTAAAAAACAAGAATAGTGTAAGCAGAAGTTAACATCTGCATCAGATTATTTTCAAAACATCTGACTATCACATGAGCATCCAATAGAAATCATACTCCAGTTCCTTAGCAGGACAGAAAGGATAATATCCACGTCATGCTTCTATTTATGAAAGTAATTTCTCCAATGGAATTTGAAGCAAGCATTTCTTTCTCCAAGTAGCTTCCTATTCATTCCCAAAATATATTCTGAAGTGTCTCAAAAGCCACGTCTCAAAAGCAGACCTACAGGGATGCAGAAATAAGGGAAATGAAGACTCACTATGAAACGAAATCAATTTGTATGACTCCAGGTTTCACCCAAAGTCCAGTTTAAGATACGTGAGACAGAAATTCAAAGTTACCGTATATACTTGAGTATAAGCCGACTCGAGTATAAGCCGAGACCCCCAATTTCACCCCCAAAAACTGGAAAAAGTTATTGACTCGAGTATAAGCCGATCCGCCGTTCTGCAAGCTTCCGCCGCCGGCGGAGGCTGGATCCGCGCTCTGCAAGCCTCTGCCGCCAGCAGAGGCTCGATCCGCCATTTTGCAAGCCTGAATACACAGGAATACCCTGTGTGGCCGCGGCTCTCGGGGAAGCCCTGGCTGTCCGCTTCCTCGCTCCACGCTGCCATTCGGGGCCCGCGCGTTTCCCGGGCAAATCGCGGCGCCCAGCAGGCGAGGAAACACGCCCGCTCCAGTCGCCCCCCCTTCCCTCAGGAGACGCGAAGCAAGTGACCGCCCGGAGCTTACCGAGGACTTGCGCGCGGCCGAGGCTTCGGTGCTTCCAGGATCGCGCGCACCTCTCCCAAGCCGCCGCCATCCGGAGACCTGCCGAAGTTTGGGGAGGTTTGGGGAGGTGCGCGCGCACCTCCCCAAACCTCCCCAAACGTCGGCAGGTCTCCGGACTTCCGCGCCCTGCCTGCCTGCTTCTTTCCGCAGCGGAAAGAAGCAGGCAGGCAGGGCGCGGAGGTCCGGAGACCTGCCGACGTTTGGGGAGGTTTGGGGAGGTGCGCGCCTCCCCAAACCTCCCCAAACGTCAGCAGGTCTCCGGACCTCCGCGCCCTGCCTGCCTGCTTCTTTCCGCAGCGGAAAGCAGGCAGGCAGGGCGCGGAGGTCCGGAGACCTGCCGACGTTTGGGGAGGTTTGGGGAGGCGCGCACCTCCCCAAACCTCCCCAAACGTCGGCAGGTCTCCGGACGGCGGTGGCTTGGGAGAGGTGCGCGCGATCCCGGAAGCACCAAAGTGTCGGCCGCGCACAAGTCCTCGGTAAGTTTTTTTGTTGACTGGAGTATAAGCCGAAGTGGAATTTTTCAGCCCAAAAAGTGGGCTGAAAAATTCGGCTTATACTCAAGTATATACGGTATATACTAGACCAGTGATGGCGAACCTTTTAGAGACCGAGTGCCCCAAAACAGGCCCTGCCCCTACCCTGCCTGCTGTGCCCCCACCTCATCCCCAGCCCACCCCATCCTGTTCCCCGCCTGCCCGCAGGGCCACCCACCACCTCCACAGCCCACCACAGATCGCCCAGGCAGCCCAGCAGCGCCACGGCAGCCATGCCCTCTGCCTGCACTCTGCATAATCAATTGTGCACAACGAGGTACGAGGGCGGAGTCTTGTCCCCGCTGCCCGGCTGTCATGTTCTTGGCTCCGCTGCTCTGCATGGGCCGCACTCAGGGGCGACTCTCCTCCGGGGGGTCTGCTGGTGAGGTGGGGTGAAGCGGGACTGGGGTGATGGCGCATGTGCCCACAGAGAGGGCTCTGAGTGCCGCCTCTGGCACGCGTGCCATAGGTTCACCACCATTATACTAGACTATATATATTACAGTCTAGTAATTATCTGTATTGTTACCAGTTTGGTCTGGTCTAGTTGGTCTGGAAACACTAAGCATACATGAAACTTATTTCTACACAAATGCATCCATAGTATCAGAACAATATATTATTATTCTCCTGCTCTGTTCCCTGTGCAGTGGACCTTATGAGTGAAAGTGTCACAAATTTGGACTGAGGTGAAATTGTTTAATCACTAAAGTATGCAGACATGTGAAGAACAGACTAATTAAGGACTTAAATAGTCACACATCAGTTTGTTTTTCTAACACTGTATAATTTAGTACAGAGCAGTTTTGATCGACAGATGGCCAGGACATTTTAAAAGATAGCCATAATTCTTGGTAAGCCATACACTTCTTGAATTATCATTTACCACAGACATGTCAAACTCGCAACGTCACATGACATCGCGCAACATATCGGAGCTTTTTCGCCATTGCTGGCAATGGGGTGGGTGTGGCTTCCCGATGACGCATCCAGCCTGTGGGCCAGCAGTTTGACACCCCTGATTTACAACTATTTGCTACAGGAAAAAACTCACTGCAAATACACGAGGAAAAATATATGACTTCTACCATTAGAAAAATGCAAGAACAGAAATTTAAAAAGCAAGCATTACAGCAGGGCATAGTTGTGCCATATCACTGACTCATAGGAGGAAACTGAAATTTAAATAGGCCAACTGTAGCATATAAAGTATATTTCACAATTGCCCTCCTCTTTATCTTTTAAAATGTTTGTTTCGTATCAATGACTATGTTTTCTTTGAGATATATATGTGTTTCACTACGTTTCTATAATTATAGAAAGTAAACAACACAAGAATTTCCTTTAAATGCTTCCAGTGCAAAAATCAATTGTTTTTTAAGGACTGAAAATCCAGTGCAACAAAGGCAAATAAGGAATTATTTATACATTAGCCTACAGCTATCTTTGAATAATGCTTAGGTATACATTTGTTCTGTAATTAAACTACCTATTTAATTTGCCATAGGTTACAACACTCCACCTTTGTTATTTGTTAAACACAAAGCTAAAACTGGCTCTTCCAGTATTAATACTGTTTAGGAGCATGACCAAAATTGGGCTATTGTTTCCGGTGCACAAATATCTGCCATCATGCCATCTGTATGCAGTACTGGATAATGATTGATTAATAAACAGAAAAAACACAACATTGTTGGCTACATTATTGCTCAAATAAATATTTTTGGAAAAAAGGGAAGGAAAATCTTTTAATAGGCTTTAACATACATTCAGATCAGCAAATTACATACAAGTGGGCATCAATAACATAATACTTATATTTTTATCATTTGCAGAATGTGATGCAGCTTTATATATTATACAAAATGAAGATACAATAACATATTTTTGCTATTGTAGTATAATAGCAAAATATCTCTAGAACCATCCATGGAAACTGAACAATGTCAGAAGTAGGATAAACACATACTTCTGAAATCACATAAGTGAAGCTGCCTATCATAAAATGCAGCAGCTTTAAAATGATTAGACTGACTCACCAAAGTTTACAGAAAGAATATTAAACTGCTTTCTAAATAAAAATCATATTCTAGTTATTATGGATCAGCAGCAGATGATTATTGAACTCATAACTTGTGTTCAGACTTTAGGCATCTAGTCTATGGGAAATGGAAAGCAGAATTTGGTAATAGGTAGCTGTTTGCCCTGATGGAACAAGGCAGTTAATTTGTAACAACAAAGCCATTTTTCATCTAGTAGCTATATATTGCACAATATTTTAAGGGATATAGCAGTTGTACACATCCTAAGTATGCATGCCCTCATTCATCTACCTCATTTAACCACTGTCATTCTAAATACAGAACAGTTCAACACAATTAGGCTTTAACAAGTCCTCTGTTAAGGACAGCAGGATGGGAAAGCAAACAAACAAACTTTAGTTGGAACAAAAGCAATTATACATGTTCATATACTGATATGGAACACACATGCATTTATGGTACCTATATTCTAATTCTCCTGACTGCAGTTTGTTTCTTTTAACAGTTTTTTATATACTGTCAAGAGTGCTTGTTAATGTAACAACAAATATGAAGGTTGGGTTCACAATTGCATTAAGCCATGCTTCTTTGTGTAACCATCTTGAAGGTGACTTTTCTATCTAATCTAACTCACATTACATTTCTAGCCTCTTATCATACAACAGGTAGTGATGTTCTTGAGTTGAGCCCGACTCCTGGCAGTTCTACAAGCACAAATACAAACAGCTGCCTTGCAACAGTACAGAAGCAATTTGACTTTTCTTCTAGGACAGGGGTGTCAAACTCAATTTCATTGAGGGCCGCATCAGCATTGCGGTTACCCTTGAGGGGCCGGGTGGGTGTGGCCAGGGTGGGCGTGGCCTACTGGGTGGGTGTGGCTGGAGTGTGTGTGACCTACTGGGTGGGCATGGCCAGCTCTACATTGTTCGCGTCAATGATATTTTTAATTATTTATTGTTAGGGCTTAATTAATTTAATTTCATTTTAACTTTTGTATGTAAAGCTTTTACTGCCCTGTACACCGCCCTGAGTCCTTCGGGAGAAGGGCGGTATAGAAATTCAATTATAAATAAATAAAAATTAAATAAATAAAATGATGCCTATGGGGGCCTGGGCAGGAGTGGGACAAATCTGAGGGTCTCTGGAAGAAGGAGATGGGACTGGGGCAAGTGCCAAGGCATGGTCCAATGGAGGAGCCTCACTGTTCCTCTCAGGCCATGCGGGGGGGGGGAGGCTGCACGGTGGTACGGAGGTCAAATGCCCAGCCTAGCCCTCAAGCACCTGCAGCACTAAGCTCACCCCCACTTCCCCAAGGGGGTGCCCAGCTGCTGTGCTTGCTCTCCTTAGCCAGGTTGCTCATGATGGGTATGAGGGCAACGTCAAGAGGGAGGCCCACTTCCTCTACATGTGAGGAGACCTGGCTTTGTATCCAAAGCTTCCTTAGCAATAGGATAGGAGACCACCCAGGTTAGGCCAGGAGTAGGGGGCAAGGGGATGATGAAAGGGCAGCAGGGAAGGACTAAGGCAGGACTTCCCTCAGACCCTCCCTCTCCTTCCTTCCTTCCTTCCTTCCTTCCTTCCTTCCTTCCTTCCTTCCTTAGAATAGAGTGATGGGAAAATATTTGAGATGAGTGAGGGAGAAAAACAGCAGCTGGGGAAGTGTCATCCTTCATGAGGAATGAAGAAATGCACCATCGCCTGGAAGTGGCCAGTACATGGCCCTCTCCTCACAGCACCAAGAGGCTGAGCCGGGTGGCACAAATCTGAAGAGAAGCACAACGCTGCCCAGCCCCTAGCCTGCCCGAAGTAGGCAGGCCCATGTGCTGGCCACTTCCAGGCGATGGTGCATTTCTTCATTCCTCACAAAGGGTGATATCTCCCTAGTGTGCACCCAGGGGGCGGGGCCAATGCGGCAGGGGCCGGTCCCTCGCTGTTTCCAGATGGCCTTGTGGAGCTAAGACTGAATGTATTTCAGCATAGATGACCACCACAAAATTGTAGATTGGCTCCTGAGGGCCTGGGCCGGAGCCAAGGCAGCGGGGGCCGTTCCCTCACTGTTTCCAGGATGGCTTCGCGGGCCACATGAAACCACTTCATGGGCCGGATCTGGCCCACGGGCCTTGTGTTTGACATGTCTGTTCTAGGATATTCCTTCTACCTCCCACTCTAGCCTAGAGCCCACATATTTCCCATCATCTCTTATACAAGTAATAAACAAATAAGGTCATCCAAATGTTGCTACCTGCTATTTTATAGTCATTTTTTTATTCTTCCATTTCTACTGAAAACTAGTAAGATTTAGATAAATATTGACACAATCTCCTTATTTCTGATTAAAATTATGTATGTCTAAGAATTGCATCAATTCACAAGACTGTCAATGATAGATAAATTTCTCAGGCCTAATTCACAAAGTAAAAATATCTTTTCCTATTAAACTAAAAATTGCCTAGAATTAGATGCTAATAAGAAATATACACTACAGTAAGTAGTCATTGCCTTTGAGAGATTTAATTTGAAAATAGCTAACACTTGCAAATGAACTTAGCTGGGGGGGGGAAGATTAATGGTTTACATTTGTACAGATTCTATAGTCATATTTGTGTTTTCTTCACAAATATTATTCATTACTTAGAAAAATAACATTTTATGCCTGAAATTTTTAGGCACTTAAGGTTAGCAAGATTATGATCAAGAGCTTGTTTTTGAAAACATTCTTCTACTATCCCAGAAATATCTCTAGGATTTGAAGAGAATTTTTTTTAACATGATATTCTTCCTAATATAAACTTTCTTACTGTCCCAGGCTTCTACAGACCATTCAATTTTAAACTTATAGTATTTACTGTATTTGTACTGTTCTGGCATTGTGTTTTTATATTGGATCAGATTCAGATTATATCCACTGAACCCACCTCCTTTCAAATATATCAGGAATTAAACCTCGAGTGCACTTTTAATTTTAATATTGCTTAAATCTGACTAATCTGTTTTGACTCTGACATTTTTATCCTTTTATTATTATAGTAGGATACTCTGATTTGTTAAACAAAAACATAAATTGTGATTTTGCAAAGGTGGTTATTTCATTGATGTGAACTAATTTAGTATGTTTTGATTCCTTTCTAAAGGATGGCCAATTAGTGGCTTAATTAAGTGCATAATTCAATTTTTAAGTGAAACAACTTCTTCCCATTTTCTGCATACAATAAATTAGGGTCACCATTCTACCAACCACACCTAACTTCCACCTTAAGCTTGATTAATGCAGCATCTTTCTTTAACTCTAGCATATTAAGTGGGTGGTTACAATGATGAGTATTTAAAGAGCCTTGGTGGAGCAGTGGGCTAATGAGTATTTAAAGAGCCTTGGTGGAGCAGTGGGCTAATGCCTCCTTAAGTAACACCAGCTGCCTGCAATTAGTGCAGGTTCGCGTCCCACCAGGCTCAAGGTTGACTCAGCCTTCCATCCTTCCGAGGTAGGTAAAATGAGGACCCAGATTGTTGGGGGCAATTAAGCTGACTTTGTAATAATGCCGCTTGGGGTGTGTGTGTGAAAGCCCTAATAAGCAGGCATATACATAGAATGAAGGCTACTGCTAAGTTTGTAAAGCCGCCCTGAGTCTTCGGAGAAGGGCGGGATATAAATGGAATTTTAAAAAAAAAGTGTATTCAAAAAACGCTGCTTTCTGGGCTTCCGGTGGCGACGCGATGCCGAAGACAGCCGTTTTCGGGCTGCCCGCTCCGCAGCTGTGTTTTTCCATCGTAAACAGCGCCGATCAGCTGTTTAGATGGATTTGAAGCCCCCTCCTCGGGAGAAGAGGAGGGGGTGAGGCCCCAGGTAGGGGTTGAGCTCTCCGGGGCCGCCTGAGCTGAGAGTTTGGGCGGCTGAAGGATTGAGCCCCCCCGAAGCCTGGGTTGCTCCGAGCTGCGCAGCGCCCCTGCTCCGGGATTTATGGAGCAGAGCCAGGCGTTAGCAACCACCCCTGCCAAAAGGGAATACTTTTGATTATCAAGATGCAGGCAGAGCGGTACAGGAGGTCAAGGTGATGTGGACTCTTATCTTTACTCTCTAGCTCAATGGATTTTATAGCTTTAAAGTGAAAGTGCGCAATAAGTGAAAGTGGGGGAAGATGGCGGCTAAAACTTCTAAAGCTCTTCGGAGTGCGGGGTCTTCCCTGGTGCAACAGACCTCATTGCAAGCTTTGCTTCCTCCTGCACCTCCTCCGGCATTGACGCTTAAGGATTTACAAGATGCTCTTGGAAAGCATTCACAATTGATGTCTGACATGATGGATGAAAAGCTGAAAAAGTTGGAGGAGAAACTGGAGAAGAAGATGGAAGAGAAGTTTAGAGCAATGAGGGTGGACATGTTGTCTATGATTGAATCTGTAGCTGAATGTGTGCAACAGCTGGATGAAAAAGTGAAGGATCTCAGTCAAAAGAACTCTATATTAGAAGCAAAGGTATCAGAAAATGAAAATATAAGGGATAAAATGGACGGAGAATTGAGCCTTGCTCAGTATCATCAGATGAAGTATGCTATTAGAATTAGGGGTTTAAAGGAGAACTGTAAAGAAGATTTAAAGCAGCTGATTTCTGAGGCTCTGGAAGGGGTATTGGGCCAGCCAGCATCTGAAATTGAGGGAAATATGGACAAAATTTTTCGTGTAAATTCATGGATTGCAAGACAAAGGAAGTTACCCAGAGATGTGGTGGTCTACAGGGAGTGCAGAATTATTAGGCAAGTTGTATTTTTGAGGATTAATTTTATTATTGAACAACAACCATGTTCTCAATGAACCCAAAAAACTCATTAATATCAAAGCTGAATATTTTTGGAAGTAGTTTTTAGTTTGTTTTTAGTTATAGCTATTTTAGGGGGATATCTGTGTGTGCAGGTGACTATTACTGTGCATAATTATTAGGCAACTTAACAAAAAACAAATATATACCCATTTCAATTATTTATTTTTACCAGTGAAACCAATATAACATCTCAACATTCACAAATATACATTTCTGACATTCAAAAACATAACAAAAACAAATCAGTGACCAATATAGCCACCTTTCTTTGCAAGGACACTCAAAAGCCTGCCATCCATGGATTCTGTCAGTGTTTTGATCTGTTCACCATCAACATTGCGTGCAGCAGCAACCACAGCCTCCCAGACACTGTTCAGAGAGGTGTACTGTTTTCCCTCCTTGTAAATCTCACATTTGATGATGGACCACAGGTTCTCAATGGGGTTCAGATCAGGTGAACAAGGAGGCCATGTCATTAGATTTCCTTCTTTTATACCCTTTCTTGCCAGCCACGCTGTGGAGTACTTGGACGCGTGTGATGGAGCATTGTCCTGCATGAAAATCATGTTTTTCTTGAAGGATGCAGACTTCTTCCTGTACCACTGCTTGAAGAAGGTGTCTTCCAGAAACTGGCAGTAGGACTGGGAGTTGAGCTTGACTCCATCCTCAACCCGAAAAGGCCCCACAAGCTCATCTTTGATGATACCAGCCCAAACCAGTACTCCACCTCCACCTTGCTGGCGTCTGAGTCGGACTGGAGCTCTCTGCCCTTTACCAATCCAGCCACGGGCCCATCCATCTGGCCCATCAAGACTCACTCTCATTTCATCAGTCCATAAAACCTTAGAAAAATCAGTCTTGAGATATTTCTTGGCCCAGTCTTGACGTTTCAGCTTGTGTGTCTTGTTCAGTGGTGGTCATCTTTCAGCCTTTCTTACCTTGGCCATGTCTCTGAGTATTGCACACCTTGTGCTTTTGGGCACTCCAGTGATGTTGCAGCTCTGAAATATGGCCAAACTGGTGGCAAGTGGCATCTTGGCAGCTGCACGCTTGACTTTTCTCAGTTCATGGGCAGTTATTTTGCGCCTTGGTTTCTCCACACGCTTCTTGCGACCCTGTTGACTATTTTGAATGAAACGCTTGATTGTTCGATGATCACGCTTCAGAAGCTTTGCAATTTTAAGAGTGCTGCATCCCTCTGCAAGATATCTCACTATTTTTGACTTTTCTGAGCCTGTCAAGTCCTTCTTTTGACCCATTTTGCCAAAGGAAAGGAAGTTGCCTAATAATTATGCACACCTGATACAGGGTGTTGATGTCATTAGACCACATCCCTTCTCATTACAGAGATGCACATCACCTAATATGCTTAATTGGTAGTAGGCTTTCGAGCCTATACAGCTTGGAGTAAGACAACATGCATAAAGAGGATGATGTGGTCAAAATACTCATTTGCCTAATAATTCTGCACTCCCTGTATTTTACAAAGAGAGTAATTAGAGATGAAGTTATTCAAGCTGCCTATGATACTAAACTGGTAGTGGCTGAGCAAGAAGTCTTGGTTTTAAAAGAGATTCCTCCGAAGATTTTAAGGAGAAGGAAAGGTTTTGCATTTTTAGTACAGGAACTTAAGAAATGTGATATTAAGTTTAGATGGGAGATTCCAGTTGGACTGGTGGTGACGCATGAAGGTAAAAGACATCGTCTGGTTACTGTGGCCCAGGCACGTGATTTTTATAGCAATGTGTTAAAAGCAACCCCCCTATCAGTTTTGGAAGCTGTTAAGGGATACGGCGAGGGAAAGCTTCAAGATGTTGCAGACAGACAGATAGAGGACAATGGTGTTGGAGGGGATCAAGATACAGTTTCATTGGATGTTGCAGGAGGCCAGAGGAAGACGCGTGCCGCCCTAAGAAGAGCGAGACGAGAGCAAGAGCAAGACCAGCAGATAGTTATGGAATCTCCAAAGTGTATTTACAGTGAAGATGTGGGAGGGGCGCGGTCCAAAGAAGTTTTGGGGGTCATGACAGACATGCTCCAAAAGTTTTGGGGCGTTAAGATTGCTGATTAAATTTTTAAATTAGTATCTTAATGGATTAAATTTATCATAGAGGAGAAAGAAAGTTTTTTTTTAATATTTAACACAATTTAAGATGGATGTTATTTGCTTGTTAGAAAAGTATATTAGGGTTATGGACTAAAAGTGTGTGTTGAACTAAGAATGGGTATGCAAGCTCCTAATTAACAACAAGTTGTCTTACAGACTGCTTAACCCTTTTTTTTTACTCTTTTTATTTGAACTCAAGGATGACTTGGAACTGCGAGACATTTGGTGTGATACATGCAAGAATTATTTATTTTTGATTATGGTTTAGTTTGGTTGGAGATTATTAAGGTTAATAGATAGGCGCTTTTGGCGCATAACTGAGAATTTGTTTATTTTTTTTTCTTTGAAATTAATATGAATAAGGACTGGGATTAAGAAAATCTATTTTGAGTAAAGCTCTTTTCTGTTTTTCTCTTTTTCTTTTTTACTTTATTTGTAATATTAATATTGTTTGTATTCATTTTACATGAGCTAGAGGGAGAAAGAACTAATAGTTTATTGCTGATAACATAGGGGTGCTTATGTTTGTTTTTTTATTTTATACCCTGTATTTAGCTCTGGGAAGTGGGGGGGGGGAGGAGGGAATGGGGGGAAGGGATAGGGAGGGTTGGGTGGGGGTGGGGGAGGGGGGGATTAAAGTCAAAATGTATTGTAAAACTTTTTAAATTAAAAAAAAACGCTGCTTTCTCAGCCTTACCCATTTAGCCAGGCCATTTTAATGAGGGTTAATGAGGGTTCGTGCGTGTGTGTGTGTTCTAAAAGAGACAAACAGAAAATGACCAGGTGCAATCAAAAATTTCCAGGCTCTGTTCAAGGCATCTCAAGGCACATGCATCTTCTGACTCTTTAATATCTATATCTATATCTATACCTATCTATATCTATATCTATATCTATACCTATATCTATATCTATATATGTGTGTGTGTGTGTGTGTGTATATGTATATATATATATATATATATATATATATATATATATATATATATATATATATATATATATATATATATATATATATATATATATATATATATATATATATATATATATATATATATATATATGACTTATATGCCACCCTATATGCCGCCCTATCTCCCGAAGGACTCAGGGCGGCTAACAACAATAAAAAACAATACAAAAATTTAAAAAAGAATAAAATAACAGCCCCAAAATAAATTAACTACACAGTTAAAAATTAAAACATATTTAAAAACCCATCATCAATCCAGGTCAGCCTGATGGAAGAAAAAAGTTTTGAGGTTGTGGCGAAAGGACCGGAGGTCCGGGACCATCCGAAGCTCAAGGGGGAGTTGGTTCCACAGGGCTGGTGCTCCCACAGAGAAGGCCCTCCCCCTGGGGGTCGCCAGCCGACATTGTCTGGCCGACGGCACCCTGAGGAGGCCCTCTCTGTGTGAGTGCACTGGGCGATGGGAAGTCGTCCCCGGTAGCAGACGGTCCTGCAAATATCCCGGGCCTAAGCCATGTAGGGCTTTAAAGGTAAGTACCAGCACCTTAAATCTAAATATATATACTCCCTCGTTATTTTCAAAAAAGGGCAGAAACTCCCAAGTTCTTTTGCAGGCCGCCCTCCTAGAGAGGAGAAACAACCCTAATGTTTACACTAGTTTGGACAGGGGTGGGCAATTATGGCAACTTTACAACCTGTGGACATGCCGGCTCAGGAATTCTGGGAATTGAAGTCCACAGGTCGTAAAGTTGCCACAGGTGCCCATCCCTGAGTTCAGGGGTTGCGCATCTAAATTAAAAAATACGAGTCTGGGTCCAAGAGATTTGATCGACCCGCGAAGAGCTCTGCCGCCACCATCATTTCCAACACGCTGAGACAGAATGGAGGGAGGGGGGAAACCTCCTGCAACCCGGCCTCATACCTTGCGTTGGGCGCTGGAGTCGTACTTATCATTCCGGAAGGCTTGAGCGTTCTGGTGCCGTTGAGCTCGCGTCCGGGACACGTTGCCTCTCTGCGAGCTCATCTCTCACGCCACTCACCTCGCCCGGAAGCAAACCGGCTCCTCACATCCGGCGAAGAGGTTTGTTGGAGCGCCTCAGGTTACCTCGAGCAGCAGAGCGGCTGCGATTGGCTTCAGTGAGGAAGACCCCGCCTTCCTGCCAGGAAACCTGACAAGAGCACACAGCTGGGAGATGTGATTTTATTGGTCGGCTCCCCGAGGGCTACCGGTCAGAGAGGCTTAAATCCCGCCCCTCGCCGCGCTTGGCCGGGGTCTATACCTCGGCTTCTCTCTGTGGCTTATTCTGTTTAGTTCCCCGTGAGGTGGGCTGGCTTTTTTTATTTTTTTCCTCCCACGGAACGCGCACCGGAGCTTCTGCCGCGCTCTAGCTTCGTTTTGTGTGGTGTTTTTTTTTTCTTCCTGAGCTTGGGCGCCGCTGAGGAGAGGAAGGGTGGAACTGGAGCCGGCGTTTTAGGCCGGCGTTGGAGCCTCGGCTGTTGCTCGGTTTAATTGAATCCCTTTGGCTTTCGAACGGCGGCGCCCCGAGAGCTTTGGCAGGAGGAGCCGGGCCGAGCGCTGTGGGCGAGCCGGGAGCCAGCGCCGAAGCGCGCCCGCCACTCTGCTAGGCAGTTTGGACGCGGCCCTGCGCTCTCTACGGAGCGCGAGTCCGGAGGTGAGCGCCCTCTTTGTCGCCTCAGTTTGAGGGAGGGAGGGAGAAAGGGGGGCGTCGCTGAAGATAGTGGCCTCGCGTGTCTCTCCAAGAGCCCTGGCCGAAGTAAGTGGGGCAGAGGAAATCCTTGTCTGAGGTATAATTAAGGCCGCCTGCGGTTCTGCGGGCTGTCGGGAGGATCGGGACGAGGACGCCGGGAGAGCTCTGGGAACGGGAGCCGCTCTGCTGGGTCCCCGAAATCTGCCCCGCATGGAGTGGGTAGCGCCCTCCTCAGTATGTGCGCGCAATTGCCCTCCATCTCTCTCTCTCCCTCCCCCCCCCACTGTGCTTTCCCTCCCTCGCCCCCCCCCCCTTCTCTCCTCTGCAATACACCGGCCTTCCGCTGCGGCGCCAGGACGCGGGTCCTCGATTTCGCCTTCGTCTGCCCGCGAGGTTCCGGCGTACCGTGGAAAGAGCTTCGTCTCGTCTCCCGGTGTGAGCAGCGACACGGCCTAGATAGCCGGGCGGTTGAGTCGGGGGCACGGCGGGGGTGGGTGGGTGGGAGGTGGGGAAGGCGCTCGTCTGGCCGTTCAGCAGGCCGAGAAATCGAGGCGAGCGCTGGGATTGAACGTGCGTGTTCTGCAGAGGGGAAAACTCTCGGCTCCTGGTGGAGAGAATGACCTACGCTGTGCTCGTCCTTCTTTTGTATGCGAGGCAGCCTTTGGGAGAGAGAGGGAGGATGAAAGGCACACTGTTCTAGGGGATAGAAAAGCGCCAAGTAGTGCTGGCCGTGTTTCTGAACAAAGCTTTTCTTCCCGCTAGCCTCGCCCGGCTCCTCTCCTGCGAACCCTGTTTGGATTTTCGTAAGATCTAAAGAAGGCTTTGGATGAGAATTTCTTTGAAGGACTGTACTGTTACTGTGGTCTTTTAAAGGCTTTCGTTGGAGGCTTGTATTACTGGCTTAAAACTAATATAAACAAGTGGGTTTCTGATTCTTATTGAGATCCTGAAGATTTCCTAACCCCTTAGCCTTTTGAAGGGTGTAAAGGGACCAATTTGGAATGACTAACATACCTAACAAGACGGGGTTTCTGTTGTTATGATGGGGTAGATTGTGTTTCTGTTTGTAACAGTGCTGTCGTGTGTTTCTTTTGTATGTGCTAAAATTTAAATGAGTTTAGTTGAAACTTTTAAAGAGTTATTTTACTGTTTAAATTCTTTTGGGGGAGGGTCTATTGTTTTAAAATTTATTTCAAGAAAATAAAGCATATACGTAGCTTCACATTTTGTCAGGGTAAGAGTAATATAGTCTAGTAGTTTCTTATTTCTTCTGATAGTTTATCCCATGTGTTCTTTGATAACATAATCATCCAGTCATGCTTCCTATTCTTGCTCAGATAAATTTGTATGTTACCAACTCCAAACTTGGAACAAATTCATATTTTACTTCCAGTTTTGAATGCATATTCTTGGCAATCTGTATGCCATGACCCTAACATTCCATTTTGATGACTTGTTCATTGCATCCTAAGGAAGAATGGCTAAAAGGAAATAGCACAAAATATTCAAGTTAGTTATGCTAGCTTTATTATTTATTAAAGGACTTTTGAACATGCCCAGGTTTCTGGTACATTATTTGTTTGTAGAAAGATATTTGTGGGGAAAAATATATCAAGATATTTCTCTTCCACAAAATACCATGGTAAAATATTTCTTTTCCACAAATAAGGTTTTCAAAAAAAATATGGTCCTGACTAAACATAGTTTCATGAGAGTTCGCTGAAGCTTAACTAAGAAGAGCATGTACAATTCAAAATGTTATCTATAACAGACCTGGACATTTTACAGCCTTGGGCCAATCTTTTGGCTGCCCCTATCTGGCCCATGTGAGGTTAATTGGAAATTAGAAATCAAATGTAAATAAGTGCATGCCATGCATGCAGTACTGCATTACTTTTATTTTGAAGGAGAATGCCTTTTTTTCAATTTATGTATGTGCGTGTATGCGTGCCTATGCACCTTCACAGTCCTATTGGTTCAGTCCTCCACAACAGTCCCATTGGTTCAGTCCTCCACAACAGTCCCAGCTTCTTATGTGACCCCTAATCTACACAATGTTATCTGGGTCTGGCTGGCTATGGAATTGCTTTTCTCCAAATGCCCTTCCCCATCTAATAAGATCTGACCATGTAGGTATGGTTCAGATCCTTTCAGTAAAACAATGACATCTTATGGGATCTAGTAGTGTACCTTCTCTGTTGTTGCTCATAAATATTTGGCACAAATCTGGCTCTAAAATGTGGAAAAAAGTGACTTTGAGCAGACTATGGAATGAAATGTTTGTGATCATGCTATAAGGTGATCGAAACTTTTTAATGTATTTCCCAATAGTGTTAATTTTTTAAATACCTTTGCATTCTGGTTGTTTTTATTGAGTAAATCACTTTCCAGTTTTGCAGACATATAAGTGTAATAAATGTTTACTGTGCAAAAGCTTTCATTAAATGTGAAATGCTCATTAAATAGTTTAATTAAATGTATGTTTCACATGCTAAATAGAATAGTATATTTCTGAATTTGATACTACCAAGAGAGAAGAGCCAGTTGCACTCTTACTGGCATTAGTTCTTCCTTGATTTTCAAAATTAATAAATGGAAAAAGGCACCCTATTTCTTCCTATATAGGAAGATAGGAGGGCAGAAATAACTATACGCAAAATAGTATGATTAGTTAGATATTGTAGAATAATCTAACGAGTTGATTGACTACTAGACAGTTATTTTCCGAGTGGGACTGTGAAAAAGTGATAAGCCACAAAACTGCAATTCAGCATCCTTCATTATTGCAATGGACATTGCAGTGAGGAATAGTGGAGCTGCTGCACTTGAAGATAAAGATATATGCTGCTTTTGTTTCAGAATATTGTTAAAATGGAATTGTGTGGCTGGCTATACAGTACCCTCGTTCTTTGCAAATAAAATAGAGGTCTTTCCTGTTTCTTGTTGAAAGACCGGTAAAATATTGGTGTTAAAATTAGATACATTTAGTCCTCATTCAAAGTTACAATAGCACTGAAAAAATGACGTGACTGGATTCACAATCATTGTAATGTCACCTGGTCAAAATTTGGGTGCTTGGCAACTGACATGTATTTATGACAGTTGCACAGTCTGGGGTAATGTGATCACTATTTGTAACCTTTCCAGCTGGCTTCCAACAAGCCAGATTCACTGATGACCATATGATCACTTAACAACTTCAGTGATTCACTTAACTGTGGCAAAAAGGTTGTAAAATGGAGCAAAAACTCACTTAACAAATGCCTTGCTTAGCAGTGGAAATTTTGGGCTCAATTGTGGTCATAAGTTGTTGAGGACTACCTGCCCTTTTTGTTTTGTGCCACTTTTATATTGATAGGCTTTATGATGACTTGGCTGTTTCACTCGTAGACTGAAGCCATATCATATGACCCAGGGAAAAGGTTGGGGTTGTCAGCGTGTGATATAGGGTCAGGGGCCTTTGTGTATACTCATTGCTCATTCTCTCTGATTCATAGCATGGATCTGTTTGGAAGCTTAGGAATAAAATTTAAGCAAACTTTTTGTAATTTCAAAACAACAACTGGTCTTTAACTACTATGGCTAGAATATCAGAGAACGTTATTTCAATATCTGCTGGTTTGAAGACTGAAAAAACTAGAATGAGTTTTCATCTTTTTTAAATGCACCTAAAAAAAAGTCATGAAAGATCCATCTGCTTTCTTCTTGTACACACGTTGGCGTTAACCCTGTTGAACTAAAGAATGTGATTTTGAGTTGGGTTGATTTTGGGTTGCAAGATTGATCCATAACCCCTATTTACTATTTGCTCAGGTTCTATCAAACATTCAAACAGAAGTCTTATAAATGGATGGGGATGTGAGAAAAGATATATTTAATGAAATAGTCTTTTTTCACCTAATCTGTAGGACAGAAATGTCTGAATTTTATATTGTAAATATTAGGCTTCCATTTTTAAGCATGTACATTGCTGAACTAACTGCATAGTGAGAATGTGCTACAGTACTGTACAGCTTCCTTTAATATTTCTTAGTCACACTTCTAAAGGAAGTAGTATTAGCATCATGGGTGCTGCTATCAAATTGCTTGTTATGCAAAGGTGTTACACCAACTCATATTTAATACAGCATATTGCACATGTGTTAAATTTGTAAGTAGTTCAATAAGAGAAAACACATTTAATATCTAAGTTATTTAGCAATCTAACAGAGAAAGAATTGCTAGAATACAACTGTACCAAGCAGCAACTTCCATGGGATTTATTGTTCAAAATAATTATGGAACATAGCATACATTTAGAAAGTACAATTTTTATCAGTACAACATAATTTGTAAAACATAATAAAAACATAATTTGAATTATTTTAACTAAAATTCATTTGTCTAAAACTAAATGAATTCCTTTTCCAAAAATGAAAGTTTCTGTTTCTATTTAAATTTCTGCTTAATCCGTAAACTTGTCTTGGAGACTTGTGATTTATTTTGTATGATATTTGCTATTGTGCAGTACGGTTGCTAGTACTGTAATCAAATGTACTTAGACTTCTGAGAAAGTGTTTATAGATTTATTGTGCATCTAATTTTCTTTTTAAAGAAACCAGACACAAGAATTGCAGACTCCTTAGCTATGTTCAGTTTTGTTTACTTCCTGAGCCTCTTGTTTTTCAAGGAGGGGGAATAAATGCACAGCATAATTTTAAAACAATGCTTAATCAAAAACTTTATTATTAAGGAAGATCATAGCATTCTTGGTACAGTAATGTGTTCTGGGTAGAATAGTGCGTTCAATGCGGTGATGTTTTTAAGATACCAATGCTATTAATAAGATTTTTAAATTTATTACAAGAACAACAAAAATACAACAGAAGTTACAAGCCCGTAGTTGAAACAGAATCAAACTAAAGCCAGTTAAACGCCAAACAAAACCACTCTGGTCCCTAAAGTTATGTGTGAAGCCAGACATTTTGAAAACAATAAGTAGTCAGTATTTAGATATAAAACAGACAAAAGTGTTTGGATTCAGCATAGCAACCCTCATGGATTCCTGTCTGTAACTGTTCCTTTTGCTGGTGTCTCATGATTGCTGCATGGGTTTAAGAAAATTGGATATTAAAAAGTATGGTTCAAGCATGATAACTATGATTAAAGTTACAATTTAGTTTGTTTATATTAAAAAGTATGGTTCAAGCATGGTAACTATGTTAACACTGTGATTTAAAGTTATAGTTTGTTTAAAATGTTCACATGATGTACTGGTAAAAAGTAAGCAAACAAATGTGGTGTGCTGTTGGAATTATATAAAATGCTTGATTTTGGCAAATTCTTTTTCACCTGGTATTTCTCAGCAACTCTTGTATTATTTAGTCAAACAGCACTTCCTTAGGTGGAAGTCAGGCACTGTTTTGAAATAATTCATTATTCCCTGTTTGAACTTCTTAAAGAATTAACAACATAAAGACTTTAATTAACAACATAAAAATAAAATCAATCTCATTGAGGCAATGAAAATATTTTTTTTCTCCTAAGTCAAAAGGCCTTTTCAAATCATTATTTCAGCTTGTGTACTATTCTGTGCATAAGGCACCTTTTACCAGAATTGCTTTATTATTTGCTGTCTTTATTTTATAAATTTTTTTCTAAGTTTTGCAATATATTGGCAGTTCCTGAAAAAAATACACTCAAAATTTCAGTTGATTATGAATGTTACATCTGTTGTATTAATCATTGCTTTGTCATACTTAAGTTGGTTACAACTGACAGGTGGTTTCTAAATAACTCAGTGTTGTGGTGTTGATCTATAACTGAGCTATTACAAGTAGAAAACTGAATAACATTCCTAATGGTGTTATTAGATGTTCCACTTCAGGAAGAAAAGGTAATGAGTTTACCATTAAACCAGTTTTTTTTCTTAGAACACTAATTCCTTCTTAATCAAAATTTTGATTTGAAGGCCCTGTGCTGGCTGTTTTAGCAATAATTGTGTGGCATTGGTATTATATGTAAAAGTTCAATGTTTTACTGAAAATAATACGTAATGAATTTGATCTACTTTTTAATTTTTCTAAAATTCCTGGCACATTAGTATTTGATGATGATGATGGAATTCCTACTGGAAGGTAACATCCTTTCCCTCTTGTTTCAGATTGGAGGATGAACAATCTTTCATTTAGTGAACTCTGCTGCCTATTCTGTTGTCCACCATGTCCGGGAAAAATAGCTTCCAAACTGGCATTTTTGCCCCCAGACCCCACCTATACACTCATGTGTGATGAAAGTGGGAGTCGTTGGACTCTACATCTTTCTGATCGAGCAGACTGGCAATACTCTTCTAGAGAAAAAGATGCTATTGAATGTTTCATGACTAGAACCAGCAAAGGTAACAGGATTGCCTGTATGTTTGTGCGTTGTTCCCCTAACGCCAAGTATACTTTACTTTTCTCGCATGGGAATGCTGTTGATTTAGGTCAGATGAGCAGCTTTTACATAGGACTTGGTTCACGGATTAATTGCAACATATTTTCATATGATTATTCTGGATATGGAGCAAGTTCTGGAAAACCAACAGAGAAGAACTTGTATGCTGACATCGATGCTGCTTGGGTAGCTCTTAGAACAAGGTAAATAAAATTATGTTGTTTTACAAATTTAGTAGAATTTTTGTTTATTCTCACAGTGAATTTGACTGTGTGCATAACAAGCCTAGCAGAAGCCCTCCTGAAAACGTTTATCTGAGCATTGGGAAAAGTCTGCAGAAAGGATCAATTGTGGCATGGGGACTGGGGAAAGGTAGAGTGAATGGCTGTGTGCCACAGTGACTGTAACTGTGCTCACTTTTTTTTTCCTGCCAGTCCCCTAGCCAAAGCCTATGTTATTTAGATTCTTTCAATCCTCAGGAAAGCTTTATTAGAGACTTGTAAAAAATAAGATGTGAGGAAATTGGACTCTACTTGACCTTGTTTGCTCAGCCCTTTGAGAGGTTTTACATTAAAAATCTGTTCATATTGTCTTTTTTTAATTCACTAAGTAAGGGTAAAGGATACGTTACTAATTTGTGAAAATGCTTTTGTTTACATTGTGGCAATGGAGTTCAGTTTAATAGATTAGTAAAATATTAGTATTGATATATTTTTCATTGGTAAGGAAAATCAGGTGCTATGTTAAATCAGTGCTTCAGATTAATTCGTATCTTCAGAAAATAAATGATTGGAATCAAGCTAATTTAGTGTGGTAGGGATTCTACATTGAATGCTTTTTTATATTAAAGCATCATGGTGCAAGTTTCCATCATTCTAAGCCATGGGTGTCAAACACGTCTCGTGACGTGTCTCGATGTATTGTGACTTTTTTTGCATTGCCAGAGCTGGGGTGGGCGTGGTCTCTGCATGTTGCAATCGGCCTGCGGGCCAGCAGTTTGAAACCCCTGTTCTAAGCCATCATGTAGTTTATTTAGGTGTAGCACTGTATTACAGAAATCCAAACATTTTGATTTGTAAACCATGCTATATGGCTTGTTATATATGAACTATATCACTAGAGCAACAATTAATTTAAAATAATGGCATAATATTAACCTAGCTATTGTGGCTCTTCTGTGGCTTGAATATTGAGAATGAAAGTTTTACGCCAGGGGTGTCAAACTGCCAGCCCACGGGCCGGATGCATCATCCGGAAGCTGCGCCCACCCCATTGTCGGCAATGGCAAAACTCCCAATACGTTGCACGACGTCACATGACGTCACGAGTTTGACATGTCTGTTTTAGGCAGTCATTCTAATATGCATATTTTTTGACATGCATATTTTTTAAATAAAAATCTGGCTACCTCACAGATAGCTAAGACTTCCTATCTTTTTGCTCTGTTCATTCTTATGTTGATAAGATACATTCTAAATTTTTATTAATTCCTTTGCTTTCCTACATCCTTCCCAACAGCACCTGTGCCATCCTTTCCTCACTGATTATAGTAGAAGCAGCAGCTGTTGCTGTTTTTAACTCAATGTGTGTACTACTTACCTGAATATTTCTGGTTAAACCACACATGCAGTTTCAGCAATATCATAGTGGATGGTTGCCCTGTATTTTTCATTCTTGTGGGTGGAGAGGAAGAATATCTGTGAACAAGCTGTTGTCATGCTTCTGTTTATCCAGAGCAGTTACTGTTTGCTCCAGTTGGTAGTGGATTGTCTTTTCTTGCTGTTACTATGCATGATGGGTTGTTTTTTTTACAATTTCTTAGTCTTTTTAAAAAAATGTAATCTAATTAAGACTGATGTTTCCAATACATTATTTCTGTCTTCAACATTCCTACATTTTTCAAAAATATTTCTGCACTGTAAGGTCACTCTTCATGTTTTAATTATTTGGAAATGCATATAGAAAGAGGGATTTGTTTATTTGTCCTTAAAAACTTGCATATGTTGACTAAATAACCCCTTTGATTTTATTGACTGTGTATATGATTGTAAGTCTTAAGCCTAGTAATAATTAAGTAATTATTGGGACCTCTAGTTTGAAACAAGATAAACCTGATCCTTGCCTAAATACTTATAAATTAGTAGGTCAGTGTCTGTTGTGATTTTATGGTGGAGTAGGGATAAATAATAATTTAAATCGCTTTAAAGTTTGAACATACTTGTATACTTACTTGTTTTTAAAGCAGTAGATGTTAGTAACATAGCAAATTCATTTTAAATGGCTTTTTAGTCAGGTGACATTGAAGCTGAGAATTGTATATTCTCTATGACTTTTTATAGTTTTGAGTAGTTCCTTGATCAGAATACTTCATGATATTTCTTAATTAGAAATTGTACCAGTACACTTTTTGCACATGTTCTAAGATGGGGTGGGGTGAGGGTTACTGATGCTCTAAATCTGTGCCTGAATTGAACTGAAATTTTCAGGTGTGTAGACTTCACATCACAGAATTCCTTAAGCTGGTGACAGCTGATGAGAATTGTTAGTTGCTCCACACACCTAGAAGTTGCCAACTTAGGGAAACACTGCTCTAAATATTGAAATACTGCTTGCCTCATTGCTTGTTTGGCTTCCTGGCTGGCATTCTAGTTGGCATAAAACGGAAGTTGTCATTCAGCAAAAAAGGAGCATCATACATTCCTTTCACCAGAAAGAATGAGGTGTGATTCTGGGTATGTAAAACCAGTTTAGAAAAATCTAATTGGATTAATAAGCTGTATGTGCTCTTAAGTTTTCAGAATAGACATTGAACCGCCATCTGAGAGGACAGATATTTGTCAAATGTTGAATGCCATTTTTATAAGTTCTTTTTTATAATCTTTATTTAAAAATATACTAATGACTATATTTTTTAGTCTTAAAAGTATAACATTCTTAGTACATTTCACTTAAAAGTGAAAGTATTTGCTTGAATATAATTGTACTTGTGAAACTTTTTACCCTTCATGAACGGGATAAAATGATTTATTTTTTACATTCTGTAAGATAGATAATTTTACTGTTTTATGTTCACTTGTATATTTACTTTATTCATAGCATATTTCATCACTGAAATTACATAAAAACTACTTTTCCAGATATGGAATTCGCCCAGAAAATGTGATTATATATGGCCAAAGCATAGGAACTGTGCCATCTGTGGATCTTGCTGCTCGTTATGAAAGTGCTGCTGTAATTCTTCATTCTCCACTGACCTCAGGAATGCGAGTAGCTTTTCCTGATATAAAGAAAACGTACTGCTTTGATGCATTCCCAAAGTAAGTTGCTGTGCTTTTTTAAAAAAATGTAGTTGGAAATTAGTTGTCTCATCCATATGCTCTTTTGCTTGAATGTCAAAAGAAAAGTCATTAAATTAGAAACCTGTTTTGGGTATCTGGACTTTTTTTCACTACTATAAATCAAACAAAATATATTAAATAAAATCTGTGGGTTGCAATAAGGCCTGCCCATCTGAATACAGGTAGTCCTTGACTTACGGCCATTTTGTTTAGTGATTGTTTGAATGACATAGATATAAGTGATTATGACTGGTCCTCAGACTTACAAGCATTGCAGCATCCCCATGGTCACAAGAACAAAATTCAGGTGCTTGACAACTGGTACCGTGAGTCCCTGAAAGTAAGACCTAACCCGAAAATAAGCCCTAACTTGGGTGGGTGGGTGGAGCTTACCATTGCAGCCAGGCCTCCCATAGAATGATACGTGCCTCACTAGCCCAGTTCTTCTGCAGCTGAAGGAGCAACCTCATTCTGCAGCTGAGAATGGAACTCCAGCCTGCATTTCACAGTCAGGCCTTTCCGGAAGGTCTCTGCAGCCAAGAACCAAGCTATGGATTCAATCCATAGAATGGAGCTCCGGCCTGCATTTCACAGAGGACAAATAATAATAATAATTATAAGAATTATTTTTGGGCAAACACAGTAGGTATTTACAATGGTTGCAGCGTTCCAGAGTCATGGGATCACCATTTGGGACATTCCCAGCTGGCTTCTGACAATCAGTTGGTGGGGAAAGCTGTATTCACTTAATGACCACATGATTCACTTAACATTTGCAGTCAATTGCTTAACAACCATGACAAAAAAGATTATCAAGTTGGGTGTGACTCACTTAACAACGGCCTTGGCAGTTAGCAATAGAAACTCTGATTCCATTTATGGTTGTATGTTGAAGACTACCTGTATTCAAGTTTTTACCTTTTGCAGAAAGAACTGGGCTCATGAAAGAAAGATAGGCCAGCAACTTTCTCCAGTGCTACCATCCTCCTCTAGTCTTCAGCATCATTAATATATTGCTGCAAAATGTCTTCTTATTCTTTGAAACATGAAGGTGGTGTTGGGAGCCTAAGGGGAAGTTAGGAAAAAACCTCACCTTATACTGTTTCTCACTACCAGGAGAATTCAGCTATATATACGGCAGGATGTCAGTCTTGTATTTTTTTCCCAAAAGTTTAATTTCTACATGAATTTGTGTGTCCTGGTTTTGAATATCTCCACCAAATAAACTCTAATGCAGGGATCTTCAAACTCAGCCCTTTTATGACTCATGGACCTCAACTCCCAAAATTCCTCAGCCAGCATGCCTGGCTGAGAAATTCTGGGAGTTGAAGTCCATGAGTCATAAAGGGCCAAGTATGAAGACCTCTGCTCTAATGGCACACTGTCAATAAAGCATAGTAAATATTTGTTTTAACCATATGCACATGTAAGATATTGTGGAATTTTCTGTTATGTGTGTGGTTTTTTTTTCTGTGTTCATGTAGTATTGACAAGATATCTAAAATAACTTCTCCAGTGTTAATAATCCATGGGACTGAAGATGAAGTGATTGACTTTTCACATGGCCTAGCATTATTTGAGCGTTGCCAAAGACCTGTGGAACCATTGTGGCTTGAAGGGGCAGGACATAATGATGTGGAACTTTACGTACAGTATCTTGAAAGATTAAAACAGTTTGTATCACAGGAACTGGTGAATTTGTAAACTGCTTTGTTTAGTTACTTGTTGAATTTCATTGCTGAACTCCAGATCTTAATAGCCACCACATAAAACCTGATGGTTTTGTTTTCAAATCGGGTCAGTTGCCTTCATAAATGTACAGGTAAAATGATTTGTAAACATAACTAATGAAGGTTTTAGTGCCAGTATTAACTGGAATTGTAGATGATGGAACAAAACTGGTGTGGTTTATATATTTTGTGCAAGTTTTCTTCTATACTTAAGTCAATTTGCAAGTCTTTTTAAGATGTACAAAAATCTTAGAAGGAAGTAAAATTTTAATTATCTAAACTCTGATGCTGTAAAAGTGTTGCCAAATGCTTTAGCATATCCCAAACAAGTTTATATACAATATTTTTAAAACATCTCAAAATGTACTGTGATATACTCTGTTGCACAGGTGTAATTGAAGCAGTTATAAAATACAAACATTCATTGCATTTGAAGGAATAAAAAAGAATGAAGACAACCACTTGAATTTTACAGGCCTTATATAAGGAGCAAATCAAAATAAGTATTTTATTACCTTGTCGTCTTCTCAGTGTTTTTCCCCCTCTTTTCCTGACTGATTAATGGCCAAAAATTCTGTTTTCAAAGCACTGCTCTACTAACAAGGCCAATAGAAACTCAACAAAATATGGAACCAATATCTCCATGATATCGGCAAGTAATCTAAGGAACTTTATATACAACTATTTTAAAATAATCATGTAAAAATCTTCCAAAAAAATCTAATGTTGATTTGATTTTTTTTATATAGACAAACATGCAAAGTTACAGACTTAGTTGACACTTGATTTGAATGTTTTACAATATAGAATTGTTTCAATTATGAAAAGTTTACTAATGTACTTCTATATAGTAAAACAAATGTTGACAACTCATCATAAAATAAGCTGCCTTTCCCTAGAATACATTTTTGCTTGAATAAAATTAAAATATAGCCTGTCCTGTAAGCAAAATAATATTCAAATACACACTGTGTTTCTATTTTAAAGCCTTACTTAGTTAACCTGTTCTGCTTATTCTTGTGATTGTCTGAGAATATTGTATGATGTATTGTAAATGCTTAGATTCTGATGTGTTTAACTCTTAAGAAAAATTCTACAATTCTGAAGTGTTTGTGCGAAACATAAACTGTTCCTGATTAGTTCTTTCTCTGTGATACAGTAAGAGAGCACAATTTCTGATGTGACATCTTGCTAAAATCTAGTGATTCCTAAAATCTAGATTTATTTCTTGTTGCCAGTTTTCCTACTTATATCATCCACTTTTTTAGGGGATAGAAGACATTTGACAAATGTATGCTCCCATTTTGAGCAAGCCTTTCTGGCTTCTAATTAAATTGCTTTTTTGATTTCATAAATGAAGGACTTAATATATTAAATATATAAGGCAAACTATGAGTTGTCACAATAGCTAGCAAATGTTTGTCAGTGTTAGATCTAGGAAATGTAGTTTCAATCCATACTATTTAAAAATAATATTTCAATTAGTTTTAATGTTTAATATGCTTAAGCCAACCTCAGCCTCCATAAACTGTTTCACATGGCAAATTGGTCACACAGAGATTGAATTCAAGAAAATTAGCAACAGTTCTTTGCTTGAGATGCTGTTTTACCAGTATAGATTAAAGGAAATCTTTTATTAGTACATTTAAAAATACATACCTTCTCCAATTAGAGTGATGCACTAGCGATTGGATTCAGTTTTAGTTGTTAGTCCCATAGACTTAATGACTTCAGTGGATGTATTTCAAAATCAATAAAATCTCAAATGCTTGAAGCTTGAACATTGATCCTAAAAATAGTTTTAATTTGAATGAAATACTGAGAAAATTCATTACATTTTGGTAGTTTAACTTCTTGACTTTCAGATTAAAAATACTACATCTTTTCTCTACAATCCTTAATAATTCAAATTAAAAGTTGCTCCAGGAAATTCAGTTTAATCTCAGTATTGTTTCATGTATCCTTTCTTAGAACAGTAGAATAGCGACATAAGTGACTATACCAGCCAAAGATGTAGATTGCGGTTGATGAATATATGGATTACTGTTGTGTGCTGGTGCGACCAACTTGCTATTTTACAAAAGGGTGTTTGCAACTGTATGTATCAGTAGCAAGCTGATTCATATTATGATTATATTGCCCTACATTTCAGACTGTATTTATAAAGAATGTAGAATTTGCCACTCTATATGATTTGGTTGTTAGGCAATGAGTTCTCCCCTAGTTGCTATAATTTACAACTAGCTGCTCTGTCTTACAATCAACTGCGTACATATAGGAGAAGTATATGGGTAAAGTTGCACATTTATTTACTAGCAGTAAAGAGGTAAGTATTGCCTCAAGATGTAGCAACTTAATATAAAAGATGTAAACACTATACTTCTGTCCATTCCATCCATATTGAATAAGCATGATATATTTTACCTTACCAAAACAAATTAGTGATGACTTTTAAGTAATCTGAATTATGTATTTTTGATGCACACTGGCTCTTATGGAGTGGAAGAAATATGATTCCTTTGAATAGGACACAAGCATACTGTTAAGAAATAAATACTTCAATTTTACTTAGTAGTAAAATTGTACTCCTAAAAATACTTTGTACAGTAATTTTTAGAAGATGAGGTAAAGGGTGGCGAAATGCCTTTTCCCCCCCAAGAAATTTTAAGAATTTGGCAAGCATTTAAGCAAATACTGACAATTCCAGATCAAATTTGTTTCTGGTTCTTCATTATTACTAACTCAGTCATGGTAATTTCTGCAGAACCTTACATGAGATAAAAGCCATTAGTGAAAAAAAGACTTGCCATCTTTATTATGGAATTGGTGATTTTTTTTAAAAAAACTGTACACTAATAATTATTCATTTTTGTGCTGCGTAACTATGATGATCACTGATACACTGCGCAATTGGGTTGCTATAGTTTGCAAGTAAATGGATGTAATTGTCTGGTTTAATACTGCACACTACCTCAAACTGACCTTATTACTCTTTGGTAGTTGAGCCTCCACATCTGGAAATGTGGATACAAGGTAATTACAGATATATACATTATTCCAGAAAATAAAACAATTTAAAGAAGTCTTGTAAATGGAAATTATTTAGATGAAGTTAAATCTTGAATGTTAATCTTTACTACGTTTGCTTGTGTTTGTCCTTTTGTTTAACATTGGATTAATTCAGGGTCAAGGCTAGCTCTAAGCTTTACTCTGGAGTTATTTCTGTTTTAAAAATCCTGCTAATCATTGTACATTCAGACAGCTCAAATAAAAACCTAGCTTTTGATTACAGTGTTTCAATTTTTTATAAATGGTAATGGAATCCTATTTTCAGCAGTATTGTTTTATAATTTTCACCATCATGTAATTTTGGTCTTCTTTCAGAAGATAGCTGGAACATATCAGTATGGCCTAAATTTATGAGTTATTGCTTATGGAACCTCTATTGAGTTTTTTTTGGGGGGGGCAGTGTAATTGAAATTGTTGAAGTGGGAATAATTAAATTTCTTGAATGCTTGCTGGTGTTGGCTGGTTGGCTATTAGCAGTATAAAAAAAATGTAATCAGTGGGAGCAGTCTTTCCTATAAACTGTAAAATTGAACCTAATCACGGGAACTACTATACTGGTAGTATAGTAAACTGCTGCCAGTGTGCAAAATTTCAGGACTGAGGCTAGGACAAGGGGGAAAAAACAATTAAACGTATTAATATTCTCACATATTTAATGTCTCCTTTTTATTCCATTAAAAATCAGTTTGGTGATATTTTGTAGGTTATTATGTAGGTTTGCCATTGGAGAGGATGAATCCTCTGTATTTATTTTCTTTTAAGCTAAATCATCTTTATGCTTAGCTGGTAGTAATAGTAAAATAAAACATTTTCCACTGTTAAAAATTTGGCAGAGGAATCATAACTCCAACTCTTCCCTTCATTATTCATCTACTTCATGCTACCAAACCTGAGTTTTATACTCTCAGTATCAGAATGCATGTATGAGAAGAACTTTCAGGACTGAGTATTGCAATAGATAGTGTGTACTGAAAAATAAAATCCCATTAAAATATGTAATTTAATTAAGGCTTTCAGTTTAGTTTCTAAGTGAGCCCTTAATCTCATGGATATCTCTGCTAAGAGAAACTTAGATATATTTGTTGAGGATTCATCCATCCTGGTTCATATTTATACTTGCATACAAAAATTTAGGTGCCCCAGGTAAATTTGTATGTTTCACTGAATTTCCAACCAACAGAAGATAGCACAACCTTTACATGGTACAAAGTTAAACATCTTTTTCTGCAAATCAAAATACCGGTAAGCATACTCGCTATTTATTTGCAGATTCAAAATATAAGTTTGAAAAGGAGTGCCTAAATTTTTTGCATGAAACTATGATCAGCAAGGGTTCTGTGAAAGTGCTAAACAGTATTCATTTAGCAAAGAGATATTCAAAAGGCAGGATGGGCCATTAACAATGAAGAAAAATTAAATTCATCACCAAAAAAGATCCGGTACAGAATATTTTTTTATACATAGGTATGCATTGTTAGAGAAAATGTCCTAATGGAATTTTAAAAGGGAAATACTGTTCATCTCAGAGTGGAAAAAATATGAATTATCAAAAGCCTGATAATAGGCATCTTTTTCTTATACTTCGAGAACTAAAGTTTGACTTGAACAAATATTATTGAAAGGCATAATTGGATTAACACCTTGAAAATGTATATTATGATAAGGCATCAGTATTTAAGCTAATTCACCTTTACAGTTTTTGCCATAACACACCAATTTTCTTTATTCAAACCATTTTTAGGGGTATATAAAGAAAGCATATCCATTTTGTGTTTTGTGCAACAGAAACAAAAAAATGTCTTAATCTTTTGCTTAGCAGTACATTTTTCACAAAAGCTAGTTTGGTGAGAAAAGCTGAAATGAGACAGTAGACCATAATACGGCTTTGCTTCAACTCAAAACTAGCAAAATGAAATTCTTTGCAAAGCTTGAACACCTGTGGCAAGGTGTTAAAATAAGACTGCATAAACTTCCTCCCCAACATTTCACTTTTTAGAGAAAGATAATTTGTCTTATTCATGGCTTTGCTGTCTGAATGAGACAGATTAGTAAGAACTAGATTTTTATACTGTACCAGGCTTTATTAGAATATTTGAGTAGTAGTTCTTAATGAGTGTGTGCCCTCTACTGACATAAACTTGTATTGCTTAGCTGGTTGGTATTTACCAGTATTTAATGTGTTGCTTTACAAAATAAATTTTAAAAAGCTAGCTCAAAGTCTGATTAATGATGCTTATATGTTTAAAATAACTCATTCTGGAATATTATAAACTACATTATATTTCAATACTAGAAGTATCCTAATTGGTTTTGCTTGAGTTTGTCTCATATTGTCATGGTTTTTAAAACAGCAGTCTTAAATAATTTTTTCAAGGCACTGTATTTCAGAAAACAGTTTCTTCAGTTGCCTTAACTCTACTAGGCTAAAGCACTGATATCTCTTAATTATTAAATTATAACATAATTTAGAAATGTATTTTAATAATTGTTCTTTTAAGTTTTAGAAAGAGTACAAATATTCTAAAATTATCATTTCCATAACCAACGAAGATTTAAAGACTGGAATGTGAGTGCTTGGTTAGTCCAACTAATTATTCAAGAGGATGTAGAATTTTAAACTTTCTTCCAGATTCTGCCAAATGGCAAAAAGTGCTCATATATCAACTGTTCACAAAAACAAATGTCAAGCTCTTTCCTCAAAGTATTACTTGTTTCTAAGTTATTTTTCTGTATTGTTTGGACTAGGGCTGTGGAGGGGTTTTTTGGCTAGTAACAATAGCCAATGGAATACCATACTTTCATGGGTATTTTAAAAAAATATTTCCCTACCTTTCAGGGAGTTATACATTTTTTTCTTGGCCTCATTAGAGGGATCTGGCCTTCATATGGTTTCCTAGATAACACTAGCAACTTTACATATATTAATATATCTGTTAAAGTGTAACCTTGTTTCTACACAGTCAAACATTCTGAATGGGAGTGCTAAATAGCACCCTGTGTAATGCATACACCGAAGTGGATGATTCTTACTCCAGTCTATGTTGATTGCAGAAGCAGCAATATTTCAGAATGAGTATGATGAAATGCCAGATTGGTAACAGATCACTGTACTTCCTGTTTTTGTACTTCATTTGCTAACAGGAATGATGCATGAGTTTCCAGTAGCCCATTCAGTTAAGGGACAGTTGTAACCAACAGAATAAAAGGCACATAATGGTACAACGACTGTATAGAAAATGACACTATTGTTAAATCATATGAATGGCACAGGTAAACCGCAACAGGAAATTTTAATAGAAAATATGTGTTCCTTCAATACCACACTATACTAGCAGCCACAAATATTTGTCATTTTTATACTTAGGGTAAGGAATATTACAGAAGAATTAATTAAATAGCATGCATTGAGACTGGTCCATGTAATTTGTTTAGTCACAAAGAGTTAATTCAGTGTTTAAATTGAACTACTAAACTGAATTTTCCACAACTATTTTATGGAAGTGATCATTTCTCCCATATTACCTGATCCTATTAAAGTTCAGTATTATGTACCACAGAAATACAGGATTCCAGTTCCAAATTACATCCTTTTTTGAAGGATTAAATGTCATATCTGCAGAGATCATTATTTTGCATTTGCTTCTGCTTTTTTAATTGCATCATATACCATTAGCAGCATTTGTGCTTTCTAAACTTTGTCTTCTAAAATCCATTTTCTATAATATAGGTAGCCATAAATATTGTATGCAAAGGGTCTTTAAGGACTCTGAATAAGAATACATTATAGACATTTTAGCTTTAGCTTTACAAAAATGGTTGACAATGGGTGTGTATAAAAGTTTTTCAGAAAGTGTATTTTATTTGCTTCATTTTTCCTCTCTTGAGCAGAACATATTGTCTCACAGAGTACCTCACAATCATAAAAACATACACAGGAGAAAACAAATAAAACATGTGGTTTCCCTTACAGTGAAGCATGGCCAAACCAAGTCTTGCAAAATAAATATTTATTATAGAGAAAAAGGAGGGAAAGCAATAAGGGAAAACAGACCTGGGCCTAGCCACTTAGCAAATATGCTGAATCATAATAGTACACTGAACTCAATTTAAAGGGACAAGACACTAAAGCAGGCATGTCAAACTGCTTGCCCACGGGCCTGATGCATCACGCCAAAACCACACCCACCCCATTGCCAGCAATGGGGAAAAAGCCATGATATGTCGTGTGATGTCACGAGTTTGACATGCCTGCACTAAAGAAAGCATGTCAAGGCCAGAAAGCAGTGGCATTTGTTGGCTTTTATGTATAATCATTCAGTTCACCTGAGGGGTTTGAAAAGCTCATTTAAAAAGCAATTTGTGCCTCTTGTTCCTTTAGCCCAGGGGTGTCAAACTGCCGGCCCATGGGCCAGATGCGTCATGCCGAAACCGTGCTCACCCCAGCTCCAGCAATGGGAAAATAGTCATGAAATGTCGTGACATGTTACATGGCGAGTTTGACACCCCGCTTTAGCCTTTGGTTATGCTGCCTTTCCAATGATTATTTTGCCATGTTTCAAATTGGAAATTTAAAGAAATTCTAGAATCTACATCCATGGATTAGTGGTATTATAATTACATAGGTTATGTATTTCTTGGTTACAACTGAAAGGGTCAAGAGGGACTACATGTCATTAACATCTTTGAGATTCGTGCCATTGGTAAAAGGTAAAGGTTCCCCCGCACATGCGTGCTAGTCGTTTCTGACTCTAGGGGCCGGTGCTCATCTCCGTTTCAAAGCCGAAGAGCCAGCGTTTGTCCGAGGACGTCTCCGTGGTCATGTGGCTGGCATGACTAGACGCCAAAGGCGCACGGAACGCTGTTACCTTCCCACCGTAGTGGTCCCTATTTTTCTACTTGCATTTTTTACGTGCTTTCGAACTGCTAGGTTGGCAGAAGCTGGGACGAGTAACATTTTATTGCTGTATTGTTGGGCAAGCAATACAGAAGAATATGAATTAAAATATAGCTCTTGTATCCGAAGAATATGGTGTGGAAGAAAAACATGTTTTACCGTGTGCTATAAACTTCAATGCAGAAGTTACCAGATGTTATATCGTAGTGTGGTATCATGTCTTATAAGGAACTATGATGAAGATAAAAATGTATAATTATTTGACACAACAGTTTATGAAACGAATAATTCAGAATATGGGCTTTTCTTGTCACGTTACTTTAACATTCACTTAGACAAAGCTTCTACAAAAGTAAATTTTCTGATGCTGGAAGCAACATTGGCCTTAGATTATTTTAAAGCATACTATTGCTTTATACCAGGGGTGTCAAACTACCGGCTTTCTGCAGGCCAGATGCATTATAGTGAAACCGCGCCCAATGGCAATGGCAAAAAAGCTGCAATATGTCGCGTCACGTGAGTTTGACACCCCTGCTTTATAACATAGAAGAGAAAGTCCGTTATCTCTTTTCTTCCTCCCTTGGGATGCCTACTTGACCACAATAATGGCACTATTATTAAGGGAGAAGATATTTATAAAGAAAGGTGGATTTTGCATATGGGCCTACCTGTGAATCGTGTGTGTGTGTGTGTCATTGGTGCTCTTTGAGCTTGGTTTTCTTGCAGACGTTTCACTACCCAAACTAGGTAACTTCAGTGCTGAATGTGGATTAGCTCTATGTAACTTAGTGGGACTCTCAATAAAAATGCATTAAATTACACTGTTAAGTTACTTAACCTTGAAAAGTAAAATTAGCAAAGGTGGAAATGCTCATGATTCTAATGGTTTAAAAATCACAATATTTGGCTCACACCAGGGTGTCACATGAGACAATTCCTGTTTTTCTAAGTCAGAAAAATAAAGAGTTTGGCATGACATCCTGAACACAGAATCTGAGAGATAATGCTCTTCCTGTACCAGTTTCAAGCCTGGATATTTATTCTCTGAAAGCAAGGAGGATCATTTGCTCCATTGTTGACTACCCATATAGAGACAAACAACTAAAAGTCTCCTTCAGGTCTCTGCATTCTCCTTATTTCATATATACATGCTGTCATCAAGGAGGTAAGTATTAAAATACTTTATTCTACAATGTATTTTAAATTTAAGTATTTAAATCATGCAGTCTGATTTCCACAATTACAGAATATATATGATTCTGGTAAACAAGAGTTCAAACTTTTTATAAAGTCATTTTGTCTCAGGCTGTTTCTAACATTCACAGCTGTGTGGCTTTTCCTAGGTATTCTTTTTTCTTCATGTATGCTTTTGAAAATGTGTATTTTCAGGGGAATAAACAATACCGTTCATAGAACAGAACTGTATTTAACTACTGAGCCTAGATTTCCCTCTACCTTATATTTGATAGCTCTAATTTAACAAACAAATCATATAAAATTTAAGGGTACATATTATATGATACGTTGAATGTGGAAATATATTAAAATGTTTGAAAAACTCACAGCTATCCAAAATGCAGCATTCCCCTCCACTATATAATAGGTTAATGCATTTTCTATTTCACTGTTAAAGAACAACTCTTTGTTCTGTTGTATCTATAAGGATATCTATTATAACATTTAATATGACCTCAATTCAAACTGAAACTGACTTTATATGCTATTAAGGAAAAATGCCTCTTTTGTACTGCTGCTTATTTAGGAGAACAATACATCTATTTGTCTAAACTTAACATAATTAGGCTAAATAATTGGCATTAGTTTGAATTATGAAAATCAATTCAAAGAAAATAGATTTTTGGAAAATATATGCTGGGATATTGATCGTTTTTCTGCTCAGTGTCAAGAGCAAACAAAATGTTGAGCAAATGACAAAGGATAAATGGATTTTTTAAAATCATCCTCAATCTTGTGTAGTTACACTGGAGAATAAGTCATATATGCTAACATTCTCTTTAAAAAGAGAACCCAAGTTATTTCTTCATTTCAGTTATTGAGGAACTGCATGGATATCCACTAACTTCACCCACTCATGGTCTTTAGGTATAATACGTTATTAGTTCAGATAAATTGACTTACGGCGGTTTACAGTAAAAACAACTGATCAAGTCAAGTCAAGTCAACTTCATGTTTCCAAGCAAGTCATTTGTTTTCTGTGCTCCTGAATGTAGACATACACAAGTAGTGCTTTGTTACACTAAAGGCTGTATTTTTCAGAGTCTTTATGGGGATTTTACCTTAAAAAGCTTATCAAGGAATACTAGGACAGTAACTGATGCTGTTTGGGTTGGCCATCCTACACTGTAAACTAGAAAAGGAAAAGCCAATGCTATCCCAGTCAGTGGTAGCCAATGACCTGAAGCAGCAGGGGATAAAAGGCTGCTATGAACTGAACTAACATGAGGCCTCCCATTCACATGAGGCTATTCTATGACTAGTGCTCAAAACTACTAAATATATAAGAAAAATACTGGCAAAGTTAATACAAAAAGTACACAATAAACTAAATTCATTAAGGAATAACACAGAAAATAAATGAAAAACACCTTTATATAGGGTGGTATAAAATATTAGCAATAGAATTCAATAGGAGGAATAGGACATTAGTCTAACGCAGGTCTATCCAGTTGTAACGTTATCTACTTTTGCAATTGGAAGTCCTTGATTTAAAACTTTTAAAAACCTGGTTATGAGCTTGTTAATAACTGCATTAATTCCTGTGGAGCCATTCACTATTGCAGGGCTGGGATAGTCAGGAGATACAAGTGCTTTCTTGAGTACCCCTAAGCAGAGAAGTCCTGGATTCTGTAGTGACTATAAAGTTGACAAGACCTGAATATCCTAATAGAGCCTGTTCTTTGTTAGTTTCTCTGTAGAAACTCAGGAAAACCGCCTCGGTTTGGTGGCAGTTCCTCCATTTGACACCTGGAGGTCATTGAGGGGGGGGCATGCGCCCCCAGAGGCAACAACCGCAAAACTGGTAGCATGACAGGGTCATCTCTCCGCCTTTCCGAAACCACTTCTGGGAGGAGAAGCCCGCGTCTATGGCCTTGCACTAACTGAAATTTCCATCACAACTAACCGTCGCCTCCATCTGTCAGGATGAAGGGACAATAGCAATCCTGCTAACCGGCTCCTGGCTCCTTACGCAAGCTCCGATTGCTTCACGTACAAATCAAAGGAGCGAGTGGCGTTCGAGGAATAAACCGTTCCATCGTAAAGTGAGGAACTAATTTTGTAAAACGGGCTCGCTTTCACCACCGCGACGGGGGAAAGGAAGTAATTAGTGGAAGACGGGTAGATCTTTGGTTAAAACTATGTGGAGTAAATTCAAGATTGGCCAGTTCTTTTGCACATTCTGAGAGCTCTGGAAGGCGACCGCCACGATCGTGAGCACACTGGCTTGCAAGTAAGCCAAGTATTAAATGCAGGGGAACTGTTTGCTTCCGATTAAATCGGGCAACGGGGTCAGTTTATTTCAATTTATTCTCAGCTGCCGTATCCTCGCCCGGCCGCTTCCAGCCTTAAGGAGCCCGTCACCCAGGGGGCGACGTGAAAACCGACGACGGTAGTGTAGTCGGAACGCGCGTCACTGTGCCTCGCCGTTGCTCAAAAAAGCGTCAGGTGTTGTCCGGGTAGAAGCGAGGATGTGTTATGATCTTTAATCTCCCCATCGCCTCAGCAGCAAGTCGCTGCAAGACTTTGCATTGTTCAAAAGCCGTGCAAATCGCTAAGGATTTCCGAATCGGCCGCGCATCCTTCACGCTCGTTGCGATCCTTTGAGCGCTGAGGTAATCCTCCCCCCCCCCCACCGCGAAACACGCCGAGCACTTCCGAGCTGGAAACACGAGCGGTTGGAGTGTTCCCGAAGCCGATCGCGGTTCCCCTCGCGCAAATTGCTAAGCACATTTGATTTGTGCTTAGATTGTAAGCCGCCCTGAGTCTTCGGAGAAGGGCGGGATATAAATGGGATTAAAATAAAAATAAATAAAAAATAACCACCGCGCGCCGCCCACAGCGACTCCTTTCCAGGAGAAGGGCGTGAAGCCTCGCTGGGCGCCGCTCTCCCTCTGTTCTTTCCCCGCCCGCCCGCCCGCCCGCCCCCCAACAGCCGGGGAGGGACGTCGCGGCAGGCTCCTCCCGCCAATCTGAAGAAAGAAAGGAAGGCTGGCAGAGTCCCGCCGGGGAGGCAGACAGATCCTCTTGCCTTGCGGGAAGCGGGGAGGAAAGAAGGCGAAGGAGGCGCTTGCAGCCGACCGGGCGGAGCGTCGGGCAGGGCTGTTTCCCCGCCAGCGGGGCGCGAGGGTGGTTCGGTGCCATTGGGAGAAGCGGCTGCGGTGTATGAGAGAGGACACCATGCCTCAGCCACCGCCGCCCTGA